>NC_137463.1:152161542-152790880 GCF_964235325.1 Thermobia domestica
TTCTTCTTCCTGAATACGTCAAGTCTCACTGCCAGCATTGTTGTGCATCATTACGAAATCCTATACCGTAAGTATTTATTTGATTTGTATAGCATAAGTTGTGACACTAGTTTCGTAACAGACTGTGTGCTTTGTTAACAAAATAAGTTCAGTGCCTTTATATGTATTTGAAAGCTAACCTTTAGCTTGCCGAAGTTTTGTAGTTACCACTTGAGCCACAGAACAGAAGAAAATTAGGTGTATGAGGCTAATTAAATCTAAAAATCTTATATTATTTACCTGTTTACTTGTAAATTTGATTGTAAAATAATTAATTATTACCTCGTACAACTCAAATGTTTTTTATTTGTTTTTCGTACAACGTATTGGTTTGGTTTGACTGAAATGTTTGGTTTGAAATCCACCCTCTGTAACGCAAGCACTGGGTGGACCGAGATCACGCATACGACGTCACGAACTCCGTACATGTTCAGAAAATAGGTGGAATTGGTAACCAGTTAGGAAGATAGTTTATTGTTGAACAGGATTGTGTGAAAGTGCACTATGGAGATCTCACAATTGCGAGTGATTTTTATCCACGAGTTCAAACTGGGACGTTATACACATGTAGTGTCAAAAAATATCAACAGTAGATTTGGGCAAGAGATGATGCATAAATGTATATACTATATGCCATTTGTCTGTCAAAGTTAGTGCCTGTAATACAATACTGGAAAGTTAGCCTCGCGGCCAGTGGTCAATAGCATATTCCGATGAACTCCTCAACAGCTGTAGGAGTTGAGCATTCGTGCGATTGGGGACAAGTTAGACATATACCATACCACAGTCGTTAAGGTGAAAGAGTTTGACTCACGGTTCCCATAGAGTTACACGTGCAAACAAGAATGAACGTCTGAATATGTGTAGTTTTCTGAGTGGATTTCGATCCCAGCTCGCGCCAAGTGAACTTTGTAGTGGACAAGCATCGTGTGCGTGGGTTTTCTCGGGGTTCTTCCGTTTCCTCTCACCTTCTTCATTCCACCATTTAATTCATTTCTCATCATCACCATCTCCTCTAACCTAGCCTGCATAACCCTGGAACGTAAAACTTAACCTTTCATTTCATTTTTTTTTTTCTGAGGACGGAATGATCGGAAAGCTTTGCTGCAACGAATTGACAGTTTTAATGAAGAGATCTGCTGGTACAATCTAATCTTATCTAATCGAGGTTGGATCGTGACGTTTTTCAAACCAACCCTCTACCAACAGACGATCATGTTGCACAGGCGAAAGCATCACTCCAGATCATTAAAGTGCTGAATTTCGCAGAACACAGCACAAACTTGTCCGTAAGTATCTAGCAGTGGTCAACAGACATACTGTTATGTTTCGCAACAGTGCACGCCTACTTGTCACTCAAACGACTGTGTATAGCTTCCTCGTGGCTATGCGGTTAGCGTACGCGCCTTTGGCGTGGGAGACCCGGGTTCGATTCCCGGCGGGAGCTCATGTGGTTTGGATTCCACGTTAATCAGTAGGTCCACGTCTCATATAGTCTCACTGCTGAAAGGGACGATAAACTAAAATCAACTCAGCTCAAACGACTGTGTATATTCTCCATGACTTCCAGTATAAAATCCTTTTCTTACCTATAGTATTCTCCTTAGGCCTGTCCTGTCGACTACCACCCCCTCCAGCATCCCCACCACTTCTTGGCCTGAAAGAAGTTCTCTGATGACTGTGAGGTGCAACGTGCAGTGGGGAATTTCTTCGCATGGCAGACGCCTAACTTATTTCGTCATCTAATCCAGTCGTTGGCTGAGCGATTGTTTTAGGTTGCTAATGGTGCTCTCATGTTTCATCGCCTATAACGATCGTGTTAAGCATGTCTTCTTTTTCCTCGGCTCACTAACAAACTTTCCAAGGATTGGCCGATCCAGATGCTTTTATGTTCTTCGAGCAGATGTCGAGGGTACCCACGGTGCACACACTTTTGAGAAAAAAATTGCTTGCGCACCATGTTGTATGTTATCCATCCAACTTAAAATTCAGTGCAGTCAGTCGATACACGTCTGTCCTCAAAAGTCATATCGTTCATCCTCCGCATTGTTTCCTCAGTTGCAATCTCCAGTAGGCCCCCAGGTCGTTGTTTGTCACTCTATTTTGCACATACTATAGTGAATTTTGCAACCCATTTGTGCACTGCTTCCCGCAACGAAATCTTCCGCCCATACCAGACTGAGTTTCCTTAGCAGGCAGATCTTTTACTTCCACAAAACGCATTACAGGTTGATAAAATTATTTAACGAATATTCTTTCAGCACGGTAGCTGTCTTCACGCTGCCTTGGGATGCCCTTAGTTCTCGAAGATGTTAGTTAAAGGCTCAGTGTGAAATAGAGTGGTGGTGTCAGTTGTTGAGAAAATTTGAAAATGTTAACTCCCATGTCTTGTTTTCCACACCAGTTTCTAACCTATACAATGGTTAATCCTCCTATTAATGTTACAAAGTTCTCACTAACTTTGTCGGGAGGAATAGGAATGGAGTTACTTTACTTTTAGATTGTTATCTGCAAACTAATAATTCTCCAGTTAGTTTTGCATTTATTGTAGAATTAAAAGTTATATAATAATTTCGTTTAAATTTAGCTATTCTGATTTCTTTCCTATTCATATGTATATTCGTTTTATTTTATTCTACAACTCTCTTAACCATTAGAGTTACACTCTCATCTTGTTTTTAAAATTATTTAAAGATAGGTGGTTTTTGCAATTTGTAATCTATTTTCCTTGCAAGGTAATATTGACTTATTGTAAAAACCAAGTGTATCACGATAGTTTTACAAGATAAGTGTTTCTTTTCAGTTAAATGTGTGAAACAAGATTACTTTGTTTAATTCAGAGATAATTTTGTTACCTTATATTCTGTATATGACCTGGTTGGATCAATACGTATACATTCATATGTAGAATGTAACTGCAACTGCCTTGTAACTGCGAATTTGTTTCTTTTCCACAGAGTAATCTTCTCTTCTGTTAAAGATTTGTCAATATTAATGTGTATTTAGACTCGGTTTAAACTATAATTTTGGAATGTGCTTCGTGTTATATTGGGAAATTGAGGGATCTCTATTTTCCCTTCCTGCTTTGGATATTCGTATTCGTAGCTAAGGATTTTTTTTCTGTCCGTTGTAATTTTGCGATTGCTGACACCAGAAAAGAACACACGTAAATTGAAAACACTAGGATCACACAGCTCAACATGAGAAGATACATATGAAAATTCTCAATAGACGGCCGAAGATATCAAATAGACTAAGTTATGACTCAGGACAGACATCGGAATAGCTTGGAGAACGCAAAGACCTTCTGCTGGCTGAAGGGGATATTCAACTGAAAACTGTAGCCGGAATAGAAGTAAGCAACTAGAAATTGAATACTGAGAAGCTGGAAGATAACGAAATAAGAAATCTTTTTGTGCAAAACTTCGAAGAAAAGTACTCAAACGAGGAGAGGATAAATATAGGTAGCAGCGTGCGGTGGGAGCATATTAAACTTTGTATACAGCGGGCAGCAGAAAAAATAGTAGATTACCACGAACAGAAAACGGCTGGGAACTTCGGATCACAGAGCAGATGTTGCAGAAAATTGGAGAACTTGGAAACAATTTAATATAGAAGAGGGCAAGAAAACGTACAGGAAGTTCAACAATAAGTTGCGAAAGGAAGCAGATAGAGCATGGAAAAACTTACAGAAGAAAATGTGAGAACATAGAATTAGAAAGATTTTGGAAATATGAGGAAATGTAAAAGGAGGTGAAATCTATGAAACTTCGGAGGAAACAAGTGGGACTTTACAATATTAGTAGAAAAGATGAATGAAAAGATAGATAACGAGAAGAGTGAAACCCTAGGAAAACGGACAGAATATGTTGTATACTGGTGTGAGAATGGGGATAGACTGCGTGACCTAGAAGTTAAGGTAGAAAATGTAGTAGGGAAGATTGATAAAGGACTTCTTGGTGAGTTTGAAAAAACTTTATCCGAGATGAGGAATGAAAAGGCAGCAGTAGTAAATAATATACCAATCAAATTCATTAAGAATATGGGAGACAAGAGCAAGAAATAACTCTGTAATGAAACGGGAAAGTGACCAAAAGATTTCGTGAATACGATCATAATACCATTGGTAAGAAATTGAACCAATAGAGATGAGAGAACTACAGAACTATTAGTCTCGTATGTGTGCAGCAAAAAAATTAGCTTCAAGCACTGAACAGATAGTTGTGTGGAAAAGCGAATGACGAAGTTAAGGAGGAACAGATCGGGATTACTAGAAGTAAAGTTACAAGAGGTGCAGTTGGCGAGTGATCGGTGAAAGGTTCATGGAAAAGATGTGTGTAGTGCTTATTGGTCTACAAAAACCTTGTGACCAGGTGAACTTGCAATTGTTGATGGGAATTTTAAAGAAAGAAAGTTCCAAGACTTGTAAGAAAGTTATATATGAACCAACAAGTAAATGTTAGAATAGGGAAAAAAAAAAAAAAAAAAAAAAAAAAAAAAACAGGAGAGTGCAGTTGAAAGGTGAGTTTGACAGGGATGTTGTCTTCCGCCAACGTTATGTAATATTTATCTAGAAGAGGTAATGAAGAAAGACCTATATGATGAAAACGGTATTTTGGTAGGAGGTAGAATGATTAAATATAAACAGTTTACATATTGTACGCTTCGATGGTAATTGATAAATCTGGAAAGAATATTAGTATGATTTTAGATGGAACGAAAATAAACGTTAAAAAGATAAGAGCCATAGTAATTGGAACAAAGTGGTCGTGTCAAATATAAAAGTCGGAGCAGAGAAAATAGAACATGATGAAGTGACTAGTTTTCACTGTCTGGATAGTATCCGAACGTGGAGTAAAATCAAAGATAGGAATGACGAAAGAAATATTTAGGAGGAAGAAAATTTATTTTGTGTGTCCTTAAATAAAGAGTTAAGGAAAAGAGTCATAGAGTGTTTCGTGTGGAAGAATTGTTCACGTGCTGTAATTAAATGTATAGAATTTTAATATTGCATTCATGTTTTATTTTATTCTAACTAATGCCTTAAGAATAACTAACTGCCTATATTACACCAGCCAACACACAAATGGTAGACGTTTAGGGAATGGCTAATTTCGCCAATATACATTCAGTGGTAAGGTAAAGTATTACCTTCCGTGAGGATTATGAATGCTTCAGATGTAGAAAAGATTTTTCCTGTTAATATTCATCTTCCTAGATAATGTAATTCAAATATTGAAAATCTACCCGTGATATTCGTTTGTTCTAAAGGAGAACTCTTCTGGGTTCTGCGCCAGATTTATCCGTATGAACATTCTCTAGACTTAATAAGATATTATGTGTAATTAATGTAAAAATGTCTTTCTAAAGTTTTCAAATTTTGCTCGTGTTCAGTATATGTGTAAGGTAATTTATAATAATTGTTGGAGATTTCAATGACTAGTAGATAATATTGGAATTAATTGATTGAGACATAATTTTAACTTACGAAACCAACCATCGAAAATTTTTGAATTGTCGAATAGTAAATGTATGTCTTCATTCTAGGTGTCATCAATGTGTTCAAGCCTTGTACTGCAGTGATATATGTAGAAATGAATCATGGAAGGAATATCATCAGTATGAGTGCGGAAATTATGAATTATTGCATTCTATTGGGATCGCTCATCTTGGCCTCCGCATTGTGCTTGTAGCTGGACTACAGCGCCTTATTTCTTTGAAAGACGTAGGGAAGTTGGTTCCTGGGGAGTACACAGAAAGTAAATCAAGTGAAAAATACGACACTGCGGATAGCAATTACTTAGCTGTATATAATCTTCTTACTCATATTAATAGCATGCAAAAAGGAGATGCTTTCCAGTATGCTCTGGTGAGTGTGCTTTGATTAATATATAATAAATTTTCACCTTAGGTAACGTTTTATAGGTATCCTTAAAATGTGTGTCGATTGAACTGTTGTGCAAAATTTTCAAACTACTTTATATGAAGTTTCAAGTTATTAACATGCTGTTTAGTTGAGAGGCCTAAATTCTATTGAAGTGCTCAAAGGAATATCATTTTCAAACTCTAGGCGATGATGCTACACATCATAGTTACGTATACCTACGAAAATAAAACTCTTAATATTAATTGCTGCAAATCGAAATTTCACTCCCTTGTACATTCCCTTGTACACAGAAATCTAGACTGTCTTCTACAGAATAAGTCTGAAAAGAATGATCTCGATCCTTACGTTCCTCGGATCTTACAATTAAATCTATTATTCCTCCACTCTGCCATAGAGTAATATGCGTAAGTGTCTAGAAAAGTCTACAGGAGACATAGTCTGAATATAGCCAGGAAGTAAATATCTGATTTGCATATAGGGAACAACCATATATGATGACAGTAAAAGATAAATAAGTCAAAGACTGGCATATTGTGGAATACACGATTGAAGTTTGTAGTGGGCGCAGGATCTCACGGTACTAAGGTACAGACGGAGCGACGGAGGTCTGTTCTTCATACCTTTGTGATTTAGTAGTTAGCGTCGCGGATCTGTGAGTAAGCTTTCATTTTAGCATGAGTTTGAATCCTGTCTACGGACAATTATTTTATTTTATTTTTTTTTAAATGTAGATACTGCTTTCTATCGCTAAGAGCATCCATATGCGGATATAAGAAAATTATAAATACATGTACATCACAGCCATGTAATACAGTATAATAGATTATATATATATTAAGCCATATTATCCTCTCGTCTCTAATGTACAAAAGCTGGTTAAAAAGTATTAGCAACATCGTTATAATTCGAACCTGGTTTTATGCACAGAAGAATACCTGTTACATTCCTTCATTGTAGTTGCCTCCTATCTCTATCACCTTCTGCCACACGTGTGAAGGGCATCGTACAGCTTCAACGTGTCACTCTTTGTCGATGTCCGCAGGTACCTCCATATGGCACAGATGATGGTTTCTTTTGTGTCAGTGCTTTCCGCGAAGCGGTTCCTTCATTTTGGCGAAAAAGTCATCACGAAGTCTGAAAGCATTATTGTGCACTGCATCCACTTGTCACTTGAATCTTGCTCCACACACGTTACTCGTCTCTTCCAAAAATATTGTTATGGCACTCCTACTTTCCTCCAATTGACGGCACTGCTGCTTTTGACTGAATAACATACAGTCGTTATCACTTGCCTCACATTCCCTTATCAGGTGTAGAACTATTATAGTGCTGAAACACAGCGCTCTGACGGAAAAACAGTGTTGCCACTACTTTTTATCCAATCTATGTATATTATTGACAGAAAGCAGTATAAAAGATATTCATCTTAGTTCAGTATTTTGCACAAGATGAATCATTATGTAAGAAAATAAATGGTGGTTGAATTATATATCTAGTATAGGTTGTTTTAGCCACTACAGAACTTGTGAGTTACGTTAGCTAATGAAATGTAAACGTTACTTGCTGTCTCTTAAATGCCTATAAAGGAGAATTAAGCTTTGACCTAAAATCTGACATGTGAGTGGCGTAGCCAGTGGAAACACCCGCTCAAGCTTCCGTTTAGTACAGTATACATAATATCATTCTACTTACATTCAGCATGTGTTCCCGGTATTACGACGTTTGTTTTAAAACAACTTATCACAGAAACGACAAGTATTGCAAACATAGAACTTACTTTCCAGAAGCTCTATATTTAACAGTACATAAGATTTCAGCAAATTAGCTATATACTGTACTCTTCATCATTTTGAGGTCTTTTTCGTTAGCATATGCTTCAAAATTCACCATCTGCAGGTGTAAATAGAAAATATGGGTAAATTCCATTTCAGCGGTACACACCTCTTATAGTCATTTACATCAGAAACCTGCGCCCTCACTGGAGATCGTTCACACCAGTGGCTATATCATCCTCTGACCAGTTAGTCATACTTGAGTTTTGTCCCAGGAGAGCACTTTCACATATTTGCTGTATTTGTTATTAGTGCCTTGCCCGAGACGGTAAGACTCATACGATTCCAATTTAAGGGGACACATTATTACAATTACAATCCGGAATTTTCGTTATGTTCTATTAAAATTAAAGTATAAGAATTAATGGTAATTTTAGGTTACTGTATGATTAACTATAGCGTGTATTTACATCTTGGTAGTGTCACAATGAAAGACTTTATGGCATTTTTTAAATATCAGTTTCGCTTTAATAGGTGTACTGTTATTGAGCCTGTTGTTGTAGGCTACTAATAACATTTTTTTAGCACCGTAAATATTCATTTTTGTAGATTTTCTCAAAAACTACATATAAGGTTTTGTCTTCATGCATGTCACGTTGTTCAGTCAATGGATTTATCAATTGATATGTATATCTCATCTTCGAAGAATTATTATACACTAATTCTATTGTAAAATTTAGAGATATAAGGCCTTATGCAGAGTCATTTTGACGTGTGATTAGTGTCATACTAAAGAGTTTGACTAACATGTTTCCTGCAGTAGTCAGGCCTTTAGCATGACGCTAATCATACATCAAAATGACTCTGCATAAGGCGGATAATATCGTTGTTTTTAAAGTATATTAGTACGAACATTTTATAATCTTAAGTGTAGAACTAGATTATCACACGAAAAACTTGTAAAATTTCTTGTATTACATCCTTTGTCAGTTTCAGTGTATACTGGAACGAAAGCCAGCTTATAGAACAAAATATTCCTACTAGGAATAATAATAGCAAATTCTTCCCTGCGAAAACGTACTGTAACATACTTCATTTTCTAAAACTGAGAATTTTCACGATATTGTACTTTTTTCATTATGTTACACTAGTTATAAATGTGAATATAGGCTGCTATCGAAATATTGTACTCGGGTTCGAATTACTGGGGAGATGAGGGGAATATCTGCCGTATTGCAGGGAAGGGATTGTTGTGTGAGTTACAAAGTACGTATACTGCGAGTGTAGTAATTTTCTTCTCCAGTGCGTGTTATTCTCATGTAGAACTCCCGTACTTTAGCATACTTCGCGTAAAAGTAAAAATAATGCAATAAAAACATCCAGTATTATTACTAAATACTGAAAATCTATTGTAGGCAAGGACAAGAAATCAATTTCAGCATACTAATGTAAGAAGTCGACTTATGGCGCATTTTACGGAGAAGGAATATTCTCTCTTCTGTATTGCATCACAGATTTACTACTTTCAAACTAGGGAAAATTTTTCTGTGTTCAGTAGAAATGAAAAGGGGGTAATTCCTCTTCGTTATGAACAGATTAATAAAACTAGGGGGAGAAGTCTATACGTGTTCGTAAAAGAGAGAGTTCTCTCCCGCAGTAATCAATAGGCTATATTTTTGCGAGAAAAAAATACCATACTTCAGTTATTGAAGCGAGTGCAGCGAACTTTTACCATTCGATTCGACCGGACTTTCTCTGTCTGTCTGTTCCAGGAGAATTCTCGTAAAACTTACGTAATTCAAATGAAACGTAGAATATACCTTCCTTCAATCTTCCTAAATAAGTTTTCCTTTTAGGGTTTCAATTTATGTAGGATAAAGGGTAAAAGACGAATCAGACATCTCATGTTATATATATATATATATATATATATATATATATATATATATATACAGTGGCGTATTTACGATTTTGTTTCGGCGGGAGCTTTGCCTGAAAATGTGAAAATTCTGCAATATATTTCATATACTTTACTATATAAGAAAGATTTCAGGGGGGTTAAGCCCGGAAGCCCCTCCCTAAATACGCCACTATATATATATATATATATATATATATATATATATATATACAGTGAAACCTGTCAACTTGGCCACCCCTCTAAGTTGGCCATCTGCTTATCTTGGCCTAGTTCGTCTTGAACCTGCATTTTCCCATAAGACATTCGTTACTTACTACTCTATAACTTGGCCACCTGTCTATCTTGGAAGTTGGCCACACTGAAGCAGTGTTTACCCTATGATGATAATGATAAATTTGCCTTCGTATCTTGGCCACGAAAAATACAGTTTTGTTATTTTTCTTAACTCTTTCGAATTCCCATATGAGAGGCAGATGTTCTGTATTTGTAACTGGACACAAAGAAGCATAGATTCGCACGATTTGTTCTTGGAGGTCAATGGCCAGAACACTACCCTCATAAAAGGGTGGTGAAGGAAGATGTGAATAAGAAAAAGCACGTACAGGAATCCAGGAAATGGTTGTACGTATTTGTTTTCCCTGTCTGTTTTGGTAAAACCATTAGCTATATCGGCTCTTTCATCAATGAGAAGCTTTAGTAATTCCGGAAAATTCTCAAGGTTAAAACTCAATTGTCATTTATTGGCAACTGACTGCATGTCAAAAGGTAGCGGAGGTTTTGAGATATGAATTCCCTCAAGATTTTCTCAAAACATCTTTTGCTCCGAGGGAAACACTTCTAGCTCATTAACAAGAGGTAGTTAACTACATATTAGAATGTGCATATCTGCCAAAAAGAATAAAGCAAATATGTCTAGAATGAACCACCATTCAGTAACAAGTGAAAAGAAGTCATATAAATTGCATATAAATTTCTCAATTTATAACTTAGCTTTTCTTGTTTTCAATCTCAATCACTCAGTGTGCTATAATATCAATTTCAATAAACTGCGTACATACACTTCTATTTCATGGTTGTTTGTGTTATTGTGTTTTCAATCCGAATAATCCAATGTACCAGACTAGTTTTCAGGAAGAGAAAGGTATGCATATATATTGAACATACTATCAAGAGCGCCGATCCTGGGGGAACCGAGGGGGCCCGGGCCCCCCAAAGCTCATGTGGCCCCTATTTTATTTATGAGTATACAATATTTGGTATAATTTGAGTGCAATTTGTCTTAAAAACTTCATATATATACATTCTGCATCTGAATTCCCCCCCCCCCATTTACAGAGAAATCGGCGCTCTTGCATACTATAGTAATATTTTCTAGTACTGTATATTTTTATGATTACTCTATATACATTATTTATAAGTAGCTGTCGTGCCACTGCTTATTAAAATTTTACAATCAAGTAATAATGGAAATTCTATTCTAAAAATACACCAACCACACTTGTTTTCTGTAAGTATGCCACCTGTCTAAGTTGGCCACTTTTCGATGGAACCGATGGTGGCCAACATACACAGGTTTCACTGTATATATATATATAAGAATAAGACACGTAAAAATTATTCGATTTTGACAGAACATAATGTAAAGTTTCCTTACGGGATTCCGATGATAGCCCAGTTTGTCGTTAAAATTCGCAAAGAATGAAAATGTGAATTTATACCTCATTTAAAAAATGTATTACACAATAATCTTCTTTTTAAAAAATCTTTGACGGAATATGGTCTATATTTTCTTTGAACCCCTGTGAGAAGAGCTGGAATCAATGAAGAATAAAGAGATTGATTAGATTCCCTCCGAGAATTTTTAAAAAATCCACAGTATCTTAGGTAAATCTTAATGGATTTTGATGAAATTGTATAGTATGCATTTTCTTTTAGAATTTATCACAGTCTCAATACTTGGAATTAAACCAGTCTGATAAAATTGTATAGTGCACATTATCTTTTAGAATTTATCACAGTCTCAGTACTTGGAATTAAACCCAGCCTGATAAAATTGTATAGTATACATTATCTTTTAGAACTTATCACAGTCTCAGTACTTGGAATTAAATTCAGTCTGATAAAATTGTATAGTATACATTATCTTTCAGAATTTATCACAGTCTCAGTACTTGGAATTAAACTCAGTCTGATAAAATTGTATAGTATACATTCTAGATTTTCTTTTAGAATTTATCACAGTCTCACTACTTTGGATTAAACTCAATCAGGAGTAATCATTGAATTTATCCGTAGTGTAAGATGAATACCCCTCTAAAGAGGTGAAAGGTAAATCAAAGCAATCCCATGTTGTAAGCATATAAAACAATTTTGCAGGATAAGGTTCAAGATAACTTTCGTTGAAGAGAAAAAAGTGTCTCAATATGGTGCATATTTTTTGATGCTTCACAACCATCCCTATTACCTGGAATTAAAATTAATCGAGAACTACAGAATGACATTATCTTCCCTTTGTATATATATATTTCATCTTTATTGTAAATAAAATGTTTCCACGGCAATTTCATAAAGAACTATTTTTATAAAACATTATGAGTATTTTGTTCGAGATTAGAGACTTACTCGTACGGTTGTAGAATGAGAATGTGGGAGGAAAGCGAGAATCCGAGAAAACCCACGAACACTTTTTTTTTGTTTTGTTTTTGTTTCTTTAAAGTGAACATACTACGTTATACACCTGCTTGAAGGAAGAAGGTGATGACGATAATGAACGAAATTGTTTAATGAAGGTGAGCGAAAACGGGAGAACTCTGAGCAATTTTACGTGCGCAATGCTTGCCACTACAAAAATCACTTAGTGACAGCCAGGATCAAATCGGAGACCCTATGCACCAGAGATGAGCCCTTTACGATTGAGCCTCATTGAACATCTATACTTGCATTCTTTACCTATTTAACGAAAAATGAATTAAAATACTTTATTAGAAGTCTAAATTTGTTTTGTATAAAAATAATAAATACTACATAAATTAAATATATTGGTAAATATGTTACGTTATAAAAGAAAATACAGCAAAATTTCTGAATATAGTACTTTTTACAGTTTACACGTTTAAAATATACGTCATGGTGGAAAATGCGCTTGAAGTATGTATATTTTTAAGGGCAATTGTGGGACATTGCCATACACTTGAATTTTCGAATTTTCTAAGCATCATTGTTTCATATTTCAATTAAACAGTTCAATGTATTTCAATTCATATTAGTAAGCAAACAAGTATTGACTAATATAAACGTGTCGTCATTTAGAAGTCCTAATCCAGAATATTAGTGTCTTGTAATTTTGTGTTTATTAAAAGATGACTATATTAACAAAACTGTGTTGACGGACTTCAAAAACAAGTTGTTAAAATGTGTACCCGTGAAATTAAATTGTGTAAATTTTATCTCTTAGGGCTGATGCTGAAAAGAACTGTCAAACGGGTGGGAGAGAGCGTAACCTCTTGCGTTGGAATATGATGAACTGGTCAAGTGGAAAACTTTCTAGAGAAAAGAAGCATATCTTCTGATGGAAATGATGATAAGATATGTGTACTCTTGAAATGAGATTTACCCGTAATATGTTTCGCTATCGGTTCATAGGACAGAGAAGACTGTCAAATGACCAGTTCGATCTCCAGATTTGTCGCCATTAGATCTTTTTCTCTGTGGGGAAATTGAAAGACATTGTCTACCGGGATGTGCCAATACCTCCAGACGATATGCAACAACGCATTACTGCAGCCTTTAGGGCCATTCCACATGCGATACTACATTCTGTGGAACGAACTTTGCGGGTACGCCTCGATGCCTGTATTACAGCGGATGGCTACCATTTTAAACATACACTTTGCATACTAGGTTTAACATTCATTGCATATGTTATTCTCTATGGTTCTTTGACATACTATCATGCTCTTTGTCATTACATTCTGTACACTGTCAAATAAATAGTGATGACCATGTCTCATGTTTTCTTCTTTACTCTCGGATGTCATATGTTCGTGTTCTTTAGTCTCTTCCCACGCCTTCTGACAACTCATACATACCACAGTACTGGCGGTCAACTGGGTCACTTGTCGTGTTTACAGCCATTCCCGTGGTCATATCTTCGTTACTGTGTGCAGTAGAAGCATAAGACAAATGACATTGTATTTCTCTTCGTGTGTCTTTTCATGTTGTTCATGATTTTATCCATCATTCCATTACAGGAAATTCGCTTCGTTCCTGTGTCCTATTTGTCGATATTTTCTTTACCCATTTGATTGATATTTCTGTTTACCGCAAACCGAAAATCGCTAGCGTTTCTCGTTTCTTCGATATTTCTTTAGATGCCTGATACTGTATATCAGACGCAGATTAACATCCTTATTTTATTAATAAAAGCTTCGATTAACAATTGGCGTTACTGATATACTCTGTACCTCAGAAGCACACACACACGTGGGCTCCACCAGGTCAAGATGGCCCTTTCAGAAGATTAAAAAAAAACTTTCTAAGTCGACATATATTTGTGTAGTTTCTTAGTAAAATTATACTTGTTTAGGAGAAAAATTATAAATGTAACATTAAAAATTGATCTTGCAGTTCATATACTTATATTTTTTGAAAATATGGAGGTTAGCACTTAACAATTACTTATCTTTTTTCGGGTGCGGAGTAATAGAAGTTCAATACCATATAGACGTAGAATAATGCAGTATTAGAGCCAGGGACGTACGCAGGGTGTGGGTACTTGGAGTCTGGACTCCTCTCTCTCGAAATCCCGAATTTTCTGTAAATTTAGTCTAATTTTAGAAATGAGTTCACGAGTGTTATATAATTACCCTCATATTGAATTTCGACTCTTCCCGGGAGTCCCAAAATATATTCCTGCGTACACGAGTGATTAGAGTTCTCCACACCTCTCGCATGAAAATATTTTGGGTGCGCGTTTGCTGTACCTTAAAGGATACGGTAACATACAAGAGGGCACGGTGAATTAGTGGTGTCATATGATGTAGTCGATCGATGTGACTTCCTCTGAAAAGTGTGGGCATATATTTAAATATCCCATAAGCATTTGTTTTCGTGTCAGTGTCACGTTGGATTAAGTAGAAATGGTTTTAGAATACCATGGTGATAACTCTTCCAGTTGGAGCGACTTTGAAAATGCGGTGGAGCGCTCACCTCTGGTGGGAGGGGTTCCTGCTTCGATCCCAGGCCATATTCCATCATTATCTTCATAAACATTCATTTCATTAATCATTCGCCTTTAACCTACAGGGTATAAGCGTGGTACGAGAAACTAAAAGGTTATTTTCATTTCATTTCAGTAGTATACAATAAGAACACAAAATGATACAAGCCTGGGAATATTTAATTATCACCATCCTTGTTTCCCCAATTTTGCGTTAACGTTACAGAGCTCTGTCTCTAGGGGATGTAGAAGTTGAATGTATTGAGGTATAAGTAAACCCTACACTGGCGTTGTCTTTCTGTCTCAAAAAGTGAGGTGAGCTTAATGTGAAGGCACATCATGCCGAAAAGTCCTATTCTCAAATAGGCAGGGCTGGGATTATAGCTCGTTCCTCGTTTCAAAGAGGTTCTAGATCATTGGTTGGAATCTGACACAATTCCTGGCACCAAAAGAGAGATGTAATCTTGCTTTAAAACGCTTCGGCACTAACATTGAAGATGTTGCTGTCTATCGCTGTTGATCTTACGGTACAAAAAAGAAATCTCTTCTTCTGCTTGGGTAAGAGGAGCTTTCTCCATTTGTCTAGGGTTAGAGCCCAAGATTTTTGGTGCACGGGATCCCATTTCCATTCCCGGCGAGAGAGAGAAAAGCATTGCGGTTGTTCGGATTCTGCTTTAAATTGTAGGTCTGTATTTCACATAGCGTCGCTGTTGAAGAGGGCCACTAAACTTCAATATACAAACGAACAAATTGGGGGAGAATATGTGCTTATTCTTGAAAATAACATAAGGTCACTGAATTCAACGTTAGAGGTCAGTTTAGGCATACCAAACGTACAGAATATGAAAAAATATGAAGATTTCTACTATATATATATATATATATATATATTTTAAAATATGAAATATGAAAATTTCAGATATCCTATCCCGATTCAACATAACACGAAACATTAAGATCTTTGTTCCCATTGCCCTACAGGAACATATCATATTTCACCTGCCTCTAGGGATGATGATATAGCTGATTTGTAAGAAATATCGTTTTCCCGAGAAACATTTGAAGAAAATAAGAAAATCATTTCTACTAATGAAAGGCCAATGTCAGCACTGGAAAATTTAATCCAGAAACAAACGAGTAGTACTCTTATTTTCAGAACACCAATTATAAGATTGGCTTACTGTAAGTGTTAAGTGTAATATGCTGTTTTGTTGGAATTGCTTGCTGTTTAGCTATGACAGAAGTTTCACTTTGATAGCTGCAGGATACAGCAAGTTAAATAATTTAACCAGCTCAGTATAGGATCATGTTGTTGCTATGATATATTCGTAGCACTCGTAACTCTTGGACCTGTGAGAATTGCAGGTCAGCTAAGTGACCAAACACAACAAAGCATTATATATATATATATATATATATATATATATATATAGAGAGAGAGAGAGAGAGAGAGGATAGTTCCCTCGGCTACGTGGGCCTGGGGACACCTATTTACCAGATAAATGTATCTAGAGAACATTGTATCGGTCTTCGGATCTCAATTAGAGTGATTTTGTCTGTTATATTTGTATATAACAAGATTTTGTTATAAAAGGATGTGGGACAAAGTCTAAAATCCCATGTGGAATTACTATACTTACTACCTTAACAAGGTAATTTTACATGGTGAATGCTTTGGACTTAGTCCGAACTGATTGAATTGGACTCTCGTCTACAGGATGCTCTTTTTATTACCCAAATAGTGGACTTATAATTCATTAGGTACGCTTGTAATTCATTAGGTAAGCTATAGACTATGCTTTGCTTTTCTCTTCCCTTGAGAGTATAAATTACACTGTTCGAGAGAACCTTATGCCGTAGACTAGATCCGGAAAGAAGACATAGATCCTACAAAAAGCATGGCCAAACAGGCTTCTAAACTTCTCTGTAATATCCCTCAATGAGCGAAGTACTTCGGATGTATCAGAAGATACCGTTTGATTTTTGTCATTTGATCATTTGGCATAAATCAGTCGTGTAGGCCTACTGTGCTAAAAAGGGAAAGGTACTTGCTATGTATTTACAGGATTTTGCGATGGGCTTTGTTCTTCAATTAAAGAATCAAAATCAGTTAGTCTCGCATATGAACAGTTGGGACATTTGAAATTTATTATATACAGCAGACTGGAAATGAATCTATAGACGCCTATTTATTACGGAAATTACGAGCAATAGGACAGGTGTTGCTTCAAGCGACGGAGGATCAAAAAATCAATTTTCTATGTGTAGGGCTAAAGAAGAGATTAAAAAAAAAAAAAAGAAAAGAAAAGAAAAAGAGTAGAGTCTTTCCAAACGATGCAGCCATTGCAGAACTTTCTTCACTCCCTGGAAGCAGCACAGGATCTTATGAAAACTACGTTGAATTATCACAGGTGATTTATTCCTTTTATGGTCAACCTTCTAACTTATATCTATTAGTGAATCAAATCAACCGCTGTTGCGCATTTCTCTGTACCCATGTAGGTCAACAAATAAAACCTACTGTCTGTAATAACTATCTAAATTGACAAAATCGCCAAAACTTACCAAATTACCAGCACACGCAGCCTATGCAAATTCTACCTTCCGCACTTCCGCTACAGTGTTACAGAAAATCAAACAACAACTTGCCCCACCAGCAAGCACAATCGTCAGAATCCGCTCCCAGCCCTACTAACATTAGTCAATTCGCGGAGAATAATTCAACTCATATCAGTAAAATTGCCAACTAAATGCCAGAACTCTTTTTTTCTTGTGGCCCAGAATACCATGAGTGGCTCTCAATTTAGAAGAAATAGGGGCGGCCGGAATTACGGATAACAAAGAAATGGGAGTGGTAAAAATAGTAAGAAGAAAGGAAGGAGTAATAATATCAATAACACTTTCAACGAAAATAATAACAATGAGAAAAATTTTAAATCTGAAAACGTATCGATATATGCCACATGTTATAAGAAAGGACACGGAGCCAGCCAATGTTATCAAAATAAATCGGGAAACGAGTAAATGGAGCCAGAACGACCTGCAAGTTTGCAGCCTGCCATCAAATATGAAGCGGAACAACAACAATCTAGTGGACAGAGTAACGCAGATTTTCAGGCGAACATCCAACCAGTCAAAACAACATCAGCTGTTAATGAAAAGAATGCTCCTGAAACACACAATTTATTCATTAGCGACATCATACCAAATAAAGGACGGGAATTTATTCTTCTTCAGTTTCTCTCTTAATACTTACGAGATGGCAATAATAAGTTTTAGTAATAGTTTGTCCCTGTGGTAGGTAATCTGTCACGACGACCCCTTCACAGACCCAGAAAATGGAAAGCATCACATTGGCGGCAGTCTTCTGCATACTCATGCCGTTTTAGGTATGGGAGAGGAGGGGTGTTTTCATTGTTTGTCATTTCCTTTGTTTCTGGATCATAAAGATAAACCCAATTTTCATCTATTATCACTAATCTGCCGAAAAAGTCCTCACCATCCACCTCATAGCGATGCAACACTTCCCTTGCAGCGTCCTCGCGATTTCTCTTCTGGAAAGGTGTTCCACCTACCGTGCTGACACTTTCTGGATATGCAACTGGTTGTGAAAGATATTCCAGGCAGACCCATAACTCATACCTATTGCACATATAACACTTTCAATGGTTATCCTCATTCTTTCGTGATAGTCTTCTCAACTTTTTTTCCGTCAGAGCTGTATCATCAGTGAAAAATAGTCTTCCAGATTTAGAGACGCACGTGGTGGTCATATGTCCAGTTTGGAATTGCCGTTTCCACTTGGATAACATCTCATAGGATGTGTTTTCATTCACGTACACTTTCATCTCTCCGTGGTTCTGCTTTGCTGATTTCCCCTGAAGGTGGAGGAACTTAATTGACGTGTCGTTCCTCAAGCTTGTCAGTCATCGAATCTTCAGTGATTTACTTGCAGAGAAGAAAGTTTTGTTCTAATGAATCCAGAATTTGCATGGTTAACATACAAGGACTTATGTATAAAATGCATGTCCAATGGGGTTTGTACTCCATCGCCTTCTACATGATTCAACGAAGTTTATCTCTCGTTTATATACAGTATATATACAGTGTATATATATATATTTGGTCTAGGAATTAATTCGTGCGGGTGGACAAGAGATGGCGCAACGAACGGAGCGTCCCACAGTTCCGTGTATCCATACATGTGTTGCAAACCCCTGTCATCGCGTATCGTTCGTAGTATAGGGCAGTGGATTAAAGCGTCAACAACACCAGTTTGTAGTTAAGTGAACATGGCGCAATTTGTGCCTGATAAAGTGTTTTTGCGGGGTGTCCTGCTGCATTACTTTAACATGCAGAAAAGTGCGACTGAAAGTCATCGTATTTTGGTGGAAGTGTATGGTGACCATGCTCTAGCTGAGCGAACGTGTCAGAAGTGGTTTGCACGGTTTAGAAGTGGTGATTTCGGCTTGGCAGACCAAGAGCGAGCTGGACAGCCAAAAAAATTTCAAGACGAAGAATTGACAGCATTGCTCGAGCAGGATTCGTGTCAAACGCAGGAACAACTTGCAGCAGCATTAGGCGTTGATCAAACAACAGTCTCCAAACGCTTGAAAGCCATGGGAATGATTCAAAAGATGTCACATTGGGTTCCACATGAATTGAAAGACAGAGACGTTGAAAGACGAAAAACCATTTGCGAATTGCTGCTTCAACGACAGAGCAGAAAGGGGTTTCTGCATCGAATTATTACGGGTGATGAGAAGTGGATCCATTACGAGAACCCTAAACGAAAAAAGGCCTGGGTGAAACCAGGTGAACCAGGTCCATCACAACCAAAACGAGATATTCACTGTGCAAAGGTTATGCTGTGCATATGGTGGGATATGAAAGGTGTGGTGTACTATGAGCTGCTGCAACCGGGTGAAACTATGAATGGAGAACGTTATCGACGACAATTAATGCGTTTGAAGCAAGCTCTGGCCAGAACACGACCAGAATGGGAGAACAGACATGATAAACTTATTGTTCAACGTGATAACGCTCGCCCACATGTCGCAAAACCGGTCAAAACCTATTTAGAAAATGTCGGATGGGAAGTTTTACCCCACCCGCCGTATTCACCAGACGTTGCTCCTCCGGACTACTACTTGTTCGGTTGCATGAACAACGATTTGATTGGACAGCGGTTTACTTCTTCAGAAGATATCGAAACCTGGGTCTCTGACTGGATCGCTTCCAAGGATGAGGACTTCTTTCGCCACGGAATCCGTACATTGCCTGACAGATGGGCGAAAGTGGTGGCTAGCGATGGACAATATTTTTCTTAAGGTATTTATGTATTTTGTGTTTGTACTACAGCTTCAATGTGTGCGTATTAACCGCACGAATTAATTCCTAGACCAAATATATATATCACTAATTAAATTCAAGATTGGGAAATACTACTTTTTCCCATTATTTCAGAATTTTGAATATCGTGATTTCGTACCTTTACTTGGTCAGAACCTGCTGAAACACCTTCAGGCCAAAATTGATTTGCAAAGAACTGTCTGTATATCAAAAACTTCGCAAACCACCTTTTCTAATAGAAGACACGAGACCGGAAGAATTATCAAAAAAGCTTATTAATTCCATGAACACGCTTCAGCAGAAGTATTCACAGTTCATAAGGTCGTCATCCCAGCTAGATCACATTTATTTTTTGTTGTTATTATCAAGAAAAAATTATGACGACGCGTTCTTCATTGTTTCACCATGACAAACATTATTAGTTCGGCGCGATTACCGTGACCGTCAAAATATCAAAGGACTATCTTAAATTATTACTTTCGAATCGATCATCTCGTCCTATTACTTCAGCAAAATCATTCCAATAGCCTATATAGAGGAAAATTTCTAAGAAATTTATATCCTCCCTGATTAAGAATAAATGCAAGATAATATGCAATAAACTCCATTCAGGATAAAACAGGAAATTAAAGATAAATTGAAGAAGACAGCTACGTCCTTCGGTACTAAACTTTTTAATACTAATCCGGACTTACCAGAACACCAAAATATCCGCTGTATTTAGCTTGTATAAATGTAGAGCTGTTGTTTCCAACTCACTGGATGACATCGGTTACTTTAGAGGTTATACTCATAAAATACACATTGACAGGGCAGATAATTTCCATCAACGGACTCCCCCTATCCCAGTAGCTGTCAGCCCACAAATAGATAAACAAATTCATCTTTTGGATGCAAATATTATTCAGGAGAAAAGTGATAGTTCAGTTTCTTCTCCTTTACTAGTAGTTAAAAACCCAAATACATCAGAATTTCGCTTGGTCTTAAATCTGCAAACATGCAGTTCATTTACGAGGTACCTCAGCATCCCTTTTCTGTTTCACTAAAGACGTCTTACATATGTTGAAAGGAAAATCTCTAATCTCGTCTATCAATATTAAACAATCCTAGATATATATTTAAAGTGAACTACTCAAGAAAATCGTACTGATTTCTGCGCTGTGTCATGGGTCAAACACGGTGGCACAAGTGCTGTCAATCGCGGCTCGGATGCTTCTAGGAGAACTGCCAGAACGTATAACGTCGTTTCCCGACGATACAGCAATTGGCTCAAAAAATTGGAAGGAACAGCTTGCGGATTTAGAACTCCTTTTTCAGAAATTTACGAAAAACGACTTTAGGCGAGCCCTTGGAAAACGCATCTCTTTTACAGCGAATCGGATGTACTTGGATTTCGAGTATTTGGGAAACATTAAAATTTCACCGAAGGTATCTAACAAAATTAGAAATTACAAGAAACTAACTACAAAACGTACTTTGAAAATCTTTCTTGGTCTTTGCTCATATTTACGTGGTCACACTAAGAACTTCTCAGAAATAACTAAACCATTTCAACTTCTACTTGTCAAAAATTCTAAATTTAAATGGTCTTTAAATCATGACAAACTCTTCGAAAAATTAAAACAGGACATACTAAATGCACCATCGTTACATCACTTTGACAATAAGTTAGAAATACAAGCATACATCGATGCTTCGAGTGTTCACATCCGCGGTATTTTTTCGTTATTTAACCTCAGACCAAGCAGGAAAAAATAGTTTCATATTCTAGTCGTATTTAACTAATTTAGAGGGAAAAGCTTCAGCTTGGAAACTGTACGCCCTTGTCTCATGCTAAGGAAATGTCGATATTTTTTTAACTAAACAGATAATGAAATCTATTCATTGTCGCAAAATGTCTCACATCCTAAAACACTTAGCCAGACATGGTAGTGTATTCACACGTTATAAAATATTTTTGGCCGATTATCACTTTGATATTTCGTGGCCTTGGTTTGACAAGGTTCTAACTGCACGTGACTATATTTTGAGAAAAACGCGTTTAAAGTTTTATTAGGCTATAGTTGTTTTATTTATAAACTAATCATTATGATGTTTTTACACAATGATTAACTGCCTACAAGGTTTACATTTAAATATTTGACGTTGGAAATGGGGCTTTACTTTTTTTTGTTTTGAACAATCAGTAAAATGCAGTTAGAACCTTGTCTTACTGAAACAATCATTTTCAGAGGCACAGGGTTCTAACTGCACTTAGAACTTTGTCAAACCAAAATGATGAGAAAAACATGGATAACTTAGGATGATAAGGGTGTAACTCCAATTGATTAGATTAACTATTTAATTTTAATTACGTGAAATATGTATCGAATACTAGTTATAAGTTTAACAATGCAGTATAATACTCCCTCTCTTCCAGGGGCATGAATAGAAATGACTCTAATGTCTTTTTTCATTAGTTCTGTAAACCTCAAACAATGTTTTTGTTGCTTTTGTTTGATATCAAAAACACTCAAAACTGCTGCTGAAATATGGCCCTTTAGCCTGACGTCTTGGAGTTTCTAGAAATTTGATATTTGGTGCATTAACAAGCTCGTAACTGTCATAGCTTGATTTGAACAATACGGTACTGTTAACACGATATGAGTTGTGACGGTCTACACTCTTATATATTCTTACGATACACAAAGGAGATTAAAGGTCCGTCTTGTTCATTAATTTTTCAATAATTGCACTGTGTACGAGATCTACTTCCTAAACACAGGAGTGTTCTGGAAGAGAGTATTTCATTGAAACAGAATTGATGTTCGGATTTTTTCTCAAAATGTCCAAAACTGCATATTGGAATTACGGTTTTGTGGTGCAAAGGAATCAGACCAAGTATTCAGTTTCGTGATCTCATTTTCTTCGAGCACTGCGTCCAGTATTTTCCTAAAAGCACTCGCAATGCCATTCGCTGCACATCCTGTCATTGTTTCGTTCCAGATAGCATGATACATTTTTTTTTTTTTTTTTTGGTTAAAATATGCAGTCTAGTTGTAAACATTTAGCTTTCTCTTATAAAATATATCTACGTGAGAACATGTTATAACGTTTTGCAAATCAAAGGTAAGGACTGGAAGATTTTTTTTTTTCTTTTTCACTTTTTCTGTGTTCTCTCATTTGGGCTTTTCGCAAAATATTTGCTTTTGCCTTTTCTTAAGGTTTCAGTCTCTTTCACCACATTATACGCCTTGCACACATCACATCTGTCACTTTCTGGCAAATTAAAATCTAAGTTAAACTCCTTTCCGAATATTCTGTAGTTCATTGATTTCTTAATTGGTGTTTTGTTTTCATTCTATAACATTTCACTGTAGAGATCATATACTTTTGCAGTGTTCAGATGACTTCCTAGATACAATCTACTGGCATCAGCTTGGCAGTGATGGGATTCCACTGTTGGGAAAGATTTTATGTGCCCTCTTGCAAAAATCTGCTTCACCCTATGGCTTTCGACGACCATTACTGCTTTTCCCCTCTTTGATCTACAATCATGCAGTCCTACTACGTCGGTGCTCTGGGGCTCCAGCACCCACAGAAATAATTTTTTGGGTGCGCCGCACTCATAAGACTTTCAGTTTGGAGCCAGGTTTGAACCTGTTTCTCTTATGTTTAAGTCAGCCGTGTTACCAACTGAGCTAGGGCAGCCCTAACTTATCCTTATAGCAACAGTATATTTTACTTTATTACAGCACAGCCAAATGACAGTATTCATAAAAGATTTTAACTAAAAATAAATCAATCAAATATCGAGACCTCCCTGAAAACATATAGGTTAACACATCCCGCCATTTATATGCATCCACATAAACTTTAGAAAGTCGTTGTTTACAATAGATGTGTTTGTATTCATAGTCTTGGTTTTGTGTGCAGTATACACAGGTTTTTGGGATATGTGAACAGTCGACAAATAAAATGTTTTGCACACTTGAATCTTTTCTTCTTTAACGTTGAAGAAGTGATGAAAAGAATACTTCCTACGGGATTTAGCTTTATTTGTTCTTGGATTTTCAGTCTCGTCTCCGTTTTCGCTTGATTCCTCTTCATTATCCTGAACACACACATACACCAATAGATGGCAGTAAATCTTCACATGTACTTTGCAGAGTTTAGAGCCTTGCTACATGTAATTTTATATTAAACTTTCATCAATCCGGTTTAACATGTATGATCTACCAATTTAGTTGAGTTTATATAGCACGGTTCAGGAACAAAATTGTGTGCTCAGAAATGGTGTTCCAAAAATATAAAAAATAGTGGGAAAAGTATCATTATTTACTTCTCAAGGTAAGTTAAAAGGATAAATTTTACATTTTAATTATATCTTTAATATAAGGCAAATAACATAGAAGGTACACACGTAAAATATTTAAAAAAGGAGGAATACTTGCGTAACTTACAGCTTTCAAAGATGCAGTTAGAACCTTGTCAAACTGAATACTGTATTAGAGTCAGAAGCAGTTAGAACCTTGTCAAATTAGTAGAAAGTCCATTTTTCAAGTTACAACAATAAAAGTCATATATTTGAATAAAGCTCAATTTCTAATGTTACATACTGTATATAACTCAATTTTGACAAAAATGTTAGTTAGAACCTTGTCAAACTAAGGCCACGATTTGTCATATGAAAAGTCAATATCATTCGGCGGACATTTTTAGTCACCTTGAACAAAATATATTAAAAAGCAAGAAAATCAAGAAACTGACAATTTCCGTGATACAGAAGACAAAAAGTATTTCGCTCAAACGCTTTAGAAGATACCATCGTAAGAGCTCCTTCGTGGCTAACCCCTTTGGCGTGGGAGACCCGGGTTCGGTTCCCGGTGGGAGCTCATGTGGTTCGGATTCCACGTTAATCAGTAGGTCCACGTCCTATATAGCTGCTGAAAGGGACGTTAAACTCGAAATCAACAACAACAACCAACAAGATACCATCCTTCAGATAGAGCATTGTACGCCATTAAGCAATTTGGCGCAGGAACAAAGAAAAGATGAATGAATACTTTTCGGGCATCATTTCCGTATTGCAGGGTAAAGAGCTTATGAAAACATCTACATTACACTCGTCGAAGTATTTTTGCCTCAAGAACAACTTACCATATCGTACACGTCAACATCCAGAATTAGGATTAATTTTCCTTCTTTGCATCCCGAAGTCCCTGGCAAATCAATAGTTCGAGTCAATAAACATCCCACAGCCTCGCATTTCGGATTTGCAAAATCTCATCAATCGACTTTTAGAATATATTACTTTCCGAACATGAAATTTTATTTGGCTCACAAAATTAAGACTTGCATTCAGTATTAACAAATGAAGAAGCTGCACAGCGAATTATTATATCATCCAGCTCAATTTATCGCACAGAGTTGGCAGTTCGATTCTTTAGGACATTTTCCAACAGAGGACGGGAGAACAAAACACATCTTTGTCGAAACAAAAATGCTCACCAGATATTGTGTTACTAGTCACTAATAACAGCACAGCAGAAGCCTTTGAGATTCCTTATTGACGACATAATATTACATTTCAGCTCATTTTTTTATGTATATCTCGATAGACACATTATCACTGCACAACGCGAACAACATTTATCAGAACTCTAAAACTTTGCATTCAAGTTTCTGCAACTTACGATCATAATGACATTGGAATTGTCGAAATTTTTAACAAAACTACAAACTTTATTTAATTTTTTCGTTCAGGGAAACCAGTCGGTATGGCCAAATCTCGTATCATACATAACTTGTGATATAAACAGTACTATTCAGACAGAAACTAAGCAATCCAGTTTTTTCCTCATGCGTGGTATCGAACCACGCAAAGTTGCAGACTGAACTAAAATCAACATCGTACCTTCAAGTGGAAAGGGACCTCTTAATTAAAATAAGAGGAAAAATGAATTAGAATCTTCTAAAAGCACATGAACGCCAGAAGAAATACTTTGGTAGAAGACGCACAAATTCGCTACAATTCACATAACGAAGTTCTTATTTATTACACTTTCCGCAAGGAAGAACAGGCTTAGTGCTGGTCAAACCGTTACGAGGGACCAGCAACCGTTATCAAGAAATTAAACCCGAATTTATATAGCTCTGCCACATGTCAAGCGATACTATCTTATGAAAAAATAGAGAAGAAAATGAAACTGAACTCTCCATTAAATAAACAATTAACATATCTTGAAAGCATTCACAGATTAGCTCATTTTTTTTCCGCCAACTAAAACAAAAAAAGGGGAAAAGTACAATGGAAGTCACACTCCAGTCGTTACTTATAAAAGGCCGTTCTTTATAGAACAAAGCATATTTAGTCATTTTTTTTCTTTTAATAAAGTATTAGCAAAACAAAACACGTATCATTAAAATAGACAAGAATGGATACTCCACTTCTTTTGATTATATTCTCCTTGTACACTTTGCTCATACTATCTGTTCTCCAAATTGTCCGCGTAATTACATTTCAATTGAACGAATAAAATTACAATCTCAGCATTTTCCTTTTCGCATCAAGCCAACGAACTACATGAAGACACGAGCAACATTTCTACGCTTCCTTGCAGCGACCCACTTGTCATCAATGACACCATGCCCTATAATTTGTATACAGTGTGTCCAAAAATTCAGGCTCATCGGCATTGTATGTCTGTCAGTACGAACAGATTCATTATATTAGTGACCTTAGCAATCTTCATAGTGCTTTTATTTCTGATTTTCCTATATGTGCTGTATCGTTGACTACGCCCGCGATGCCTAGTGAAAACTCGCCCAAAAATTGACATTTCCAAGCCTATATCATTAGACACTTTTCATAACAGTGCCACCACTAATATGCAAATACCACCAACATATACTTCAAATGTCACCGTCAGTGAATTAGTATATTTATATTAATTATATACACCAGAGCCCAAACAACCTTTTTCTTGAGGGGAAATGAAGTAAGCATCACAAATCTTGCCTCGGACTAAGGATTAACTAGTTAACAATTTTTCTCTCACAGCCATTTCTTTATCATACCAGTGATAGTGATCACCAGTTCTGGAGTTAATTGCAATATTTTTAGTGCATCTTTAGTGCTTTCCAGAACTGATAGCTCCTCACCAGTGCAATTCTATGGAAAAATAACCCTCCGGCTTATTATTATTATTATTATTATTATTTTTTTTTAACTAGCCACGGTGTTATATCTTACACGTGTTCTATATTTGTAAACAAGACCATGTATTCTGTATAAGTAGACAAGACCACTGCTTCTTTACAACTACTACTACGAGAAGCAAACAAACGCATCTTCGTCATCAGTAAAGCTAAGAAAGTGATTGACAAAAGCTGTATTCTAGCGCCATCGTTGTTCACGAAGAGACTATAAAATGCACTCCAAACTCCATCTGCATCAGTTTCATCTAGTCAACCCCTCTTTTAGTTTGCATCTAGCCTGTAGATCTGTAGGACCTGATCGCTCCCTTTGCTTGCCTGGGGCACCGGGGGATTCTAAACCACGTCCCTAGCTTGGCTGGAGCTCTGGTTTTCGTACCTGCTTAGATTGCTTGGAGCTCTGGAGGATTATAACCCCTCTCCTTGATTGCCTGGGTCACTGGGAGATCCTTACTGCAACCACTTAGTTGGCCTGGAGCTCTGTGGCATTCTTCTCCCGGCTGCTTGGACCTTGGACCATTTACCCGAACAAAATACCTAGGCAACATTGTATCGGACTTCAGACCTCAAGTAGAGTGATTGTGGGAGAAACTCCAACATGCTGTGTGCTAATTACTCTATCTATTACCTGAACACAATAATTTTACATTACGATTCTTTCGCACAGCACGGATTAAGAAGTTAATTTGAGACTGACAATCGATTAGTGTCCAACAATGATCAGAAATACTGCACTTTATTTTAGTTTTAAGCAAATAAATTAAACTTTTAATGTTTTTTCTAATCGTGCTAGTTAAATTGCTAATTAAATTGTGATTTAAATCAACCATCCCTAATTGATAGTTTATGAAAATCTACGTAAACAACACATGAAGCCAAGTTTTCGTGTGATTATTCATTATTGCATCTTCAATATGATGAATAAACATTAGAATCAAGTTACACCTAAATCTTTAATTGTTGCAGGTCCACAAGATTTATTGCGCAATTACATTAGTCACAACATACATTTTTTCTTTTATTGCAAATTTGATTTTGGTTTTAAATTTGATTTTGTTCAAAGTAAATTTATTCGTGTCTTTATATTTTATAAATATATTTGTAATTTTATGCAGTGATTAATTGACTTCATTCTACCATACAACTTTAGTCTAAAAATAATGTGTATGAACACCTTCAATACATTATGTTACATTATTATTAATTATTAGTCATTGAAAGGTGCAAAGTTTGAGTCTTGCGAAGTCCCTGTCATTTTCTCAAAATTCTCAGAGATAAGCCATTGTAAGTTACAAACGATCCGTTCCGTAGTAAAGAAGTTTGCGTACAATAAAAAAACAGTCGATTTTCATTGGTCTTCCCGAATGACGTGTTTAAGCGCTTTGGTTGCACGAATAAGCGCTCTTATTCGTTGGTGGTTGCACTGGGGCCTGTTTGGTAAAGTGTCAGTTGAGCAGTATCCATGGAACAATGAAAATACAACTGACAGTTTTCTATGATGAAGGGTTCATTTGTAAACTTTCCACCGATTATTATAACCACTCAGCAATGGTGAAACGGGGCAGAGAAGAGGGTTTAAATGTCAGCAAAGCTAGTACGAATCTCATTATGCCAACAAGCTCCTCCAGTACATGGTCACCTGAACTTGTGGAGAGAACACGGCTCCAACCCACTCGGACCCCTAACACAGTACGCGCCATTAGGAAAGTAAGGACACAAGACAATTTCCTAACTCATAGAAATTTGGCCATACGACATGGTAATCTCAAACGGCACAGTTTCGAACATTATCCAGAAGAGCCTCACATTGGAAGCGCGCCATGAAACACGAGGACATCACCTTACAGAGCGCCATATCCAGGAGAGGTTTATCCACGCCGTAAATTGAATGAAATATATCTCGCAGGGGACGAGTGGAAATGGATGTGTACCCTGTATGAGGGTTAACTCTACCTAGATGACACCAACAGAGTTCGATCTATTTTCCGTCAAACAGGCCACAAGAGCCGCTCTGACTTTGTGCAGGGATGCAAGGAAATGTTTTCCAAATGATTTCTAGTGATAGCGGAATATTAGAGTCGGGGAACTCTGACGATTGTGGAGTGTCTTCCAGCACTGAAGTAAATGCAACTTACTTCAGGAGAACGTCATGGTAAGGCAAAAGAGACAAGAATTCAAGCGATCCCACACCTTCTATGAATTTTAGACTCGTCAAACAGACACTTGCTCGACGCCATCCTTGTACTTTCAGGGTCTTCGGAAAGGTGCCTAAGCGGTATATCGAGAGATTTCCTTTCTCATTCTACACAGGAGTTCGCTACAGTGGAAACGAGCCGTCACATTGAACATAATCGAAGGTGAAGAAAGGGAATTTAGGCAGGTAATTGGTTCAAAGTCGACTTTTTTTTTTTTTTTTTTGAACCATATGTAACCTTTTGTAAGAACAATAAATTTCTATGTCGGTGTTATTTTCGACTTTAATCAAAAATTTACTGACGTGTAATAAAAATATGTTTGCCTTCGAAAGATGATAATTCTTTTCAGTAGTACATTCGACAGAGTTTACTGTTGTCACGTAAAAAAACAAATTTAAAAAAAAAAATAAAAATAAAAATACATGATTGCTTTCTCGTCGGAATAATATCAGGTTCTCTGAAAGGTATTGAGCCGTTTGCGTAAGAGATAGCGTTAGTTTCTCAAATCTCAGATATATGAGTCGCAGCGGATCAGGCCTAACGTCATTTGACAACTGATAGTTGAAGATAGAAAATGTACAAAAAGTGTTGGAATTTTTATAATGAGACGTAAGGCATTAAATTATGAAAATGATCGAACTTTCCACAAAACTATGCTGCTTTTGACAATTCGATAAACGCACAAATGCTGAAGAAATTTGTGCTGTTTATGGGCAAGGTATGTTATCAAAAACAGCATTCAAAAGATGATTTTGTCGCTTTGGTTCTAGAAATTTCGATGTCCGAGATGCTTCTCCCAGTGGGCGACCAATGACTGCAGAAACGGATGATATACTGGTAAAAGACGAGCAAGATCAATATGTAAGGAATCTTGATATCGCCAATGACCTAAACACTCATCACCAAGCAGTGTTAAAACAATTGTAGAGCGGTGGGTGTAAAGTGGAAGCTCGACATTGGATGCCACATGAGCTAACTCAGAAACATTTAGTTAATCGAATTTCCACCTGTAAATTTTTGTGAAACGTAACGAACTCGATTCACATCTAAAGCGGCTGATCACGAGTGATGAAAAATGGATAACTTTTGAAAATAATGGGTCAGAAAGGATGTGGTCGAAGCGAGAAGAAACTCCATATTGACGCCCAAGAAGTTTGTGCTGTGCGTTTGGTTGAATTCGAAGGGCAGCGTACATCACAATCTACTACCGCTGGAGAGAACGATATACTCAGGCCTATACTGTCGACAATTAGTGTGAGTACCAGAGTTTGTAAAAACCCGGGTATTTTTGAAAAACCCAACCCACCTGGGCCCGTATGGATTTTTTGGGGTTTAATTGAGTTTTTTCCAAATATTTTAATGTCTTTGGAGTAAAAAGTGTTAAAATGTGATTTATATTTCAAGATTGTCATTGTCGCAACTTGCAACAGTTTTCTGTTCACTACTGTTTTGAAAAAAAAAATGGCCGTCATTTTGAAAATTTACATTGGATCGGCGAGAAAATCTATACAGCAAATTTAGAATGTCTCTTGCTTCTACCCTCATAATTTCAACTTAAAAGTCCGAAAATTGCACCCTACAGCGTGGATACCCGCTACTTGAATAGTGGCCGCCATTTTGAAATTTTACGTTGGATCGCCGCTAAAATATATATATATATAGCTAGCTCATTTAGAATATCTCGTGCTTCTACTCTGAAAATTTCTATTTAAAAGACCGAAAATTGCATTTTGTAGCGTGGATACCCGCTATTTTTTTTAAAGCTGCCATTTTGAAATTTTACGTTGGTATGCCGCCAAAATCTATATAGGAAATTTAGTGTGTCTCGTGCTTGTACCCTGATAATTTAAACTTAAAATATCGAAAGTTGTACCCTGTAATGTGTATGTGGTACAGGGACAAACGAACAAATGTAGATCGAGTCATCTCAGGAGCCTTAGTAAAGTTCGCCAAATATGAATACCAAATATATTAATTTAAAACAAAGATATAATTCATGTATTATAAAATAAATGTTTCAAAATGTCTTATATGGCAAATATGTTCCAGCGTAAAATAAATGGTTTTATTGTTGAAGTTACTTCCGATACTTTGCACGTTCAATTACGGGAATTTCCCTAGCACTAGCAAGACGGTTCTTTCGCGAAAATGAATTTAAAACAATTAACAAAGAGATAATTCATATTTTATAAAGTAAGTGTTTCAAAATGTCGTAAATGAAATTAAATATCTTCCAGATCCGATGCTTTGTGCGTTCAATTGCGGGAATATCCCGAGCACTTCTTTCACGACGGGTTTTCCCCGAAACTCCAGCTTTCTTTACTGTACATCGACAATTCCACTAGTACGGAACTTTAAATTTACTTCAAACTCCGAGCATTAAGCTTCTTAAATTTGTCAAGAATGTTTACGCTTATAAAGTAAATGTTTCAAAATGTCGTAAATGAAATTAAATATCTTCCAGATCCGATGCTTTGTGCGTTCAATTGCGGGAATATCCCGAGCACTTCTTTCACGACGGGTTTTCCCCGAAAATCCAGCTTTCTTTACTGTACATCGACAATTCCACTAGTACGGAACTTTAAATTTACTTCAAACTCCGAGCATTAAGCTTCTTAAATTTGACAAGAATGTTTACGCTATTGCTGGTGTTGATTCTACAGAATGCTTATTTGAAGAGTAGCAATTAATGACTTAACTAAACTACTGTTGATCGAAATCCAAATGTAACTGAAGAATATTTGTGTTACCATCAAATGTATGAAATAATACTAATAATTTTACTAATGTATTTACATATTTACTGCCGATACAGGCACCTATGGCCTTAAATTCGTCAAATGTCTGAGAGATAACTTCCCCCGGCGTCACCGAGCACACTATTCACGAAAAGTATTTTCTAAAATATAAAATTGCATAATTTACTTCAAATAGGTTACAAACACAATCTATACATTAATTTGTTCTATAATTCTCTCAAGCTAAGGCATGCGCTCCGACTACGTGGGTGCTTCGGGGCTTCGGCACTCACACAAATAATCTTGTGGGTGCGGACCCGCTTTTGAACCCGTTTCTCTTGTGTTTAAGTCAGACGTGTTACCGACTGAGATAGGGGAGTTCCAACTTATTCTTATAGTACCAGTATATTTTACTTTATCACAGGACAGCCCTTTAAGACAGTGTCCATAAAAGATTTTTAACTAAAAATGAATCAATCAAATATCGAGAGTTCCCTGAAAACATATAGGCTAATACATCCTACCATTGATATGCACCCACATAAATTTTGGGAAGTCGGCGCCGTTGAGCTAAGGTAAGTTTTTTTTCTTTCTTTTTGGCTGGGCCCCTTACACAAACCCTGGTGAGTACACCTAGCAATTTACTGATCAGCAGAAAGGGTATCATATACTACATTGACAATGACAGACCACGTACGTCTTGAATAATCCGTCATAAATTGGAAGAACTTGAACTTGACTGAGAGATTTTTATGCATCCACCGTATTGCCCGGACCTGGTACAGTCAAGACTCTCAATGCTTTCTGTCTTTGCAGAACTCCCTGAATAGTGTTGGATTCGTTTCAAGAAAGATCTGTGAAAACTTCGTATCTCAATTTTTGAACCAGAAACTATAGACGCTCCATAACGGTGGGATTATAGTGCTACCGGAAATACGGCAGAAGATCGTCGAACAAAATGGTGCATATGTGGTTTCATAATGATATTTTTAAATCACAATAAATGTATTCTCAATTTTGACCTCCAAAGGATCGATACTATTTAGGCAACCTGATAGTAATGATTTCTTTATTTTCTTGGACTTTTCATAAGAGGTTCGGCCAAAGTTTATCAGGACGCCACTTATTACATGGAACAAGGAAAGAGGTCCTGACGTCAGAGGGATTAACTCTTTTCATCGATTACATTCCAAGTATTACACGAGAGAAGAACTGTCACGTGGCAGATATCGAAAAATACTTTGATGTAACGTAATTCCCTCGTGCTGTGTGGAGTTCCGTGTAACATAGTGTAATCAAATTGTGTGACATACAAAGAAAAGTTCGTACATATTTAGATATCATGAAGTTAGGATTCCAAAAGTGAGGTAATTCGTTTCCATGCTGTGTCATCAGGTGACATATGACAAATGATAAAATGCTTTTTCCATATTAACAACAATTCAAGAAGAAGATGAACGAATTTAAACTGTAAGAAACAAGAATACTATATTCCATTTCGTTTTGTTTAACATATCTATAATAGAGAAATGCTGTTATCGGGTAACGATGTAGGCAATATCCTTTTTCTTTTTGAACTTTGGATGTCACATTGAAGACAGATAGACAATAAGATAAGAAGGTCAACAAATAGACAATTAGATTTCCTTTTTCCTGTTATTACAGCGCCTTTGCTGAAATATTTAGATTTCTGACTTAATAGCCATCTAATCACCCACTCAGAATTAGAGAGCAACCACTAAACATGTAGTTTTTTTTTCTTTTTTTTTCATGTTGTACTCGGCGAATAAATATTAAGGAATTATATACCTGTAAAGTCGCAATCACACTTAATTGTTTGCATACTTCCACAAAACATACAAACACCAAATTTTGCATACATGTTTATCATGTGATATGAATAACGGGAAAATTCTGATATCTTGAAAAAGGCAACATTTTCCATGTAAATCAAGGGTCGAAATTTTTCGTCGTTTCGGAATGCTGCTTTTTATGTTAGTTGCACTATCATAGAAATGTCATATTTTGTCAGGCAGTGAAGCTAGGAACATAGTTTGTGCTAGAAAAAAGAGCATTAAAATTCGTTTTCGTTCGGCGGCGCAAATCAAGAAAATGTGAAATTTGTAATGGCTGTTGCTAGAACGTCGAGATTTCGAGCTGGTGTTTAATCTGATGCGTAATTTCCGAACGCGTGCTTAAACTTGAAAAAATACTCATCTTCGTGGTTAGAAAGTGCTAGGAATGTTTTAAGGCGGCGTCTAATTCTGGACAACTTGTAGATATGGTGGAAACAAGAAATTGCGTTAGAATGTGTAGATTGCAGCGTAAGTAAGGGGAAAAATCGGACATGTTGAAAAAGTTATCATCTTCGATTCAATATGGCGGCTCAAAAATTTGTAAACATGAAAATTGTAAGTTGTGCTCAGGGTAGGTAAGTCAGGTTTTGGTATATTATTAACGATGAAGTGTAGTTTAAATAAAGAAACAAATCGTTGAAGAAGTCGCAATCTTGAATGCAAAGTTGCCATGTTGTTGACTTAACTTGATCTGCCTTGTTATGTGTTATGTTAAGGGTAATAGAACAAATATAAATTAACGTAGTAATTTGGCTCAGGTATCGCGTCTGCTTTCTAAGTAGCAGATCTGGGTTCGATTCCCAGCGTAATCTTGTGTTGACTTGAGTTTTTTTTACTTATCACCATTGCTTTGTATTAGCAAAGTAGTTTCTGTTTGTATTCCGCGAACAAAATATTTTCGTAATTACATACGTAGAGCGAAAGGATATATTTATACGGCAACTGTGGAGATGGTCTGGAGAGGGGTACTATGTTCGTGTGAAGCTTCGGGACGACACAAAAGTTTTTAAATACAAACATATGTAGCTTTGGAGATGGGGCATCACCAGTGTTTCTTTCAGAAACAATATTCCGGGGGCACTGCTAATAATATTCTATTTATTATGGTATTGTAGACGTATTATTTTGGTCTTCCCCGGGGGCACTCACAGAGCTTGGAGTGCAGTGCCCCCCAAAAATATACAGGTCTGGAAGAAACACTGGGCATCACTTCCGCAATATAGTGTCCAGACTGGACAACAATACAGTTTGTCTCGCGACAGCAGTGTGTGCCTCAAACCGGAAACGATGCGAGAATTCGGAAAAAAGTCCCCCCTTTATGCCCCTTGTGGATTTTCGTTAAAATACATGCGTATACCAATTTTGAAGTGTATAGCACAACTGTAGGCTCCAAACCGAAAGTACGTGAATATGTGAACACGGTTTGGAAAATAGTCATAATAGATGCCGAAAAATATGTGAATATGTTTGTTTGTTTGTAGCTTTCTTACTGTTTCCAAGAGTGTATGTCTGTTGGATATCATAGTGTTTCAATCAGAGTTTTTTTTTGTATCGTTTTGTTTCCTTAGGTTAAATATGTGAGTACTTCAGTTTAATTATTCTTTCTATTTTGAAATGAAAGATTATTTATATATATAAATTGGGGTAGTACATGATGTTTCAATACGGTTTGCTCTGATAGGTGAAATTTTATTTGTGAGATGGGTTTGACTATTCGTATTTGTTTTCAAACGAAGTATTTAATTGCGAGGAATAGTGGAATTCTAGGTTTTCTTTTACTATTTGTTAATGAGTAAAATGTCTAATTTTAGGGGATTATTATTGTTATATATCTGTAATGTCTGAACATAGTTAATTGTTCTCATACTTCCCGAAAACATAAAAACAGAACATTTCGCAACATGTTCAGCATGTCGTGTGAGAAACGGGTCAATTCGGATATCGTGAGAAGGGCGCAATTTTCGTTGCAAATGAAGTGTGGAAATTGTTCATAGTTTCCAAACGGTTGTTTTTATGGTAGTTCGCATGCTTGTAAATGGACTGTGCGTTATGTACCACGTGGAAGAAAGAGAATGGTCATTATTGGACGTAGTAGTATGAGCAAGAAATAAGACATCTGCTTACTACTAGGAGTTCCGGTTTCGATCTCGGAAAAAAATTGTTTTTCTCTCGTATTTTTACGTATCATGATTGTTTTGTATTAGGAAAGAAATTTTTGTTTGTATTGCGCGAGCGAAGTATTTTCGTTATTTCATGATTTTATATATGCGATTATTTAAAAACAGCATCTAATTAAATATTATAAATAGGTTTAAACAATAACAACCAAGACTAAAAATATCAAACAGGGTACTTCAATAATGTATGTATAAACCAATTAAAGTTTTCCACCTACGTATTCTCTACTATCAAGGTTTCTTGAGCATGTCCTATTTCTGCGTTGCTCATTTGCGGTAAATCATTGTTAAAGGTTGTAAAGGTTTATGAATACATGGTTTACATGCAGCTGAAAATGAAATGCAAGAAATAATGCCGTTTGAATTGAAGTGTGTTTGGTGAGAACTCCCTGCAGTAAAAGGAAGTAAATTCGTCTACACTACTTCTTTTACAAGTCATCACAGTTCATGGCAAAGTCATGACCGGGGGTCTGGGGCGAGCTTTAGCGAGTTCTAGTTTAAAACGTGATAAGTGAGCCGGTGTTTTAATACTGGGAACTCTTTGGAGCTAGCAAACTCTAATGGTATATATACGTTTTCCTACACAAAACTATAGTATCACAAGCTCTCATATTAAAGCTAACAAACATTGATATCATATGTTTATTCATGGACAAAGCTATAGTTCACATGCCGCTATTGTTAAATTTAGAGCGGCAGTTTTGAGCCCATCATGCAGAAGGCAGAAGCTATCGTCAATTGGTACTTATTTTCATGATCAGGGTGTCTATTGGCCACGAAAGTCACGAAAAAGTCACGAAATCATAAAATGGTCATGAAAGTCAAGAAAAAGTCACGAAATTTAGCTTTTGGGGCACGATTCTTTTTTAATCTGTACGAATACAAGTATAGACTGGAAAAGTTTGTTGTATAAAACGTCAAAATTCACCACCAAAAATGTCTATGGTCGGTTTTAGACGCTACCAAATCGCAAGCAAAGCACGCTTCTATCGCATACATGAAAATTCTGCCTAATTCGCAAGCAGATTCGCTCTTGAGAATGTTACGAAATTTTATGGTTTGGTAAAGAAAAGGTCACGAAAAAGTCACGAAATTTAATTTTGAAATTTTAGTAGACACTCTGATGATAATGTTTGCATTAAGAAACAGCTATATCAGTTGGAGGGAAGTAATTTTCGTAGAAACTTTTGAACATAGGTGAAATTTTATTGAAGAAAACGTAGTATACTAATTGGTAATTTAAAAAGAAAAATTGAATGAACGTCTCGAGTCGTCCCTAAACAAATTAAAGAAGTTCAAATAATTGTTGCGGGAAGATATGAGAATTAAATCATTTCAGTTTCGTGAAAATCTAATTATGTAAGTTTAATATGGTATTTTACTAATGAATCGTGTCTTCAAGCTCTACATTTTTCTATTGTGTAAATATGTTTTGAATACGGTATTTTACTAATGAATAGTGTCTTCAAGCTCTACAGTTTTCTATATGTGTAAATATGTTTTGAATTAAGGTGCTACATTATTGTAGTTGATTGCAACTTAATTCCTTTAATCTTCTTTCTTTTCTCTTATAGACTGCGTGTCTGTTACTGCTCTATTTAAAAGAGAAGACTCACTTCTTTGATAAGATCAATGAAACAAGACAGGGTACTGTTGTTGATAGTATCTGTTGTCAAATTGGCAAAAAAGAGGATACAGAAATTAAAGATTTGGTGAAGGAAGTGAATAAGAATCCTCAAAATGAAGTTGCCAGTGACTTGGTTCATAAGCATGAAGTAGAGAAAGATAAATCTTTTATTAATTTGACCACTGAAGTTGAAAATGTCGTGCATGCAGATGAAACGGAAGTAAAAAAAGAAAGAAAGAACTCAACGTGTGAAAATGAGACAACAGAAAATTATAGAAGTAATTCTGTGCTGTCGGATAAATCAACAAAACATATAAAGATATGCAGTCACGAACATGAATCCGGAACAACTGGTGATATAAGTAGTTACAGTTCCGGATCTGAATCATTGGATATTGCGTGTAGTGATGACCTTTATAAGAATACCGAGGAGGTGGACGATAGAGGGACAAATAATTCAAGCTCTCGTACAACGGAACTTAAAACTAGTGAGAACACATTGTACATAGAAGAAATTAGTTTTTTCGTTGGTGGCTTGTTGATGCGACATATTGCTCAGCTAGTGTGCAATGCTCATGCTATTACGAAATTGCAGCTTTCTTCATCAAATGAGAGATGTAAGGAACAGCAAGAAATATTAATTGAAGCTCAGGTCCGAATTGCTACTGCAATTTATCCTTCTGCTAGCATGATGAACCACTCTTGTGATTCTAATATTATTAACAGGTAACATTCTTTTAACGCTGTTTATAGGTTAGCAGAATAATACTAATTTTTTCTTATTTTAGTGTACTATTTTTGATTATATCTATACAGGGGTAAGTAGCTCTGTGTAACAGGGTATCACCGCCTTCTGCAATACTTAATAAATGTTTTACACACCCACTCACCCACCCACCCACACACACACATATATATATATATATATATATATATATTGTAGTTATTTGGAGAATTAACCATATGATTTAAGGACGTTAACGCATGATGGTCGCAGATACAAAACTCCCGAGTGGATTTTATTCTACATAAAGGCAAACTATTTTAGAATGATTATATCTATCTACGCTACTCTCGGCCTATCTCTTGGTAAGTAAAGGGTTTTTCTCAAAGATTTTAAAACTAAAATTCGACATATCCTTTTCATATGAGTAACGGCAATATTAGACATTTCACTTCAGAAACTGTATTATATTTAGCACTACGGGAAATAACTTGGAATTAGTTTATAAATAAAGTGCCCAAAGAAGTTTATTAAATACAAATTACGAAATAACAAATAGTTTTAAATTGGCAAATTTCCTGCATTGGTCAACATTCGTTAGCGCAGATTATTATTAGAAATTAGCATGACGCACAGACTAAGACACTATTATTTACAGAATTAAGATTGTAATCTGAAACACGCTTGTATTTCTACTCCAAACATCATTTTCAGAATGTTTAGAGATTACTTTTAATTTTATTCAACTCAAATTATAGTTTTTTTTTAATAAAATTAATTTTAAAGTTACCACTGTTAATAGCAGTAATAAATATAATAATAATAATAATAATAATAATAATAATAATAATAATAATAATAATAATAATAATAATAGTGGTAGCGATAACAGTAACTTACTAATAATGTTGTGTATTATAAAAGCGAAAATTATATACGTATAATAACCCCTGGCGTAATAACCCTTTGTGGACAAGAGCCACTCTAACGCAATCTGTTACTGAACGACGTTCAGCCTAACGACAAACATGTCGTTAACAGGCGTTCACGACACTGATGGAAGCTAAAAATTGAAGTGCACCGCTCGGGAATCGAACCCGGGACCACTCGGACTTGAGTCCAACTTCGTAACGGCTAAACTAAGGAGGTTTCTTATACATATATAAATTTGATATATGCGTCGCCTGATCCTTTAACAATTTCCGCTAAAAAAAAAAGCAGTCATTCTTACCTTTTGAGAAAGTGAAATGAAATCTTTGAGTTTAACATCACTAGATTATACCCTTTAGGCTCAAGGAGACAGATGATTAAGGCGAGTGAATGATGATGGAAGAATTGATGAAATGAGAATATGGGAGGAAACTGAGTACCCCGAAAAAACCCGTGAACACGATGTTGTCCACCACAAACTTATTTGGCTGGAAATCGAACAGCAACCTCACGCATCAGAGGTATGCACTCTACCACTGAACCACTGTGCCCCTATTTTTTTTAACCTTTTCAGAAAACGTATCTAGCTTTATGAATATCACTTTTTTTTTCTTTCGAAGTCACCCTGAAACAGGATTCTAAAATTGATGTATATTTCCCTTGTTGTCTTTAAATGATACAAGAAAGAAAAGGGGTGATGGTGTGAACGATCTACCCGATGTAAGTTCGATTGAGAAAACGCTTTTTATCGTTTCATCAATAGACAGTATCCCTAGTAGTGTGTCCGTCAATGTATTTGTTCTACTTAACTTGCAAAACATATCCGATTTTTATTTTTTTTTTTTTCATACTCATTCATCCTGCATACGAAATATCCCTGTTATTTGGAGTTTCAATCCGTGAAGAATTACTTGGGTAAAAAAAAAATTGAAATTCATGCCATGCTGCAAGTTTACATATACACATACAATACAGTGTTGCAGTATATACTTCCCCTTCATGCAACATACCCTTAACCCGGAGTAGAGAATGAAGCTGAGAGGGCAGCTTTATGTATAATTCATTTAATCACCCTTCGTCTACATGTTCTGCGTCTGCTCTCTTAGTTGCTAATACTGCTGCTGATTCACGAGTGGTTGGTAAAGTCTTGGAAGAGGATGATTACTGGAGTCTTCCTCTGCCTGAAGTAGATGTGCACCGTTTTGTTTTGATGTATATTAGTCCAGCGTTTTTTTTTTTTTTTTTTTTTTCATATAAAAACTATAAGATCACTTCAGATACAAGGTTAAAAGAAAATGCTCCATTTTATTTGTTATTTGCTTTAGTTTTTGGAGTCTTGTTTCTTAATTCAGATTTTTATTTATTTGCTTTGTTTTGTTTTTATTCTGGGCACATTCTTCAGTACGTTGGCCCCACGCTAATATTTGAGTGATTGAGTGGCTATAGAATTGTTAGTTGAGTAACATTATTTCCTCTTGTGAACGATCCAGCGTGGTATTGCGGCGATCATTCACTGTTTTCATTTCTCAGTAATTTTAAAATACTGTGAGTAAAAACTCATTAATTATCGGTAGAGTTAGATAACCAATATCTAATACGAGATAGAAACACAGTTTAATGAGTGAAAGTTAGAATATGGAAAAGATAAGTATCGAGGATCCTGTTGTCTGATATGTTATAAATAATTGAACGGAAAAGGAAGGAGAAAGTGAAAGTAGTGTCAATTCAGCGTTTACCTGTCCGAGTAGTATTAATGATGTATTCTCTTGATTGTTTATAAAGTGATCATTACACAAGCGAACATGCGAAAACATTAGAAAATTAAAAAAGCAGCAGCTATTGGTGAAAATGACCAATGATAATCAAACGGAGATTATATTGAAATTAGATGAGATGGGAACAACAGGGATGCAAACTGGTTAATAAAGTCAGTAAAGTCAATATTTTTGACGAAGTCAGTATTTAGTCAGTACTTTTTAAATAAGTCAGTAAAGTCAGTCTTTTAGACTCTTTGGAAGATTGAACAAACATTTTCAAATTTTAAAAACAATTTAAATGTTTTATGTATGCTCCCAATGATGGAGCAAAACTGAGGGAGCATAATAGTTTATGGAGGTGCTACAGTTTAGTAATTCGTAAAATGTGTTAAAGTATGGTGTGTTTTAATTGATTTTTTTTTACAGGTGATGTAATTGAGTAAATTATAAGTGTAAATGTTTTTTCCTTTCAGGTGCTGCATTGAGTGTTAGTTTTAGAAGCTGTTAAGCATGTTTTCAACAAGTCATGTATGGTTTCTAAGCCTCTGTTAAATCATTTGGAGTGTTTGAATGTTCAAGAAGAAAAGCAAGAGCACAGCTGGAACAAAATTGTCAAAATAGGTGAAGCTTTGTCTATTCCTAACGAAGAAGACACACTTGTGGATGAATGGAGACTATTAGGGTTAGAAGATGATATCACAACTAGTGAAAAAAAGAATAGATGTTTATTGAAACCAATTTGTCCAAAAGACTAACATTTTAGGAAAGCATAAATTTCCAACGGTGTTAAAAATCGTAAAAGCAGTTCTCTCACCTTCACATAGCTCAGCGGAAGTTGAAAGAGGTTTTCAAGCTCCCTAATCATTATGACTCTTGATAGAGCTAACATGTCAGAGGATTCTCAATGCCCATTTGCACATTAAGGGAGCTCTACATGAGATATATTATGGAAAGACACATCTTGTATATATATATATATAAGGAGCTTTTAGATCTGATACATACCGCTTACAAGAGTTTTAGAGAGTTCTGTGAGCAGCAGAGGAAATTGAAGGAGCAACAACAACAAGAAAGAGAAGCAAAGAAAAAACAACGGGCAGCTGAAGAAGAATTGAAAAAGAAAAAAGAAACTTTTACTTGAGAAAGGAATAATTGAAGAAAAAGAATGTACTTTAAATCGTCTAAGGAATGAAGAAGGCAAGAGACAAACATCTGATAGGTTACTGAAGAAAGCAAATAAACGGTTGAGAGAGGCCATTAAAAACAAGGATCTTATTGGAACCGATGTAGCACAAGTAATGCTTGACAGTGCCACAAGAATGAAGAAAGAAGCTGATGAAAAGATACAAAAGGCTGATAAAATTCAGAAAAGTGTAGAAAAACGAAAGTCTTCATTAAGTACTATTTTTTTCAAGAAAAAAACCAAAATAGAGTGAAAATCATAATAAGGTTCTTAAGTTTGTATGAGTAAAAGAAGGCAAGGAAATTGGCCTGAGCAGCTGTAATTATCTTTACATCTTATGAAAATGAGTTTACTGCAATTCAGTTTTCTATGTACTTGGGTTTGCTTAGACAGTTTTAGAGTAAAGACATACCGAAGATACCTCGCGGTCGAGGTCGAGGTTTAAGTCGCGGTCGCTACCTCGATCTCTAGGTCTAGATGGATGAAGGGCGCACATAGCGAAGAGGTCGCATCCTTGATGGAAGTTCTCAGTTTGAGGAGGAAAATTACTGTGACGCGTGTGAAATTATTCCGTCAGTGCATAAAAATCACTGCGAAAACATTTTGAAATACAAAGGACCAAATAGTTTATAAATAGGAATAGACGCGAGACGAGACATAAGAAATACTGAAGTCTCGTATCTTATTTCACAAAAATATTTGAGTCTCATCTCTATCAATAAATCAAAGACACTTTTTTTTATAGTTTTCTGTGAAGAAATGCCCTCTTTCAGCACCTCAGGCGAGAAATCATTTCCCAGTAAAATAATATTGAAGGTCATCCTCAATCGTTATTGATAGTATATTTTCCTTTGTTGTTCAAGTGTAAGCCATGAGTAATATAGCTATTTATTTAGGAGTTTATTTGCAAAGAAATGAGTATTCGAAAACTTCATACAAAGCTTATGTAACTTAAACTTACTTTTGGTTAAAGTAGTGATGCAACAATAAGCTTACAATTGAAACGACTCTAAAGTTATTCCCATTTCATTTATGAACGCCTGTGAATTATTATAAACTGCGTCATGTGTACCATTCATTAAAAACAGCACTTCTATTATTAGCAGACATGCTCAATACATATTTTAATCTTCATTACCTAATGCTCCAGGCTTCGCTCTTCCTGAAACTTCCATTGATGGTATCAATTCTTCTCGTTATGTCTTTGCTGTGGTAATGTATTTTTCTGGGAGCATTTGCTTCTAAGTTTGATGTACGTAGTATTTCTTCTTATTGCTTTCCTTCTATTTTTGTTACTTCTATGATTTTGTGTGTTTTGTTCACTTTAAGGGCATCGCTTTTGATCTTAGCTTTGTTGTCTCTTTTAAATAATTAGACCCTAGTTGTTCACTTATTGTAGTTTCAGATGACGGTTCAAATGTGTTTCTTACATGTAAGATTGTTTTATTTGTTAGATTTGACAGAACTGGTACTGAGATTTAATGATGCTGGAAATTTGGATTACGCTCTGCAATAGCATATAAGTTAAACAAACTCAGTAAGTTTTGCAAGTGTGACTTAACTTCGTTTCAACCATCCAATTTATTTGATATTAAGCTCAGCTAACTGGGGAATTCACCCCCATACTCCCGCATTGTTAGTCCTATGGTCTCGTACTTTCTGGGAGAGAAATTGCTGCATTGGTACCTTATACAGATGCCATTTATACTTGTCCAGCACCCTGTGCACTGAACTCTGACTCATCCTACACTGCATTGATAACCGAAGTGTGCTCCGCTGGGATGACATAGAGAAGGAGGCCAGCACTGCCGTAACTGTTGCTTCGGCCGAGGCTATCCGCATTTATCTGCTACGAGGTCTGTCCACGACTGTGCCTGTCTCCCCAGATTGGGTTAATTACTGTGACACTGCATCATGTGATGTATAGTCGCGTTGTGGATGATGCTGATTGAAATCAGAAGCCACTGCACGGGCACTCATTTCGTCTCACAGTTTGATTATCTGGATTGGTCCACCTGTTAATGGCATGATTCTACACCTGCAAGAAAAAGGTAAACATAACTTTCAGTTGCCAGTAGCTTTTTATCAAATTAGGCTACATGAAATCTGATTGTATAATTGACATCTTGAGAAAATTTTAGCGCATGGTCACATATCACACTACCCACCTATAATCCATAATAAAAATTTCGAATCCAAGATGACGGTTGTCCACGTGACGTACTCCAAAAAATGTCCCCATGGGCTAATGTGTATCGTCTATCTCACATTCAATGAAACTACATCCGTGTGGATTTTAAAAGGAGTAATAAGGAACTATTGATACTCCTTCTTCTCTTTTTTTCAGTTTTTTTGTTATAATGTTGAACCGTGGTAACAAAGAAACTAAAATAGAAAAACAAGCAAAACTTTGCAACATTGAATAATAAATGTAGTATTTTAACTTTTCTTTTAACGTGTAGCTTTGATATATGTAATAATCTAACGTAGTGCTATTTGAAAAAATACAACTTCATATTGAGTTGGTAACACTGTTCACTGAAGGTTATTGCCTAATTTGTGCGAAGGTGTTCCTCTCCTTCTAGTTTCTTCGTGCAAACTAAGAACGCTATAGTATCACAAACATCCAAAGTTTGGAAGCTTCTAGCACATTTACAGCAAAGCGAAGACGGACGGAGCAATGCAAGTCCAACGTACCTTAGCGTTAGACCATGGTCATGATGCGACGTGTTTCGAATAAATAGGAACGAAGTTACAAGGAGTGGAATTTTCGATGTTTTTCAAACGTGCTTTCCAGTAATGTTATGGACGACGTAAAATCAAATTACTTTAATTTCTTTTAAACATATACAAGAACAAAAACAACTATTGATTAAAAATAATCGATTTTTTAATTAATTATTTTGTTTTAAGTATTTCAGGCTACAAATACAGCTTGATAGCCAGCTAATGAGAGAAATAAGATAAAAAATATAATTCGAAATTCCTGGCGCACGATAAAGCTCACATAGGAGCAGTTGCAGATCAACATTATTATCATTATTATTTTCAAGCCAAAGATCTTGTTTATATTTGTTGAACCTTTTCTAAATTATTGAAGATAACGTGATACAATTAATTCCTCTCAAAGATTAACATATTTTGTGATATGAAATAGTCAAATCTCACAGAGCACCGAACTTAATTCTTTCCATTCTTTATGAAGAAGAACGAAAGTAAAATGTAGTTTGCTTTTGACTTCAGAGATACAGGTTAGCCATAGCCTTCCCTTTAACCCTCTTACATCTACATGATCACAGTTGGAGAGATACAGATACTTATCAATTTAACGGAAATCTTAAAAAGTGCCATTTACCAGATTAATACAGCGTTGAACTCCCTTTCGCCCTCCGGCGGGAGCTCATATGGTTCGGATTCCACGTTAATCAGTAGGTCCACGTCTCAGATAGCCTCGCTGCTGAACGAGACGTTAAAATCAAAATCAACTCAACTCGACTCCCTTTCGCCCTCAAAACAATTCTGATGCAATATGAGATAGAGTTGTTGAAATTGTAAATGGTGGCAAGTGGAATATACATCATTCCGCGTACTGAGCGTTACTTAGTTTCGTGAGGGGATGAAGGCAGAAATCTGCGCTGGGTTCGTGGTTCCAAAGCGGACCACAGTTGCTCAATTATGTGTAAGTCCGGAACTGGTGTTCAACTTCATCCCGATGTTCCTCAAAGCACACTCCAATAGTTCCAGCTGTGCAAATGAGCGCATTATCATTTTGGAGTATGGCGTCATTGCCCGGAGACAAAATCTGGATCATAGTATACACATGGTCCCCTAAAATGGCGATATAATCACAGACTATGACGCGGCGCTAATGGTCAGCACAGGACCCACTGAAAACCAGGACATTGCGACACAGAGTTACAGCCATGTATCACAGTTGGACGGAGACACTACAGATCATACGCTTCTTTTGGCGTCTGCACACACAAATATGACCCTGTGATTTTATATGGCTGATCTTGTAAACCACGTCGCGAAAACGTACAATGCAACATTTACTAGTCAGTTTTACAAACTAAGGATGCTAGTGTCACAAATATTCAAATTAAGAAGATAGCGATAGTTTTTGGTAATTGTAAATATAACAAGTTCTTGCAATAACAAGTTTTCGCAATTACATAACTTTAAGCATTGTTGTAAACTTTACCATTATTTATCAAATCTCCAGAATGATTCAAGATATCAAATTGCTGGAAGCGGCATTATGATTTTTTTTTATATGCTCAAAACCAGAATTCTAAATGGGCACTTTCAAAACGAGCGTAGATCAGCTTAAACTCACGCTCAATTTGCTCAATTTTTAGTTGAACTGCGCACAACTTGACGCTAAACACCAGGAAAATTACAAATAAAAGTGTCAGATGATTTAATACTAAAATATTTACTATACCAGGTCCAACATACCAATGGAAATTTTAGAATAAAATATGAGGAAGTGGGGAAGAGGGTGTACATTTTTTCAGGGTTGCCAAGTATGTGGTGAATACCATGTTTGTGTTGAAATCCAAAGAAATGTTCCCTTTCAATCATTTGGGGGAGAAGAGCTGTAAAGCAAGCTTCAGTGTGATACCTGACACATGGCTACCCAGCAGTTAATAAGCAGAGAAATTCTGTCTTAGTCTTTAAAATGAAGGACGAAAAAAAAATTTTAAAAACTTAACAATGAATATATTGTATTTGAGGGTAAATATGTTACACATTTCGCTCTAGTTTAATTTCTAGACTTTACAGCGAATTTGAAGAGATTGTTTAAAAAAAATAATTAAAAATTAATTGACATTTTTTTTCCAGTCTCGATACTTTAATACCTAGCCAGAAAATAAAATTATAAATCAATTTACTTCACATCACCACACTGAAAGTATACTTCTTGCATCCAGCATTCATTATCGACTCAAAGAACTGTTATTATTATTATTATTATTATTATTATTATTATTATTATTATTATTATTATTATTATTATTATATTTTAGTTTAAACTGGTTTTATCTGGAAAAATCAGTTAAATACTGAAATTAGCGCCGTGATATAAGGACCTAACATACTTCCTTCTAAAACAGCTTCTCGTGTTTCATTAATTTCTTACAGTGTAAATAACTTCACAGCTATATCTAAAGCTTTATTAGTAAATAATAATTAAATATGTCAATGTATCTGCAAAAGATTAAAAAATATTTATTCTTTAAAATTTTCATAATCAGCGAATTACTCATTTAGCAGTTGAATCTTGTACTGAATCGTACCTGAGCGATTAGTCAGTGTTTTGAATGATTACAAAGAGAAAAAAATCTTTGTTTACGTCCCACGCTTATGCCGGCTAGGCTAAAGGAGACGGCCTGATTATGTAGCACTGATGAAACTTCTTAATAGCATTTTGTTTGTTTATGGGCTTTTAGTGTTTCTTTCCGGTAGCGGAAGGGAGGCACGGTGGTTCAGTGGCAGAGCGCTTACATAATGTCTGGTGCGTGACGTTCCTGGTTCGATCCCCGAACAAGTAAGCTTGTGGTGGACAACACAGTGTCAGTGGGTTTTCACGGGGTACTCCCGTTTCCTCCCACATTCTCATTCCAGCCATTATTCCATCATTCATTTGCCTTAATCGTCCGTCTCCCTTAGCATAACGGGCATAATCGTGAAAGTTAAACTGAAATATTTTCTTTTCATTACCGGGACCATATGAAGCATGAACCAACAGTTTAAACTGGAATCCAAACAAGTAAAGTACGTTTAAACTTCAGTGCTCTCCCTCCGGAAATTGAACACAGGACCACGCGTACCACAGGCCCGTGCTAGCTACAAGACCAGCGGGGAAGGCTAAAAGAAGTTTTTTATTACTAGTTGTTTCCCGATGCCTTCGGCTTACTGTACGCTATAGATTAAAATTGCGTAATTGTACGTTCTAATTTTTACATTTAACTTTTTAAGTTTGTCCACCAACTAACTTGCGGTTATGCAAAAATTAATGTTCAAATCTAAATATAGTTAGGGCCCTTGTCCTAATAATAAACAGGAAAACATGCAGTTCGTCATCAAAATTGAGAGAATACTTACGAGTTGCAATTACATAATCACAATATATTGCTGTTGAAATCCACAAAAATAGGAGTATTAATCCTCAAATCTAAATGTCATCACAGAACTTGTCCTATATACAAATTATTAAACTGAAACAATACAGTTTTTAAGTTGCAATTAAATCGTCACAATAGTTTTATATGCAAGTTGACTGCACGTTAGCGATATCTATTGGTGTCTAAGCATGACTATGAACTATTAAGAATTAGCGTTACTCACAGGCTGAGACATTTCCCATTTATACGTAATAAGGATTAATGACGTCAACGAGCTTTCCTTAAGAAGGTGAATTCAGCTAACGACAAAGATAATTTCGAAAAGGGTTATCTCCAGCTTTAGGGAAAAGGGACTTTACACATAACTTTCCTCTATTTCACGAAATTAGCTTATCGAGATTAAACATATAAATAGAAACTGAAGAGTGAAGAGACTATTAAGGATTAGCTAATTCATATAATGGATTCAGTTTCTGGTGTAAATTGAAAGTACTTTTTACCTTTATTAAATTATGTAATTATGTCATTATATTATAACCATTTAACATTTATTCCATCACTTGCATCTTTTTTTTGTTTCCTTGAATTGTGATTTCTAGAAGGAAATTTAGATATAAGACTGGCCAACCTGTAAAAAATCTTTGCAGCTTGGAGTAGGTGAAGAAACTCAGCTGAAAGGGTCGCTAAGACTGAATTCCGTAGCCTTGCAACCTTCTTAGATGTTACCAGTACACGTGTCTAAAGCTGTGACTTGAGCTCCCCTGCGCATTCAGCGCCCTTATATTATCCCACTCGCTTGCCTCACTCTCTCAGTTACTGCACCTCCCTGTGTGTTACGAAACAAATACATCATGGAGTATGTTTTCTTCGAAGCTTTCCGAAAACATCTTTCGTAGTTTTGATGATATTTCCCAAATGAATGTTTTAGTAATAGCTGCAGCATGACTTGATTTACTTTAACAAGATTAATAAAACGTGAACATATTTACAAAGCCTATTCTGATTTTAATCCTAATCCTAAACTCACTTTAGCTTTCAGCGATTCCTAAAGCATGTAATTTTCCAGTAATTAACGACGCCTTATGCAAAAACTCGTACTTATACTTTATTTGCTAATTCTGCAAAATGTCTAGAAGTTGTATCTTTATTATCTCTAATATACATATCTTTCTTATTTTAAACAAGCTTAGGCTAGTGGATAATATTTTTATCTTCTCTTTCTAATCGTTCTTGTACCTTGGTTCCTGGGCCACAGTATGAATATCCTTAAATCGTTTACTAATTCTTTACTATATTTCTCATTGTTCCAAAATCTTAGTGGCGATGTGTTCAATATCTTTATCAAATAACCTATACCTTTTGGATCGTTTGGAAACCGTTATACTGATGCACCCATGAACATACTTAGAAAATTTCGATTTGAATCTTCTATTTATTGTGGGTTGTATTTTGAAGTATGTTAATAAATGACGGAGACATGAAGCTTTTTCTAATTTGCTATTTTTATTTTCAGATTTCAGGATTTTTTACGGGATTATTTTTGAGTTTTCGAAAGAAAGTTACTCTTTATAAAAGTCTCAGTATTTCATAAGGATTGTACTGCTTTTTTTAATTCTGTTGTAATTATCGAAAATATTTAACTTTTTGTAAGTTTATCCTAGCAGATGGGTAACCATGAATACACTGAAAAGAATATATTTTATTCTGTGATTGAGAATATGTTTGAATTTTGACAATCATCGGCCCAAAAATAATGTTTGTAAAGAATATGATCCTGGAACACTATGGCTGAGATTTTTTGTCCAAAAATTGCCATAATGTTTATTTATGCAGATAGCACATTGAAGCTTACCGTATGAAGATTAAAATTATCACCCTGAAAATTCTAGAGATTATGGTAATATTAGTGAAGTAAGTTGGCAACACTGTGAATTTCTTTAATAATTTTCTATCATGCTTTCAGATGATTCAGAGTAATTTAATGTTTTATGAATGTCAGGTAAGCTATGACGATTTCTCCCCAAAGGAGACTACGTCGTTGATTAGTGCCTCTATATACTGTGAAGCGCAGTCAAAGCAACTCGATGCGACTGTAACACAGTCCTCCTTATTTTTAAGTAGTTAACCGCTTACTCAACAGATGGACACACGTCGTTGATTAGTACCTCTGTACTGTGAAGCGCAATCAAAGCAACTGGATGCGACTGTAACACAGTCCTCCTTACTTGTAAATAGTTAATCGCTTACTCAACAAATGGACACATGTTCTTGAATAGTGCCTCTATGTACTGTGAAGCGCAATCAAAGCAACTGGATGCGACTGTAACATATATATCTTTAGAGATATGCAGTCTTTTCTGGAGTGGATTTTTTGCTTAATTTTATTAATTTTGTGTAGTTATACTCGTATAAATACTTTAAAAATATCATTGTCAAAATATTACGATATTTTGGTGTAGTATTTCTCGTAAAATATATTTATATAATTTTGTATATAAATTTAAACCAAAATAGTGGTGCGCTGAAATTATTTATACTGCCGCAAAGGCTGTTTAATTCTACAGGACATTCTAGTCATATCTTCATTATTTAGTATATGACCTAGACATGTAGGGCCTTATGCAGAGTTGTTCTGACGTGTGACTAGTGACATATCAAAGAGTTCGACTAACATATGTTTTCTCCAATAGCCAGGCCTTTAGTGCCCGTAGATTTTTTTCTAGTTTTCGTGGTCATTTGTGTAATAATCATTATGAGATCTAAAAATATCACAGTACTAATGTATTTGTCCGTACTTCAATATTTACATCACGAATATGATATACTTTGTAATTTCTGTATTTACTAAGATAACTGTTTAATTCTTCTCACTCATTCATGAAAATATTGATATCTGAGGTTACAGTTCAGTATATGAAAACAAGCCTAACTATTTCAAAAGTCTGTTCGATGCAAAAGAATTATAAATTCAGAACAACGTATTCAATATTTAATGAATTTTCAAAATATATACTTACACCACCATGGACTATTGAACCTCGACAGAAAATAGTAGCTAATCTCTGTCCTTTTGAATTTACAAATGTACTTCTTCATGCACAAATGTACGTCTTCATGCCTTCTATTTCAATAAATCTTGCTTCTTTCCATTTTCTGACTAATTTTGTCTTCTCTTGGCTCAGCACTTTCACTTCACTCCAATTAACGGAATGTCCCGTGTCTATTACGTACTTGTAGAGTGTCTCTGTCTTTCTATCCTAATATCGTCCTTATGTTGTTTTATTCGCTCTTTTAATCTCTTTCTCGTTTTTCCAATATATCATACTAACCGCAGTGGATCCTATATATTACTCCTTCTTTCTCCATCATTCTCCCCACTTCTCTCCTTTTTCTTCGCTTATCCCTTAGTACTTCCAGTACCTCTTGTTTCATTTTTGTACGTAGAAATACCTCCAATCTTCTTAAGCATTATTTTGATGATCTCCGGCTCTTTCCCCATACCCTCTATCCTCAACCAGATTTTCCTTTCCTCTTCTTCTCCTTCCAGTCTTTATTCTCCTTTTCTCTTTCTCCTCTTCTCTTTCCTTTTATACCCCAGTTTCCTTATATCATAACCATTCTAACTGTTCATTGAATGCCTCTATCCTCTCTGCTTTTCCTCTCTCACTGCTTGTCGTCGTAATCCTTTTCTCCATATTACTAAGAAGTTTATTTTCATTGAATGGTCTACATCACCTCTCGCATGGCAGTAGTTTCCCGACGCACAACTTTTCTGGTGCCATTCTGTGTGTATCTTTCCTTCCTTCTTTCTCAACTTCATGTCTAAGAACACTAACGTCTTTTCAGTTTCCATTTTCAATTCCAGTTCTATATCCTTTTATTTATCTTCGATTTCTTTCACAAATTTCTCCAGTTGTCTCGTGTCCTCTTCTATATCCCTACACACTCATCGACATATCTAATAAAAAACATTAATTTGTCAGCTTTTAATCTTACTTCCTTCTCCCATTCGTTCATGGCAATTTCTGCCAACGCCGGAATCAACCTTGAATCTATGCTCAGCCCCTCTTTAATTTTAACTAATCTATCTCCTATGATGCAGTAACTATTCTTCCACGTAAGGTTTAGGGTCTCTTTCAGACCCTCCCCAACCCAGCCATTGTAATTGCCAAGTCGTGTCGCTGTTCGGGCTACCATTAATTTATAATCGCCTGGTCGCTGTCCGTGGTTCTGTCCTACGTTGCCCTACCAATGAGCGTTTTCCGTTGACCTGGACTTACCTGGGTAAGACGTTGAAGGACATATCCAAAAAGGGATTACAGAATTGTTCCCAAATTGCTCGTCGGTCTCAATGATGAAATGAGCATTAGGCACCGAGAGGTTCGGATGTCTCGTCTCGAAAACCTCACGGACGATCAGACGGTCATCCAGGCCATAACGCACACAAACATCACTCACACACACAACGAAAACACAATGGGTTAAATGAACTTAACTTATTTATTAGAATATTATTAGAAAAGAAAAATAAACAAGAGAAACAATCACAACACTTAACACTGCACATGTATAATTAAAATCACATTTTACTTTCTCATTGCATTATAGCCCTTGGTCACTTTGTATGTTAGAATTAAAGATTATGATAATAATTTCACTAAATATGCTTTTCTTACACCATTAATGCACTTGGGGAATTAGCACTGGGAAAAGGTGTCGCCGGGATAATCCCACGAAGTAATATAGTTGCTGCTCCAAACAATCCTGAAGAGTCGACACGAGTCTTCATCAAAATTGCGTAGTCTCCAAAGTGGAATGATAATGTTGGAGGGCGCGTTATAACTGGTACGCACAAGGTGTGTGAACCTGGGATTTACTAATTGGGGCTAGCCGTAAGAAAACATCCTTCACTGCTAATAACTTATGCCCTTTAGCGCAACTTTATACTTGATGCTCTACACGACGTGCGTAGTTGCTGCCTCGAAACGTGGAGTAACACTCCTCGAACTTAGAGGTTCGAGATACGAGCTACATTGGTCGAAGAATCAATGTTGGCAATTCATTCTGAAAAGCACTGGCTAAATCACCTGTATGTACATGCAAATCGAATATGGAAAATAATTAATGTTAATTTTAGTTCACTGGCCACGAAGCACAAGACATTGCGATAACTCGGGCGTGTGAAAGTACAGATAACGAACTGGTAAAGCGAAGTGACTGGCGTCGTTCAGGCTGTCGAACATCTTTTTAACTAGTATTTCCATAAATGATTGAAAGATTCAGTTCCAAATAGCCATAGAATATATACTGTGCATATTTAATAAGTCAGGTAGAAATACTGAGGAGGTTCGTCGCTCCTTGAAACGTTCTCACCACAAACTTACTTTCCGGATATATATATGAAAAAACGATGAAAGACTTTGTTCAATTGCGTGGGAAGAAAACAGTTCCCATCGAAGAAAGAATTTATTGGCGTCGCAGAATAAAGTATAAATCGAAAAAAAATGATTACAGCCTTTACAAAATATACAGAGCGTCCACAAAAATACTTCTATAACCTGTTGAGGGTTATAGATTGGCGTCTGACTAGAGGATCGACCTGTCAAGTGCATACGTAGACAGGTTGAGAACTCCTGGCCGTTTAATGAGATTGGAATAAAATTAGGTTTTTCACCAAAAATTTAAAATCAATTAGTTGGCAACACTGTGATATGGTATAAGACTTACGTGCATAAACGTTCAATAGTTTTTCACCTGAAAAAAGGCTATTTAAAATAGTTAAATAACTTGTTGTTCACTCTGTAAGATAATCTTGAACGACTGGTGCAGTTGGGTTTCCTTATCTCCTGTTTTTTCGTATATAGAAGTCTATTTTGTCTTCCTACGGTGAACATCCCTCGTTGTTTTCCAACGATGAGTCGATGAGGGAAGAAGTGAAGATTTTTTTAATACACTGGTGTGAGAAACGAGGTATGGGTTAAACACGTGTATAATAACTTTTTTTTTTTTTCACTGATAGTGCGCAGAAAGCGTGCATAAGGCTATCTAAATTGTTGTTTACCTTTTTCCTTTTTTAAAATTACTTTTCGTAAAATGTTTTTTAAGTGTTCCGTTTCCATCACTTTATGTTGCATAATATGAAGTAAATATACACACACAATAACAATTGATGAAAATATTGACTTAAAGAATTATCAAACATCTCAATAAATGTTAGTAAATTTCTCCTTTAGAATATACTTACATCTGTACCTAAAACATTAAAATGTCAATAAATAGGCAAGCAGCAAGAAAAAAAGTAAAACATGAAAATATTAAAATTATTGTCAAAGTTTCAATATTACTATAATATATTTGAAAAATATTAAAATCATTGGAAAAGTAAAATGAATGAAAACATAAACACACTATAAACTGATAATATACAAACAAAATAAGGTTTTCACCTGTATGTCTCTTTTTTTAGTTCATAGTGTTGTTTAACCCTTTTAAATTTTGGAGTTTTTTTAGGTAATTTTTACGCTTGCAGTTAAGCAGCTGCAGTACCAACACTATTGACGCTAGGATCATGGTTCGTACCTCGTTCTTTTTGTAATGAAGCAGAGTTTCCAACTACATCAGTCAAATTTCCCTATTACGTACCAAATGCGAGAAATTCCCGCTCAAATTGGGAAAAAGGGAATTATTTGAAAACCTGTTTTATCGCGAATTTCTCCGCTCAGGCATATGACACGCACATGCGAATCGTACCAAAAAAACTTTTCTTCATTGTGAAAATAATGAAGAACGAAGAATGTACGGGGGAAAATAGTCTTGACGCTATAAACGGATTTACCAATTTTCCCTAGATAATACATTTTTAGTCAATTTCTATCCAATCCCTTCAGCACAAAGACTAATCATTGTAGGAACATGAATTGTACCTCGTCTTGTTTGGCATGAATCGGCCTTTGGAACGGTATAACTTGCATACCCCTATCGTGCACCTAAGGGGAGAAAATTCCCCCAAAAGGGAAATTTTGTAAAAAAAAAAAAAAGTCAATTTTTTAAAATTCTGGGCCCCTCTGTGCGCCCCGGCTGGTAACGCTTAGCGCCCAAAATATTTCGAAATATACTACATAGTATATGTAATAACTGTACGAAATACCAATCTCATATCTTGAAAACTAAGGACGATATAAATATAGACCCATGTCTCAGCAATACGCATGTTCTCCTATAGCGTGAAAAAAACGCCGAATTTAGATAAAAATTTCCTGACACATCCCTAATTGTCATAGGAACACGAATCATAACTTGTTTTCTTTGGCATGAATCGGCCTTTCGAACGGTATAACTTGCATATCCGTATCGCGCATCTGAGGGGAGAAAATTCCCCCAAAAGGGACATTTTTGTAAAAAAAAATCCCTTTTTAAAAATTTGGGGCCATTTCTCTTTTGGTGGAATTTTTTCCCCTCAGGCGCACGATACGGATATGCAAGTTATACTGTTCGAAAGGCCTATTCATGCCGAAGAGAACGAGGTACGATTCATGATTTTACGATAAATAGTGATAATACTGTAGATACTTTACTAAACTAATTGACTAAAGATGTGTAAATAAAGCAAGAACTCAAACATTGGAAAATTTCCTGGCACATTTCTATTTATTCTAGAATCATCATTTGTGTCTCGCTTTGTTCCAAATAAGATTAGGTTTCTAACGGTACCACTTCTAATATGTCTATATGATCCTGAGGGAAGAAATTTAGGAAAAAAGGGAATTTTTCTCCTGAAAAATCCCTTTTTTCGATTTGGGCGCGATTTTCGCGCTTCTGGTACATAATAGGAAAATTTCAGTGCTACATTTGGAAAGTCTGCTTTATAACGAAACCAGCGAGGTACAAATTATGTTTCTAAGATTAATAAGGATGCGTCACGAATTTTTTAAAGCTCTAAAATTTACCCTTTTTTAAAAGCCACCTTCGTTGTTTGTGACGTCACTGCCTCCAGGCATGGCTCACGTGACTGCAAAATGCCCTTGAAACATGTTCTTTGATGCTTCCATACTTGAATAAATGCAAAAAACCCGGTGTGAAAACATTTACTAGAGATTTATAAAGCAAATTCCGAAGGTCGACGCTATGCTCTGTATACAAACCAAATAATTTAAAAAGGTTAAAGAAAAGGAACGAAAATTATTTTTACCAAAAATAAAAAAAAATCTTAAGGTCAAAACTGACGTTCATAGTGATTCCAACAAACAAGCATGATTTTGTATATCAAGAAAAAAGATTGTAATTTCGTTGACATGTATGAAGAAAATTCGGCACGCCATAAGATCAAAGTGACATCTGTTCGTCATGTGAAAATCGAGACTTTAATTCAATAATGCTCAATACAACAAACGATTTCATTCTGAAACAAAATTATTATTAGCTTAGGCGTAGAATAATAGTTATTATTCACTTCCAAAAATATAAATATTGTAGTGTTAACAGAATAGGTAGATACTATCTGAAAAAATAACTTATTAAATAAAACGTTGAAAACTACACAGTGTTGATCCAAGTTTTTCGAAGGTCTGAATCAAGAAGTTGACTCACTAGTCCATACATTCCTGAAAATTAACGGTCATTACGCCATGAATTGACTGAAACCATAGGTGGGAAAATTGTGTAATACTACACGTACTTACACGCATAATATGCCATCGTTTCCTACGATGCAAAACTAGAAACGTGAAAAGGCCTGCAACCATAGGCACTTATAAAAAGTTTCTGTACATGATGAAATATCAACACTTTAATATTCAGTGAAATACACGTATGTTCCCTGAACATATCGTATCGACTTCGGTCTTCCACCTAGGGGAGAAATGTGTAAACACACAACATACAAACGCTCTCGTAGCATCGTAAAAATATGTCTCTACAAGACAAAATACACAAGACTTATTAAAAGAAAAACATGGGATACAAACACGAAAATATAGTCAACGACATTACAACTTTCTGGTCGGCCTGAAACATCAAAATTAAATTTTCTACAAAACCGCTGACACAAGCTTCCTTACGCATCTTCGCTACAAAAGATATTCAAAACAATTTCATTAAGACATGAAAATTCAGTCATCGAAATTCCCCACAAAACAGTTGTGACAAATTTTCTTAGGCATCTTCGCTACAGAAAAATATTCAAAACGTTCTTATTGAAGGCATCAAAATTCAAAATCATCGAGCATATCAGATGAATGACAGAAAGAGATTTCTGTAAAACGTTATGGCTTCATGCTGTTGGAAAGAAAGAAAATAAGTTTATTTTTCGGAATCTATATCGAATTCAAATAGTTTCTAGGATATGCTGTAACTAAAATATAACGTTCTCAAAATTAGTATAAAAAACATTACAACATAATACCATACAAATACACATAATATAACTACAGTTCATAAACACTAAAATATTCACTGGGATATTACTAGATGATAAAATATACTGAAAAAGTTTAACCTAAGAATACACTTGCTTAGTTACGGGTTACTTTGAAGAAAGAAGAGAAAGAAAAACTATATTCTGCGATTGATGGCAAAAATACCTATGGAATATCCAATGGATTAGCCAAGTCCATTTTGCAATAGAGCTGCAATTCCAGGAAATATTACCTCCCTGTAAAAAATATATTTATCCCCATGAAGTATCCTACCCGAAGAAGTTTCCCTATGGTCGCCAAGATATCTGTAGAAGACTAAAAGAACGTAATTCAGAAATTACAAGAAAATATAGAAGTTAAACATATTTCCACATACATATCAATATGGGAAAAAGACGACCGTTCACCATCATGGTATCTTCATAAAGTTCCTTCTAGAATAAAAAGATTATTACTTTAGTTCGAAGATATACTATACACATGACATTCCTGCACATATCACTAACCAACAAGGAAATGCCTGTTTATCACTCGTTTAAGGCTTAGCCTACTTTCCTTTCTAAGTTTTTCTCTTCGAACGAAATATATCATGTCACATCCTGGAAATTCAAGTGAGTCAAAATCGAGTAAATGACGTAAATGAGATTCAACAAAATTATAATAAACACTTTAAAGAGAAAACCAAAATCTATGATTAACACTAAAAAGAAATTTAAGATTGATTATAGGTGTAAAATTTCATATTCTACGCATGACATTACATGCTGAACTTCAATTACAAATATACAAATGTATATATAATTAACAACTAAAAATTTTCTTATCCTGGGCATCTCGATACATTTTTTTTTAAGATTCTAAAAGGAAAATCAAACATTAATTGTAAATCACATATAGTAACATATTTAAGAATTTAGAAAGTGGAAAGGGGTTCTAAAAAGAATTTTACAATTTTAAAACACTTAATAGATATATATTATAACGCCAAAATATCTTCCCACTATCTAGGAATACGGAGCTGTGCCACTAGCTCAAAATTGCTTTTGGATAAATGCAATTTCCCTACGTATTTAAAATGTTAATTTTTTAAAAAAACAATCCTAAATTCAAATATCTGAAATTAAAAAATTAATGACATTAAACTAAAAGTAAGTTATTAATAAGGTTTACAACACTCGTATTTAGCTTAATCTGTGCGAGGTACGACACTGAGTAGAACAAGTGGAAAGAGAAAAGAATCAATCAACTGTTTTGTCTGCTGTTGCTCTACGTAGGCATAAACACAGGTGGTAGAAATCCAGCGGCTGCTTATCACAAAAAAAAAGAAAAAGAAAAAAAGAAAAGAAAAAAGAAAAACGATATAACTACTTTTCTCTGAACGTAGTAGTCTGAAAGCAAAAATTAAGATTAAAGGGAAATGCGCATCTCTCCCATTTCCGTGAGTCATCAAAACTAAAAACAAAACAAAAATTAGAAGAAATACGTCGCTTTCCTGGAAGAAAAATTTGTATCAACATACAAAGTCTTGGTTACCTTTTTTTCTTTTTCTATGGTTACTATTTCTGTTTTGATAACTACAGTCGATTTGTCTATTTGTACAATAGCTACTTCTACATACAAATCTATTCTTAATGTCAATCAGGTTACGATTCCTGTATTATTTCCCATTATAGCCCTGATTACGTGATCGTGATTTACGATCCTTTCTGTTTCTGTTATCGTCTTTTCGTGTGCGGTGTTCGTTCTGATTCCCTTTAAATTTCGTATTGCCTACATTCTGATCTTGATTTCTATGCCTATTGCTATAATTATTGTCTCGTTTGCGCTTTTTCTCTCTGTGGTTTGGGGTAGCTGTTTTAGTGCGTTTGTGACTTCTGCCGTCTACAATCATGAGTTCGTAATTTTCACTACTATTACTACTAGTGGTGTCATTAAATTCTGAGTAAGCAGAATCATTAACATGTCCATTACAAGGTTGGTTCAAAATGTCAAACTCAGATTGGGATTCAGATTCCTGCGTTTCCTTTTCATTAAGAGTGTCAGTCTCTAGTTCAGGTTCCAATTCCAATGTTTTGTTTACACTAGGAATATCAGTCACTAATTGGGATTCAAATTCCTGTGCTTCATGTTCACTAGACGTATCTAACTCTCCTTGAGGTTCGAATTCCGGTGTTTCGTATCCAGTAGAAACATCTGACTGTAATTGGGGTTCAGATTCCGGTGTTCTGTTTTCAGCGCTCTCTATTTGTTATTTTCACGAAACACGTCCCGTAAAGCGTCAATCTTTTGACCTACTTCGCTCTTTGACTCAACGAGATTCTCATCGTTTCCATCTAGTTTTCGTTCTAACCTAGCAAAATCCTTTTTAAACTTAGCACGGTGCTCTCTATTTTCATTTGTATATTCCTCAATCGTCTCCTAAAAAAATAACTTTAGTTTCCGGATTTTATCTGCCTCGTATGCCATCTTGAACAAAAATATACTTCAAACGTACGATTAGAATAAAATAAACTATCACAAAAACATATGATTAAAATCACCTGAAAGAGAATTTTTTTTTCAGATTACTCGTTTTAAGCTGGAAAAGAAATGATGTCTTAAAATATTGATCTTATTAGTATTCGAGCACCAACGGTCTCTATTCGGGTCGGTAGTTTGGGCGTCATATATTTGTAATCGCCAAGTCGTGTCGCTGTTCGGGCTGCCATTAATTTGTAATCGTCTGGTCGCTGTTCGTGGTTCTCTCCTCCGTTGCCCTACCAATGAGCGTTTTCCGTAGACCTGTACTTACCTGGGTAAGACGTTGAAGGACATATCCAAAAATGGATTACAGAATCGTTCCCGAATTTCTCGTCGGTCTCAATGATGAGATGAGCGTTAGGCACCGAGAGGTTCGGATGTCTCGTCTGGAAAACCTCACGGACGATCAGACGGTCATCCAGACAATAACGCACACAAACATCACTCACACACACAACGAAAACACAATGGGTTCAATGGCACTATACTTATCAGAATACTATTAAAAAATAAACAAGAGAAACGATCAGAACACTTAACACTGCACATGTATAATTAAAATCACATTTTACTTTCTCACTGCATTATATCCCTTGGTCACTTTATATATTAGAATTAAAGATTATGATAATAATTTCACTAAATATGCTTTTCTCACACCATTAATGCACTTGGGGAATTAGCACTGGGAAAAGGTGTCGCCGGGATAATCCCACGAAGTAATATAGTTGCTGCTCCAAACAATCCTGAAGAGTCAACACGAGTCTTCATCAAAATTGTGTAGTCGTCAAAGTGAAATGATAATGTTGGAGGGCGCGTTATAACTGGTACGCACAAGGTGTGTGAACCTGGGATTTACTAATTGAGGCTAGCCGTAAGAAAACATCCTTCACTGCTAATAACTTATGCCCCTTAGCACAACTTTATACTTGATGCTCGACGCGACGTGCGTGGTTGCTGCCTCGAAACGTGGAGTAACACTCCTCGAACTTAGAAGTTCGAGATACGAGCTGCATTGGTCGAAGAATCAATGTTGGCAATTCATTCTCAAAAGCACTCAGGTTAAATCACCTGTATGTACATGCAAATCGAATATGGAAAATAATTAATGTTAATTTTAGTTCACTGGCCACGAAGCACAAGACATTGCGATAACTCGGGCGTGTGAAAGTACAGATAACGAACTAATAAAGCGAAGTGGCTGGCGTCGTTCAGGCTGTCGAACATCTTTTTAACTAGTATTTCCATAAATGATTGAAAGATTCAGTTCCAAATAGCCACAGAATATATACTATGCATATTAATAAGTCAGGTAGAAATACTGAGAAGGTTCGTCGATCACTGAAATGTTCTCACCACAAACTAACGTTTCGGATATATATATGAAAAAACGATGAAAGACTTCTTTGTTCAATTGCGTGGGAAGAAAACAGTTCCCATCGAAGAAAGAATTTATTGGCGTTGCAGAATAAAGTATAAAACGAAAAAATAATTACTGCATTTTCAAAATATACAGAGCGTCCACAAAAATACTTCTATAACCTGGTGACGGTTATACCATTAATTCTATTTTCTTTCATATCTTTTGTAATCACCCTCATTATGTTCTTTCTTCATAAACTTGGGAACATGGCTTTTACATCAATACTAAATATGATGTTTTTAACTCTAATATGTCCAACTGCCTCCAACCTTCTCTTCATTTCCACCGAATTCTTCACACTGCTACATTTTTGTTGCCCTCTTATTATTTCTACCACTTCCTTTATCTCTTGCTCCAGTGCACAGTGATCCACAAATCACAAAAATCAGACAAGGCACATGAACTGCATGTGTGATTTGAAATCGTTAGAAATACCGAAAAGATTATGATAGGAAGTGTCTGAAGGAATATTATGGTCGTATGGATAGAAGTGACGTATAATATGTATGTAAGAAAAATACAGTATAACCTCAGTTTGAGTCCTCTTCACTGACATCCATGACATGGACCATGAATGGCTGTAGAGAGTCCAGCAGGCGTACTTCAATGGAGAGTACTTAACATCATAATGGCTTTCGTTTTTGTCTGGGTATAATTTTATGTTGAAAAGATAGGATCAGAGGTAACGAGAAGGCGTTGCACCATATCTCGCATGGTAAGCTCCCTTGAGCTCTTTCTGGCGTCATGCTCTCGAAATTGCTTCAGATTCTTGTTGAGAGCTTCCTGCGCTTCTTCTGATGTCTGTCCAATGGACGTAGGAGATGATGGCCGCACCATGAACAAGCTCCTTGTGCATATCTACATCTCTTGATGAGATCTACACACAGGCTTGTTATGCTTGCAACCTGATCAGGATGGTCAAAATCTTCTCGCCGTGTTTCCGTCATTTGTTGTCCCCGAACCTCCTAGCAGTGGATGATCCACGAAGAGGCCGAGTGATTCTTTTAATTGGCATTGACCTTTTTTTTTTTTTTTTTTCTGGTATTTCATCATAAAATGAGGACTTCTTCCTAGACGATAGCTAAGCGTTGATTCGTGTAATCCAAGAGTTCCTGAAGCGGGACCTCTGCAATTGATTCAGACATTTGAGTCCGTGTGGATAGCATTGCTTTTCTGACTCTAACGGTTTGTTCTAGGCTGGGTAGATATCACACATTCCAAAACTTTGCGCCAGACCGAATAAGCTGATATTAATGTTTAGTCATGTCACCCTTCAGGAATAGTACAAGTGCTGCATTAGGCGTGTATATTCGAGTTCCTGATTCCGAAACCTCATGTTGTCTAGATGCCCAGGCTACTTTTATTTTCTTTGCCCTACTCGGGAAACTCAGACTTTCTTTCAGTAGCTTCGCTTGTTCCATCTTTCCTTCTTTTCTTAATTTTATAGTGGTAGCTTCTGCCAGGATACAGCTAGTGTGGGACTTTCTTAGAGTGTAGGACTCTCTGTCTTCCCTTTATGTGATCGTTCACTGCCATCCGCAGAAGAAACACTTGGTCTCCCCTTAGCTGGTGATGCACGCTCCTCCTCCTCCACAAGAATAACAAGGTTTTCGTCTAACCATGTTGCATATTTCTACAAGAAACGGTCCGTCATGCGATGCACCTTGTCCAATCGTCGAAATGCGTAAGTAACGAATACAGTAATGCCGTGTTGAATAGTTTGTCTTTCTTTATTCGTCTTTGGCTTCACTTCTTCCAAAACGTGGTTTACAAGTTGGCTCCGCTACTCTTACCGTCCTCTACTAATAGACTTCAGCAACACGAATAGGTCTCTCCTATTGCATCGACATTCCATTTTGGACCTGAAATTGTATTCAGGTCTCAAGGGAATATTACTCTAGGTTTGGAACAAGAAATGAGTGTGTAACAAGGTGTAACAAATTTCTCACTTCAAATCACAATTTCCTTTTATAATTAATTTCTAACGGACTCAGTGATACTATTATCTACCATCTATTACATGGTAGACGCATATATCCAACAAACACTTTTGTTATTCAATAGATGAATGTCTATATACATATTAGAAATAAAAATATCATGCCCGTATGTTTTTCAGTGTGTACAGATACACAAATTACAAAACAATGCCACCTTTTTCTCAATGCAAAATGAGACAAATCATTAGCATGCATTGATACAGTTTAGATGGCTCTGGATGTCTACTGGGAGGCTGTAAGATGTCCATGACAGGTATTTCGTACACCCCAGATATTTGGTTTCTCAAAACTATATAGCACATATTCAATCTGTGTTTTTGCAAAAAACATTTTTGGCCAGGTTTTTCGGGTTCCTGGGCCACTGTGCAGTGGTTCAAAATATTGCATGTGCAATCCAGCGCTGGTCTTAGTTTAATATTTTCCTTATGAATTTTCGTGAATCCTTTCATAACCGTTATTCTTCCTTCTTCAATAAGTCCTTTCCTATACCCTTCTTTCTCAACGACACAATTAGTTCTAATTTTTTCACTGTCTTTTCTCTTTCTTACGTTCTCTAACTCACTATATTCTTTCTTTGAAAGGTTCCTTCTTTATGTTCCTCTTCACTATCATCTTGGCCCTTCTTCTTATTCCCTCCCTTAACTCCTTGTCCTGTACTTGAATTATCGCTTGTTCTACACAGTAAATGACATCCTCTGCGTCCAACCTTTGTTTTCTCACTTTAAAATTGTAATCTAAACACAGTAGCTTATTTTCGTCTTCCGACAGTCACATCACTTACTACTACTACTTTCTTGTCTATATCTTCGTTACCTTCTTTCTTCCACTCTAACCTCATTCCTTTCTCTTTCAATCTCTTGTGCACTTTCATACTAAAAACTATGATAACTTGTGTTTAGCATTATACCAATTCGCTTTTTCAAATAATCGTTGATCATGATTATCACCAGTTGCGACCCCGTCTGAGTCTACTTTCTTATACAAATTATGTCGTTTGTAAGTTTAGGCACCTGAAGTTGCATTACAGTTTTCTCTTGTACTTAGGTATCCTTGTATTGCTTTTCTTGTGTGAATTACCACATTATTTATCACATTTTCGTTTGAATTCGTACCTGCTTCAATTCCGACTTTTGCATCACATTATGTGTGTTTCACACGCAATTGAATTACGTGATAAGTGTTTAGATTTAAATCTACTTCCTTCCACTAATTAGCGATCTTTTGATCTTCAATCTATTATTCTACTTATTTCTTACTGCAATACTTGATTTTCTGATTTTAGGGATTACATATTCTATAACATATTTATTGTTTGCAACAAGTTACCGGTGTCTATACTAACATCAGAGTGGCTTGTTTTTATCGTAGATCTTCCCCTTGCACTTGTTCTTTACTGTTAATTGTTGCTACTGTTTGAGATCATACTTCTTTATGTCTTCACATCGCCGAACAACATGTACAATTTCGTTTGGAGATTTCTTGTTTTCTCGGAATAGAGCTAGAACCATTTTCTTTCACTGTATCACCTTCCATTGTGATGGGACCATTAACCAGCCTATTTTGTTTCTTTGTTTTGGATCCTGTAACAATTTCCGATGTATTTCTAACTCTCACATAACTTACGAAGATTTCCATTACGTTGGCTATTTTTTACATGAGGTCGTATTTTTATTTACTATTTCAGCAACTGTAACACACACACATCCATGATCCGTTATTTAAGTACGCTCTAGTCACTTCGAGCTATTTTCCACCTAGCCTGGAGGTAGCTTCCCTATCTATGTACCACTTGTTTAATGACATTATTTTGTATTGCAAATTTCTTCACAAAGATCGCACAACTGCAAACGAACAAATGATCAATTATAATATTTTCTGAAAATTATAATAGCCGCATTGAGCTTGAAATTGAGCGCTCGCTTACAACCCTACTGAAAATCATCTACATATTTGGATTGATATTAATGTAAGCATATCTGAAGTTTTTGTTCACATTAATTCTATATTAGTTAAAGTTAACCACGATACTGTATAAGGAGATAGAAATCTACATCTGATTCAGTAATTTCCCGTTTCTAGATGTTTCGTTTAAATAATTGATTTTCATTGATTGATTTCGAAGTAGAATTTTTTCGTGACTCTAATTCTTATCAACCTATTAAGCTAAGTTGGTCGCTACACGAACGATGATACTATTATTAGCAAACTGGAATGATCGGAAACTTCACAGAATGGAACACACCATCACATAATACATTTTCACTTCTGCCACTTTTTAAAGACCCAGTGAGGTGATCATGTCTTAGCACGTCAAATATGTATACCAGCTGAAATAAGTACATAAAATGACGTACGTATGTACAGTTTATATGCAAACAAACGAAAAAAAAAGATAAAAGAAACGGGAATTAAAATATCATGATATTCCATGCTCTCCAGTGTTGACTTCAAACATGGAAGGAGAGTTCTAAACATTCATATCCTCATTAGAGCCTTGGGTAACTTAGTTTTGTTCATCCTTTAGTTTATTTTATTAAAAGAAATTGACGCAATAATAAATATAGGTAAGTTATTGAAAAAATGAGTTATGCAGCGTTTTATCCTGCTTTTCTCTAAAGTTGCAAAATATTTTTTTTTCTGTTCTTTCCTTTTTTTCTACTTCTACATTCATAGAGAACTGGCAGGATCTTAAAAACCTTAGTGGGTGGTAATCGGAACTGTCCGAACAATCATATCCTCTTACTACTGACATTGTAACTTAACTTATGTTCAACGACGTTGCCATAGCTTTGGTCCCCATTACACATTGGGTTCTTTCTTTCTATATAGAGAAGGGGGAAATAAACAAACACTGACCAATTTGCCTGCATATATAGATCATTCCTTCTCAATGGAAAAAGAAATATTCTGTTGAAAGCAGGTTGAAAGTGTCAAATAACAACAACATCAAGCACTCGGAGTTTCCAGACTACTTTTTTCTTCGCCGAAACATTTGAGACATTCCATTCCATTCCATATGACTGAGAAGATCAGCTTATGCTCACCCCCTATTTTTGCCGAGAGCTGCCGTCCAGTTCGAATTTTGTTCCTCTCCAAAGGAAGAAGGAAGATTTTTCCACTCAAAGTGTCAAGTAACAAAACAACACAAACCATTCGGAGTTTCCACGCTACTTTTTTTTTCGCCAAAACTTTTCTCAAGTGACAGAGAGGAATACGCACTCATCCCTCTGGTCGAAAATTGTCAGCTAGCTTGAATTTCTTGGCAACACCGAATTTCGGAGAAAATGTTTGTTTTACTACCATGTAGTGGGAGGAGAAGGTTAATAGGTCAATTTTCCATACCTCCCCCCAAGGTTTTTAAGACGTTTCTAAAACTGTATTACTTGAAATTAGTGAACAACAGTTATGAATAGTACATGTTTAGATCCTTCTGTGAACATTGGGACGCCATAGAACCTTCATCTCAGTACCCTTCTAAAATTCATACACAATAACGTATCACATTTGCAGCCCTGTTGTGAAAACGATGTAATGAAAAGTACAGGGTGAGTCAAAAGTCCTTGGACACCTGCATAAGTTTGAAAATCGACGGGAAAAGTAAAAAGTGATAGTGGGAACAGAGGTTTGATGAGGAGCCGCAACTCTTGGAGTGTATGTCATTCATGGCCGACATCTTGAAATCCGCCATTTTGAATTCAAGTCATTTTTTTTTAAATGGGAAGGGGAGTGTATGACACATCAAATAACACTAGCTTGAGCTCAGGAATTAAGTGGTGTAATTTGTTTTTTTCTATCTTGTACAGTTTAGAAGTTATTAATGTTCAAAGGTGGGAAATTACCTTGATACTGATCCAGTTCTCTCTTTGTTCCAGGTGATCTCAAATGGGTCTGACACGTCAACAGAAGATCGAAATCATCCTTATATCAGGGGAACGCAGCTACCGAACAATAACAGCTGACTACAACAGACGGCACCCAGACAGAGAACCGGTATCGCAGAGCACGGTGGCTCACGTGATCACCAAATTCCGGGAGACGGTCTCTATTCAAGATAGGGCACGTAGTAGGCGCCCAAAGACTGCCACCAATGAGGAAACTGCAACGGCGGTTGTTGCATCGTTTGTGAAAAGTCCTAAACGAAGTACCCGTCGTGTGTCCCTAGCATGTGCAATAAGCCAATCCTCCGTTGTCCGGATATTGCACGCCAATCAGTGGCATCCTTACAAGCTGCACATGCAACAAACTGAACGAGGATGACCCTGATCGCCGGTTGGAGTTCTCCATGTGGGCTACTGAACAACACGAACTGGATCCTGCGTTTGCCAAGGGCATACTGTTCGGAGACGAGGCGTATTTTACTTTGAACGGGGAGGTTAATCGACATAATTGTCGATACTGGTGTAACGCAAATCCGAACTGGGTTGACCCGAGTCGAGAACATAGTCCAGCGAAGGTGATGGTGTGGTGTGGCATATGGGACATCCGCATCATTGGGCCATTTTTCATTTACAACACCTTAACTGCACCACAGTATCTGATGCTGCTGCAGGACCTTGTGTTCCCTGCTACACTGAACGCTAACGGCATTTTCCCATCTTATTTTCAGCACGATGGAGCCCCTCCACACTATGGACTTGGTGTCAGTGAATGGTTGGATGAACAACTGCCAGGGAAGTGGATTGATCGCCGTGGTCCCGTGGAGTGGCCGCCCAGATCCCCTGACTTAACGCCCCTTGAGTTTTATCTATAGGGACATCTTAAGCAGATTGTGTATGCTGAGACAATCCGTGATTTGAGACACCTGGAGGAACGCATCCAACAAGCCTGTGACCAAATTTCAGGAGACATTCTCCTCCGTATGCAGTCAGAGTGGTTGCGGCGACTACTGTTGTGCATTGCACGGGATGGACAACACGTAGAACATGTGTTGTAGCATTCAGTATCAAGGTAATTTCCCACCTTTAAACATTAATAACTTCTAAACTGTACAAGATAGAAAAAAAAATTACACCACTAAATTCCTGAGCTCAAGCTAGTGTTATGTTATGTGTCATACACCCCCTTCCCATTAAAAAAACTACTTCAATCCAAAATGGCGGATTTCAAGATGTCGACTATGAATGACATACACTCCAAAAGTTGCGGCAGCTCACCAAACCTCTATTCCCATCATCACTTTTTACTTTTCCCGTCGATTTTCAAACTTATGCAGGTGTCCAAGGACTTCTGACTCACCCACGGGGTGAAACGAGCGGAGAATTGAAATATTAGTAGGGGAGCATATGTCATCCCGTGGCAGCTTTCGTAAAGATAGGATGAGATGATGATTTTTTTGATTTAGAAGAGCCTTCTAATGAATAATTTCGATGGTGTCACACCGGTGCATGGCGTGTAGACATGATGATGTCATCAAAATGGCGGACAACTCGCTTCAAGAAACAAGTATTATCTCCGTTGTTTATAGAAAATTAAATTTCCCATAAAAACTGTTATGTAAGTACTTCTTCTAAAACTAAAGGCTTAGGAGTTATTTAATAATTTAATGAATTATTTAACAATTATTTATGAAATAAATAAAATTAACTCCGAAACCGTTAACTTTAGAGAAAATACCTACATAGAAGTTTTTATGGAAAATTTATTTACCTTTAAAATGAGCTATTAACGAACAAAATTGGTCAAGAAATAACGGAGATATGACATATAATATGTTAATTACGTCATCAAAATGGCAGTCACGAATAAAATTTTACTTCTTAACATGTCATCCCGTGGCGGCTTTCGTGAAGATAAGATGAGTGGGTGCCTTTTTTTCTATTTATAGAAGCCTTCTGGTGAATGATTTGGATGGTGTCACTCACTGCTGCATGGTTTATATACATGATGATGTCATCAAAACTTTATTCAAGAAGCAAGAATTATCTTCGTTGTTATTGCTATACAGCTGAGACTTATACAAGCTATACTGCTATTACTTTTACTATTAAAATAACTACTTCCAAACTAAGGTACTCTTTATTTACGGACACGGGTACATGCACACAAACTTCAAAAGTACTTTACTAAATTTTATCCCCATGCTACTAAATAATATTCTTCACAGTACTTCTAACAAGCCCACTTGCATACTCCAACTTCATTCTTGCTCCCACGAACTCTTTGACTCACGCCAAAGCCGGCCATCCTCATACTCATCACAGACTATTGACAGTAGTGTCACACTCTTCACAGACTACTTGCTATACCACATTCTCCACAGATTACTCACTATTTAACTCTTCCACATTCTTCACAGATTATTTCCTATTACACTCTTCCACATTCTTCACAGACTATTCACTATTACACTCTCACATTCTTCACAGATTATTCACTATTACACTCTTCCCCCGTTTTTTTTTTTTTTTTTTTTTTTTTTTTTTACAATGACAATCTATTAGGTGGTCTCCTGATCCTTCCGGATCTTCTTGGTAGCTGCCAATCTTGCTGCTCTGCTGATGTTCTGCCATCTCCTGGATATCTTGTCGGTAGCTGCCTATCTGGGTCTCGTACTGGTGTTCTGCCATCTTCTGGGTGTTGTCTTGGTAGGTGTTGATCTTGCTCTCTGACTGATGTTCTGTCACTTTCTGAATTTATGTTTGGACTTCTAGGTAGTTGTACGTGTTGTATATCTTCCACTGCTGCGTTTGTGCGCGGGTTTTTCCGGCAAAGAAACCATATATCCTCCTGACATTTTCTTGGCATGTTATCTTCTTGGTCTCCCTTTGCTTGCGGAAAAATTATTTGATGACGATGGCACTTCCGTATTTTTCCTTGTATTCTTACCAAAAACACGACTGGGCTCATCTGCCTGACCAGTTCACCTTTGATAAACTTAGGAAAACGATCGCGATAGTTCTTCACCCAGACCACTTCATTCTTTGCTTGTTGCTCCACTTCTTTCCTGTCTTCCTTGCCGCGTTCAAACACTCCCTTCTGTACAACATTAAACATTGTGCGTGGTTGAAAATTTAACATCAATTCCGCTGGTGGTTTCCCTGTTGCCTTACTCGGTGTGAAACGAAGCATGTATAATATTTCTTTCAGCTTATGCTCTCCTAATCTACGGTTCCATGCATGTTTATTGTCTAAAAACTGTTTTCTTAAAAGCTGCTTTACTGTCTGCACGGCTTTTTCAGCGATTCCATTGCTTTCTGGGTTGTATGGTGGAGTTAGCACTGCCTTGATGTCTCTTTCCTTTAGGTATGTCGTGAACTCAAATGATGTGAAAGGAGGTCCGTTATCTGATACTAAAGTCTTTGGATACCCGAAAATTTGAAAAAACTCGTCTAACTTTTGTTTAGTTTCAGATGCTGTCGTTGAATTTACATTCCACACTTGGATCCATTTTGAATAACTGTCCACTAACAGCAAAAATTTAGATCCCACACAATCAAAGTGATCTACATGCACTCTTCCCATCGGTTGTGCTTCTGCTTTCCAACTACTATATTGATTTTTCGAGTTATTCCTATGCATGCTATTACACGTTTCACAAAATTCGCTCATTTTTTTGATATCACGGTCTAAACCTGGCCACCAAACTGCTTCCTTAGCTACAGCCAGCATTCTCCAAGCACCTAGGTGATTCCTGTGTAGCTGTTCCAGATATTTCTTCCTTAGCTTATGTGGGAGTACAATTTTGCCTTCCATAATCACACATTTGTTCACAACTGAAAGTCTTTGCTTGTTGTTAAAGAATGTTCTTAACTCTGTAGTATTATGTTCTTCCTTCAACTTCCTGGGCCAGCCTTTTATTATCCATTCTCTCACCTGACATAATAGTCGGTCTTCTTCCGATGCCTCCATGACTTCTTGGAGCGTTAATGGTGCCAACATTATTTGGCTTATGAACTCTTTTTCGTCTATTTTTACATCCACTGGTGCCTCATTAATCGGTAGTCTGGATAGGAAATCTACTACTTCCACTTGTTTACTATAAAGGATTTTGAAGTCGTACGAAGACAAGAACAGCATCCATCGTTGGAGTCTTGGTGAAGCTGCGTCTGGAATAGCCTTTTCTCCGAATATGATCTTGACTGGCATAGAATCTGTAATAATTGTAAAACGTCTACCGAACAAATATTTATGAAATTTCTTTACTCCGTGTATTATCGCTAACGCTTCTCTTTCGAACTGGGCATAGTTACGTTCTGCATTGCTCAATGTTGCTGACGTACACGCTACCGTCTTCAACTTGTTATTCACTTTGTTACACAGCATAGCGCCGATTCCATCCTGTGATGCATCCGTAACGAGTACCACCTCTTCCTTCTCATCAAATGGGTGTAGTATTTCCGCCTTCTTCAGGAGTTCTTTTGCTTGTATAAATTCTTGTGCATGTCGTTCATCCCAACACCATATGGCTCCTTTTCTTAGTAACGCATACAACGACGGAATTTTTGACGCTAAACCAGGTAGTTGTCTATGGTAAAATGAAAGCATGCCTAGGAAGGCCTTCAGTTGCGTTACATTCGTCGGTTCGGGACATTTCATGATCGCTTCCACCTTATCTTCCATTGGTTTAATTCCTTCTGGACTAATATGATGTCCCAAATACTCTATTTCCTGTTTGAAGAAAACACACTTGTCTCCCCGCAGTCTGATATTCAGGTCCTTGAACTTTTGTAGGAGTATCCGTGTCTTTTCGTAACAATCATACGTATCTTTTCCCCATATTATCACATCATCCAAGAAACATGCAGCCCACGGTAAATCTTGTAACACTGACTCCATAAACTTTTGAAAAATTTGTGCTGCACAGCTCAACCCAAATGCTAGTCTTTTGTGTTGGTACAAACCCCAAGGTGTGTTCAGCGTCATGTATTTTAATGAATTTTCATGGATCAACAATTGTTGGTACGCCTGCTTTAAATCGCACAATACGAAACAATTGGCACCCTTCAACTTGTTCATTAAGTCTTCAATGCGTGGTAGTGGGTACGATACTTTTTCCAGAACTTTGTTTACCGTCACGCGAAAGTCCCAGCATAACCTGATGCTTCCATCTTTTTTTCTCGCTAATACCAGTGGCGTCGCCCAATCGGAATAATCCACTTGCGTCAAAATTCCTTGTTGCACTAACTTGTCTAACTCATCTTTCACTTGTGGTTTCAAACTTACCGGTATTTCGTATGCCTTCTTGAAAATTGGTACCGCTTCTTCTTTCACTGGTAATACCACTTTGTACCCTTTAACTGGTGTGTTTAAGTCTCCCTCAAACACTTCTTTGAACTCATCTTTGATTTTACTTGCTAAGTTGTCAGCTACAGTTGCGTCATCTGTTCCTATCGAAGCAATATTACTACTAAACTGTTCTTTCCAACAAGGCCAAAGTATATTGATCCATGAACGTCCCACAATTGGTTGGTTTAGTTTAGCATCCAGTACATATAATGGTAACTGCCACTTACTACTTTTCCACTGCACTTCTACCATTATTTTACCTTTAGTGTCTAACGGTCTACCATCGGCATTGCATAATTTAATGGTATCCGATACCACTTGTTTGTTGGGGAAATGTTTATTGCATGCATCTCTACTGATTACTGACACTGCGGCACCTGTATCTAGCTCAAAAAACACTGTCTTACCGTCACATTTTAGCGGTATGTTACATAAGTCCTTGCGTTTACCGTCTGGTACGTCCATTGCCAATAATTCAACGATCTTATCTAAGTTTTCTTCCTGCATTACTGACGTTTCTGGGGTAGTCACTTTAATTTCTTTCACTTTTTCTGTTACGTCCTCTGCGTCAATAGTCCCTTGTACTTCATGTCTTTTAAAACACATTTTCTGAAAATGGCCTTGCACACCACAAAAATTACACTTCACATATTTCGCAGGACAGGAGTATTTGTTATGTTGTTTCCCGCACTTACCACACAAAAATTTACCCTTGTGCCGTTCTGCTTTATTACTGTGCCGTTCTGCTTTATTACTATTTCCACTGTTACTGCTGTACCTTACCTGTGTTTGATTTTGCTTATTTGGCTTACCTTGAAAATGACTCAACACATTCACCTGACCAACCTCTTCGAATTCTTTCTTTCTCATGATTGCCATGTCGTTACCAATAGTTTCCGCTTGCACTGCCATTTGAACAGCTACTGTGAAGGTCATATTGTCTTCTGCTAACAATCTCTTACGCACATTATCGTCGTTGATGCCATATATAAACTGATCCCGTAATGCTTCTTCTAAAAATGTGCCGAATTTACACAATGCTGCTTGCTGTCTCAACGTGGCTACAAATTCGGTAACGGACTGACCTTGTGACTGTTGAATAAATCTGAATTTGTACCGTTCTGAAATTGTGTTGAGTTTTGGTCGGAAGTGTAACACTAACTTGTCTTTGATTTTTGCGTAGGTCAGATCTTGTATCTTTTCCGGTTCACAAATGTCTCTCAATAGTTTGTATGTTTTTGCCCCGATAGACGCGATCAATGTAGGCACTTTCTTTGCGGCCGGTAACTCCATGGCTATGCAGAATTGATCAAACCTGTCCAAATAATCACTTATTTCCTGGTCTTCCACCTCAAATGCTTCAAAAAGTTTGGAACCTGCCATATTGTAAATCCTTTTTCCTCGTCGCCACTGCTATACAGCTGAGACTTATACAAGCTATACTGCTATTACTTTTACTATTAAAATAACTACTTCCAAACTAAGGTACTCTTTATTTACGGACACGGGTACATGCACACAAACTTCAAAAGTACTTTACTAAATTTTATCCCCATGCTACTAAATAATATTCTTCACAGTACTTCTAACAAGCCCACTTGCATACTCCAACTTCATTCTTGCTCCCACGAACTCTTTGACTCACGCCAAAGCCGGCCATCCTCATACTCATCACAGACTATTGACAGTAGTGTCACACTCTTCACAGACTACTTGCTATACCACATTCTCCACAGATTACTCACTATTTAACTCTTCCACATTCTTCACAGATTATTTCCTATTACACTCTTCCACATTCTTCACAGACTATTCACTATTACACTCTCACATTCTTCACAGATTATTCACTATTACAGTTATATTATGAGATATAACAAAAGGAAATCACAGGAAAATACCTGAGATATGATATGTAATATGTTTGAATGATGGAATCAATGGTAGTGACAGTGATAGCCATATAAACATTATTTTTGTTGTTTATCAGCCAAGTCTTTTTTTAATACTTTATTTGCAAGCTAAATAAATTTCCTTGCAGTTATTTTGGAACGAGGTTGTAATATTATTTGTAAAATGAGTTACTGTAACAAACAGTAAAGCATGGGTAAAGCAAACATAAAGGTAACCAACAAAGTTATGTCGCTCAATTCGCCTCACAGCGTGAGTTGAATATGGAGATAAGGCGAAGGTCAGTTGTTGGTGTGGATGTATCCAACATACTCCCAGGTTGTGACGGTTCAGTTACACCGTGAACTTGCGTAAGGACATTGTAAGCATGGGACCTCCACAGTGCTTTATGTGGGCGTGTATACTGTACGAGTTCAAACTGGGGTCAAACGCCACTGCAGCGGGGTGGAAAATGCCGGGCCTTTGGTGAGGGTGTCGTGACTATGCGGACAGTGCAGCGGTAGTTTAACAAGTTTAAGGATGATGACGAAACACTCGAAGACGCACCACGTCGCGGAAGTCCAACACATTTAGAAAATGAGGATCTTCAGGCAGCAATTGAGGCGAACAGTGGTAAGATATGTGAGGAGTTGGGACTACTATTGAGTGTGAGTGGATAAATCATTCGTCAGCACCTTCAACAACTTAAGAAGCACTACAAGTTAGGTCGATAAGTCCCACATAATTTGACTCTGGGCCAGAAGGCAACGCGAGCACACGCCTGTGTTTCTTTGCTGTCTCGTCTGAGAAAGGAGCCATTTCTGGACAAGGTGTTGACATATGATAAGAAGTGGGTCCTGTACGAAGCTCCACGGCGCCGTCATCATTGGTTAGCATCCCATGAACCGGTTCCAAAACAACCGAAACCAGCACTGCACAGAAGGTCCTCCTGTGTGTTTGGTGGACTGCTTGCGTCATCGTGCATCGGGAACTGCTACCAGCTGGTCAGAGCACCAATGCAACTGTGTACCGTTAGCAGTTGAGCTGTGTTCAATGAAAACTCAAAACTCTGGAGCCACCACTTCTGAATTGCAAAGAGTTCCTCCTGTTAGAGGACAACGATAAGCCTCATGTGGCTGGGGTGACCCGGGACACCATTCTACGCCTTGGGTGAGAAACAATATTGCATCCGCCATACTCCCAGACATTGCACCATCCGATTATCACCTGTTCCATTCCTTGAACAATCACCTGAGAGGACACCAGTTCAAATCCCTAGTGGAGGTGCAAAATGCACTTGATATCTTCTTCGCTTCACGTTCCACCAAGTTCTACCGCGATGGAATCCGTGGACTTCCAGAACGCTGGTAGAAGGTCGGGCAATGCTGATGGGGACTACTTTTGATCTTCCAGGTACTTCTTAGGTGAGATATAGATGTTCGAATGTGATGGGTGAGAAAGCGATAGAACCTTCTTGGTTACCTTTATATATATATTGTACACATGGAAAATGAAAGATAGTACTTCTTTAGAAGAAGGCGAGATCAACTATAGGTTTTACATGAATGCAAGATAAAAATAATTAACATAATGTTGTTACATTAATTTGAAATTGTTGGTTGAGAATTACAGTCTTGATTTCAAATTATAAGTTAATAATTCTTTTCATGGCAGGTATAAATAAACGCTTTGTTGGTGGCAACTTTTCCCAGCTTGTCTGTTTATTCGGGAAGATATACCATTGCAAATATTGAAGTATGCAAATATTTGATTTTGGTTGGGAGATTTGGCAGATGACATTTCTAAGGTTACCATCACTTTATCAGGAATAAAATCTTGATTGCCTAGTGAACAAAGTTCTGATAGAATATCGTCTGATGCAAATGAAAACTTTCCAATATGAAATTTTCCCTTTTATTAACAAAATATCTGTGCTATTACATCCGGAAAGCGAATGAAATGCTGAGAGTGCAGAAGCTTTTAATGCACCTAGAGCATTAAATACATCTCTAATCGAACTTGTCTTTTGAATTGGACACAAAATTGACAACACTGGAAGGACAGGATATCTTCGTATGCTAAGGACCAAAACATCTATATTTTGTGCAAAAATAAACAATTTATCACCCTTGTCTTTTCTTCGACAGAATGGAGAATTATTTTCATATCTGACTCTTCTTGAGTGCTACGGAGATGATCCAATGAGCATGCGTAGAAGAATCTTCTGAATGCCATGAAACTACAAAATTTTTCTTCTTCACCTTTTTACAGTAAAGCGTTTTCTGGTTCAAGTACTAAGTTAGTTCATTTTTTGTACCATCACGCGAAAGTATTTTCTGCATCTTGACATTTACTATGTTTGTGCTGTCGGTGATTTTGCATTGAGTAGGTATAGTTGTATTACTTCTTTTTTTGCCTTGTAGTATTCTTTATGGAGTTTTCTTGATAAATGTCGAAAACAGGTGAACCTCATCATGGTTCCAGTACTTCGTTTCAATATTTTTCATGAATACTTCTGCCAGATCTACGCATTTTTTGATATTTTTGCCTTTACTTATATTAAGTGATTGACATTCTGACATCCTACCATCTACGACTACAACTGAAAACGATCTTATATCAGCCGAACCTGCTTCCGAATGGAGTTGATTTTGCTCTGAGACTACTGTTTGGTGTGTAGATTTCGAAATCTCAATCACCTTACTTTTCCTGGAACATAGAATCATTGTATTGTCATAGTTAAAAAGTGATCTCGGGACAGCTGATAACTCTTACGTTCGAATCGTTTCATGTAAGTCGAAAAAAGGCGAAAAAAAAGTAATCAATGATTGATTCTACACATCTAAGGTGTTTTTCCCAGTCATCAATTCTTATTGATCATATTAACCCTAACAAATGTTCGACTATGGTCGTGTATGCCTGCACCAATTTAAATGTTGTGTTGTTTTGTTCTTGTATACTATCGAATTTCTTATTTGTTTTCATATAAATTGCTTCTTCAAACAATATTTAATAAATCTATTATTCCAGTACTTGCCTTAACTCTTTAACCTTCTTGATAATCTTTGGGCATAGATATTTCTTCATGAACATCTTCAGATAAAAGTCAAACAAAACGATAAGAGTACGTTTGTGTGGTTCTTCTGCTCGTCTAACATGTTTGTCCGATATAATCTGTTGCACAGTACCAGGCTTCCAACATTTCTGGAATGCCAGATCCATCTATAAATGTGCCAATAACACGTAACAGTGCCATATATATGTGGAACTCTCCAGGTCGTAGAAAAAGAGTAAGATGATGAACAACAAAAATAATGTATATTTGGCTATCACTGTCACTGCAATTGAACGAGATTCCATCATACAAACATATTACATATCATATCTCAGGTATTTTTCTGAGATTTCCTTTTGTTATAACTCATAACATATTTACTAAATAATTGTTCAGTAATTTGTCAAATTATTAAGTAACTTTTATACCTTTAGTTTTAGAGGGAGTACTTACATAACATATTGTTGAGAATTTAATTTCCTTTAAAATGAGCTATGGAAAAAGAAAATCGGTTCATAAACAACGGGGATAATGCTTGTTTCTTGAATCGAGATGTCCGCCATTTTGATGACGTCATCATGTCTATACACCATGCAGCAGTGAGTGACACCATCCAAATCATTCACCAGAAGGCTTCTATAAATAAGAAAAAGTCACCCACTCATCTTATATTCACGAAAGCCGCCACGGGATGACATGTTAAGAAGTAAAATTTTATTCGTGACTGCCATTTTGATGACGTAATTAACATATTATATGTCATGTCTCCGTTATTTATTGACCAATTTTCTTCGTTAATAGCTCATTTTAAAGGTAAGTAAATTTTCCATAAAAACTTCTATGTAGGTATTTTCTCTAAAGTTAACGGTTTCGGAGTTATTTTTGTTTATTTCGTAAATAATTGTTCAATAATTCATTAAATTATTAAATAGCTCCTAAACCTTTAGTTTTAGAAGAAATACTTAAATAACAGTTTTTATGGGAAATTTAATTTCCTTTAAAATGAGCTACGAAAAAAGAAAATCGGTCCATAAACAACGGAGACAATGCTTGTTTCTTGAAGCGAGTTGTCCGCCATTTTGATGACGTCATCATGTCTACACGCCACGCACCAGTGAGTGACACCATCGAAATTATTCATTAGAAGGCTCCTCTATCACCCTCTCATCTTATCTTCACGAAATCTGCCACGGAACATGTTTTTCTTACATATGCTCCCCTACTATATATAAACTTCAAGTGACTGGAATTTGTTATAAGGGGAAAAAGAAAGAAACAACTCAATACGAAGCACTAGTGTATTACGTTATCGAATAATTTAAACCAATACTATTCGAGTTAAATCTGTTACCATATATATAGTTTAACGAGATAGATGCATAATTGGAATTGCATCAATATTTTTAGTCATCAGGTAGTTTCAACAGACAATAAATAACGAATAACTCATCCGCTTCACATGTTCCTGTGAAGTGCATAAGGCAACACCACTGCTTGTAGTTCATTCTTTGAGTTCCATTTAATTAAACATAATCGGTCAGTTATTTTAAACAATGAATATATTGTTTTACGGATACTTCGATTGAAGAATGTTATGCTTTAAGTGTTCATTTTATAGAGTTATTATTTTAAACTTTAGTCAAAAGTAGTATTTGTAAGATAAATCAAATATCTCCAAAATAGTTAATCGCCTGTATTGGAGTAAATTTCATGTGATGTTTTGTTGGATGACGTCATGATAAATTGAGCGTGAGGAACATGCAACAAGTACTTATAGGCAACACGCATTCGCAAACGACCTTTTCGCTAGCAGTTCAGGTGGTACATCCACTTGTCAAAGAAGAGATCGTTGTTTTATTTCCCCTAATTAATGGTTAGATCTTTCTGCTTCCAAAATTTTCCCGCACTAACGCTCTCGTCTTTGGTGCGAGCGGTCCCGAGTTTGATTGCCGCTGGGGCACTCGATCGAAAAAGTAAAAACTTTCTCAGGCAAGCCATCCTGAGTGAGGTTTTCTGGGTTTTTCTCATTCACACCAAGAAAATGCCGGATGGTACCTGACGTATAGGCCCCAGGCCGCTGTCTTCCTTCCCTTTCCTCGGATAGTGCGATCGTCAAGAGACATCATCCCTCATACGTGACAAACTACCACGTCCTTAGATGCCGAAAGCCCAGAGATCAATTTCCTAAATCCTAAAATCCAAAATTTTTCCGTATAGCTTTGGGTTGAGCGGAAACGGATTCAGATTTGATCGTAATGATTTCCATAACAGAAAACAGTCTCAACACATATAAATAACTAGATAAATTACATGTATAGAATTATTGCTAAACTTCTTTGGATTGATGAGACTTACACGTAACTTAATACATGCGTGGCCAACCTTTTTAGATTTGAGAGCTATTTTTTACTTCAGAAATCATTGACAGTCTACTTGTCTGTTCACTAGCCCGACAGAGGAAACAATGAAGCAGACACAGTGATCAATACAGGGAGTATCACACAGACTTCCACGGGCGGCCTTTCACAACTTATTGGCCGACCGTGCTCGATACGTTGGCCACCCCTTACGTAATGGATGAAAGAATTATCGTGTTGCTGGTAACTCAGTGATGCAGTATCTACGCAATGAACTGCACATGAGATTCGATTTCTCTCCAGGCTATAGATTTTATTTTTCTCCAGGCTATAAATTTTTGTATGTGTGTGTTTCTTGATCATTGTTTCACACTCACCTTCCAATTTTTAAAAATTAGAAAATGTAGTAGAAGTAATGTATTACTTTAAAGTACCCTACTCAATATTAAATAAATGAATTTTGAGCTAGAAAGAAATTCAAATTCAATGCCCAGTAAACACGTTAAACTGCAAGTCTATGTTGTAACAACTCCTGCGTTGAATAGTAGGTTGAACTCCAAATTAATAACGTATTTTCAACATCAAATTAAGAAATTTTCAAAACTTCAAGTGAAATGTTATTTAAAAAGGTAATTTTCCACTTCTTGCATTCATATTTAAATAAGCTACTAGAACAAAACAGGGGGAGGAAGTACATTAAATTCCGGTTGAGCTTATTAAAACTACTTGAAGTTATAGTAACTTTAAATTTCTCTGTAATGTAAAATTTTATGTACTCCTAACCTAAAGTTCTCATTTCTCATTATGATTGTTAAGTTTGTTCAACATGTCTTGGCATTTCTGAAGTCATATTTATCCTCGAAGTTTCCGATAGACCGTAAGTTCTTATGGACTGTATATGTGTTTGCTTTAAAAAAAAAAAAAAAAAAAAAAGTTCATAGCCTGTGAAGAAACAATCCCTTGTAAACCCTATGCACGTATATATGTATTTATCTCGTCAATGCATGTTGTAATAAATAATAATATTCCGATTTTGTTTACTTTCAGCTTTTCTAAACAACATCTTATTGTACGTGTAAATCGTGATATCCCACTTGGAGGAGAAATTTTCAATTGTTATGGTAAATAGTTTATGATTATTTTTGTTAATTATTTCAATGTGATTTTCATTGTAACGTCATGTTTTCCTTATTTAGTCCTTAAAACATTCCGTAATGTATGTATGCTGTTCTGTACAGTGCTTTATATTTCAAAATACAGCGTGAGCACAGAAACAGTACCTGAGTTTAAAGTGCCATATAATTAACATTAAATTGAATATTTACATGAAATTTTGTACAGAGCGTAAACTCAAAGTATTTTCCCATCTATCTTTTCAGAATCCTAGTTCTGACCAGGGCAGCTAGAGGGCAGTAACATCGAAAATGGCGTTTACCCCACAGCATCGAAGCTGGTGCATTTTACAATTTGCAAAAACAAGCAGTTTTGTGAGAGTGCAACGTGATTTCAAACGACTATTTAATGCTGATCCACCCACACACAAATCCATTGTGAAGTGGCATACAACGTTTATTGAGACGGGGTGCATTTGTGATCAAAGAAAAGGACATTCAGGGCGACGTCCAGTCTTCGAGGAAACTGTGGAGCGCGTAAGAGCAGCCTTCGTACACAGCCCACAGAAGTTTACACGTAAAGCTAGCAGAAAGTTGCAGATGCTACAAACAACAGTAAGCAAGATCTTATGCAAGCGTTTGCGGTGTTACCCGTACCGACTGCAGTTGGTTCAGAAGTTATACCCACAAGACAAGGTAAAGCGCCGTAAGTTCTGTGAGACTATGCAGAATTTCATGGAGGACGACAAAAACTTTCTGACGAAGATCATTTTCAGCGATGAGGCGACATTTCACTTAAGTGGAAAGGTGAATAGACACAATGTAAGGATATGGGGAACCCAGAATCCTCATGCAACTGTAAATGTGGAACGTGACTCACCGAAAATCAATGTTTTTTGTGCAGTATCAGAGCGTCGGGTGCGCGGTCTGTTCTTCTTTCAGGAACAAACAATTACAGGTGAAAGTTAGTTAGCATTGCTACGTAACTGGTTGATTCCGCAACTTAGTAATGCAGAGATAGACAACTTCGTTCTACAACAAGATGGAGCGCCGCCACACTGGCATCGTGCTGTACTCAGGTTTCTAAACGAGAACCTCCCAAACCGATGGATAGGGTGCTCTGGAGTCAATGATCAAGTTCTTTGCAAGTGGCCTCCAAGATCACCTGACCTCACTGTTTGTGACTTCTTTCTGTGGGGATTTGTGAAGGACAAAGTGTATGCACCTCCACTATCCGCAACTCTGAACGATCTCCAAGAACGCATCAGTGATGCTGTCAACTCCATCACACCGGATATGCTTCACAACGTGTGGTTGAAGCTAGATTATCGCCTCGATATTTCCGGCGTTACAGGTGGCGCGCACATCGAGTGTTTATGATTTCAATTATTGCTACAAAAACTTTTTGAGTTTATGTATCACTGTTCAAAATTTCAGCAAAATATTTCTTCGCATATTAAATTTACACTAATTTGAAACCTGGGACTGTTTCTGTGTTCACCCTGTATTCAAAATATTTTGAAATGCTAAGCATAGGAGACATTATTGTGAAAAAAACAATGTTGTTTATTTGTATTGTAGATGTGTTTTTTGTTGCAAAATTTCGTTCACTTATTGATCTGAGGGCTTTTACGAGACAAGCGAGCTTTAAAAAAATAAGTTAAGCTTGTGGAAAATTGATTAAATGAAGCACATTGACCGTTTTCGTATGATGTGCTTTGCTCACCGAGTTGTCACCAATTTCGTAAAAGAAATAATTAGGACTTAGGCCTGATATGTTACGAACTTTATAAAATGAGAAATTCGTAGCATTAAATATGATCTTAATTGTTTCTAAAATGTGAAGTGAATTACAAGACATACTTGCTCTTTATGCTGATTTTCAGCCATTCTTGATTCCATCAAATACGTTACATAAAATAAATCATTCCAATGCTAAAACCATAGCCACTGAGAACTCTGATTATCCACTTGTCTACTTTGGGTTTTCAATTCTGATTGCTGACTAGATTTCTTCGTAGCATAAACAGCGATTCGTCAATGTAGAGCTTTAGACGTAGCGTGGAGGTATGGAGTGAGAGGTATTTAGAAACTAACAATCGTAACGAATAATCAAGAGTCGCAACTTTGTGTCGATTCTTCATCAGCATTGCCAGCTAGATTGTAATTTACCCATTCGCAATAAATTTAGCCACTGTTTTCTTTTAATCCTACAAGATACAATAATTCTTTGAATTTCTTCAAATGAATTAAAATAGATCTCGTTAAATTTAATCCCTTTTACACTTATATCGTACAACACTCTCTAAAAGTGCTCAGATAGAGCTGGCTTAATTGGTTACATGCGTATCAGTAGAAAAATCATTTGATCAGAGTGGAAGGCAAGAATGTTGGATAGAGCACATAATAGTTTCTAAGTGAAGTATTGATCCGACTACGTATATCTCATAGTATTGCAGTTATGGAACTTTAAAGTTCATTTTTTCATGTTTTCGGCAGCCTATATCTCCGAAAGAAAGCAGTTGTGCATGCAGGTTGGTCTGTACTTTTTGTCTTATCTTGGTGTGAGGAATCAACTCCCAAACGTTGTCGGCGTTGTTTTGCAACACCCTGTATCTCGCTCTCTCTCTCTCTCGGGAAGTTGTAAGACAGGGCTTGTAATTTAAACATGACAGTATTTACAGGCTATTGTGATGGATCTTCTTCAAAGATGTTCCCTGCTGCCTGAACACATCGATTCCAACTTCTGGAAGCATTCCTGAAAATTATCTTTCGTAAGTGTGTGAAGAAATTTCTCCGTATATACCTGGATGTCTTCAATTAATTCAAATCTCTTCCCTTTCAGCGACAATTTTAATATAGAAAACAGATAGAAATCGACAGGGGCCAAATCAGGGGAATAAGGGGTTGCAGAAGCACAGGAATGTTGAATTTCGTCAGAAATTCCTGGATCGATAACACACAATGCGACGGTGCGTTGTTATGTAGGAGGATCCAATTTTTGTTTTCCCAGAGCCTTTTACTCTGCAAATTTTGCGCAAACGCTGAAGGACACTTTTGTAGTATTTCTGGTTGACTGCTGCCCTCTAGGAGCACGATATCCGTAGAATCGAGAAAACACCAAGATTGTCTTCACATTCGACCAACTTTATCGCGCTTTCTTCGGTCGTGCTGAATCTGGGTTCTTCCACTGAAAGGATTGGACCTTTCTGCCTCGGTCATACCCATAAACCCATGTTTCATCACCTGTTATTACCCTATTTAACAATTCTGGATCCGTTTGGGCTCGATTAAGCATGTCTTGGAACACTTCAAGTCGGTGTTGTTTCTGATCGCCTGACAATAATTTCGGAATGAATTTCGCTAACACTCCATGCATGTTCAAATCGTCAGTTAAGTTTGACTGAACCGCGTAAATACTTAAATTCAGGTCATCAGCCATCTCCCTAATTGTAAGCCTATGGTCCAAGAGCACTAAATCACATACTTTCACAATGTTTTCCTTGGTTTCTGACGTGGAAGGTCGGCTGGATCTTCGAATGAGTTGCGACCATCTCTAAATCTGTTAAACCAGTTAAACCGTTGGACCGACTCAGACATTTATCTCCAAAACCTGGTTTTTTAAGAGTTCATATGTCTCAGAAACAGATTTCCCGGTTTTAAAACAAAATTTGACACATACGCTTAGTTCCAGTTTTTCATCCATTTTGCGTAATTAATAATCCGTCACGACACACACTCACGCCCACACTCAACAAATTGCTACGCTGTACTGAACAAAGATATCCTCGTGATACCTGCAGCACATGTCAGGGCAATTATATCTACTCCTCTTGAGCAGTGGCGCCACCTGTCTTAAAAAGCACGTATATATATTGTTGTTAAACGGTGTAGACGTGTTTTTGAATCGCTCCGCAAATCTAATTAATTTTATGTGATTTGGGATTTATTGCTGATAGTGATGTTTGTGAAATTTGACACTTCGTGGTTCTTGTATATGGAGTCTTGATTGACTTCCATTTCATTTACTTCACATTCTGTTTTAATGTGTGTTCTGTTCTTGATAAGGAGATGTGAACCGTGACTTGGCCTCGAACTTGAGTGTCTTGAGTGCAGAGGTGCCACTTGGCCTTTGAAACGTTGCAGAGGCGCCTCTCGGTGATGATTTGATATAATGTCCTCTCTAGTTTGGGATACTTGTTTGACTCTTTTCAGTTAAAATTCGTTAAATTTAAAATTTCTCTAACAATAACATATAAGTTATATCAATTTTAATTGTTTCTTTTATGCAACAAACAAAATGCTTAAATTACAATATGTTTCTAGGAAATTCAAAATTACATTGTTATTTTATGTTTAAATCAAAATTGCATTGCTATTTTACACTTAAATAAGCAACAATAGCACAATAGCACTTAAATAAGAAAGTGTTACATATTTGAATAAATTCTATACAAACATTGCTACAAAAGGTATAAAAGTAACAAATCTGGGCTACTTTTGTGTCCTTTATAAGGAAAAACTTGAATTTGAAGTTTACAGTATGTCAATATTTACATCAGTTTCGCTTGCCTTTGATTACATTAATGTTTCGTCTATTTAAAATATATAATGAGATATTTGTTTCTCTAGTATATAAAAATATTAAGACATTTAGAGAATATTACTTATGAATGGAATATGTGCATATTGAAAATTATAATTATTTGTTATAGTCTTACAACTTCCATTGCTGCTTTTAAAAAAACAAGTACAGAAATTACTTATTAATAATTTGTCATAATTGTGCGGCATAAATATAGCGGTAAATTTAAATTTTCTATTTTGGACAATTTATATTCTGACCTGACTTTTTATACTGTGTGGATCATCTGGAACATATCCAGCCTAAAACTATTATTTAGTTAAAATATAACTTGTGACTAATCTTTACAATTCCCTTCTAACAAATAAACACTGTGGCCATACAATTTTATGTGATTTTCTCTCTTTGATGCTGCATCTTGATAGCTTAAACGACATCGAAATACTGTAATTCCATTTTTGTTGAGTTCAGCAACACAATAAATGCTGCCAGTTCATTCATTAAAAACTCACTAAAATCGCGGAGCGGTTTTAAAACACGTCTATACCGATCAACAATCAACAATCAAGTTATATTCAATATCGACAATGGATGAAACAGAAAATGATATAAATTCTTTTATTCCAGTTAACGAATTACATGTTAGAATCAAGAAATCATGAAACCAGACAACATAAATGTATTTCCCAGTAACCAAGAGGAATCGAACACACAATCGATAAATACACCAAATGTAGCCACTAAGTATGGGAATAACCCAAACGATTACCTTTGTTCCAAATGTGACAAATATTTCGTTAATTCAAGAGGTCTGTCAATACATAATAGTAAATGTCACAACAAAGCAAATAAGAAAAAGAAATCAGTTGGTTCTAACGCGAGATACTCTGTGTTCAATACCACTCTTAATACAAAGAATAGTAATGCAAATAACAGCGACGTGAACAACACTATACCTCTTCCCAATTATAATGAGGTCATAAGAAAATTAAAATCATCAACACCAGTTCTACGCAGATTTCCTCGGGGTGCAAGGCATACTGTGGCAGAAGCTCTATACGAAGTTATTTAGAAAATAGTAATATTTAATACTTTTGACTCCTGGATGAATCTCTTCCTTTTCCCATAGTACTTTGCATGCCCTCACATGCTGAAAAGAGCAAGAACCTCACAACATGGGTGAAGCAAAGAGTTCAGTATTGGTCAAATAGCAACCACGTTGATATCGCAAATCAATCGAAGTTAAAGACAAAAAAGTATAAAACTCGAAAGAACTCAGTCAATAACATCTTCGTCAAACACATAGAGTACAAGTTAGCCGACGGCGACATCCATGGAGTAATAAGACTACTTTCTCCGAAGACATCTTAGCTTCAACAGATGGTTCAACTTTGCACTTGTTAAAAGAAAAACATCCGCCACATATTTATGAATTTACACCTCCTGATACATCCAATTTTCAAATCGACATCAATGGAGTCTCGACCAACGAATTTCTAAGAGCACTCAAATCCTTCCCCCAGGCACATCTGGAGGTATAGATAATATGCGTCCATCTATTCTCAAAGATTTAATTCTCTACAATAATCAAGACTCCAAAGATAAGTTGGTTAAAATAATTTGCGATCTCCTCTCTTTGATAATACCAGGAAACGTTCCCAAAGAAGTAAGACCCATGGTCTTTGGAGCTTCTCTAATAGCACTAAAGAAGATATCGGGAGGAATCAGACCAATTGCAATAGGAAATACCTGGAGAAGACTTTCATCTAAAGTCATTTGCAACAGAATTAAACAACAACTGCATCTATTCCTATCTCCACATCAACTGGGAGCGGGCATACAGCAAGGAGCCGAAGTAGCGGCCCGCGCAGCACGTATATATTTCTCTTCTCCTCACCCAAAACCTAAAGCCTTCCTAAAAATTGACTTCAGGAATGCCTTCAACGAGTTAGATAGAAACTCAATGCTATCAGCTGTTAAAAATAATTTCCCTTCGATATTTCTGTATGTTCATCAGAGCTATTCAGAAGCTAGCAATTTATATTATGGAAAGAACATCATTCTCTCACAAAGAGGAGTGCAGCAGCGCGATCCCTTAGGACCAGCTCTGTTTGCAATAACCTTACAATCAATAGTCAAAATAAACACAGATCTAAATACTTGGTATTTAGACGATGGCTGTATTGCTGGAGACCCAGATGACGTTTTAAGCGCATTAAACATGATTCACGTACAAGCTAAAACAATTGGCCTACACCTCAACTTTTCAAAATGTGAGGTTAGTTTTCTCAGAGCAACAAAGGGACAGACGCAGAAATATTTCACATTATACAGTGAAACAGCTCTAGGAATTCAATTAATGTCACCGTCAAATGCTTATCTTCTCGAAGTTCCCCTTTCAACAGAAGATCGAAGAACACTAATAATGGAGAAGATAGCCAAACTAGAATTATATTTCTCACGATTATCTCTGATCTCAGCACACTCCGCTTTCTATTTACTAAAGTCTTCATTCAGTATTCCAAGAATATTGTTTTTTTCGATGCTCTTCAACACAGTGCATTTTTTAAGAAATCGCTACTGAGTACCCAGGCACAAAAGGGCCCTTAACACACACATAGCAAAATTCAAACGCACAGTGATTTTTTAAAGTGCATTTTTGTATAATGTACACTTTTGAAATAATGACATACAAAATAACGTATTTGTCAGACTTCTGCTAACCGTTTTGTTTCCGATTCAACACATCGTTATCAATACAAGAGCGCACATTTTCTTTTTTACATTTTGGCTCAGATCCGCCTTCAGTCCGGTACTTAAAGATAAAACCGTGCTATCATAATTGGATATTTTCCTTCATTTATTTATTTATTTATTTTTATATCTATAGTTTTAAGTTGTACATAGACAGGACAACGACAAAGAAACGCGACTGACACAGATTGAGAGGATACAAAACACACATTACAAGACACAAACTACTCAATAAGGAGATAACAATACGTGAACTTGACTAAACTTTTCCCTAACGAAATCATTTTATGTGTAAAGGTATGTATTCAATACTAAATATTACTACCAATACTTTATTTTTTTAAGAAACAATGTAATCAAAAATTTATTTTTATGTTTTAAATCTTACCAATGCTTTAAATCAACGCATGCAAGCCACTTTTGCTATAATGGTTCCACGTTTGCTATAATGGTTCCACGTTTGCTATAATTTTTACACTTTAAATCTCAATCTATTTCACATTGTTTGGTTTCTATCCTGTTTTAAAATGTGTTATTCCACTTGTAATTGGTAACTTTCTAGTATTATTTTCACACTTCAATTGCATTGCTTGGTTTCGTACGTGTTTAGAACATAATTGGGAAAGTTTCTCGTCTGGTTATCATAGGTTTGACGGAGGTGTTAATATCATTAGCAGTCTTAGCACCTCTATTACTGTTACGGCAATTGATATATGATCTACTATCACTGAATAAAGGACATTGACTGATTGACAAAAAAAAAAAAAAAAAAATCTGACAGTATTAAAAATAAAAAAAACACGCTGACGAAAAAAACGAAAAAATACCAGTGACTATAATCTGTGTATTAGAGATTCTAATATCTGAGTATAAGGGAAAAAGGGACAAAGGTAACCAGCGACAGATTTAGGAAAATATTTTGGTAAGGGCTTCTCTTAGGAATACTTCGTGTTTAGAAATCACAAAATGTTAGAGGAGGAGCTTGAAGATCATGAGTAACATTTGATTCGTTTCCTATAGAAATTTTAAAATTTAGGAGGAGCTCAGCCCCTTCCCAGCCAGTGTAAATCCACCACTGAAGATAACTCTGCAACAAAGAGGATCAAAAATTGTTAAAAATAGCACTTTGTATTTAATAGACAATCCCTTACTTTCTTACAAATTTGTTCCATCTATTAATTATGTCAGAAAATTAACCTGAACAAATATTAATTACCGATTTTGCCCATAACAGACACGAAATGATTTCTTGCAAGGAAATGTTAGGCCAGGATAAAACAGGTTAGGTTAAAGAGAACAATCTTTGAAAAGACTGGAATTGGGCGATAATGAGAATTGGGAATCTCTGGAAAGCAAACCAAGTAATTCTAGTAATTTTATTATTCAAGCACTCTTCCAGTAGTTTAAAGATTTATGAAGTGCACTGGGTATCCAAACTGCTGGGCCTGGGTATCCATTTGGATACAAAAAGGTAGCTTAAAAAATGCCCTGCTTCAACATAGCAAGATAAAGACCTTCTAGAACATTATGACAACGCCATAAAATCTGGACTAGAATCCATACTCAATTGTGTTCTGAAAGATAACAGCTGGCACCAGGCTTCTCTTCCTGTTAGTAATGGCGGCTTGGGTATTCGTCGAACCTTAGATATAGCTATTCCAGCCTTTATGGCTTCGCTCTACGGTTCCCGAAGTCTCATAGGGGCATTACTTCAACAGGACCTTCACCCATACATAGACTCAGAGATCACATAATGCTCTTCTACATGGGCTCTACTAGTCAGCTCTGAACTTCCTCCACTAAGCGCAAGGGCAAAGCAATCATGATGGGATGATCCCATCATCAAATCGCACTTCTCTTACCTAATGAATTCAACCAATAATCTAGAGGACAAAGCCAGACTATACGCTGTCACATCTGTTGGAGAATGTGATTGGCTTAAGGCTGTACCATCTTCTTCGCTAGGACTCCATCTACCCAATGAAAGTTTCCGAATTGCTATAGCATTACGTTTAGGTGCAGAGATTTGCGTACCTCATAAATGTTTTGCTTGCAGGAGCCTAGTAGATGAAAGAGAACTACACGGACTTTCCTGTATAAAAAGTGCTGGCAGACACCCACGACATTCCATGGTTAACGAGTTAATGAGAGCTCTTATCTCAGCAGGGATACCATCAATACGAGAACCAACTGGATGCAATCGATCAGACGGCATGAGACCTGATGGATTAACGTTGATACCTTGGAAAAGAGGTAAAACCTTGGTCTGGGACTTCACATGTGCCGACACGTTCGCTCCTTCCAATATTCCTTTTTCATCGGTTCAAGCTGGTACCATAGCTAGTAGAAAAGAAACAGAAAAGAGAAACAAATATAGTAACCTAATTGACAAATAACAATTCGTAACTATAACTGTGGAAACCAATGGAGCTTGGGGCAAAGAAGGTCTCAATTTTATCAAGGAAGTGGGTCAACAAATTACTCTTCTAGCTTTTTAACCCACTTTTTAACACAATGTACAATCATGGCCGTTCAAAGAGGCAATGTTGCCTCAATTCGTGGAACTATACCACCAGGAAAAGAATGAGACGAAATCTTACTCCTATGAAAAATGCCTCATTGAACAAACTCATCCATGGAATAGATAAGGAATCATCTTTCGAAGTACTCCATGTTTCGTGGAATGAATTCCAAATAATGAGAAAACGGCGTGTGCTATATTTCACCGCGAGGACAAACATACATACATACACATACACATACACACACACACACACACACACACACACACACATATATATATATATATATATATATATATATATATATATATATATATATATATATATATATATACAGATGGTGATCAGAAAAATGGAAACACCTGTAGCTGGCAACACGTCAGATGTATGGGTTGGCAGTGGTGTCGTGGCGCCCGCAGCGTCGGACCGCTGGTGGTGGTGTGTTAGGTCGGTCTCCATACTACGTCAGGCGCAGTGGAACAGAAGTGTCCAGTGGCTGCAGCAGACGGAGGTAGTGTAAAATGGGAGAACTCTCAGATTTTCAAAGAGGGAAAATTGTTGGTGCGCGGTTATGTGGAGTGAGTGTGACGGCAGTGGCTACTGTGTTAGGTGTGTCGCATGGGACAGTGTCGAAGGTGATGACGGCCTACACAACACACGGGAAAACCACATCGGGGAAGCGGAACAGTGGGCGGAACCGTCGTGCCACTGCGGAGCAAGTGACGGAGGAACTCAATCAGCACCTCCCCCACCCTGTTTCGACAATCACAGTCCGCCGCAAATTACATGACATAAACTTACGGGGTCGTGTTGCACGGGCCAAACCGCTCATCAGGGACCATAACGCTTTCGCACGCCGCAAATGGTGCCGCGATCATGCAACTTGGACCGTTGAGGACTGGAAACGTGTGATATGGTCGGATGAGTCATCCTTCACCCTATTTCCAACCACGGGCCGTGTTTATGTGTGGAGAACGCCCAAAGAAGCTTATGATCTGCAGTGTCTCCGCCCAACTGTGAAACATGGCGGCGGCTCGGTGATGCTGTGGGCCGCCATATCATGGTTTTCATTGGGTCCTGTGGTCACACTTAGCGGACGAATCACTGCCAACGATTATGTCGCAATTTTAGGAGACCACTTGCATCCTATGGTCCGGATGTTGTTCCCAGACAATGACGCCATCTTCCAGGATGATAATGCACCCATTCACACAGCTGGCGTTGTTGAAGCGTGGTTTGAGGAACATCGGGATGAAGTTCAACACCTCCCCTGGCCCGCCCAATCCCCAGATCTCAACATAATTGAACATCTGTGGTCCGTCTTGGAAACACGACTCCGGCGACGATTTCCATCTCCATCCTCTCTCACAGAACTGGCCGATGCCCTGCACGAGGAATGGTGTAAAATTCCACTTGCTACCATTCACGACCTCTGTGTCTCCATCCCACGTCGCATCAAGGCTATTCTGAAGGCGAAAGGTGGCCCGACACCATATTAATCTGATAAGTTGCAATTTCGTTCAGGTGTTTCCATTTTTCTGATCACCATCTGTATATATATATATATATATATATATATATATATATATATATATATATATATATATATATATATATATATTTGTATGTGTATAAAATGAGATGAAGTCTTTAAACGGTATGGGAAAATTCATGAAGAATCGGAATGAAACAAAATGTAAATACATGACTAAAGGGAACTATATACATATATATGCATCGCTAATATTAGAAGTCAGACGTTTATTTCTTTTTATGAAGTAATATAGTATCTATGAATGAGATAGTGTTGTGTGTGTAACAGCTAGAAACTGTGTATTGAAGAAATAATCAAATTTGTCGATAAATAATATAAATATATAAGATTAGTCATCATTGCAGTAAAAATGTTTAAATTCATGCCTTGCCTACGTGCTCTTTGCGCGATACTTCAGTAGAAGGAAAATTTCACTTGTATTGATGTCTAATACAATTCTATACTGCCGTGAACTCACCCCAAGGATCGTGCTTGGAACCTTAGATTGCCACATTTATGCTGTCAAACCTGAGCCCAACACAAGTATCCGAACCGTAGGAATTAATGTCGTCTAAGACAGGAACTACTAACCACAATTTATTCTTCTTTCTTGGGTAAAACGCAAAGTAATCCGTGAGAATACTTCGATTCATTTGGTAAGAAGAGGATGAATTCCAGCGGTATATTGTTGTAATAGACGACAGCTTAGGATGGCTTACGAGCCCGAATTCAGTTAGTTTCAATTTTTACTCACGTGCAACATTGATTTATGGAATATATAATATATTAAATCCATTTTCACTAAAGCAGATATCGACATATTCTGCAAATTTTATTTATATCAGTTCTTGCTCTTGTGATTAATTTTCTTGACATTTACTCTTTATACTTTCCAAATAGAACTGGAGTCAATCCATCTCAAGTGGTCCAAAAGTAATGAAAGCTGTTGCTCGACTATCTCCGAAAATTATAGAAATTGGAGTATGATGAACCTTGTGTATGAGGTCAATAATATCATTCACGTTGTCGTATGTACAAGTGTTCCTGAATTACGGCAACCTTTGTTATCGGTGGAGTGTCATTTTATGCATTTGCAAGCGTGTACGAAAACTATAGTTGCTCAGGATGTACGATTCAGACGAACAGAAAACAAAAACGAGTGCTTACAGCCTAAATAAATATACTGGGTGCAAACCAATACATGAAATCATCAGAAAAATTACAGAAAATTGCATTTTTAAAGGGGCTGTATGTTGAAATGGCATAAAGTGGTTTGTTTATAAGTTTTGTGCTGAATACTATTGCATGTAAAGAGTCTGTAGAAATATCTACAGCTATGATACTACTGGTACTGTAGATTTATAGGGGTCTGAAAGTTGGAGTTTGTAATTTTGATGGCATTTTTGAGGCGTAATATCTTAGGAGAGCAAAGTGCTAAAAATTGCTGCGTAGGCTACATATATATATATAAGTATTTGGATGTTTCATACTAGATTTCAAAAACTACGCATGGTTCAGCAATTAGGCCCGCTTTCGGTTGTGTTCAGTTGTACAAAAGCTTGAGAGTAGCGTTTGTTCCGTCTTTCTAGCTCCATGATATTGCCACGTCTATTGGATATTGGATATTGGATATTGGGATATTGGGAGAGGGGGTTAGCTCCCCACTTGTACCCACAACATTCATCGTCGAACTAGATCGCAGTATTAAGGCATTCAATGTTTCAGTAAAGTATCATTGAACCAATCTCAGTTACGGAAGTTAATGTGTTTACAAGGTTACGTTATATATCATAGACAGATGTATGTATCCGAGCCCCGATTGCTCTATTGGTAGAGCATTGGCTGCATTCGGGAGGTCCGGGTTAAATTGCTGCATCGGCCACCCTGACTGGAGTTTTCCATATTCCCGCTAGATGAATGCCGGGATGGTACCTATACTATACTGGCCCTGGCCACTACCTTTTCCCATCCTTTCCCACGGCATAGGCTATACATTAGGTGGTTCGAAAAAAATCATTTTTCTATTTCCGGAACGCTATAGTGCGCAAAAGTATATAGTAGTGCGCTATAGTGCCATTGGTATAGACAAGAAAAACCCAAAAAGACATTTTTTTTTATTTATATATCTTCCGGTCCCGCATTGCCGTTGAAATTTGAAAAATCGGGTAAAAAAATAAAGTTTCAATATTTTTTTGAAACGACTAAAGAATATAGGATGAGGATCCTATATGGCCTAAAAGTTCTTTCAAGTACGTAAAAGCAAGGTTAAAATAAATAAACTATATTTATATGTTATCTTTTGGTCGCGCATCACTGTCAAAAATTTGCAAAATTTGCGAATTTAGCAAAATTTGAGAGTTTTAACTTTTTTATTTAATTTTCTTAAAACAAGCAAGATAATTACGCTACTCACCACAAGGGGGTGGCTGCACTTGGAGTTTCACTACCCAACCATCCATCCAATGATTAGGGTGTATTATTTACTATAGTATTAACACATTTATAATTTCACATAATTCGTCAACTACTAGTTTCTATTTTCCCCTTTATTTTTGTCCATTACTAACTCTGATTTATGCGGGGGCAGTGGTGGCATAATGGTATAGAGTTAACCTCTTGTGCATGGGATTCTTGGTTAGATCCCAGCTCGCGCCAAATGACTTTTGTTGTGGACAAACACTGTGTGTGTTGATTTTCTTGAGACTCTCCCATTTTCTCCCACATTCCACCACTTCATTCATTTTCCATCATGATAGTCTCCTTTAGCCTTGCCGACATTATCGTAGGAAGTAATATTTAAAAAGTTCCACTTTCTCATTTTTTTCTGATTTATGCGAAAATGTAGACATGGATGATCTTGACAATAGTGTAGCTCTGATGAAGCCATCTCTAGCACTGTGTCCACACACTATATTGGAAGCTTCCGTCACAAGCTTAACGCATCTTCCGACAGCATGAGTATGACATGGGAACTTCTTGAAATGCATAACTAGCATAGTGTCTGCTAATAAATTATCTTAGTTAGTCAGTAGTCAATGGTCTTAACAAAGGAGGAGAAGTAAGATTACAACTATCCCATTGTATTATTTCGGTGTAATCTTTAGCTACAAAGTTCATGCTTGGTGGCAAAAATGTCTAATAGGATCACTTTCAAAAGCTGCTTTCCTTGCCTTCAAAAGTTGTCTGTACCTAAGCTTTCGAATGTGGTTTCTGTCATCAATGGCCATCGCAAAAAGCAAATTTTCGGGATGAGCAAAGTAAGCATTCCGTTTTGTAACGGGATCTACAACTTTTTCAGCTCTTCTGGCAAAATACCGCGTTTTCTGAATGGTCTCGTAAACATGTTGTGGACTTTCGGTCAAGTTGTTGCTCAACTTAATAGCAAACCACATAGGCATATGTAACTTTAAGATAAAGGTAACAATTTGCCTCATTATCTGAAGGACTTTCCACACTAATCTATAGCCGCAGGACTCTATTAACCGTAATGAGCCATCTTGAATGTGACAAAGTGCCAGAGTCACGAACTGAAAAGTCTTCAAAGCAGTCTGAGGACTTTATTGAGTATTTGCCTGTCTATTCAGGAATCACAGAATTTATAGGTTCAAATTCAAAAACTGGTAGAGTGTGTGGACACAGTGCTAGAGACGGCTTCATCATAGCTACACTATTGTCAAGATCATCCATGCCTACATTTCCGCATAAATCAGAAAAAAATGAAAAATGAAAGCCATAAGTTTTATGTCCCACGATTATGCCAGCTAGGATAAAGTAGACAGTGATTATGAGAAATGAATGAAATGGTGAAATGAAGAATGTGGGGGGAAACGGGAAAATCCCGAGAAAACTCATGCACACAGTATTTGTCCACCACAAAGCTCACTTGGCGCAAGCTGGGATCGAGCCAAGAACCCCATAGACCAGAAGTGAACGTTTTATCACTGAGCCCCCGCTGCCCCGCCTAAATCAGAGTTTAAAATCATTAGTAATGGACAAAAGTCAAGGGGAAAATGGAAATTAGTAGCTGACGAATTATGTGAAATTATAAACTTGTTAATACAATAGTAAATAGTACACCCTAATCATAGGATGGCTGATTGAGTAGTGAAACTCCAAGTGTAGCCACCTCCTCGTGGTGAGTAGCGTCCTTATCTTACTTCTTTTAAGAAAATTTAAAAAAAAATGTTAAACTCTCAAATTTTGCTAAATTCGCACATTTTTCAAATTTTTAACAGTGATGCGTGACCAGAAGATAACTTATAAATACAGTATTTTAATCTTGTTTATACATACTTGAAGTAACTTCTAGACCATATAGGGTCCTCGTCCTATATTTTTTAGTCGTTTCAAAAAATATTAAAAATTTATTGTTTTTTATCGGATTTTTCAAATTTCAACGGCGATGTGGGACCGGAAGATATATAAATAAAAAAATGTCTTTTTGGGTTTTTTCTTGTCTATACCAATGGCAACTTTTGCGCACTATAGCGTTCCGGAAATAGAAAAATATTTTTTTTCGAACCACCCTACTATACATTCCATTCAATTCAATGCAATTGAATATATATATGCAATTCAATACCTGTATATACACAACTCAATACTTGTATATATACAATTCAATCTCGGTATATACAATTCAATACCTGTATATATGCAGTTCAATAACTATATATATGCAATGTAATTCATTACCTGTATATATTAAATCGCATTGAATTGAATGCAATGTATGGCAAATTGTCATCTATGACCTATTCCATGGGAAAGAATGGGGAAAGGTAGCGGCCAGGGCCAGTTTAGTATCGGATCATCCCGGCATTCACCTGGCAGGACTGAAGAAAACCCCAGTCAGAGTGGTCGGTCCAGCAATTTAACCTGGACCTCTCGAATGTAACCTAATGCTCTACGAATAGTGCTACCGGAACTCGGTATATATATATCCATCTATGCTGTATAACGCAACCTTGTGAACACATTAACTTCCATGCCTGCGATTGGATTTCAATGACACTTTACTGATACATTCAGTGCCTTAACACCGCGTTCTAGTTCGACTATTGGTGTCGTGGGTGCAAGGGGGGAGCTAAGCCCCTCACCCATATAGATGTGGTAATACTATGGAGCTAGAAAGACGGATCAAACTCCACTCGCAAACTTTTGGACAACTGAACACAAACGAAAGCGGGCCTAATTGCTGAATCATGCGTAGTTTTTGAGATCTAACATGAAAAATATCCAAACATTTTAATTTTTGCGAGCTACGCACGTCACGCACATGCTTTCTTTGCGTTTTTACCATGCCCTTCCTATTTTCTCCATGTAATGTGTCACGATTTTTCTTGTAATAGTTTATTCATATACAGAATTACTTCGTAGCCTAAGCTACAATTTTCTGGACTTCGACCTTCTGAGATATTACGCCTCAAAAATGCCATCAAAACTACAAACTCCAACTTTCGGACCCATAAATCTACAGCACCAGTAGTATCATAGCTGAAAATATTTCTACAGACTCTTTACACGCAATAGTATTCAGCACAAAGCTTATGAACCTCCACTTTATGCCATTCCAACATACAGCCCCTTTAAAAGTGCAATTTTCTGTACTTTTTCTGGTGATTTCATGTATTGGTTTGCAATCCAGTATATTTATTTAGAAGCAAGAATATATATTCTCCTTGTACGTCTGTCTCTCTTGTGAACAGTGGTTTTCGTTTCATGTTCGTCTGAATCGTACGTCCTGAGCAACTGTAGTTTTCGTACACACTTGCAAATGCATAAAATGGCACTCCACCGACAACAAAGATTGCCGCCATTCAGGAACACTTGTACATACGACAACATGAATGATGTCACACACAAGGTTCATCACACTCCATATAATTTTTGGAGATGGTAGAGCAACTTACTCTGGACCACTTCGTATGGATTGACCCAGTGTTGAATTAATACCGTACATCAAAAGTTGATAATTTAAGTAATATAGCAATATTATTTTTCGTGCTGCTAATATAATGATTTTAACTTTTCTTTTAGGTCCTCATTTTAGACGAATGAAAAAAAATGAGAGAAAAGAAGCCTTGAGATCTCAATATTTTTTCGATTGTAACTGTAAACATTGTATTCAACAACAAGACTTCGATTTTCAAGTAGGTGTAATCCACATTTAAGCTCTGGAATTCTTACTTGCATTAAAATTAGTAGCTAATGCAACTCCTTTGAATTATAATTACAATTCGAGTGCAGAGAACACAAGTTTAAGCGTAAGTTACTTAATTATAAATATACTTCTATAAATGTGATTCTGTTTCAAACACACGATTTCCAACGCTTATCTGACGTATTTTTGGCAGGCGAATGGATGAAATTACTTAGGAAGTGTTGTTCGAAAGTATAGGTGGTGACACTATTTTTATAGGAGCACTTTAATAGGTAATTGAGGTATATACCTTTGATTAGCCGTATGCTTTGAATTTTCATGCAAAATGTTTAAAGGCGTATTATGTTGTACTAGATCATAAATAGACAGTAGTTTTTATGCTGACGAAATGAGACAATCCGTCTGTTATTTTACAATTGGCTATAAGCTGGTGGAAAAGCCTAATAATAGAATTTAATAGTAATTAATACAATAATGACGTTTTAGAATTTTGAAGAGTAAACATAAATTGTAAGGTAAAATTAAAATAGTGATTAAAGAAACATCAATAAGAAGAAGAAAAAAAATGAAAGGTTCAGGAAAGCTACTGTCTTAGTGAGCTAAGACTAACAAAGAAACTTCTTCTGATGTCACACGAAATGTGGAACGAGACTATGGTCAATCGATTTATGTTAGTGAACACGAGAATCCACAGGCGGGAAAAACCCTCGAGCGCAACCGTTCCGTACTTATGGGTGGAAATAGGGGCACTGCCAATACAACACGTTGTGGATAATGAGACGAAATATGGCGTGAGTTCGATGAAAATTTGCATAGAAGCGAAGTTAAACATATACTACAATGTGACATTACATTCGACAATACTCTGACAAGTGAAGGCAGAATCGTAGCACGTAACGACAGAGGAGAAGGGCGGGTAAGCGTGGAGTATAGCGTAGGGGAAAAGTTCCATAGAAGGTATGAACACATACGAGCCGGACTTGAGGGGAATAACATAGTAATACGAGGGCTAGTCAAGAAAGACTTGGACTGATTTTTTTTTCTAGGCAATTTATTATTACTCAGCAACAGGCACATGATCCTTTTCAAAGTAGTCCCCGCCCATTTGAATGCACTTTTTCATTCGAGTCTTCCAGTCCTCAAACACGTGTCGCAGGCCATTCTTTGAGAGGTCCTTCAAAACCGCCTCCGATGCCTTCAGAACCTCGGAATTATCGGAGAAGCGGCGTCGACGCAGTCTGGATTTTAGGGCAGGGAATAGAAAAAAGTCGCACGGTGCGGTAGGCGTCTCCACCATCCTCAAACCTTTGCAACAGCTCCCTGCAAGTCTCCACTCGAACGGCCTTCTGCTCTGGTGTCAGGAGTCGCGGAATCCATCGCGCACACACTCGGCTCATGTGGAGGTAGTCATGCAAAATTTTGAAGGCACTGCCATGAGATATGCGTAGTGCGGCTGCCAGATCGTCGATACTGATGCGGCGATCTTCTCTAACAATGACTGCTGCCGTGTTAATGTTCACCTCAGTAACAGCTGACGCTGATACACCTGGTCCACCAGCTTTCGTGATTGTCATTCGGCCCTCTTTAAACTCTTTGAACCACCAGAACACGGTACTTCGTGGCAGAGCGTCATCTTTGTAGGCTGCTCTCAACATTCCTAGAGTTTCTGTTGCACTTTTCCCCAGGCGATAGCAGAACCGTATAGCTGCAAATTGTTCATCTCGTAATGACTCCATTTCTTCTACAGGCGACTTCTAGAGGCGGCGCAGAACATCACCTGCAATAAAAAGTCGTGGTTACCAAACATGCAATGATTCCTTAACAACATTTTATATATATGCACAGCAAGACCCACCCTACTTGTATGCCAAACTATGAAGCTCCAGCGTTAACAGAACTGCCGGGAAAAAAATCAGTCCAAGTCTTTCTTGACTTGCCCTCGTATATCATGGACATGGTCAAGTACATTGGTTGAGAGAGATGAGTGAAATGGCGGAATGAAGAAAGTGGGAGGAAACGGGAGAAGCCCGAGAAAACCCACGAGCACGGTGTGTGTCCACCACAAAGTCCACACGGCGCGAGCTGGGATCGAACCGGGGACCCCAAGCACCGGAGGTGAACGCTCTACCACTGAGCCACCGCGCCCCCTTCTCCCATCGAGAAGCGAAACCGGGACCACATGCACCACCGCTAGTCCCTAGATCAGTGGAGAGCGCTAAGAGTCAATTTTGATAACATTCGACATAGAGTATTTAAGAAAAAAAACAAACCAAAATTATAACCTCTGTCAACAACAGTGGGAGTCAGTAGCACTCGATAATGAAACGTAGATACCAACTTCATATGCAAGCTGAGAAAATAAACTTTTCGTTTGAAATCAGTTCGGGGATTGAACTAATTGGTGTTAATCCTCACTACATAAGAAGGATTACCTGTTCACTGGCCTGTACCTTTAAAGCAGTTATTCTAGTTTCAAACGTTTCAAGAAGTGAAAATCACGTAAGTATCTATTGATTAGTACATGCTAACAACACTGCTGATGAAAGTTTATTCTCAGCGCCACTTTCAAAGATGATGTATTAAATATAATCCAAAGTTTTAAATAAGAAGGAATCTAGAGATATATTAAATTGTACTGATGCCTTTTTATATTTTGTTCAGAGATAATGACGCGTACAATTGGTGAAGAAAGTAAGATCTCAAGAAGATGGAAAGTATTTGTTCTGAAACATTATAAAAAGTTTATACCAGCAAGATACCTATTGCTAAGTATACGTTCGGAATATTAGTGGGATTATAAGTATGATAATGATTATAATAATCACCTTGTTATACTATTCTGTAAATTCTCTACTTTAGAAAAAATGAAAAGAAAGAAAATAGTGTATACTTATCTTGAATGCAGTTTTGTTAGAATCTCCGTACTAGAACTGTCAAAATTACCAAAATTTGTTGAAATAGATTTTTTAAATACCGAAGTTTCGGTGTTGTAAATATCGAAACATCGAACAATACTGAAATATAGGGAGAACTTTGTGGCTAAATTTGACACACAAATTTTCTGTCCTTTAGCCCCGGCAAATAGCAGATCAATATGTTGTAATACAGTGTTGGGCTATTATGTGGGCAAAACTGTGTCTGACCTCATTCTTATTATTAAAACGTGAGATTAACGATTGTTTTGACATAGCATGGGATTAAGGGAAATGAACTTAAATCAGGGTTCTCACCTACTTGGAAAATCTGAAAAGGTCAGGGAATTCAGTTTACTAGTAAAAGATGTTGGTAAGGTCACTAATTTCATGAAAAGCTGAATAAATCTGGAAAAGTCAGAGAATTTTAAGATTACTCTGAGAGCCCTCTTCTCTTTTTGCCTTAACCGGGCTATTCGGCAGAGGTTATTTTATAAAATAAGTTTGTCTTTCTTGCAGAACTTCTCTATCGATACGCACTGTATATATGTACAGTGATCCGAAAAAAAAGTCACATATATTGTAACTTCCACATTTTTATTAATACCTTAGTTTTCTCCATATGTTAGTGCTTCTTTGTGCTTTCCTTAACAGAGCAGTACGGTAATGAACAGTTTTGTATGGTTTTTGAGAAAAAATAAAGCAAAATAATAAAATTATAAGCAAAAGATCTTTATTGTAATAAAACCTTAGTCGGACAAATCATTACGCGAAGAATATTCCGCGGAAATTAGAGGGAAAATGACAGTGCACAGGTACTAGGAACACTTACAAATATGTAAAGTTTAAAGAAGAGGACCTACGTATTTCTGCGATAAGCATACATTTCACGCTTCTTGCACAGTTCCAATATGCAAAATCAATCAATGTCTCCAGCTGTAATTACTCAGAAAGACAGAAAATGGCTCTTTAAAATTTGAAGTGTGATCCTGTGCTTGGAGTGATTCTATTAGCAATATTACAACGATTTCTTTTATAATTTACCTTTCTAATCAAGCAAGTTTAGTAATACTGTTGAAATTCTAGAAGCAAAGAGTGGCTTTTCGAACCTGAGTGTTCAGAAGGTGTTTTCTTTCAATGTAGAGAAACTTTGTTTTTAATATGAAGTTCTATTTTGAATGCTTAAAGAAACAAACATCAGATGAACTGTCACGTATCAAAGCTCAGTCACATTTATTTGCCATTTTCATTAAAACAATAATCTGGATTTTTATAAAGAGATTTGAATAAATCTTTTAAAAAATGTATACTGCTTCAAATTGAATTAAATCGCATTTGAAATAATCTGTAATATCTTCCTTCTCTTATTTATTTACATCAAATATTTACTTGTGTACTTTATAGCATGAGTATTAGTTGCTATGTAAGACAGAATTATCTATAACTTGAGTTTAATTAGAAAATTGATATATTTAGAAATCAATAAGTTTTTGAAAATGAAATACATATATAATAATTGTTGTATTTGAAATATATTTTGCTTAATAGTGTAATTATTTGCCCCGCCAGCCTTGCAATAGTGGGCAATTCAATCTGTCAATCTCATCATTTTACTTATTTCGTTTCAATCTTTATGGAATTTAGTATAAGTTTATGAAATATTCATGAATCGATCTAACAGTGATGAAAAGTCAAATTTAACATATTTAGTAAGATCACCTTGAAGCTCGTGTGTGTGGTACGCTAGATTTCAAGCTCGCTTCTTGATGGAACAGCTTAGAACGCATTACGAAAGGTTTGAAACCCTCTTTAAAATTTAACCTCACTACTCATATAGCCTTAATGCTTAAGGAGGTTAACCTCTAAAGTAACTATTAACAGAGCCAAGTAATTAGCTCGTTAACTTTGGAATTGAACGTCCCAATTTCGATCCCTGACCTCGTTGAAGCTGTTACTTTTGTGGAACTTAATATTTTAGTAAGGCCATGTAATAAAACTCATTGGATAAATATATTTTGTTTAATTTCTCTTCATGTTAAATCATGTTCGATAAAGTCAGTTTTGGGGTACGAATATTCAATTTCTGTTCATAGTGCTTGTAATTTGCGGTACAGATTGAAGTAATAATATTGGCTTGAACTGCTTTATTACCCACGTAACGTTTCTATGCTGCAATTACATCTAATTATGACTTAAATCTTTATCATGATAAGAATTTAAAAGCTCCGTATCTTCAACTAAAATATTGCACTCTCTTCGGAAAGCAGTGTCATATATATGTATATTTAATGAGAAAGATCTCATTGCTTGTAATAATTAACAAACTGGTTGCAAGTTTATTTAAATGAATTATCCTGAAATCTTACTCATCGTTATTAGAAACATTGTAAGATAGCTATCTGGTGGTTTGGACAAATTATGAGAGACTGAGAAATTTGTATCTCATCGAATAGAATATCTCAAAGTAAATGGAGTCGCATATGGGGCCGAACTTGAAAGAGGATATGGGAATAAAGAAACGAAAGAAAGCAATGTTAAACAGTGGAGATAGCGAGAGACAGAGAAGAAATATAGTAAACCAACAAACTGAGTGAAGTTGACTACATCAAGTGAGTAAAAATTATATAACTTTGGATACAGTGTTCACCAAAAACATGAAGACATGAGTGCTGAAACTGCTGTTAGGCTCTATTTTCTAACGGATTTTGGGTCAGAGAGATTAGTTTATACATATCTGAAAACCAGAGATAGATAAAATGAAGATAAGAATATTGTAAACATATTGGTTACACAGACGCTTAATTCCATACTTCATGCTAAAAGCGTGCCTTATGATTAATCCAATCTTAGTTTATCAGTTGTTCAGACAGCATGAGTGAGTTCGATTACTATTGCCACTGCTGACAATGCTTAAGTGAAAGAAGTCCTAATTTTTACACGGAAACTCAAACTATTTTATTCTCGTGTTATGATGGGCGAAATATATAATACTAAAAATTATAAAATTTGTGATGTTCACTACCGAGATTCGATCCTTTAATCTACTCACAAGTTCGATACTTAAACTTCTACACTAATTTCTTGTTCGTATATAGTTTGAAGGAAAGTTGATTTAAAGTGTATGTAGGAATTTATGTGATAGACTAAACCTTTTTTTTTTTAATATATACATATATATACAGCTTGAAGAAGGAGAAGGTTTGAGGACTTCTTTGCAATCCAGGTGTCTGTATAGCGAGCATTTGATAATGTTTTATTATTATATTAGTTAAAATATTATGGGAAAGAGCTAAATTAAATAACAAAAACAAGAAGTGGGCCCTATATAATTGAATATTGTAGGTAAGAAACTATTCATAAAGCTTGCTTTTCTTTAACCTTTTGTAATTAATGTCGCAAATCATCCGATGCTTTGTACTGCACAGAAAATTTGACCTGAGATCACAGATAACCAATTCCCATGAAATTCATCGCATATTGATACAACATCGCGAGATTTATTACAGTAGTTTCACGAAAAAGAAAATTAGTCCTTTACCTACAACATTCAATCATATACTACGTGTTTCCCATAATTGCGTTTCCCGACAATATATAAACTTCATAACCTATATAGCCTACTTTAAATAAAACTCAGTGTACTATAATTATGTATATATGTCCCAGCATAACCTAACGTCTGGAGTAATGCCAACCAACATATAACTTACACAGACACACATAATTTATAATCTGCAAACTAATACTATGAGGTTAGACACTAGGGGTGGAGATGGTAAGGGGTACAATATAAAAATACTCGAAGAGAAATCGATATTAGTGTCAAGTCCATGGTTTTAGAGGTTGTTGAGATGAATAATTACACTCCCGAACACACTGAAACTTAAGTTTAATCGAATTAAACGAATAGGACTCAAGAAACTTTGGAACCCTGTAATAGTATAGTAGTAGTTGCAACAGCAGTAGTACCGTAGTAGTGATGGTAGTAGTTGTAGCAGTAGAAGGCATGTTGTGGCAGTTTGAGAGAAGATAAATTTCAAGTGGTGAACGTGGAATCCTGTGCGCCATAAAGTCGCCCCTCACACTAATCTTATTAAGTATGTTAAATTCGACTTCTCATCACTGTCAGATCCGTTGAGGAATGTTTCATAATTTTATAGTATATTCCACGATACTTGGAATAAAATAATTGCAACAATGAGATCAACAGTTTTAATATATTTTGCTTCAATCCCCGTGAAAGAAAATAACAAGCCCAAATAGAAGTCATTTTCCAGAAGAAAAAATTTGCCTTTTCTTCTTTAGGGTTTTCCTCAATATAGAATATTTTGACGAAAAATTGCAGAAACATTCTCCCAGTTGTGGATTGATAATATTTTAAAATGTATATATTTTACCACATTTAAAAACAGTAACGTTATAAAACAGCTAAACAATATTAATTTAACTGCTGTTCTTTGCTTTTCCGATTTCTTTCTATATTCCTATACTTTCTGTATCTTATCATTTCTTATTTTATATCCATTTGACTGTCACTTGAATCTTTTTATTTTATGAATTATGTATGTAACTCCATTCATTTTCCTTATCCCTGTCCTCTTCTTATTGAGGGTTTCAGAGTGAATAAATCTCTCTTGTGACACTATGTTGGGGAAATCTTCCTTAGACTGCATTACTTAAAGGGAATGTTTCTGTAAACAACATGAAAGGAACTGCTTTTTTTTATGAACTACGCATATCGTTTGCAAGGAACATTGCCAACGAGCCTCTGACTCTGGGGAAAAGTTAGAGTTAACAACCCTCAAGTTCTCACGATCGCCTCCTGTCCACTGCTATTTTGCTTTTCCACTTCCATTGTTTAACGGTGAAAGTGATGTGTATATATATTTCCATGCCTACCAAGAAAAGAAAAGAATGGAAGAGAATACTAGCCCTGAAAAGAGCTGTTTATATATGTATTTTTAATGGAACTACTGCCTGGAACACTTTTAGCATGCTTTCATTGTCTGTGAAGAAAGCTTTGGCTAAGAGCGACTTCCTCCCTTGCATCCGTAACAATGTCCCATAAGGCATTCTTTCTGGATGGTGGCGGATTAGGCAGTTTTCTTTCATCACTCTTTTGACCTCTTCCCATACTATCTCAATAATATTCACATCGACTCCACGCGGAGGCCAATCTAGGACATCTAGATCAGGCTGCTGCGAGAGCCAATTCTGGACTGATTGACACATACTGACCGGAGACCTGTCGTGCTGCAATTGGATTACTCCATCGGGATAGAGAAAACGCACACATGGCAACATAACATCCCGAAGGATGTGCAAATATTGCTCATCTGTAAAGTTCCACTCTAACCTATGGTGCCTTCCATCTCAATTCAGGCAGAGCATGTACCATCACCATCTCAGATATTGTTGAAACTTTTTTTTTATAGCAACTAGACATGTTTTTAAGAGACCCATATTTTTTTGTTTTGTCGAAAAAAATTTTCCCGCGAAGTAATGGGCCATCAAAGACGGGGAGTACAATTTATGAACTGTAGAAGACATGGAAAATGGTCAACTTCGGAGCCTCACCATTCGGCTATGGAGGCAGGTAGAGTTATAATTCTTGTTGTGGTATGTACATAGGGATGTAAATAAACTATATTTTATTGTAGTTCGGTTTGCGCATGCGTACCTTTTTGTACTTAAATTAACAAATGAACGTTAATTTATCTGAAAAGTCGAAGTTTGCGAATTTTTTTCGAGCACTTCCGGTTCGAATTTTAAAATTCTGTTTTCACGGTTGGTAAGACCTAGTTACCCGCTTTCCGAAAAAAAAAAAATTGTATTGCTTCTGTGTCCAACCGTTTTGTCGCAAAAAATTTCGAGAAATTGTAAAATTCTCAAAAATCGCCATTTTCTCGAAAACACCATCTTTTAAAATTCTGAAATTTTGTCAGATGACTTAGCTTTACATGAATAATAAACACAACAAATACCATTCTCGACCAATGTTTCATGAATTAACTACAGCCTTTTGAAGTTAGCGAAGTTTCGTTAACTTTGATGTCACAGTTAGCAACACTGGAAACAATAAAAGTGCAATGATTTGATGATGTTTGTGGTTCACATTAATTAAATGAAGAATAAAAGGTCTTCCTGACTGGTTTTTTATTATTTTGATCAAAAAAGCTCTCTGGAATAGTAAAATGAGCCTCCCTCTTACTCGTCCGTTTTCTTAAACCGAAGTAATCTGAAATGGAAATTACGATTACGAAACACAAATTTTAAGTTTACTTAAAATGGCCATCCAATAAATTCTGATGATCTATAAAAAGCCTGAAGTATTACCTCAGTGATGACTTGGAATGATCCAGACAAAGTCTCAATTAAGTGCGATGTCATTACAGTGATCGAAAAAGGACAAAAAGTTAAAAATAAAAAAAAAATAAAAAAATCGAAACATTTTCTTACGCGTTCCATCAAAGAAATTTACGGACTTTATTTTAAACAGATCAATCTCAGCATAAGAATGGGTCACTCAAAATTTTATAGTATTCGACTAAAGTGGGTCAGTACGCAACCTGCGAGGGAAGTGTGTGTGTGTGTGTGTATTGTGCAAATTTTAAGTTACCTGCTACTGCGTTGCAACAAATCAAAGGTGCAACCTGTATTGAAGCTGTCATGAGTGACCTATTTCCTTTAGTAGTATGATCCGCTGAAAATGACAGCTGTCTTCTTCAAGAATGTGGTGAATGTCCTGGAATGAAAGGAATAAGTGTGTAGTCTTTGATCCTGCTGAAAATGAAAGTGTTACGTACGCCGTATGGGAAAACAAATGATCTCGTTAAAAAAAAAAAAAAAGTGTGCCACTTTCCGTTTTCGTATCGTACATTGCTGGTTTAACTGTAAGAATTGTAATTCATGACTATATCAAGAAAATCCAAAGAGAATTAATTGCTACCGAAAAGCATCGTATAAAATTTCAAGATGCAAATTCTATTTTACTTCATGTGTACTTCATTGAAAACTGGACTGTTATTCTGCAAAGTGAAATTCAGAGTTATCACCGGAATATGGAACAACTGACAGTTTTGTTGTAATAAGCGATGACAAGACACACGATTCGGCTCATGAACTCATAGCCATAGACAAGATTCTAAAAATACTCGAAGAAAAGCGAAAATATAGGTTATAGAAAAAGGTTCGAATACGTGGAAATAAGTGTTTACAATTTCCCAAACCTTGTCAGTGATTTATGATGGTGCTGCATCCCACTTTAAAAATCGCTTTCAGATGTTCGAGATGCAGACAGGTCAGATAAAGCAGTGGTTGTGCAGTGAAACCGGCCATGCTAGGGTCTCTGCGACAGTATTGGGGGTTGGGGGGTTGTAAAGAATGTGGCAACGCGGCATAACCTTAGGCAAAAACAGATACACAGTATTAAAACCGCAGAAGAATTCGTGAGTATAGTGCAAGTACAAACTGCGGGTATTACTCTCCTTTTGTTGCCTGGAACTGAATTCGACAACTTAAAAAAAAAAAAAAAAAAAGGAAAGTACGCGACCGGTAACTGGTATTCAACGATGTCACCTTTGGCTTTCGGAAAATGGTAAAGTTTTTATGGCAGTAACGGGTCACCATAAACTAACTTCATGCTTCCCCCATAATCGAGCTTCTGCAATTCAAAGTGTAGATTTAAGAAGTCAGCAAAAAAGAACTTTTGTTACATACATATGCGCAAAGGCGCCGATTTCTCTGTAGATTGGGGGGGGGGGAAATTCAGATGCAGAAGGTATATATATATATGAGGATTTTAAGACAAATTGCATTCAAATTATGCCAAATACTGTATATTCATAAATACAATAGGGGGCCCCACATCAGCTTTGGGGGGTCCGGTCCCCCCCAGGATCGGCGCCCTTGCATATACTTATGATAACCAGTGGTGCGTAGCAGAATTATGAATAACTCATGAATTATGTACACTTGAAGTGCTGTTTATGCTTCCACATGGACTTTGAGCAGGGTACAGGTTTCCAGAAGAGCATAAGGGAAGTGAAAATAAGTGTTTTGTAATTATCGACAATGTGCTACGCAGGGGCGGATCCAGGACGGGACTTCTGGGGGGGGGGGGGGTGTAATACTGCTACTTAGAGCTACTTTTAAGAGCTCGAAACACTGGAATGGGTTTTATTTACATATAAAATAAGAACGTTTCTTCTGGGAATGGCGATCGACTCCTTGGATCCACCTCTGGACGAGTTGTGAGTGTACTACTGCTATTAGCGAAGAAGACACCAAGCAAGCAAATGATTGGTCCATGTGAAAAAAAAAATCAGTGAAATTTTGCTTCCGAAGACCATTTTAAGTAAGTGAACTTAAAATTTGTGTGTTTCGTAATCGTAATTTCCATCTCAGACTACTTCGTTTTTAAAAAAACGGAGGAGAAGGGGGGAGGCTTATTATACTATTTTAGAGCGCTTTTTTGATCAAAATAATAAAAAACAGCCAGGGAAACCTTTTATTTTTCATTTAATTAATGTGAACCACAAACATCATCAAATCATTGCATTTTTATTGTTTCCAGTGTTGCTAACTGTGACATCAAAGTTAACGAAACTTCGCTAACTTCAAAAGGCTGTAGTTAATTCATGAAGCATTGGTCGAGAATGGTATTTGGTGTGTTTATTATTCATGCAAAGCTAAACCATCTGACAAAATTTCAGAATTTTAAAAGATGGTGTTTTCGAGAAAATGGCACCCAAAAATGGCGATTTTTGAGAATTTTACAATTTCTCGAATTTTTTGCGACAAAACGGTTGGACACAGAAGCAATACAAATTTTTTTTCGGAAAGCGGGTAACTAGGTCTTACCAACCGTGAAAACAGAATTTTAAAATTCGAACCGGAAGTGCTCGAAAAAAATTCGCAAACTTCGACTTTTCAGATAAATTTACGTTCATTTGTTAATTTATGTACAAAAAGGTACGCATGCACAAACCGAACTACAATAAAATATAGTTTATTTATATCCCTATGTACATACTACAACAAGAATTATAACTCTACCTGTCTCCATAGCTGAATGGTGGGGCTCCGAAGTTGACCATTTTCCATGTCTTTTACAATTCATAAATTGTACTCCCCGTCTTTGATGGCCCATTACTTCGCGGGAAAATTTTTTTCGACAAAACAAAAAAATATGGGTCTCTTAAAAACATGTCTAGTTGCTATAGCCTAAAAAAAGTTTCAACAATATCTGAGATGGTGATGGTACATTTTTTTTTTTTTTTTTTTTTTTTTTTGCCTGAGTTGAAATGGAAGGCACCCTATGGATTATTCCAAGGCACTGTGATATCATGAAACCCCAGGTAGATACAGATACGCGCCCACAGTGACATTTATAGAAAACGTATTTGGGATCATGTCTGAACATGCCTGGAATCTCTCTGGCGATATACGACTACTGAACTAGTATTTGAGGGGAAAATGTGCATTCGTCTGTGAAGACAACACTTCACCAATCACGATTCACATTTGCTTCCGGAAATTGAAGCCATCTTCTTATATGCATACTCTTCCGAGAGAAATTCTTTCGCAGCAGCACGACGGCCTTGAAGATTTAGCTTCAATAAGACGCCGCACACCAGTGTCTCGCGAGCCTGGAAAAGTTGATGCGTGCCGGTTGTCTGGTAGTTATGTGGGGACTAAGTTGCGCTGCAGCAATAACCTGAGCGTCCTGCTCTGGTATCGTCATACGCGTTCCGCTGCCTCGACGAGGCATGTTTTCTCCAGCATCTCGAAAATGCTCTATCAGCTTCTGTGCTGTCCTTGATAGAACTACACAACTTCCTGCATCTTGTATAGTGCAATAGCCTTCGTGGACTAAAGCAAGACCACGCTCTTTTCCGTTCTTAACTATTTCAGATTTGCCCATTTGAAAAGTTGCACGTTAAGTGAGCACCTCTGTTAGTTAAAGCTGTAAAATAGCATGTACGGTTGACTGCCCCAACAGCTCTTAAAATAATGGTTTGTATTTACTAACAGCCAGGAACCGCCCTTTATTTCGATGTTTGCTGTTTGAGTTAAAGCGAGCACTGCACAACTATGTATTGAGAAATAAGATCAAATATGGTAGTCTGTTCAACTTTCCTTGAAGCAAATTTACACGTAGCAGAGAATATTTCTACTGACCTTGTAAGTGACTGTATTGCGCAAGACGAAGATCAGACGTAAATCTTTTAATATAATATACTGTTCTGTGACTATTGGCTCAGGACAGGTTTCAATTTATGTTTATTTCTTATCTGTTTGCATTGCTCCCTTTAGAAGCAAAAGCTCTCTGTTTTGTCCCGTATGAAGAAATGAATTAGTTCCATTACCGTTTCTTAGTACGTTCAACATTTTGACAAAAATAACATTTTCCAGTAAAGCTAAACAAACATATGTTTCACAACAAAAACGGTATGTAAGTCCTAGTGACTGGTTTAGAGTTTAATATCGCGTACCAGTATTATACGTGCTGTACAGTTCATAGACATTATCAGTTACGTAATATTCTTTCCAAAAATAAGGACATTATCGTGTGAATCTGCAGTACCTAGGTAATATATAACAACCATATAATAATAATAATAATTTGGTATCAGACATTGAAGGATTTATAGATATATATATGGTATATGCATTCATGAAAATATTCACCACTACGTACTCAGTTGGTCTTCCCCCACTAGAAAATACCCAGTAAAATCTCTTCCTCTAAAATAAATCACATGGGCTTTCATATTCAGTAACCATGTATACTTTCAGATCCAAAGTAAGATATTTCGCGCAAGGATGCTTCTCAATTTTTTAAAAAATCATTCTACATTCTACGTGTCTCCTTGTTCTTATGTTTTCTTTGAAATCTCTATCTTCTTTTATTACAACATATTAGAAAAACATAATTATAAAGTTCCACTGTGGAGCCCGACTCAAGCCAATGACAGTCGTAGCGTGCAATCCTTAATCGAAAATGTATTGGCACGGTTATATGAGGATATAGCTATAATAAGAGCGCATTCATAATAAATAAATTAGATAACTTGACAATCATTGATTGTTACGATTCCTTTTCAAGTCCATATTGGGCAGTAGAAATTTTTTATTTGGAAAAGAAATTTTATTTCGAATTAGAAACATTTGTAAACTGCCAATTTTATGAATTACAGTTGCAACTTTTAATGGAGAACACAAGCATATTATATATATATATATATTGTAAAACTTTGTCTCATATAGGTTGTAGCTAGAGCAGCATTTAATAAAAAGAGCGTCCGGAAACGACTCCCACTAGCAATTTTACTATAAAACTTCCACTATAAAAGTATTTTTACAAAATACAATACAAAATAACCTCTCTAATATGAAAGGTTAGAAATAGATAGTCTTTGAGCGTAAGGTCGCAGACAGGATTTCCACAGAGCCCCGTAGCAGGCTAAGCAGAGGGGAATTAAGAAATCAATGCTCCGTAGCAAGCAGAGGCGGGTTAAGTGGCCAACAGAGCCCCATAGCAGGCTAAGCGGCTTAGGTTAGGATTCCCAGATAGAGCTCCGTAGCAGGCTAAGCCAGGAGATAGGATAGGCGTAGTCCTGTAGCAGACTAGAGGCCTGGGGTTAGGTTCCGAGTTGCCTTCGTCCATCCAATTAATAGGGTTCCTTGGGTGGCGGTGGCTATGCTGCTCCGATGTCGTCTTCTGCTCCGTGGGAGGGGCCAGAAGCCGTCGTCTGCATGTGACTGTAGATCCATCTGGTGGGAGATCCTCTTGCCGAACCTCCTGATGATGTTTGTAAACATTGATGCGTGGAATTGTTTGTTTACAACATCACATAGGACAGTACACCCCCCTGGCTTGTTTAAAAAATAAGTCGAAGGGTTATTTTTCTTTATATGAAGGTCGGCAACACTGAGATATCACACAGACAATCACTAGAAACATTAATAACACTTGCAACACTTAAAAAAAATCACTTTTTCGGAGCAGTAATAAGGTAGCGGAAGAAAGCACTAAACAGTTAGTCTCTAATCACAGGCAGGATCGGTGAATTTTAACATGTCATTTCATTTCCCTCGAGGTAGGGCTGTTTTTAGCTTTGGTGTTACATATATTACATACATATATTAGTTCACTTATAGTGAGGGGCATTGGAGTCTGTAATACCGGTTGCTTGTTAGTCGTATTATTGGTATTAAATGTGTCCATCGGAATTAGAGGAGATATTTCTAAGCGAGGCGTTTTGGATATTTTTGGTATTGAGCGAAGACGGTGATATAAGATGTATAAAATAATAAGAGTTACAAATACTAAAGAAGTTGCTAGTAACACAGAGATATACAGATAATTTATATTGGAAAGTTCTGATTCGAACGGCGTGATTACTTGGTCACTCTGTATAAGGTGTAAAAGTTTCTAAAATATTAGTACTAAAGACAGGTATTTCAATAAAATAATCCAATTTTAACTGCCAATGACGATGATAATGATGGTCCAGAATTCCTGGTCATCCTGTATAATGTAAGTGTGGTCCTGACTTTTGGAACATCTTGTATAATATTCAAGTTGCATAATGTCGGTGACAATATGTAGTTCATAAAGGAAAAGAAGAAAAAATATTGATGAAAATGTAGAATTATAAGTTAGGTGTCCTTGTGAAGATCAGTTGCCTTTTAAATGCGGAAATGCAAATCTCAGCATTCTTTCAGTTGGAGAATTATGAGTCAGCTTTTCATGGAACAAAGAGGAAATGTTTGTATCGCTAAGAAAAGTGTTTTTATCTATCTGAAGTGTTGTCTTCGAATTTTCTTGCTCCTAGTAGTGAGTGCTTTAATTTTTTTTTATTTAAGAATTGAGAATGATTAAATGTTTTATGCTATTCAGTGTTCTTTGCCAATAGAGTTAAATAATTTAGATGCGTTTATTTAGTTTCTTATTCTTTTCTTTTTGAGCTGCCAATTGAAAGAAGAGAAATATGTAAAAGATTAGATATTCCAGATCATATAGTATATCTTGCGCTCTGCCCTGGCTATTATATACATTTTTATTATTATTATCAATATTATTTTTTAGTCTTCGCTCGTGTAGAAAATAAAAAAAAGTATGGTTTAATTCTGTCTACTGAAATCTCCTGTATTGTTTGACGATATGAGTCTGGAAATTTGATCTTATTAAGATTAGGATTAACCCTCTTGATGATTTCTAGAGGTCCAATATATTTAGATGAAAAGGATTCTGGTATCCCAATTTGATGATTGGGAAAAAATACAAGTACTTTCTGGCCCTTATCAAAAGTAGTTGATGTTTACGGTCGAAATATCTTTTCTGTTTGTTATAACTTGCGATTAAATTATCTTGTACTATCCCACGTATCTTATTCAAATGTTCTTTGTCGACGCATAACGTCGGAGTAGATGCTAATGCTATATCAGAGATGGTTCCTAGGTTCGTAATCGTGCATAAGAAAAAAACTTGGAATATTTAGTTCCAGCTTGTATGAATGTATTAATTGCGAATGTTATGTATGGAATTAGTTTTGGCCAATGATTTTGATTTTCCTGTACAAAAAATTTAAGAGCGCTCTGTATGATTCTGTGGAACGTTTCCACTACACCCAGATTTTTGTGGTCATACGCTGGACAAAATTTAAATTCAAAATTGTAAAATTTTGCTAGGTTCTGCAGCCTCTTAGCGTTATGTACAGGGTGTCTGTCCAAATACAGGTACGAAAAAGCTCCGTATTTAAGAATAATGTCATATATAAAAAAAATGTTCAATTTCTTCTGCTGTGATGTTGTCTACAACTCTGGTGACACAGTATCGCGTGGACATTTCAATAGCAACTAGTATGTGTTTGAATTTTCCATTTCCGACCGGCACCCGCTAGAGATGCAAGGGCTCGGAAAAAAACTCGGTTTTTTCTGCTTCGCTTTTTTGCTTGGGAAATTTTGGGCTTTTTTCAAAATTCTGCTTTAAATTGATAAAGCAAACTTTGTTTCGCTTCTCTATAACACAAAAAGTCATTTAATTAGTGGTTGATGCTGATAGTAATATAAAACCGCGAAAATAAACTATGAATTTCGAAAAGATATTTCAAACAATTTTTCTTCAACATATTTACATTATGAATTCCACACGATTAACCAATGTATATAATAAGAATTTTTTAACCTCCTATATACAAAAGTAAGCAGAGTTGGCAAGAACCATGGTTGTTTTGAAAATGCCAAAAACCCGTTTTTTGGGAGATGTCTAAACCAAGCTTTTTTTGGTTTAAACCAGGTTTTTTTTGATTTAGCTTTTTGCTTTATGTATTTATATTACATTATCACAGAAATAAGTTTGTTTCATCTTGGTGTTATTATGCAACAGCGGTGTTATGCCGGAAGAACTCCCATAAGTTTAAAGAAGTCCGGTCAGTAAATTTCTTAAATGGAGAATCTCCCGCCCTAGCCATCGGGAAAATCCCGTCAGTACTTGAAATGTAAGACAATAACGGGAAAATCCTGTTATTGTTTGCATGTAAAATTTAAAGGTCAACGCATCATAATCAGTACGCTAAAACCGAGGTATTAAATTACAAATTTAGTACGTAGGTATTGAAAGTCCAATTCAAGCTAATGTTGAAAGCTACGTAGGCAATCCATAAATTTTGCCAATTTCTATCAATATATTTAAGCAATCTTGGCTTCTTTATAAAACAACAGCCATTTAGGCATGCAGAAATATACAATTTGGTTTCGTTTCGTATGTTTAGGCTTAACATTCTTACGAAATACCGAGGTTATCAAGGAGAAGACTTTCGCTTAAAGTGACATCCGAACCGCTACTTGGTTTACGCATGAAAGAAGGGTTGTGGTTCGACCGAGAATTGAACATAGGACACCTTGATTAAAAGGTGAAAGGGAAATAAGACTATTGCAGGTGGTTTGATATCTGGAAACGTCACCATAAAGTTCACACGATTCGCATTTTTTCATTCTTTTTATTTTTTTGGTTTAAACCAGTTATTAAAAAAAAAAAGTTGGTGTAAACCAGCCAACCCTAAAAGTAAACACTTCTTTTTTAAAAAATACACAAATAACTAGCAAAATAGTATGTAGTATTTTCACTTCAAAATATTCCATACCCTTTTTGAAACAAAATAAAATTAAAATAAAACATAAGAGAAATACTTAGATTTATATGATACACTTAAAGGCTGCACATCTAGAGCTTTTGGTTCTGTATATTGTTGAAATTCTACAGTTAAGTTTTATATAACCACCATCACGATTTACCCAATCCTCAAGCTTTCTGAATTTTTAACAAGAAGGATTCAACATATCATTACGAAACTCCCCCCCCCCCCCAAAAAAAAAGGACTACGGAATATATTTAAGTTAAGCTAAATACAACTGCACAACAAACATGACTGAGTGATTAGCTTTTGCGCTTCTATCGGGAAGTCCGGGATTCAGCCAGCATTCGACCATTTTTACAAAGCTTTTCTTCATTCCATCTGTGAATGTAGAAATAGTGCGTGTACTGTGAGTTGGCCGACTTCCTTTCTTATTGTTTTCAAATCGTTATTATTACTAATTACCAGCAGTGACGGTTTTGCGAAGGTTAGGGGGGCGGTCTTTCGGACTGAAGCCCGTTCCCCAAATTTACGGAATGTCTGCAACAAACGAAATATCTATTAGTTATGCCTTTACTCATAAACTTTAAGCTCCCGTCAAATAAAAATTACGAATGTTCAGAAAAACTAAACATTAGTGAGGAAAACCCTTCCCAAAATACTTTTCTAAATCCGCCACTGATTCTCAGTATAAAATGATCTTTAAGGTTGTATCCGGAAGATTATTGCTAAACATATAAACGAAACGAAATATTATTTATGCCTGTACTCATAAACTTTAAGCACCACCCAAATAAAATTAGGACTTTTTAGAAAACGAAACAACCAGAAAAACCCCTCCTAAAGTACTTTTCTAAATCCGCTACTGATTATTTGTATAAATTGGTATTCAAGGTTGTATCCGGAAAATTATTGCTAAATCATTTCACAGCTACAGTATAACAGAAATGTGGAAGTACGGTTTAATGGATATATTGAAAAACGTACTCTTTGACGGATAAATAGAAAAACGGGCAAGTTTAACTTTTGCGCTAGAAGCTAGAGTAGTAAGCTCTTAGAAATGAAACACGGATGACAAACTAAAATGATCTAGAGAAGAAAAAAGATGTCGATAACTCAAAAGTTAAAATAAAGTTAAATAGCCTCTAAAATTGCCCTCAAATACTACATTCTTCATGTTAGCTTTAATTCGTAAAACATGTGCTCAATCCATCTTGATGTGAATTTCAGAGCGAAATATGGCATTTAGGTCATGGAATTCTTATCTAACTATAGAATATACTATAAGAAAGCTATTTAGATAGAAAAATCATGAAAATGAAAAAAGCCAAAATTTCCAAAATTCTCGTTTTTTCCCAAAAAAGCCGGCTTTTTATGTGAAAAAAACAATCGATTCAAAAAAGCCGGCTTTTTTGCATCTCTAGCACCCGCCCAAGTGAATCGTACTGCCAGGCAGTGGCAATGGGTTTAGATGGGTGATGCAGCAATTGGCCCGCCGGTTTAGCTGGTAACTTCTTGAGTCTTTGGTAAAGATTGCATGTCTATTCTATTGGCTATGTAAGCTTTCATATTAGGAAAATAGTATTTCCTAAGCGCCGACTGGTATGTCTTGGTACACCCGAAGTGCGGTGCCATTGGGTTGTTATGGATAGCCTCAAACCATTTGCCTAGTAAAGATTTCGGTACGCAAAGTAGATACAGCAGTCCTAATTGAGGGTGTTTCTGAGTCTTATATAACAATCCATTTTTAAGAGAAAAGTATTTCGCCGCACGGAGTGTAGATAACATGGTAGGTTCTTTATTTTCCAATACAGTAATGGTGTCCGAAAATGAAGGGTCCTTCCTTTGTTCTTCTGCTAAATTGGGTAATATAATTGGCTGGTCAATTTGAAAGGTGTGCTCTAAAAGTGCGAAGCAAAAACTTTAGCGTCTTCTGTGTCGAAGAAGTTATCAACTTCTTGATTCTCGTCCTGTTGTTTATCTTGCTTGTCTTCTAAGCGGTTAAAAATGTCTGCAGGATGCTGCTGACTTTTAATGTGTTGAATTTCAAAATTGTAATCCGCTAAGCATATTTTGTAGCGACTAAATTTCCCGACTTTGTCCGGCTGGGTATTGAGTGAAGCCAAGCATTTAGCATTTAGCCAATAATTTAAATTTTCTATTTAGTAAGAAATATCGGAATTTTCGGAGGACATATATCAGTGCATATAGTTCTTTTTGCCATGTTGAGGCCTTTCTCTCACTTTTGGTAAAACGTCGACTACAATAGGAAACAACACGTTCCTGATTAGTTTTATTATCATAACAAGCCAATATGCCGCCTGCGGAGGTTGACGATGCATCTGAATATGCTCGGATTTCCAATGATGGATCAAAATAAAACAAAGATGGAGCTTGTATAATATCCGTCTTAAGTTTTTCAAATAGCTCATCATGCTGTGTTGTCCATTTAAATTTTGAATTTTTGTCCAAAAGAATTTGAAATGGTTTCACCTTTTCCGTGAATCTCTAATATGTGCCCTCAGATAAGAGCATAGTCCCAGGAAACTCTTCAAAGTCCGTTTAGAGATTTGTTTCTTAAAATTTCGTATTTTGTTGGCAATTTTAGGTGATATTTTGATCTCCTTTCCATTAACTGTGAATCCTAAAACTTCTAATTCCAAGCATAATAGATGGATCTTGTTCGGGTTCGCTCTAAAATCGTGTTTTCTTAACCTTTTAAAGAGCAATTCCAAGTCCGACAGTTGTTGTTTCCAATTTTTGCTCCCTATAACGAGGTCATCCGCAAAGGCTGCTACGCGCGGTGGTAGACCCTCTAAAAGCATGCGTACAACTATACTTAGGGCTGCCGCGGACGAGATGTGTCCCATTACGCAGCGCTGAAACTTATACGCCTTTCTAGTATGATTAAGCTCAAAAGACATGTATTTTTGACTTTTGGGATGCAATAATAGTTTAAAATAACTAGACTTTATGTCAATAGTCGAAATACAAGATTTGACTCTAAGTACATGTAAAATGGGTTCTGTGGACTGGAACGGAATGCTCAAATATTGTGTAAATTTATTGCAAGCCTGTAAATTCAGAACTAGGCGGAACTCCGAAGTATTTGGCTTCTTCACTATGAGAAGGACGAGGAATAAGAACTGTCACTAGTCTCTTTAATAATATTAGTGTCTGAAAGTAAACGCTAATATTATTTAATTTGTAAATCAATTTGCGGTCTTACTGCCAATGAAATGGAAGGTGATCTCTGATGAAAAGAGGCTCCTTTATCTATCGTTATCTTACGCACATAACCACGAAAGTAGCCTATGTCGGTTGGTGTATAAGAAAAGACATCTCTGTATCTAAATAGTAGATCATGTACAGCTTTTTTTCTGTTGACTCGTTAAATTTGGATTGATGTCGAATAACTTAACATCAAAAAGTGGCTTGGTCTCTTCTAGCCTATTCTGAATTTCTTGTTCAGTTCTATAAAATGTTTCGTCATTTTGTTCACCTTTTTGGTAATCACCCTGTAAATCTATTTCTTGAACATTCTCTTCAACATATGCAATTGGTGTTTTCTTTACTAACGTTACCGGCCTACTAGAGGATTTGATATTAATAAAATGAAATTATTTTAGTAGATAACGTTTGTAGTCCGTATTTGTCCAGCAAATTTTCTAAGGGAGAGGTAGAAAAATATTCATCATCTTTTTGTCGATTCTTGACATTAATTGGTAAAAAGAAATGTGACCTGACTGGTATGGTAACCTTTCGAGTTGTAAAAACATCAGCGGGCTTGTACTGTTTTATTGTATGCATAGCGCTAGCAGATAATTTTTCCTGAGTATCAACTTGAATTGGATACTGCAGAGGCCGTGGTTTCTTGTATACGACAACATGTTATTCTCTAAGTCAATTTTGGTTTGTAATCGATTTAGAATGTCTTCACCGAATAAAGGCAAAAATCTCCATGCTCTAAAATTCTGAAATAATGAGAAAATGTTGCTAAGTCAATCCTGAACTTAATCAAAGCTATATAGCGTAAATTTACGACGGAATTCTCAATCCCTCGTAGATTAGTGCTAAAAGGAATCAATTTTGTGTTTGGAGGAAGCCAATTTTCAGTCCATAAACTCAATGAACTGCCAGTGTCAATGATTACAGGATATTTTTCTTTATTAATTGTTACATTAATTAATAATTTACGTTCCTGATTTAACAATTTAATGTTCTCCCTTCTATCTGATAACGGAGCCACTGCATAAAGTGATGTATTTACCAATTTTTGGTCTTCACTACTTTCCTGATTTTCGGCCCTTAGAACATGTTCTTGAGAGGATTTGTCCTGGGGCCCCCCTAGGCGTTTCCCTGCTGATTGTTCTTATAGCATGTACTAGAAGAATCACCTTTTTTATAGCATGTGCCGCATACTGTAACTCCTTCCGGCCTAGGATTACTATTATTATTTTTAGAACTGTTCTTGTTTCTATTTCTGCCGATTTTGATTACCATTATTTGTATTTTTCGACCTATAATGTTACGGCCACCTCTCCTAAATTGTGAGTTCTTTATAGCGTTTTGAGCTACAAGAAGAGAGAGTTCAGCCATTTGATTTGCTAATTTAGTGAAGTCTAATGAATTATTTGTGCTAGAATTACTAGATGTGCTAGGCGCGGGGGGTTCGGGAGGGGGATTCTGATAAGCAGTTTGGGGGGAAGGATTTGGAGGTAATTGATTTTGTGATGCATCCTGTAGCTGTGGTGCTGAAGGTATAGGAAAGATTGGGGCTGATTGCTAGTATTGATTCCAATTAGATGTTGGGTTACATATTGGATAAGTCAGTTGTTGATGATGCACAGAGAAGGAAGCGCCTGCAACTGTTAATGGATTTAAATTGCTGACTGGTGAATTCTGATCGCAGAGTGAATATATTGGCTGTTGTAACTCCACGTAATCACGTTTCTTCATTAGGTCGTTTGCTTTTTCCAGATTATGTAAATGTGTCTTTAAGACCTGAACAGTTGTAAGTGTTTCTAACACTATCTTTTGTAAAAAGTTTTTCTTTAAACCTAAGGATAAATAATTTATTTTCTGCTCCTCGGTGGCCTGAGGCAGAACTTGTCTAACGACCCTCAATTTTCTGAGAAAATACGCATCTATTGGCTCGTTTTCACCTTGTTGGACCTGAAAAATTTCAAACTCAGCCCGATATGTCGGTAATGTTGGCCTACTCAAGTCAACTAATTTATCTTTTAATTGTTCGTAATTAAGTGCATCTAATTGATTCTGGGCCTTTAACTGTAGACTAAATCAAGTGCTACGTCTTGTAAATACATAGGTAACAGTTCTTTCTTTTTGTGCTCATTCCACGAATACAATAATGCAAGATGGTCGAAAAGCATAAAAAATCTATCGGGGTTCTCCGTAACGTGTCCCGAATATTTAGTGAGATGCGGTATAGTAAAGAAAGGGCGCGAATTCTGCTCCATATTTGTACCGTCCTCCGGGAAAGTGTTTTTTCCAGTTCTAGTTTGAGGCATGCACTAAATAAAGTCAAGTCCGATTCACTAATTGTACACTTAAGAAAGGCCCATACCTTAAAAAAAAGTTCACTGTCAAGCTAATAAAAATACTGTCCGGTAGGAGAGTATTCAGATCGATACTGATTCGTTCAAAGCCTCTACCATTTAAAACTTTGTCTCATATAGGTTGTAGGTAGAGCATTTAATAAAAAAAAAGAGTCCGAAATCGACTACCATTACCAATTTTATTATAAAACTTCCACTAAAAAGTATTTTTACAAAATACTATACAAAATAATCTCTCTAATATGAAAGGTTAGAAATAGGTAGTCTTTGACCGTAAGGTCGCAGACAGGATCTCCACAGAGCCCTGTAGCAGGCTAAGCAGAGGATAATTAAGAAACCAATGCTCCGTAGCAAGCAGAGGCGGGTTAAATGGTCAACAGAGCCCCGTAGCAGGCTAAGCGGCTGAGGTTAGGATTCCCAGAGAGAGCCCCGTAGCAGGCAAGCCAGGAGATAGGATAAGCGTAGTCCCGTAGCAGACTAGAGGCCTGGGGTTAGGTTACTCCAAAAGTCCCGTAGCAGACTAGAGGAGGGTCACCAGAAAACTGGTGTCGAGTTGCCTTCGTCCATCCAATTCATAGAGTTCCTTGGGTGGCGGTGGCGCTCCTGCTCCGATGTCGTCTTCTGCTCCGTGGGAGGGGCCAGAAGCCGTCGTCTGCATGTGACTGTAGATCCATCTGGTGGGAGATCCTCTTGCCGAACCACGTGATGGTGATAGTAAACACTGATGCGTGGAATTGATTGTTTACATCACATAGGTTATTACAATATATATATATATACAGATGGTGATCAGAAAAATGGAAACCCTGCAGTTGGCAACACGTCAGATGTATGGGTTGGCAGTGGTGTCGTGGCGCCCGCAGCGCCGCACCGCTGGTTGGTGTGTTAGGTCGGTCTCCATACTACGTCAGGCGCAGTGGAACAGAAGTGTCCAGTGGCTGCAGCAGACGGAGGTAGTGTAAAATGGGAGAACTCTCAGATTTTCAAAGAGGGCAAATTGTTGGTGCGCGGTTATGTGGAGTGAGTGTGACGGCAGTGGCTACTGTGTTAAGTGTGTCGCGTGGGACAGTGTCGAAGGTGATGACGGCCTACACAACACACGGGAAAACCACATCGGGGAAGCGGAACAGTGGGCGGAACCGTCGTGCTACTGCGGAGCAAGTGACGGAGGAACTCAATCAGCACCTCCCCCACCCTGTTTCGACAATCACAGTCCGCCGCAAATTACATGACATGAACTTACGGGGTCGTGTTGCACGGGCCAAACCGCTTATCAGGGACCATAACGCTTTCGCACGCCGCGATCATGCAACTTGGACCGTTGAGGCCTGGAAACGTGTGATATGGTCGGATGAGTCATCCTTCACCCTATTCCCATCCACGGGCCGTGTTGGGTGTGGAGAACGCCCAAAGAAGCTTATGATCTGCAGTGTCTCCGCCCAACTGTGAAACATGGCGGCGGCTCGGTGATGCTGTGGGCCGCCATATCATGGTTTTCATTGGGCCCTGTGGTCACACTTAGCGGACGAATCACTGCCAACGATTATGTCGCAATTTTAGGAGACCACTTGCATCCTATGGTCTGGATGTTGTTCCCAGACAATGACGCCATCTTCCAGGATGATAATGCACCCATTCACACAGCTGGCGCTATTGCAGCGTGGTTTGAGGAACATCGGGATGAAGTTCAACACCTCCCCTGGCCCGCCCAATCCCCAGATCTCAACATAATTGAACATCTGTGGTCCGTCTTGGAAACACGACTCCGGCGACGATTTCCATCTCCACCCTCTCTCACAGAACTGGCCGATGCCCTGCACGAGGAATGGTGTAAAATTCCACTTGCTACCATTCACGACCTCTATGTCTCCATCCCACGTCGCATCAAGGCTGTTCTGAAGGCGAAAGTTGGCCCGACACCATATTAATCTGGTAAGTTGCAATTTCGTTCAGGTGTTTCCATTTTTCTGATCACCATCTGTATATATTGTATAGATATAGATAGATAGAAAGAGACACGCTATCCTACAAGCACGAAGCTAATGGGGTAGGGTCTAAAACCCTTGCTGTACCTTCATAGGTCTACCCGTGTTCGTTTATCTGAAATAAATATACGAAATATAAATAAATGGTAATAAAATTAATATAAATTTAATAATAAGAATCTGAAGTCTCATATTAGATGCGTGGTTTCAAGTTGATATTCAATTTGGAAATCTTTTCTCACTCCAATAATGGTAACGTGCCTCATAGCATCATCTTTATATATTTATCTCGTTGGGAGAAGGATAAATATTTCTACCACTATGCGAAATGTATTTCAAATTTAACCATTATTTTCATACACTTTTTCTGTTCGCAAGCAGAATAGTTACTTCCTAGTTACATTCAATTTATTGATAGTTATCACCTAATACACGTGGTATATATACGTAAATATTTTTAAAACTAAATAAGATTAATGATTATTACAAATTGTTAGGATTGCGATTAATTTCATATTAAGCACTATTTTTGTATATTATTGTTCGTATTGTTTTATAAACAAACTAAATTATGAATTACAATAGCTATTTATAATCTTAAACAAAATAATAACTATATATATAAAGGAGAAACATAAATTCTCATTTTGGTCGTGTAATTTCAGTCTGATATTAACTTAAAAATCTGTTTTCATTTTAGTAGTTCTAGCATTTCCCATAGCATCATTCTCGTATACAAACGGATGGTGAATAAAAGTGACAGATGTCTCAAAGCTGACAGTTGATGTGATTTTGTTTTTGTTTTTTGAACCACCTATGTTCAAAATATAACATATTATGTAGAAAAAAGAAATATCCGTATATTGAAAAAAATGCGGGAATGGGGACCGAACCACCACTCTTCTATATTGTAATTTCAAAGGCCTCGCTAATACTACTTGACCACACAGGCAATTTATAAAGCAAGCGCGTTTTCATACTTCTACTGGAAATGCTCGAGGTGGATATGCACTTGGAGCTTACCGTAGATTGTTTTGTATCTTCTTCATTTTTATATTGAATATATTACTTATTATGCATAAAGGGACTTTCCATTATGTGTATATTGTATACTTATTTCAGAAATATGTAATTTTCTATTTTTTTTTTTTTTTTTTTTTTTTTTAGTAGAATTTTCTTTACCTTTGCACAGAAATTGTAAATAATTTTTAGTTACTAAAGTGTTTTGTTATGAAAGCACAAAGAAGTAATAATACATTAAGAAAACAGAGCTATTGAAGAAAATATAGGAGTTAGATTCTGTGCGAATTATATTTGCGGATAACGGTACATACAGTCGTCGTTAAAAATCTGAGCACACTATTGATCTTTCAGAATTTTCCAAATAAATGACACTTTGTCCATACAAGACCATGTTTATTGGACGCGTTGTTGTTATAAGGATACGAAAATCATGGTCTTGTACGCACCGTGGTACAAACGGTGTGGAATTTGACACATGTGGTCATAGGGGGTATTATTCAAAAATAACATAATCAAGACTTTACGAGGGCTGCTCTATATATTTCTGGCCTAATAATGAAAATACGAATATTTATCAACGAAAATGGTTTTATTGTTTTTCAAAATATTCTCCATCAAGATTTATACACTTTTGCATGCGCTCAAACCAATTTTCGAAGCACTTTTTCCACTCCGATTGAGACACCTCCAAAACATGGTTTTTGAATGCTTCAACAGCATTTTCTGGCGACGAAAATCGTTGACCACGCATTTTTTTCTTGATGTGTGGGAATAAAAAGAAGTCATTGGGTGCCAAGTCAGGGCTGTACGGCGGATGACCCATCACTTCGACGTTTTGGCCGGTCAAAAATGCGCTGGTTTGAGCCGATGTGTGAGAGCTCGCATTGTCATGGTGCACAATGATTCGTCTTCTCTTGTTCATTTTTCGAATTTCTCCGAAGACTTCAGGCAAACAAATGGTGGTGTACCACTCAGAATTGACCGTCCTACGTTGCTCAAGCGGAACAGTCGCCACATGACCAGTTATGCCGAAGAAACAGGCGACCATTTGCTTCGAAGTGCTTCTTCCACGAACAACTTTCGTTGGATTTGGCTCGTCTTGGAAGACCCACACGGTCGATTGCTGTTTTGTTTCGGGCTCATACGCATAGATCCATGATTCGTCACCTGTGACGATCTTATAAACGTCTTTTGAAGCACCGCGATCGTATTTTTTCAGCATTTCTTTACACCAATCCACACGAGCTTTCTTTTGAGCGATTGTCAAATTGTGCGGGATCCAACGAGAACAAACCTTTTTTACGGCCAGGTGTTCATGCAATATCGAATGTATGCTGGTGGAAGAAATGCCTAGGCATGCCTCTATCTCACGGTAAGTCACATGACGGTCTTGCATTATCAGTTCACGTACGGCATCGATGTTTTCTGGCACAACGGCTGTTTTTGGACGACCTTCACGGAATTCGTCTTTGAGCGAGCGTCGGCCACGATTGAATTCGTTGTACCAGTTTTTCACAGTGCTATAGGATGGTGCTTCGTCGCCATACAAAGATTTAAGTTCATCGATGCACTCTTGTCGTGATAATCCACGTCGAAAGTTGTGAAAAATGATCGCACGAAAATGTTCACGAGTTAATTCCATTTTTTTGCCAAGTTGATTTCTTCAAGTACCTGTAAAAGAAAAAAAAATTGTCGTAAGTCAAAAAGTTCTGAGTACATTTATGCTACAAAATGTCAAACTTTCCAATGGAAATGTCAGATTGCACCTGGCAACACTTAGTGTTGCCTAGGCCAGAAATATATATAGCAACCTACGTAGAACAGTTCCGCAAAGAATTTCCCAAACGAAGTGAATGATTCCTGTTTAGCTTTCAAATAAAGATGGGGCAGAATCAGCATGTAATAAAATAATACGTTATATTAAATTGTAATTCGCCTGTGCCATATCGTTATTTCAAACAGAATCAAAGTTATTGAGAATTCTGGGTTTGCTGTGAGTGGTACTAGATATCTGAACTGTCACCAATCAACTTAGCTACCCTAAAAGCCATAAATTCAACACCAATCTAACTCATTTGATTATCTTATTTTTCACCCTTTCTCAGCCTTTGTCAATGAGGGGTTGCACTGGAACTGAAACGGCATCGAGAGTGTTACTATTCATCTCAGCGACCTCAAAACTATAGATTTGACACTAATATCGGTCGGTTTCGATTATTTTTACATGTCACACTTCCTTCTCGTCCCCTTAGGGCTGCTAAAAATGTCTAACCCCCACTTATTTTTTTAAAGATTACAAGTCATATGTGTATATCGACATGTCTAAAGATGAGTTTAAATCCCTAATTTCATCTTCCTACCATTAGGATCATGTGATATAGGTACTCTATTTTCAGATACATTTTTAAACAGGTTCATCCTTTCTATAAACCCCTCCTTCCTCTTACGATAGGCACCAAAAATTCAAATAGCTGACGGTTTCTTCCAGATTTCGGTTTTTTCAATATAGTTACTTAGAAGTATGCCAAGCCAGTGATGTGAATTTGTATACCAGACAAAGATACATACGTTAGGGATAATTGTTAACTTTTTAACTTAACTATATTAAGATTGTTAAGTTTCAAAGTTCAAGGACATCTATATTGAAAACAATATACTAGAATCAAATATGTTAATAGACCCTAAGGATTCTGGTGGAATAACTAATTAAATGATTGTGGAGAACAAATAAACACAATATAATTAAAAAAGACACTGTTAAAAAAGAGAATGATCTCTTTCATTAGTAATTGAGAATGCGAGAGCAACGAACTATATCTTTCTCAGAAATTTTAACATCAGCTTAGTAATGCAGAAGTGTTTCTTCTTTCTTCAGTTATTTTAGTGTCCATTCTTTCTTCAGTTATTTTAGTGCCCATTACGTTAAATTTAAGCAATTTCATAGTAGTCTAGACTCTGTTGGTATCAAAGCAAAATGATCACGTTGACTTAATTGAGGGTAGCCCCTTGAAACTTCCTAAATAATCAGTAAATTCAGCTGATACTTATTTCTATTTCATGATTGTTCTCTGTAAGCGTCTGGGAACTAGACTTTTGTCTAGAATATCAGGACTACGCGCGTCAAAAGCGAGCGAGCAAACTACTCACTACGTGAATCCATACTAGAAATGTTAGGAAGTGTAATGTTTTAATATTGTTTTTTTTATTATTGTTGTAGTGTATTGTGTATATATATATATATATATATATATATATATATATATATATATATATATATATATATATTGTGTTCCTCTTTACTTCGTAGGAAAGATTTTATGCCCTCTTATGTCCAATGTGTGGAGGACCCTTAATGGAAATTGAGGAAGAATATGTTTGTGAAGATAATGGTGCAACAGAAGCACAGGGAAATCTTGCATCTCGTATTAAATGTCGGTGTGGTGACTGTGAGCAGGAACAAGGATGCAGTGCACTAGTAGAGGAGTCATTTAAAGCTCATGAGCTGTACAATCAAGGTATTTACATGGTCATGTTGTATATTCATTATTCATGACAATGGTAACATTATTAGCTATCCTTGGGGAGATCACATATACCAACCCTTCATAAAATTAGTAAATAGTTTGTCGACCACGAAGGAGCAGTACTTCGTCGTGGAGCCTAACGTTGATTATTTGGTGTCATGTATCTAATTCGTGTTTCGTATCCTATACAATAGTTTCTTGTTATGTAGTGTTAAAATTCTATATTCGAAAATTGCTCGTTTGTATTAACTTAAAATTATCGGCATTTACGATATCAAGTGTTTTGAGGGAGGCCGCGGTGGCTCAGTGGTAGAGCGTTCACCTATAGTGCATGGGGTCCCTGGTTCGATCCCAGCTCGCGCCAAGTGAACTTTGTGGTGGACAAACATCGTGTAGGTGGGTTTCTTCGGGGTTCTCCCGTTTCCTCCCACTTTCTTCATTCCACCATTTTCATTCATTTCTCATCATCACCGTCTCTTTTAGCCTAACCGTATAACCGTGGAACGTAAAACTCAAAGATTTCATTTCAAAGATCAAGTGTTTTAAAGCTTTTGTATTACGTTTTGGCCTAACGTAATATTTCAAGAATATGTTCAGGTGTTCCCATGCCGTTTACTGTATCTTATTAATATTAGCGAACTGTCAATAGCAAAGTAGAATATACAACTAAAAGGGTGCGCAAAAGCAAAGTTCAGAGAATATTAATAACCGAAAGAAACTTCGGTCCTTGTATTGAATTTGCACTGGATTAAAGCACATCTGAAGTAGGCACGTCATGTAGAGTTGTAACTGTACCATGTATGAGCATTATTTTATTTTGCGGTCCAAGATGAATATTCTGTGATTTTTGCTAAATTTATAAAACACCTTTAGTTATGTTGTTTTTCGATTATGTTTTGTTCCTCGATTATGCTACTACTTAGTGACAAAATGGTGAAGCGAAATAAATGAAGAAAAAAAAAAGGAAGCACTTGGCTTCTCGCCGAGTGTGTGCAGAATTGTAAATTTGTTTTGTGAGTTAAACGAACAATATGATTCAGCACAAATGAAAGGTGGTGTGATCTAGTTACATTAGACTAGTTCCCAGTGTTATTTCTGATAAAATTTTGTTGTCAAATTAAAGTTACAGACGATCACCCGAATATGGTTAATGAAAAATAATAATTAGTGATTTGTCAAACTTTGACAGTTTACAAATGTGTAGTTATCTTGTTTCTATGTACTTACCCAGATTTATTATGAGTAAAAGGGTGGGAAACCTAACTTTTTCGGACTCACGAGTTAATGCGCAGTAAGTCATGTAAAGTTTCGGACATATAGTTGAACTTGTCCAAAAAAGAAGTCGTTTACCTTCTTCAAAGCTGAAACCAATGGATAAATCTTCAAAAAGTATAGATTGATAGTGCGCTAAAAACAAACTTGTTATTGCTACATATAAAGTAACGCCAAAACACGCCGAAAAAAGATAAAAAGTGTTGGATTTCGTTACGAAAAGGACAAGTGTCAGTAGTACGTATGTATGTGACTTGAAAACTGTTGTGTGAAGGATTAACCAGGAAATGAATCAGAAATCGACGTAATTACTTTATTTTACGAACGCTCGCGCGGTGCTATGATCAAGCATTCATTGGAGCAAATCAGTATGTATTATTCAAGGAAAGTAACGTTAATTATCACCAATGTATCATAATGCAGGTATGTTTTTACATACTATCAATAAAGGCACAAAAGAAAATAGTGCTTTGATTCAATAATTGCAAAACAAATAGATTTGATGTAGATATAGTGCATGAAAATTGTACTATCAGAAGTTGATAAGAATAGATGACGTCATCTGTTCTTGTTAAACCAACCGTTAAACTGTCTTACAGTCGTTAAGTCATATGTCATTCTTTCATTTCTTCCCTATTCGCATTCCTTTCCTTTTTTAATCATTAACGCAATAATTATTAACTCATATGTGGGACGTTACACTAATGATTTGATGTGAATATATAAATATTAAGCAACGAGCTTTCGTGAGCTATTAACCATAAAACGGCTTCGGAAATTGTGAAACCACGAATTTGCAATGATTTATTTCTTTCACCCGTGTAAATAATATTCCGGAATACAATTTTATTTTCTCAGGAAGAAACCGTTTTTTGCTCGGTTTTTGGCATGGTAATTTAGTGTACTTTCATGATGTTATTCGTTGCTGAGAAATAAAATATTGTAAACATTCAACTGTGCGAACCTAGTAGTTAATACAAAGTAAACACTAGATTAATACAAGAAATTCCAAATAAATTAATAGCAGCTCAAGAATGAGTGTATACGCTTTGTTATATGTATTAAGCGCGCAGTCGTGTTTCGTTGTGTACATATATTAGTTCAGGAGTTTCGTTTCTTATCTTAGAAACTTAACAATGCTTTAAACGCCTAAACTGAACATAAAAACTGTCTGTGTGCCAAAAAGGAAAAGAAGTAGCAAATTCAACTTTATTTGGTGCAATGGATCGAGGCGGCGTACATGACAAAAGAAAGAAAGAAAAAAAAAAGCATTTTATACAATCGTCAAGAACAGGTTTTTCTTTACAATATCGGTAGTGTCATGTTTATAGAAAGGCGGTCAAGAAGCGGGTGGGTGAGTGGTGGGTAGTAACAGTTTTCTGATAAATTCATTGCTTGGAAAAAAAAAAAAAAAAAAAACAATGAATAAATCAGTGCTAGTTTAGCGTGATTGTTTAACCTTGAGGCAGGATCGAAAGTGAATATGTGTTGTAGTTGTGGTGTTCGGTGTTTGTTGTATCCAGTATTCCTGTGCAGATAACAAGCGTGTCATTTCCCAAGTATTCCAAGACGACGTTTAATCCTTCCTAGTTGTTGGAAAATTCTTTATCACGAATTTGGCAAACACCTAGTGACAAATTTTATGCTCACTGTAATATTTGCCGGAGCGCCTTTTTGCTTAATAGCATGGGATGGCAAACAATAACAAAACACGTGAAAGGTTAAAATGATATACTGATTGTTGCGTCCATCTCAATAACAGGAATTGTTAGTGCGTTTGTGAATCAAGAAAACAAGTCAGTAGCTTCGAACTTGAAATGTCATCCTATTTGTACTTTATCTTTACAGAACCTAAAGGTTGCTTGTGATGCTGCGTGGGTGCAAATGAGTTAGGGAAACTAAGTTATTTATAGGATTCTTAGTAAACTACATTACAAGAGCAAAATCATTGTTGTATATTCAAAGTGTAATGACATACATCAATGCTGACCGTGTTAAAGATGTCAAAGTATTCGAACTTTGGTTCCCAGACAATGAGATTGTTAGGGAAATGCAGCCTCAGCGTGACAGAATAGAATACACGTTAGTGTACCGGTTATCACCATGCTTTAGAAGTGAATTAATTCAGTTGTTGAAGGAGTGTGATTCCTGTCTTGTAGGTTTTGACGAATCTGTTAAAAATAAATCTCTCGAAAGAGCATGGACATAAATGTGCAATTCTGGATTACCGTGAAAGGACAAGTGAGCACACGTTCTTTGATATCGACTTTTTTCGGGCATTCTAAATCTTGTGAGATTTTAATCGCTCTCAAAGAGCTGCTTCCACCCTAAACTTTTTTTTTTTTTTTTTTTAATCACTTAAATTTCAATGGATTGCCATGGCGGAAGTGAGAAGGCTTGTATGAAGTTAGTGTCCGTGTTTCATTCAAATATCCAGCTTCATAGCCTGTGCAATATATTCTATGTTATATTAAATGGTAGCTAAATAGCTCACGAATCAAAAAACCTCTTCCAACAATCACTAAACGTTGTGCTTCGTAAATAAGTTGACATTTTTCTGCACTCTTCTCCCCGCCAGAACATAATGTATGATTTCCAGTATTGTGTTGCAACCCTCTGCAGGAAAGTAGCCTCCCTCACAAATAAGTCACTGAATGCAAGGTGCAGTCAGATCGAGGACACAATTAACAAACTCGAAGATGAAATTACTACTGCTCTGAAACAACTAACAGGAGATAGTTCGGGACAGAATCCTGAGCCGAGTATCTCTACGCAAGTTCAAAAAGAGTTACTACAGCTCTCTGAGGACTTAAAATTACTCAAGAAAGAAGTATCCGATTTGAAAGTGGAAATAAAGGACCAAGGCGAGTGCATCGATCAACTGGAGCAATATAGCAGGAGTTCATGTCTGGTCCTCCACGGAATAGCTGAAACACCAAATGAAGATCCCACGTCACTTGCTCTTGAGACTTTCAGCAAAAAGCTTGGTGTAAATCTCATCGTAGACCTTGGTGTAAATCGATCGTTGGCTGGGTTCCTTTGGTCGTAGTCGAAGTGCTGCAGAAACTGTGCGTAAGGGATTCCATCCCATCATTGTAAAATTAGTCTTATCGATCTAGGGACCAAGTTTGGATGGTAAAAAAACTATTGAAAGGCGGTAGACTCCTCCTCACCGAATCCCTTACCTCCAAACGCGTGCCAAGGATGCATTTGGAGTACGAAATGTGTGGATAAACGACGGAAAAATTGTGATCCTCATCGGTCGTGAAAAAAAAAAAAAAAAAAAAGAATCTGTGACAAACGAGCGTGAGTTGCTTTCTCTACTTCCAAAATGAAGCACATTTTATCACATGGTGTGTGTGTGTGTGTGTCAATATGAAGGATATGTTTCGAAAATACTCCCAAGTTCCATTAATAATTATTCATGTGTCTAGTGTTACATGTTTTTTTCTTACTTCTTCCCTACATATTATAGTGTGGTTAGTGTTCTTCCAGTGTATGTTTGTGTCTGTAACAATGCAGTGGTCCTCAGCTTCTAGTAGTCACAAAAGCAAAAGCAGGGTTGGTACAATTATTTTCTTTCACATTATTTTTTCTGCTATTTTCCAGTTAAGTTATGTGAAACACGATGTATTCAATGTTATTAATTTTCATCATATAAGATCAGGTTCAATTCTAATACGTGGTAGAAAATGCCCTGCTTATTCAAAGACCTCATTAGAAAACAGAAAACTCATAAACAGTGCACATTACTGTCGTCGCTAATTACAGAATGCAGAGTAACAAAGTAGATAGATTTGAAACACTGAGCCAGGGGTCTTCATTCTTTGGGGAGTTGTGCGGCATCGACCTTGGTGTTAATGACCGCACACTTCCCTCCCTCCTGCCCTTCTCCCCTCACTCCCGGTCTCCAGTCTACCAGCGAAATCCTCAAAGGCGAGATGGCAAAGCAACCATATGATCTTCAACTTCTGCACTTAAATGCACAAAGTGCAATAAAGCACCACGATGAAATTACAGCCATTCTTAGCCCTCTCTCTCTGTGCATGCTTTGCTGGTTTCTGAATCTTGGCTAAAACCTACCTTACCCGACTCATTAATAAGCATACTCAACTACAGGGCTATAAGATGCGACAGAATAGGGAAGGGTACCGAGGGCGTCTTTGTTTATGTTGGAGAAGACGTTAAAGTGAAAATACTAGATCAATATCCCAGTTTATATTCCACTTCTGCAGAATACCTTATGCTCAATCTGAATATACAAAATAAACATATTCTATTGATCTCCGTTTATCGTCCACCTAATACAAACTTTGAAAATTTTGAAGAAGCGATCTCCCAAATTATCCCCCAGTACAGTAACATCATAATTATGGGGTACATGAACTATGATGTTACAACCTACTTACAGAACTGAGACGAAGGAATCTTTAATTGACCATATAATAGTCTCTGCTACTTGTAAAGTATCAAATGTAGGTCAAGTATCCGTGCCAGATATAAGCCGACATGACCTTCGTTATCAAACTTATAATATAAAATGCCCAAAATACGTTCCACGAGTAATATATAAAAGGAATCTAAAACAAATAAATGACAACGCGTTGTACGAAGACACAAATCTCGTGTCGTGGGACTTAGTTTACTGTGCTCCCACTCTGGATCGAAAGGTAACACTTTTTAATAATTTTGTGCAGCAACTGTATAATAAACATACCCCTTTGAGAAGGAAAAGAGTGCATAAACCCTCCAATCCTTGGATTAACGATGATATACTCGCGCTCATGGCTCTTCGAGACTCTGCCCACAGACGTTACAGAGCGGCTTTAAAACAAAAATCAAACATCTCAATGCAGGAGGAATATAGAAACTTACAAAACCGTTGTAATCAAGAAGTTCGTAAGGCGGAAATTGAATTTGCTAGAAGTCCCCTGAGCCATACGACTCAAGCACGAGAGCTATGGCAAAAACTGAAGTTCCTTGGTATTGGTGTCAAAACCAAAATCGATGAACTTCTAGAACTCCATATAGACACCGTAAATAAACAGCTATGCTATACACCAAATATCACACCAGATAAAGTCAATACTTTGAAGAATATTTAAAAAAAAAAAAAAAAAAAAACGATCGCTGTAAAAAATATATTTAACCTTCACCTCGTCACTGCTCCGGAAGTCATGAAGGCAATAAACAAAATGAAATCACCTGCTTCAGGAACTGACGACTTGCCAATTATTCTTATTTAAAAAATATTACCGTTCATTGTAGATGTCATTGTGCATATTTTTAATAGTTCCATCACAACCGGAGAATTTCCATCAATTTGGAAACTCTCCTACGTTCGCCCATTGCCTAAAACCACAAATCCAACAAAATCAGAAGATCCCCGCCCTATTAGTATACTTCCTGCACTCTCCAAAGCGTTAGAGCATATAATACATGACCAATTAACTAAGTTTCTCGAAAAAATAACATCTTAAATCCCTTTCAGTCAGGTTTCAGATCTCAGCACAGCACTTGCACTGCTCTAGTAAATATCACTAATGATATTCGTACCGCTATGGATGAACGCCAAATTACACTGTTATCCCTACTAGATTTTTCTAAAGCTTTCCAAACTGTAGACCATGACATACTGATTGCCAAACTGTCTTCCTTCTACAACTTTTCCCAGTCAACTTTATCTTGGTTTAGCTCCTATTTATCAAACAGAAAACAAAAAGTTGTCACTAATAACATGTGTTCCAATACGAAACTTGTCCCATGTGGAGTCTCGCAGGGCAGCGTTCTAGGACCTCTTCTGTTTTCCTTATACATCAACGATTTACCTGAACACATCACCCACTGTAAATATCACTTATATGCAGATGATATATAATGCTATTTAACCACTAATCCCCTAAATTTAACCACCGCGATTGATCACTTAAACAGTTACATTGAAAGTATCTGCACATGGGCACGTAACAATGGATTGCAAGTAAACCCAACCAAATCAAAATTTATCATGCTTGGTTCTCGTAAACTACTCTCCACAATCAATATTACAAACCTACCGAATGTTCTCGTAAACAACGTAGCCATTCCTGTAAGCGATAGCGTCAATAGCCTAGTACTCCAGATCGATAAATTCTTAAATTGGACAGACCATATTAATAAAGTATACAAGAAAGCTTACGGCTCCCTTCATTCTCTTCAGCGTTTAAAAAACCTTCTTCCGGAATCCATTAAAGCGTCCCTGGTTCAATCATTGATAATCTCTCATTTAGATTATTGTGATACAGCATATGCAGACTTAACCGAAGATTTGGCAAAACTTTTACAGAACATTCAGAATGCCCGCGTTCGCTTCATATTTAATAAAAAGCGCTTCGGCCATATCTCCCATTATCAGCAACTAGGATGGTGCAATCTAAACACCCGCCGCCGCATTCATTCTCTAACACTTTTATATAAAATAATTAATTGTAAAAAACCTACTTATCTATCCTCTAAATTTAAATGTCTCGGCGATACTCACCCACTAAATACCCGTTCTAAAGGAAATACAACACTCGCTGTTCAAACGCACAAATCTAATTTCTTTTCCAAATCTTTCACACTATTTGCCACCAAAGCTTGGAATGACACCCCTGAAAGCATCAGAAACTCTGGTTCAGTGTTGACCTTTAAACGTCGGCTTAAAGAATGTCTTTCTAATGAAGGTCTTCAGTAATAATAATAATAATAATAATAATAATAATAATAATAATAATAATAATAATAATAATAATAATAATAATAATAATAATAATAATAATAGTAATAGTAATAATAATAAAAAGTTGTTACACACGAAACTATTTCTTGCGTTACCATGCAGTCGATCGTTTTTCTTTTTTTCTCTCTCTCTCTTTCTATTTGTTCTTATTTTCTTTTCTATTCCTTTCTGATATATGTGTATGTACGTATATATTATACACAATCACTTAAGTATGTGCATCATTTTATCTATACATAGTCAATCAAAGAAATGTATTTTATATGTTACATATAATCAAGATTGATTTCTTAGTTTCTCTCTCTTTGTATAGTTTAACATGCCTTCAGCATTGTCGCTTGGTTATTTTAGTGTTTATTTTATATGTAATAAGTTTCATTTTCACTTTTCATGTTTTATTTTCTTTGTATTGTTCTGTATGTCTGTAACTCTTTAACGTTGCCTAAGTGTGTATATCCTTTTATTCTCGTTGTAAAAAATAAATAAATAAATAAATACTACTATGAGATCCGATTATAAAAGAAACATGTAAATGGTTGAGTGGAAGAAAAGGTCATGCCTTAACTCCGCCATTTTAAATAATAAATAAATAAAATAAATAAATGTAAATTTTAAATCTCTGCATGCTTTCAAGTCGGATATCACCAAGTCGCCAAATGACCCTGTAATAATTGATATAGAAAGGTGTGGCATACTTAATTTACATGAATAAGTTTAAGGCTGCAGCTGTGCTAATCGAATGGAGAATCGTTGAATTGGTGGAAGTTTTGTATTCAGGATGTTGCAGCACGACTGCTGAGTACACTTATTATAGAGACTCAAAATATTTTTCAGTGAAGTTTTGTTCTGTGTTGGCTTGAAAATAGTAATGTTGCTAAGCGAGCCAATGACATTTATCCATGTTGTCTGTTGTTTTGTATTCAAGATGTCAGAAAGGATAAGAAAGTTACCAGCTCCTCAAGCTATTGTGTCGAGTATGTTAGAAGATACGCATTCCTAAACTAACATAAAAATAAATAAATAAAATTAATAAATAAAAAATCACATGTTTCAGAAGTAGAACCTTTCTCTAATGAATTTCACACTGCCGAAGCTCTTAGACCACAAATTTGTAAAGCCAGAAGCTTTTAGTTTTCGACGTGGCGGCTCGTGACTAAGTACATCATGACTCGCGTACCTCAAAATTTCTTGTGGGAACTATATGATACTGTGATGGCTTTTGTAATTAATAATATATTCGCATATATTGGAGTGTTGGAAAATTGATTTCGATTACCTTCACTTAGACTCACGCTTTTGGCCATAAAACATACTGTCTGAATACTACTGTATTACTTATTATTTGAAAGTTTGTGTACTGCACTTGCTAGATATGTAGAGCGTAGAAAATACCTCTGTACTTTCGTCTTTTCAGACTGAAAGAATAGTCACAATCTGCCAAATCACAATTTTCGAAAAAAAGAAAAAAAATTATGAACAGTGTGAGAGAATGTGCAGCGCAAAATTAGCTTCGATAATTCTGTTGTAGGGACAGCAGTTTGGAGTTGAAAACATGCTTGAATTCCTTTGTTGCTGCAAATTCCATCCATTTGGCATCTTTTGATGTTGTGGGAATGTATCGATCAATATTAATCTCTCAACTAATAGCCTTTTGTCTAAGGAACAATTTCTTCCAATTTGAAGACACCATTTTTCGACAGGACGATGGATTGGCTATGGGTGATACCCTTTCTCCTATACTTTCTAATTTGGTACTGGACATGTTTGTTTCAACCTTTCTAAATTTCCTTATATTAGATATTTTCGATATGCTGATGATACTTTGATTTTGTACAAGGACCCTCAAGAATTTAATAAACTGTTCGATGAGTTTAATCAAATTCACCCTAGAATAAAATTTACGAAGAGGCTTGAAGAAAATGGTGCTCTTAACTTTCTTCACATTACCATTAAAAGACATAACAATAAATTTGTTACTTCGGTATACCGGAAACCTTCTGCTGGTACAAAATATATCAACTTCAAATCATCACATTCATGGTTTCAGAAATTAAATGTTTGGAAAAACTCTAGGAGAGCTCTTTTACTTTCAGACCTCTCTGAGGATCTCAATAAGGAAATACAGTATCTATTACACATTGGACAGGAAAATGCTTTCCAAAAATCTTTATTGTTAAAATGGTACAAACAGGTGCACCAGGAGATCGTCGGCACCCACCATCAACCAACAACAGATGCCGTAACTGACAGATGGATTAGTGTCCCTTTGGTTCCACATTTTTCAGCAAAAATCAAGATGATTCTGCAAAGACACAACATCAAAATTTCAGAAGTTCCTCCAAAATCTATAGATAAATACATAATTTTAAAGCATTTTTTACTGACCCTTTACAAAGCAGTGGCGTCTATAGGGTGAAATATCAGTGTGATAAAGTATATTGGCCAAACAAAAAGGAACATTTGTACTAGAATAACTGAGCACGTTCATACCTCGAAATCTCGGAATCCGCAACAGTTATTCGGTCTAGCAACGCATCTTAGAAATTATAACCATCATATCGTGGAATCATGTTTGATTGAAAAAGCAAAAACAGCAACGGAACGAAAAATTAAAGAATCATATTATATTCACAAAGAAAGGCCCTCACTTAACCTGGATAAAGAGGAAATAAATATTATTTGGAGTAATCTTTTCATTACGTACTTTCACCATTTGGAAAGCAAGAACAGAAAACAGTGAACAGGAGTGAACAATGTCAGTGAGTTTCCATTCCCGTAAGTGTGAATGTTTGACAGGTTTGTTTTTTTACGTATCCTAACTTTTTAACCATCCTTCATGTTTTTTTTATGCTTTTTGAAGTCTACTACAGGCTGATGAAGGAAGTAGAAGCTTCCGAAAGCGCTACCTGTTGCATGTAGAAGAAAATTCTGCTACATATTTTATGCGCTGAGTAATAGCCTGTTCGCTTTTTCTCATTGTATATAATCACCGCTCGCAATAGTGTGATATGACTATTTGCAATATAAACGTCTTGTTTATAGTAGAATAAACTTAAGAAGTTCTTGTGATTCATATAGTGTTCTCCACCAGCGATTTGTAAATATTCAGTATTTGTTAAATTTAGTAATATGCCATCGAGGAATTGTAGCATGGCTTGTGATTTAAAGACCGATACAAGTTGATCTCTCTCTTGTAATGAATTACAATCGTTTGAAGTGCACAGTATTAGATTCTTTTTTTTTTTTCTTTCTTTCTTTCTTTCTTTCGCTATGGGAGGGTAGTTATGCAAATGAGATTTTACATTTGGGCATTATACAGTTTCAAACTTTGATTTTTGAGTCTAAAACTCAATTTTTCGAAGGAACCTCCTATTTATACAAAGCTCTTTTTTTTTTTTTTTTTTTAAATAAAGATCACTTTAAAATATACCTATAATAAGAAATTAAACAATTTTGATGATATATACCAATTTATCTTTTGTACGTTATATACTCACTCGTTTTTAACTAAATTAAATATTTTAGCGTTTACATTCAAGGAGCTGACTGTGTCACTGATCACTAACTGGTAGCAGCGATAATAAGAGAGAGATAAACGAAATGTACGACATCTGAAACTGGAGAGGTTTAATTTAATGTAGTTAGAGGATAACCAGCCGAGAGGGGAATGCTAGATTGAAATATCGAATAGATTCTCGGTTTTAGAAGGTTCAGAGTGCACTAGTGTTGAGGTTACTTGGATTGAAATTAAGGATAGCATTAAAATTTCAGCAAAATAAAAATTGGTTCACCCGGAAATACATAGGAACAAACCATGGTTCTATCTGGAATGCACTAAACGTGAAGAGAAGAGAAAACAGACAAAACTGCGTTGACTACAAAATCCAAACGATATTACTACACAAAATATCGTTGACATCAGGCAGGAAAGTTCCAGAACTTTTAGAATAAAGAAATGCAATTTTTGAAAGCTAAAATTAATGAACTTAAAGGTAATAATAAAAACAAAAACATTCGGGACATATACAAGGCTATCAATCAATTTCAGAAAGGCTATCAACCTCGAGTTTATATATTAAAAAAACCGACGGAACAATTCTTACTGATACAGATAGCTTCTTGAATAAATGGAATGATTTCTGTGACGATTCCCTTAATGCTCAGCCAGAAACTAATGTTCGTGGAGAAAGGGAATGCACACAGCAGAACTGTATACTCCAGAGCCTAACCCAACAAAAGTAGAAATCGCTATAAGAAAATTAAAGAAACACAAATCTCCGGGTGTAGACGAAATTCCAGCTAAGTTAATTTTGGCTGGAGATTAAAAATGTGGAACAAGTTACACAAACTCATTCTCCTTATCTGAAACAAGGAAGAATTGCCACAAGAGGAAAGAATTAATCATTATTCCAATTCACAAGAAAGCGATTGTAGTAATTATTGAGTCATCGTTCTTCAGTCACATCCTATAAAATCCTCTGAAACATTCTATTAGCAAGATTGACCCCATTCACAGGTGAAATTATTGAAAATTATCGGTGCAAATTTAGGTGAAATCGATCAGATATTTACTATACAACAAATATTGGAAAAGAAATGGGAATGCAATACTGCAGTTCATCAATTATTTATTGATTTTAGAAAGACCTACGACTCGGTTAAGAGGGAAACATTGTACAACATTCTTACAGAATTTGGAATACCGATAAAGCTGGTTACATTAATTAAGATGTGTTTAAATGAATCCCAAAATAAAGTCCGAGTAGAAAAATTTGTGTCCCCGATCTTTCACGTCGAGAATGGCCTGAAACAGAAGATATGTTGTTACCCTTATTATTCACCTTTGTTCTCCAGTACGCTATAAGGAACAAAGATAGCAACCAGGGCCTAGAGCTAAATGGTATTCACCAGGTTATGGCGTATGTTGATTATATAAATCTGATAAGGGATGATAAGAGAACATTAGAAGAAATGCAAAGGTCTTATTAAACGCTTGCAGGAACATAGGCTTAGAAGTAAATGCAGAGAAAACTAAATATATGGAAATTCACTGGGATTGTAATACTGCAAATTATGGCTGCTCCAAAATATCAAATAATACTTTCGATAAAGTGCATACTTTCAGATATCTAGGATCAATAATAATAGACCAAAATCATATCCACAAAGAAATTAAACGTCTACTGAAAGCAGGTAATTCGTATTATTATTATTATTATTATTATTCAGTTCAAAATATTTTGTGGTCGCGAATTCTGTCGAGGAATATGGAGCTTAAAATTTATAAAACGATAACCATGCCTATTGTGCTGTACGGTTGCGAAACATAGTCACTTACTCTGAGAGAACAATACAAACTGAAAGTGTTTGAGAATAAAATCCTGAGACGAATATTCGGACCCAAGAGGAACGGGAGTGGGGAATGGCGGAAACTTTATAACGAGAAACTACATAACTTGTATCTTTTACCAAATATTGTTAGTCATCAGGTCTAGAGGCTCAACTGCGCAGGTTACGTAGCCAGAATGGAAGAAAGTAGGAACACTCTTAAAACGTTAGCTGGAAATCGAATCGGAAAACGACCATTAGGAAGACATAGGTGCAAATGGAAGGACAGTATTAAGATGGATCTCAGAGAAATAGGAATAGAAAGTAGAAATTCGATCCGGTTCCCTAAGGATAGAAGTCAGTGGAGAGCTTTTGTGATCACGGTATTAATTTTCGGGTTCCATAGGCCATAGGCTTAGTTAGTTAGCATTTATATTTCAATAACTGGATTACCTAATTCCACAAATAAGATTTAATTCAGTGCTACAGATTATAGTGAACATAATAAAAACAAAATCGTGGCACAGCTATCTTCATTCATCTTCTGTGATTATTTTTGTTTCTCGGTGCATTTACTATTGTAAGCAACAGACAATTTTAACGGGCTGTAACTTAGAAATACTGCAGCTAAAAGATGTAAAATTTTGCTATATTCCTTTCCTAATAAACAAGTAAACTCTTGCCAAAATATTATAAAGATAGCTTTCGGTGCGTGCCATGTGTCAGTTGAATTGACATGGAATGGCCGAGAGTTATATATGTGTAAGGTTCACACACATATACAGCTATAAGTGATAACCAAAGCTTATTGCAAAGCAAGAATTACTTGTGAAGGTCGCAGGCGAGAGTATGTTATAAAAGGAAAGTCGTGATACGAAATACGTTGATAGAAACTGATCGATGTAATCGAAGATTTGGCGAAGGGGAAACAAGGTATGCGCCAGCTATGATAAACATTACGCTGGTAGCGTCGTTAACGAAGTGTTTTCATGGAGATGGAAACACTAACGCAGTTCTATATCAAAATACAACTTACCGGAAATCACTATGCAACAGAACTTCTTTCTGTTGCATACTGTCGAACTTAAACTTGTACAGAGATCACTTTTATCACTTTTATTTATGCACACTTCTCATTCAAGATTCGAGTTGTATTTTTTCAACTATTTCCCTAACTGTTAGGTGAAATGCTGCTGTATTGCTGCAAGACCTATATTCGTGAATGGTAGGAAAACTATTTTTAAATGTATTGACTCTCCGTTAGCACCCGAATTTCTGTTTCAGTTATATTTCAATATAAACTTGTTTTCAAAACATCTAAATTTCTAAGAAAACCTAGATACATTTATCCATCTTCAAAAATTCAAGCTCAAACTCTGTGACCTTGAACAAACATTCTTCTGAATTTAGTAGTATCATACATTGTTGGAAAAGCTCATATTATTTTTCAAGCAAGACTTGAATCAGCTCTTAGGTCAGAAGCAGTGGCGTTGAGACTCTATAACAACTTCACATATGGGGTCATTTCCAATATTTGCTGTAAGAGAAATAACAATAACATAAATATATATAATTACTTCTATTACAGCTTTAGTTCTTCACCACACAGTTAATTTTTGCAAAGAGCAATATCTTTCATTTTATAACATGATATAATTTCGAGTACTTTGCAAAAATTATCTCTTTTGCATGAAACAAGTGACATATACGTATATATAACTTCTGCAAATACTTCTTTATTTTTATGTAATAGAAATATTTGATGAACATTAAAAATAATTTCACTAAGTATAGCACTATTGAACAAACTAAAACCAAATAATGGTGGGTGTAAAAGAGATTTACTGTCATGCTTTTAATCATTTCCTGCTATGTTGTATATACAAGTAATAAAAAAAAGTGATAATGTTATTTTTTGTAATAGGATGTTCGTCATTCAAGATGGGAGACATAAAAGATGCATTGATAAATTTCGAAGAATGTTGGAAAATCAGAAAGCAGTGTCTGTATAAGCATAATAAAGATTTATTAGAGTGTGGAGATGAGATTGCAAAATGCTACGCTACATTAGGTAGGTACTTAGAGATTTCAAGTACTTGATAATTCTATCTTGATGTTACACATAACCCGTTATCTTTTGTCATTATATGGATTTTGGGTAAGTTACAGTGAAATGTCATCTTAATTCAATTACAAATTCGAATCCAGAATAAATACAGAATAAAACTTATACTTACTGTAACATTAGAAGAGTGTGTCCGATAAAAAGATACATATTTGCGGTAATTTAATGCTAGTAATGGAATATCTCACACCCAAACTTGGTTTCTGATTGTGCATTCGTCTCATTTATTCACTTACCATTAATTATTTACAAATAGTTACTTACTTTAAGCTACAGCAGAGATATTGCTCCAATTATAATAAGTCCTTTATTTATTCAAAAATTCAATTTTTAAACGAGATATATAATGAAATACTTTATAAGATGTTAAGGAATAGGTTTACTTAGTACCCCATATGTTCAAACCAAATTGGTCCTAATATTTCGAGTCTCATTTTGATCTTTTTTTGACTGATATATATTGGTAAATGGTATTGGTACAAACAAGGGTAAAATGAGGAAAGGTTGCATTAAAAAGAAAATGAAAAAATATAAAAAATATTTTACATTAGCTTCCTAAAGCTGATCGAAGTCTACTACCAACAAACTGTTCAAATAATTCTCTTCCTTCTCTTCGACATAATCGTTTAACCCTATACGATATTATTCCGTATTTGATTTAAACTTGCAGTATTTAAGTTTATTTCATTATTTAACCTGTAATCTATGATATTTCTCATAAATAGAAGCTTTGCTTTGTTATAATTAAATATAAACTAATTATTTGCTGAGCAAAACTATATATTTTCATTAAAATTAAACACGTGTTACAGTTTCGCCAACTAACTCTTTGGCTTCATCAGACACTATGTGATACAGGATAACTGTACAGTCGTGTTTAATTTTAATGAAAATATATAGTTTTGTTCAGCAAATAATTAGTTTATATTTAACTGTAATCTATCTTTCTAATTTATTATTAGTTTTGTACATCAATTTAACACTCTTAAGATCGTGTGATATATATTTCAAAACACTTGCGAAGGCACGAAATTAGACTATTGCTTTGTGTATCTTTGATTTCTTCAGCCTAATGCTTATGTCTTTTCAAGTTTCCAGTGTAAGTTTTGTTACGAAAGCAGGTAATGTCATATACCGCGCTATAGTATGTGGTCTTCGTAAAACAGTCATAACATCCAAGGTTACTAAAGTCTTTCCTATGTTTCTACCTCGTTCCCAAAATACTTTAATATTGTACTAGTTAGGCACCTTATTAAATTATTAGTTATCTCAGGGCTCATAGCGAGTCACTTTTTTTTAACTAAAAGTTACTTTTTTTTCAAGTTGGTCACTAAAAGTTATTTTTTTACAAATTTGTCACTAAAAGTTACTTTTTTGGGAGGTAAAGTGACTTTTTCGTGTGATTTATGTTTTGCATTAGTAGTTTTCTCAGAAAAATATTATAAAAATAAATCGAAAAAGGCAGAAACTTGTTACTCGTTACTCTTCTGAAAGTTTCAGTACTTGCTGCCACATGTGAAACAGTCAGCTTTTATTCCTTCTAAAGCACAGTGGATGGTTGGTGGATGCTTAAGCTCTCAAGGTGGGGTTGAGAACCCTTCTGTGTCTATTCTTTCTTCTATTATAATAGTCTTTTAGTTTACTCTCGTAATAGTTAACGCTCCGCTCAACGTTGTGTGTGTGTGTGTGTGTGTGTGTGTGTTTGTGTGGTTCATCATGTTCGTCTTGTGTTATGCTTCTTGCATGTTCTTCTTAAGAGTGGGTGATGAATTTGAATATGTCATGGCTTTGAGAACTCTCAATGCTAAGTTAAATATAATGTCTGGGATGAAGAAATTCGGAAATAGGCCAGAACTGGTTCTACTTACTCAGAAGCTTCTTACATCTGCTAAGTCTGCTTACCGTAACTACAAAGCATACTTAAAATAAGAAAGGAAGAAGCTCAAAAAGATGAAACAAAACAAGAAACAAAGAGAGAGGTGATGGAGAAATTGACAAAGGAAAAAAGGAGCATAATGAAATTTTGCTCACTTTTTGGTCACTTTTTCGTTTGCTTTTAGTCACTTTTTCGTGTACTTTTGGTCACGTTTCAACTATTTACAAGAGACCAGATCACTATGAGCCCTGTTATCTTAATGTACAAATTGTTATAAAATAATGGAAACACGTGTAGCTTGCAACACGTAAGGTGGTAATACTGATCATACATATGCAACGCCTGGCAGTTATTAGTGATACCTTAAGTGGTCGTCTACATTAAGTCGGAGAACGGTAGAACGAAGGCATGTGTTGAAGCGAGCAGACTGTGACGATACAAAATGGAAAGTTCCCGAGTCTCAAAAAAGGCCAAATTGTAGATCCATGGTTAGTTGGCGCAATTGTACCTAAGGTGGCAGTATGTGAGATCTGTTGCGCGGAAGGGGGTAAAATGTGATGACAGCTTACAGAAATCATTGCAAAAGAACACTAGCGAAGAGTAAGACTGAACAAAAGAGATTCCTCATTGACAGGAATTCAAACGTTGAAGAGGATTGCCAGCAAGAGTCATAAAAATATGTTGCAAAAGTATCTGCAGAACCCAATCAGGACCTTTAACAGTCTATTTCGACAATCACAGCCCTACGATACTTATGTTCCTAAACATCTGCGGTTGGGTTGCAATTTTCAAACTGCTGATCATCGACAAAACGCTTTAGCGTGAAGAAAATGGTGCCGAGAACATGTAAAATCGACCGTCAATGATTTGAAGAACATCATATGATTGTATTAGTTCTGTTTCAGTTTATCTCTAACGACAGATCGTGTTTGTGTATAGCGGAGGCCTAAAGAACCTTATACTCCGAACGAAGAAGCATATATCTTCTAGCGTGAAATTTTGCGACTGCTGTCTGATACACTGGACCACAATTTCCTGATATTCCATGGGTGTTGTGATTATTACCATTACTGCCAGGACACATTACTTCCACTGAAAATGTAGACGTTTTATATAAAGGTAACCAAGAAAGTTCTGTCGCTTTTTCATCCACCACTTTCGAAAATCGATATGTCATCTACGACATATCTGGAAGATCAAAAATAGTCCCCCATCAGTATCGACGACCTTCTGCCAACGTCTGGAAGGCCATGAATTCCATCACGGTAAAACTTCTTGGTAAAACGAAGAAGGTATCAAGTGCATTTTGCATCTCTACTAGGGATTTGAACCAAGTCCTCTAAGGTGATTGTTCAAGGAATAGAACAGGTGATAATTGGACGATGCAATGTTCGGGGAGTATGGCGGATGCAATAGTGTTTCCCATCCAAGGTGTAGAATGGTGTCCCGGGTCATCCTAGCCACGTGGGGCTTAGCATTGTCCTGTAACAGGACTCCTTTGCGATTCAGAAGTGCTGACCCCAGAGTTTTGAGTTTTTGTTGAATACGGATCAATTGCTGATAGTACATAGTTATATTGATGCTCTGACCAGCTGGTAGCAGTTCCCGATGTACGATGCTGCTAGCAGTCTACCGAACACATAGGAGGACCTTCTTATGGTGTAATTCTGGTTTCGGCTGTTTTGGAACCGGTTCATGCGATGCTAACCAATGATGACGGCACCGCGGAGCTTCATACAGAACCCACTTATCATCATATGTCAACACCCTGTCTGGAAATGGCTCCTTCCTCAGACTAGAGAGCAGAGAAACACGTGTCTGGTCACGTTATCCTCTGGCCCGGACTGAAATCAAGTGGGAACCATCGATCCAACTTGTAGTGCTTCCCAAGTTGATGGAGGTGCTTCCAAATAGTTTCTCCACTCACACTGAATTGTAGTCCCAATTTCTCACATGTCTGGCCACTGTTCGCCTCAATTGCTGGCTGAAGATCTTCATTTTGTACATGTGTTGGTCTTCCGGCACGTGGTGCGTCTTCGAGTGTTTCGTCACCTGCTTAAACTTGTTAAGCCACCGCTGCACTCTCCACGTAGTCATGGAACCCTTACCAAAGGCCTGGCACATCTTCCGCCCCCACTGCAGCAGCGTTTGACCCCTGTTTGAACTTGTACAGCATACACACCCTTATGACACTCTGTGGAGGTCCCATGTTCACTCTGTTCTTACGCATGTTCACGGTGTAACTGAACAGCCACAACCAAGTAGTATGTTGGACATACCCACACCAACTACTGACCTTTGCCTTATCTCCATTCGCGTTCAACTTACGGTGTGAGGGCCAATTGAACACAAACCTCCACTTAAAGCGACAGAACTTTCTTGGTTATCTTTATAAGAGACGTGCATGCTATGTTTCGGATGTTTCCGGCCAATGATACAATTTTCCAAGATGACAACCCGCAAATTCATGTTGCTGAAGCTGTTGATGTGCGGTTTCATGAATATCGGAATGAAATAGAGCATCTCCCGGATAGGCACGAGAGGAGGAGGTCGAAGTTGACAGTGCACTTCAATGTTATATACAATTGAAAATAAAATATTAGAATATTGCAAATACTGAAAATATGAAAGAAAAAGAAAAAATAAACCATATTAAACTTTATATTTAAACTAGAATATTAGTGCATTGTTTTTATATCATATTCGAATATAGATGTATGTTAACGAAGATTAATATGTAAAAACAGCGCCCTCTTCAGTATCACACAATTCGTAATGTCCATACTGCAATAGTCCATAGATGTTCTCTTTCCTTCAGTTCTGAAGTGGAGTGATCCAACAATGGAAGAAGAACATAACATAACAGCGAAACTCCAGCGTACTTTGTCTGAGAATTGTGGCTTTTTTTTTTTTTTTTTTTTTTTGAAACTTGTATTTATAGTGACGGTTGTATTTTTTGTTGTCATAAAGTGTAAAATTTTGTTATTTTCTTCTTTCGTTGTTGGATCTTTTAATTTTCGTTGTTGGATAATTTGGAGGAATATTCAATAAAGCTTCTTCTTCTTGTTCAAATTGAAACTGAATCCTCCAATAGAACTCGATACTTCAGCTTAGACGGATTAAGGGGAGAAACATATGACTGTTCTGGACGTTTATAAATGTTCCATCCAATATTGTATACAGTATTATTAATATGTATACTAATCTGCTGAATAAAATCAAGATGAAGTATTAATTCTCCAGCATACTTTGTCTGGAGAATTGCGGTCTGTCCTATTTTTTTTAAATCTGTATTTGTAGGGACAGTTGTAATTTTTGTTGTTGTAAAGTGTAAAACAAATGTTTTTTTTTTTTTTCGTGTCTGTATAAAGTAAATGTTATATGTAATAAGTATTATTATATCAAAATACAAGTTAAAATTTTCGTTGAGTATTAGAATTAAAAAGAATCAGTTTTAGGATACGTTAAACGTGCATGTATCAGAAATCATCATCCTTTATGAGTTACAGACATTGACTTTTTATAATTATGAAACTTCTAATTAAATAGCGACAAGCAGTTTTCTGCAAACGATTCAGCGTGTGAGAGAACATAGCATGACTATTCCGAATACTCTACCAAAACCGGAAGTGATTAAAATTTACTATTACTTCCGGTTTCAATACTGATTTTCATAGAAAAGAAACGGTAAGGGGTATCAAGATGTGTTGTTTGCAATTGATTCCGCGCTGGAAAATAGGTTCCATCTCCTTCGTTAACACTCTATTGAAACGTGAAGTGATTAAAATAAACCATTTTCGGTTTCAACCTTTCTCGCCATAGAACAAAATTGTATTAGACAGATGCAAACGGTCTTCTGCAAACGATTCAGAGTGTCAAGAGAATATACCATGACTATCCCGATCACTCTTCGAAAACCAGAAGTGGTTGTAATTTACTACTACTTCCGGTTTCAATACCGATTCTCGTAGAGCAAAAATAGTAAGAGATATTGAGATGTTTTTTTTAATCGATTCAGCTTCTCATGAATAGGTTCTGTCTCCTCCCTTAACCATCAATTTGAACCGGAAATGGTTCAGATTGACGATTTCTGGTTTCAAATTTTATCGCCATAGAACAAAAATAGTAAAGCATAGCGAGTAATGGATTTTTGATTTGTATTCAGCGTCCGAGAAACAGGTTCTATCTTTGATCTTATTAATCTCTTGCAACCTGTAGTTACAGAAGTTCTACTTCAAGTTTGAGTCTTGAATTCCTATAGTTTGGAAGTCTACTATATTTTTACACCATGAAATTTGATTCACTTAATTTGATCTTCTATGGCTTTCTTGTTCAAGTACATTTTTGTTTCTTTGTGGTGGATTCAACAATTTAAAAAATGCGTTTATAACATACAGTTTTTGTGACTCCTATGTTCAGTCGGGCTGGTTGTTTTGATTTGTTTCTAAATTGGCCTTGCAACTGTTGTCATCAAGTGTATGCTATGCAATCACCATACCTCAAATGAAATTTTGGTTACCTAACAATCGTAACAGTACCTGAAGTACATATCTTAATATATGTGTTTTAGAGGTTGCCTAAATACGATCTGATAGGCAACAAAAATATATCACAAACCAAGAAACAAATCTTGCTAAATTCCATTGTGTGTTCTGGATACACTTTATCGCGAACTTAGAAAGTTAAAGGTTAAAGCTATAAATGACTATTTTGAGTATGATCTTGGTGTCATTATTCACAAAATTTCTTCATCTTTACTGTTATATGGTGTCAAAAATTTTGAAAAACGAAATTTCTGGATATTACTTTAACGTATCCTTCCTCAAATTTAAGTTGTCTTAATAAGTGTTTATATATCTATCTATCTATCTATATATATATATATATATATATATATATATATATATATGTATATATATATATATATATATATATATATATATATATATATATATATATATAGGTTGTTCATTTATTATGTATCCAAAATTCACTGCTGAAATCCTTACACCTAAACAATAAAAAGAAAAATGTCTATATGAAACAGGGCGAAAAACCCGTTGTTTCAAAATTACGAGATGCTGAAATCGAGAGAATTGTAATTTTGACGCTTCCTAGCTCGAAAACTATGAGAGATGTCAAAGGCGGTTGAAGAAATATTAGAGGAAGTAGTACACTGTCTATCTAAATAACCATGTTTCAGAATTGGGACGTATCAGTGCATATGATTTTAGAGAGAGAGGTGGAAGAGCGGAGCCTATAACCACAGCTCCCTTATAAAATCCTTTGCGCCGATACGTCTCAACTCTGAAACATGGTTATTTAGATAGACAGTGTACTAGTTCCTCTAATACTTCTTCAACCGCCTTTGATATCCCTCATAGTTTTCGAGCTAAGCAGCCTCAAAGTTAGGTACATTTCGCCACCTCCCCCACCTTGGAATTTCGAAACAAAACCTATGCTAATCATTTGGGCCGGAATGTACCGCAAAAATTTTCGTTTGTACCGCTTCCAGTACAAAGTTATAAGAGTTTTAAGGTGGGAGGCTGGCGAAACGAAAGCCCCTCACCTTGGAATTTCGAAACAAAATCTATGCCAATTGTTTGTGCTACGTTTGTGCCGGAATGTACCGCAAAAATTTTCGTTCGTTTGTACCACATCCGGTAGAAAGTTATAAGAGACTGAAAGTAGGGGCTCTGGAAACGGTTGCCCCAGTAGTGAATAATTCACTTGGGAAGGATTTGACCTTTGACCTTTAGGCCTGGTCAAGTTCCTATGGGACCTAAACTGGAGCTAAACCGGCCTAAACCAGTATGTTGCTATGCTAGAATAAGGAAGTATACTCTTGGACAGCTATCAGCTATAGAAACAAGATGAAACATGCCTTTTTCGTGTTCTTGTCGTGTATTGGCTAGTTATTTGAACCCCCAAACCCCACTCCCTCCTGCGAAGAGCGTAGGCGGAACGTATGTGCTTGTGTAGATCATTCTGTTAGCACTCCTTAGCAGCTGTTGCAAAGGAAGAAACGTTAAATTTAAAGATGTCATCGTCAATGAGTTTATTAGATAAGCTTAATAAGCCATCAATGGTACCCTTTACAAAAATGCGAGATTAGAAGATTGGAGTACCATTTCGTATTGTAAACTGTGAGATAATTACAACGGTATATGGTAGGAAGGCATGTGTGACATTTGAAGGAGGCGAAAAAGTGATTTTACCAGGACGTTGTACTGAAAAATTGGAAGCAGATAATGGCGCATTATTAACGTATTTACAAAGTGGAAATGTCTGTTTAATATATAAAGGAATGAAGATTAATGTATCTGGGCGTAACATGCATGATCTTGAATTTACTGAACTGGTATACTCATCGTAAGTGTATAGTGGCATTGTACAAACAAAATGAAACATGAATTTTCCTCTTTGCCCCCTCCTCTTCATGCATGCGCAGTCATCTGTATGCATAGTGTCGTTATTCTGTGTTGATCAGCTACTGGAGTAACATGTCTTTGAGTGCTTGTGCATCAACTATGGATACCAAGAAAGAGTACGTGTTAAATGTGGAATATGGACTTAATTCAATGAAAACCAAATTAATTTGTATTGGACTGGATAGTGATACATTTGAGCCAGTGATTCGTGTTGGTAAAGGACTTGTGTTTGGAGTGGAGTTAAATTTGGCAGAATGGGAGAAACTTTTATATTTGACCCCGTTTGTTACGGACTATTTAAATTCTCAAGTGGAAATTACATTTATAAAATCTCTTGGCCGAAAAAACGAACTGGTGGTGCGAAAACTAATGGGTGAAAAATTAGTGATGTTAGAGAAGAAAGGAACACACGTGCTCCTCGAAACACTGTGTACTTAACTTCAAGTGATTGGCTTTATTTCTTGGAAATATTACCATGTATTGAACATGCTGTGAAAAACAGTAAAGTTTGCAGTGTTGTGTTTGCAGTGCATATTTTGACTTGTGTACAGATACTATTCGCAATCATGTACAATCGGAGTGTCTTACATGCAGAGGACTTGCCGGAATCCATACCTGTGTAGATGAACAGAGTATTATTAATGCTATGAACATCAATTTTCCAGTGTCTCTCTTGATAAGAACAGTGATGTGAACATTGATTTTGAAAGATTAAAATTGGAAATGAAAGTATTTTGCAAACAAAAACTCATAGATTCAATTATGGCTGATTTATTTGATAGTGTACAGACACAGCTATGGTGGGGGGAAACCGATACTCAACCTTCGGAGGGTATCAATGAAGTGAACGTCTCTTCATAAAGAAGAAAATTGATTTGTTTTTTCATGTATACTAAACAACGTAATAACAAATGTAATAAAAATATATAGTGAAAGTGAAATGTTTTATTTGTGTGTTTTGTGTTCGTTTCATACACCTCAATATGATAGAATTTTTGTGAACAGGTGTATACAAACCATTGTCCTTCAAACAGAGCTGTTCATCGAGTATTAATCACTGTTGGAATGGCAAATTACGAAATTGGTAATCTATAAAACATTTTGGAAGACTATTTCTCTACAACAAACACTATATGCTTGGAGCCAACTGAACCAGGACGATTATTCAAAACTACAAAAGGGACTATGTTCTCCATCTTAAACAAACACTTGTTAATAGAGGTAATAGATACACTGTCATCAGATGCTGCGAGTGATCTAAATATTCCATTGCCCGCAATAGCTCGGAAGATTTATTTTGAAAGGTCTTTTAAGCTTCGTGGAATAGTGGTTTTCTCTGGAGGAAAAGGAAAGGAAATAAATGCAATTGGCCACTACATAGTAGTATGTTTGCGTCAATATGGCCATTGGGAACTGTACAATGCTCTGGATGATAAAAAAAGAGAATGTATCAACGAGAGGAGTTTCTCCTGTTTAACTTTTAAAAAATAATAGTTGACCTTTCGTTTACTAATAAAATTTAATATACGCACTCGACGATCGGAAACACAAAATATTCTATAAAACAGTGCATTATTTAAGGCAATTTTGCATGAACTCGACTTCGTTGGTAAAAAGAAGAAAATTCGATTATTAAAATTCTATATAAGGTTATAAATGCTCCTAAATAAAATTAAATGTAATACTTGAGAAGGAAAATCAAGATACATTGACTTCCTTTCCAGTGAAATTGCCAAAAGAGAATTTTGTAATAGTTCTCCGGCTAAGTTCATTTTATATTAAATAAATAAAACCATCCCAAACTATATCTTTGCACTAACTTTAGAATATGTTCGGATTTTACGTACTAAGTACATTTGCTAAATTAACACCCACTAGTTTCATTTATATATCTTGTATAGGCTATGTGTATTTTCAAGTAGATACAAAGAATAAGTATAATGGTATGTTACGTTTTTTATATGAATTCATCTCTTAGTTTCTGTTGTTTATTTGGCAATAAAAGAGTACCCACCAAATGGATACTAGTATAAATTTTATTAAACACGTAGTTCTAGTGTGAAATATTAACAATTCTGGAATTAATTGTCAACCTGTATCCATTGTGTATTTCTTGCTTCTATACATTTATATATACAAGAGATCATTCATATGTTCAAAGCAATATATTTTCTTTGTTCTCTACCCGTGACTGGTGAAATAATGGAAGAATTTATTGTAATATATACTAGTATTGAGTACTAATTTTACAATATACGATGTCTCTCACCAGGGAAGGGTCCAAATAGGGCACTCGAGTTGCCGAACGACATGTATCAGATATGAAAGAGGGTGTGAAACTATGTACACTCATGTCCAAAATTATTGTCGCATATCTATAACTGTCTTCTTGTAAGAATATAGTTTGATAATGATTTTGCAGGGTACTTTTAATACTGATTCTGTGTGTATAATCGGGAAATGTATATTTGTAGTAAATTTCATAGGAAAAGAATTATAAATACAAAAATTATAATAAGTAAAATAAAATGTTGCTAAATGGACAAGAAAGATTTATTTTCGTTTTATTGTTCTTATTTACTGCTCTTGTCTCATGAAATTTGCCACATACATGTCTTTGCCGATTATATACATACTAACATTATAAGAAATACCGGGCGAATTCGTTATCAAATTATATTCCTACAGCAACATATTTAAAGACATGCGACAATAATTTTGGACATGAGTGTACATATGCAAATTTATAGCGGCTGAGAGCAACATAGACAATCATGAGAAGTGAAAGAAATATGGCCGACCGTAGAGCCTAGCAACACAGAAAGCTAAGGAATCACTTGTTCCGTGCGTGAATGGCCACAGAAATGAATCTAAATGTTTAGTAATAGATGCATAAAACCTGCTATACATAATTAACATCATGGCCGCCATATTGAAAGTAGCCATCTTGAATTTGGAATCGCAGTATAAAAGAGAAAGTGGGTCATATTGCATATGAAATAGCACTGAAATATTACCAGGAATACATTAGTGTTAACCATTCTGTAGTAACTGTTGTGAGTGGAGAAGTAACATGCAAGAAGAACGCGTATAAACTGTGATTTAGACTCACTAGTATGACGCAAAAGGTAGAGCTTGGAGAACTCTGGTTTGTATACAGACCAAAGGAAAAGTGTGTTTGCATGCAGAATAGTTGCGAGTAAGGGAAAGATAGTCTTTGACGACAGAGAAAGAAGAGAACAAAGGTGAGTCCGTGCCACCTACTGTGTGTCCAGTTTGCAGACAGAAAATACGCGAAGAAGCTCATCTGCGTTATCAGTGAAGTAGTCAAGTAAGATCAGTTGACACACTTGAAAAATTGCTAGAAAATGAAAAGGTATATTCTAGTTCATTATATGAAAAAGTTATTTCTTCTTGTGGGCATGAATATGAATCTCCAGGTAGTTGTGTCATTATTAGTGCGTGAGTTTGAGACGTGCAACAATAATCCCTGTGAAGAAGATCAGAAATGTAGTTTTTAGTGAATATTGATACAGTGGTCGAAGAATATCAAACGTTAGAGATAGATGATAGTGTGTCAGGTGAGAACAGCTCTTGTGTTATCATCACACTCTTATAGATACTGTTCACATCAACTGTCCGTCATAGATTGGTATGTACCTTTATTATTATACTTGCTTATGTGATGATATATGTTATTTTCTTTGAGAATAACCACGTCGTAATTGTACCTGTAGTCCCCAGCCCTCCTTTGTGTCGGGTGTTTGAACGTGACAACTATCCATCTTTTACACTGCAATATAACCACATCTTTGCACGTATAAATGCTCTTTGTAATATTTTTCTAGATGTGCATCCTGTGTCAACATTATTCCGACAGGTTATTCCGCAGTTTATTCAAACATCCCCTCACAACTTTCTTGCATGTTACTTCTCAACTCACAATAAAGTTACTACAAAATGGTTAATACCAAAGAATTCCTGATAAAATTTCAGTGCTATTTCATATGCCACATGGCCCACTTTCTCTTTTACATTATCAACCCGAATTCAAGATGGCCACTCAATATGGCGGTCATAATGTTAATTACAGATATAGCAGATCTTATCATGCATCTACTACTAAACACTTGCCCTTAATTCACACGTAGAACGAATGATTCTTTAGCTTTCTATGTTGCTGGGCCCTGCAGTCGGCCATATTTCTTCCGGCTCTCCTGCTTTTCCATGTTGCCCTCAGCCGCTATAAATTTACATGAGTACATAGTTTCACACCCTCTTTCATGTCTGATACATGTCGTTCGGCAACTCGAGTGCCCCATTCGGACCCTTCTTTGGTCAATGAATTCATGGCATTTATGTAACTAAAATTCCACTTGCTTAATTTGTATCGTATTTATAAATACAACGCTCTGTATATTTTGGAAAGAGAAATCATTCTTCAATTTATACTTTATTTTTGCGACGCAAATAATTTCTTTTCTTCGATGGGAACTGCTAGTAACCAATTTCTTTCCCACAAATTAGAACAAAAGAGTCTTTCATCGTTCACCCATACATATATGTGAAACGTTTTTTTTACGATGAGAAGATTTTAGTGAGTAACAAAGACCACATTCATTTTCTGAACTATATATATATATATATATATATAATATATATATATATATATATATATATATATGAAACTCATATTTCTACTACTTGGATACTTCATTGTTTCTTCCTTACTCATTAATATGCAAAGATTACGTTCTATAGTTATTAGGAATTAAATTAAGAACTTTCCTCAATTATTTATGGAAATACTGGCTGCAGGCCAGAGTAGACCAGGTGTTTGAACGACTGACCGACACCAACCATATTGCTTAGTCCGTTTTAACTCCACGTTCTTACGTTCGAACTACTCACCCCGTCCTTCTACATAGTGGCTAGTGAACTAGAGGGGCGTACGTCTAGTGACCGCTCAAGAATTGGTACAGCGGCTAGCCCCCATTTAGTGAAGTCCTGTGTCCGCTGACCCTGTGCGTATAATTAGTAAACGGGCCTACCAATTCCCTAATTATATAGTGCGACTGCGTTCATTCTGCCGGATACTACTGTCAACTTTTTACAAATTCTTCTCCCAGCAGCAAGGAACTACGTTGTGGGATTACTTTTAGTGTTACCTCCCGTGCAGTGTGTTTTAAATTTAATTTTGGTTTTCTACCATATAGTGATTTTGCAATAAATTTAATAGATGATTTTCTGACCAGACAGCAATATTGTTAAAGGTTTAACCTAGATACTTAACCACCGAATTCTTACGCAGTATCAGAAAGTAACTATGCATGTCATAACTTGTCGTGTTGTATTTTCCATAAACCACTTTAAACAACTGAAATTAACTCGAAGCAAAACTTTAGTGTCATGGAAGTTATAAGAGATGCTCGAAGTGATCCCCTTGCACTTGAAGACACAGTTGCACACGTTTCTGCATGTTCTTGAAGACGTTGTGCAGAACATCGGGAATGATGTTCCGAATGTGACGTGTCAGTGCAGCTTGGAGTTTTTGTATGGTGTGCGGATTGCCTTCATAGGCCTTTCCCTTCAACGTACCCCATAGAAAGTAATCCGGTGGAGTCAGGTCGATAGTCGCCTAACCGACTTCTTTGGACTGTGCAGCATCACGTCTCGCACCTCCGCCACCTTCTCTGCGGATGTGGCTGAGGAAGGCCTACCTGATTTTGGAGCATTATGATCGCTTCCGGTCTTTCGAAACTTAGTGATGAGGTTCCCTACAGCATTGCGGTTAGGCATCTTCACTCCTGGGAACTTCGCTGCAAATCCAGCTTCTACTGCCGAGCTAAACTTGTCTCCATTGCGGAACAGATGCTCTACAAGAAACACTCTTTGTTCAATCGTCAGCATGATGACCTGGATCACAATGATGTCACACAAGACGTTGGTCTTCAATCAAACCGGACCTATGAACAAATACCTGGTCAAATATGATTCAATGGAAAATGTATTATTAATTGACCATCATATAAGTCATCACTTAGGACACCACAACATGGCACTGCATAGTTACTTTCTGAACACCCGGTATAAGAAATATCTCAGTTCAAACCAACAGTTTGGAATAAACATACGGAAATTACTTGTCACAAACAAACTTGACAAGAGTATAAAAGAGTGCAACATCATAATGAAATAAGTTAGAAGCTTTCAAAAAATCAATTTCTAAAACCGATACGATACAAGGTAACCAAAACCGTTGTTGCCGTTCTAGAGCAGTAATAAACAAAGAGCAATACAGTGGACGTGCCTTTAAGTATAGAAGAAATCTCCATGAGCATCCAACATCTTTTGCCAGCGTTCCTGCAGCTGCACCTGGTAATAAAAGTCGGAGGTCTTCGATGCAAAGAAGTCCGTGAATGCGTTCCACAGGCCTCCCTCATTTGCGAAGGATCTCCCAAGGAGACGGTTGTCAAGCAAACGAAATAGGTGATAATATGCTGGCCCAGGGTCCAGTGAATACGGTGCATAGTACAGTGGCTCCCAGTCAATTGCAGAAGGGTCTCCCGGGTTTTCTTTGCGACATGTGGCATGGCATTGTCTTGCAGGAACAGCACACAATTGCGATATAGCAATGCTCGCTCCTTCTGACGCAATGCATGGTGCACACCCTTTGCCATTACTCAGAGAAGAGGTCAACAGTGATAGTGTGACCAGGTCGTAATATATCACTTGGTGATAAGTCCACCATACAGAGAGCATGGACTTTCGAGAAAGCAGAGGTGGTTTTGAGGTGTGAAGAACAGGGTCACGTGGCAACAACCAATATCTGAAACGCTTAGAACTGGCATGGAGAACACACTTCTCGTCACCAGTTAGTAAGCAATGAAATGTGGGTGTGTTCAGGTGTCGAATGAGCAAGGACAAATAGATTGTCACTCGTTGTTCCTTATTGGTTGCCGACAATTTGTGGGGTACTCCGTTGCTTAATCTGTATGACTTCTCTATTCCATGCAGGTCTAGTCTAATTTCTTCAGCGTAAACATGGAACCTGTCTGCAAGTTCATCACAAGTTAGACCACTGTCCCCCCGATTGCTGTCGGCCTCTTAGTCCAACATATGTGTTCTTCACTGCAAGGTTCATAAGCAAGGCTATCTCCCGAACGAAACTTCTGAAGCTGATACCTGGCGGTGCGTTCGTTCAGAGCATTCTTCCTAAATACCTACCTACCACATGTGGAGACTTGATGCGACATGTGACAGGCACACTATTCTCTTTCTCTTCGACACTGCACGAGCTATGACTCCTGTGCGTGCGCATCGAGCCTGTATTACTAAAGGTTGACGATCAGATTAACTTCCGATCGCTTGGCAGGTACGTGTGTTATTTCATTTCCTCTCTGTAAGCGCATGATTAACAGTACGTCAAAAACAGCAAGAACTCTCCGGTTATCTTGTAGTTTATTCATTTGTAGATTTCTAGAGTTTTCTTTGAAAAGTATAACAAAAATGATCAGCATTTATGGGAACTTTTCGTTTTTATATGCCAGGATTGAACATATTAATAATCGCCATAGTGGGTTAGCCATTAACCCTTAACGCAAGTTTATATCTCCGTGTCTCTTATAATTTGACTTCTGACTGATAGATACATGTTCGTGCCCGTAGCCATTGAATCGAGTGGCATTTGGGGCCCCGAAGGGCTCAATTTCATCAAAGAAGTAGGCCAACGTATTGCACACCTTACTGGTGACAAGCGGGCTACTACTTTTCTGATACAACGTATCAGCATAGCAGTTCAGCGAGGAAATGTGGCTTCCATTTTAGGTACATTACCTCCTGGAAAATTATTAGAAGAAGTTTTCCTTTTGTAACTGACTGTTCAGAATTTACTGTTTATCTTTCTGTAAAAAAAATAGCACATTACTTTTTTTAAAAATATATATTATTTCATTATATACTGTATATTCAAAGAAATAAAAACACTGGTAATAACACAATAAAAAAAATTGACTTCAATCCATCCTAAATATGAAATATCCTCCGTATCAATTGTATTAGAAATCACTATGTTCAGAGCTTCATCGAAGAAAATGAATATATTCTATAGCAGACTAACAGTTGTCTATAACATAGTACCGAAAGTAATGATCCGGAACACCATTCTGCGCCTTGGATGGGAAACACTATTACATCCGATATACTTCCCGGACATTGCACCGTCCGATTATCACCTGTTCCATTCTTTGAACAATCATCTTACAAGACGCAGTTCAAATATCTAGTAGAGGTGCAAAACGCAGTTGATACCTTCTTCACTTCACGCCCACCAAATTCCACTGCGATGGAATCCATGGCCTTCTGAACATTGGCAGAAGGGGGTCGATGCTGATGGCGACTACCTTTGATCATCCACGTACGTCTTAGGTGACACATCGATGTCCGAAGGCGGTGGGTGAAAAAGCGAAAGACCTTTCTTAGTTACCTTTATACAAACGAAATTTCTTGTGGTACATTCCGGTACAAATGACTGACATAACTTTATTTCGAAATTCAAATGTGGGGAGACTGTGGAAACGGCAGCCCCCCCCCCCTGATTTAAAAACTGTCATATCTTTGTACCGCAAGTAATATAAACAAAACTTTTTACGGTACATTCCGGCACAAACATAGTACGAACAATTGACATAGGTTTGTTTCGAAATTCCAAGGTAGAGGTGCTGTGGAAACGGAAGCCCCCAGTTTAAAACTTATATCTTTGTACCGGAAATGCCACAAATGAAAATTTTTGCACCAGATTCCGGCACAAATGTAGCACAAACGATTGGCATAGGTTTTGTTTCGAAATTCCATGGTAGAGGGACTGCCGTTTCCTCAGCCCCCACTTTAAAACTCTTTTAACTCTTTGCCGGACGTGCTACAAACGAAAATTTTTCCGGTACATTCCGGCACAAACGATTGACATAGGTTTTGTTTCGGAAATTTCCAAGGTGGGGGGCTGTCGTTTCCACAGATCTTACTTTCAGACTCATAACTTTGTACCGGAAGTAGTACAAACAAAAAAATTTGCGGTACATTCCGACACAAACGCAGCAAAAACGATTGGCATAGGTTTTGTTTCGAAATTCCAAGGTGGAAGTTTCTGCCGTTTCCAGAGCCCCTGCTTCCAGACACTCAACTTTGTACCGAAAGTGGTACAAACGAAAATTTTTGCGTTACATTCCGGCACAAACATAGAACAAACGATTGGCATAGGTTTTGTTTCCAAATTATACTGTGGAGGGGCTGCCGTTTCGGCAGCGACCCATTTTAAAACTTATAACATTGTACTGGAAGTTGTACAAAGGAAAATTTTTGCGGTACATTCCAGCACAAACGATTGTAATAGGTTTTGTTTCGAAATTCCAAGGTGAGGGCTGCCGTTTTGCCAGCCTACCCACTTTAAAACTCGTATAACTTTGTGCCAAACGTGGTACAAACTAAAATGTTTGCGGAACATTCCGGCACACACGATTGGCATAGGTGTTCTTTCGAAATTCCAAAGTGGAGGGGCTGCTGTTTCCACAGCCCCTACTTCCAGACTCTTGTAACATTATATCGGAAGTGGTACAAACGAAAATTTTTGCGTTACATTCCGGCATAGACGTAGCACAAACGATTGGCATATATTCTGTTTCGAAATTCCAAGGTGGGGCACTGGCGTTTCCCCAGCAGCCCCTACTTTGAAACCTCTTACAACTATAATAATAATAATAATAATAATAATAATAATAATAATAATAATAATAAAGAATTTTATTGTCGTTAAGCTATACATAGCAATATACAACGTCAAAGTGTGATACAATATTGTTACGTAAGTACAAATAAATAATGATCTATAACTAAATTAATGATGAAATGACATTACAAAATAAATTACAATAACAATACGCATTTTAATTACAAGCTCAACACGAGATTACAAAATACGTTACACTTCTATTGAACAATTAAAATACTCCTCTAAAGAATAAAAAGGTGTTGCAACTAACCAATTGTATAACTTACTTTTAAATCTATCTATGTGTTCATCTTTTAGTGATGCAGGCAACTTGTTATACAGTTTTATTCCAATTGTTTCATAACTATTTAATGATTTGGACAGTCATTGATATGGGACATTTATGAATTTACTGCTTCTAGTATGATACGAGTGGATGTCTTGCCTGAGTTGTAAATTTTGGTGATTACTTTTTATATAGAGGAGTACTGTGTAAATGTATAGATTGATTGTTGTCATAATTTTAAGTTTGATAAACAAAGGTCTGCAATGAGCTAATTTGTCTACGTTTGAAGTAATTCTGATGGCTTTTTTCTGTATTAAAAGAATGCTATTTACATGATAATTGTTACCCCAAAATAATATACCATGCAAAATTATACTCTGAAAAAAAGCAAAGTAAGCCAATCTGACATATTTATCAGGAACATGATTTTTTAGTTGTTTTAGCAGATATATTACTCTTGACAGTCTTCCAGAAATATAATTAATATGCTGTTCCCACGATAACTTGTCAATATATATACCTAGGAACTTCACACATGTTAAGTTATTCTCAACAGGCACTTCTTTTAGACTAAAACTCATATGTTGAGTTTTATTCTCGTTTCTACTATGTAACGGAAGTGGTACAAACGAAAACTTTTGTGGTACATTCCGGCACAAATGTATCAGAAACGATTGGCATAGGTTTGGTTTCGAAAATCCAAGGTGGAGGGGCTGCCGTTTCCAGAGCCCCTACTTCAAACTCATAACGTTGTACCGTAAGTGGTACAAAGGAAAATTTTTGAGGTACATTCCGGCAAAAACGTAGCAGAAACAATTGGCATAGGTCTTTTTTCGAAATCCCAATGTGTTGGGGCTGCCGCGTCGGCTGCGCCCCACTTTCAAAACTCTTATGACCTTGTAATGGAAGTGGTACAAACAAAGATTTTTGCGGTACATTCCGGCACGAACGTAGCAGAAACAATTGGCATAGGTCTTGTTTCGAAATTTCTACGTGGAGGTGCTGGCGTTTCCAGAGCTCTTACTTCCAGACTGTTATTACTTAGTACTGGAAGTGGTACAAACGAAAATTTTTGTTGTACATTCCGGCACAAACGTAGCATAAACGAGTGGCATAGGCTTTGTTTCGAAATTCCAAGGTGGGGGTCTGGCGTTACCGCAGCCGAGACATTGAAACTCTTATAACTTTTTACCGGCAGTGGTACCAACGAAAATTTTTGCGGTACATTTCGATATAAACTTAGCGCAAACGATTTGCGTAGGTTTTGTTTCGAAATTCCAAGGTGCAGGGGCTTCCGTTCACCAGCCCCGCCACTTCAAAACTCTTATAACTTTGTACCGAAAGCGGTAAAAACGAAAATATTTGCAGTACTTTCCGGCACAAACAATTGGCATAGGTTTTGTTTCGAAATTCCAAGATGTAGGGGCTTCCGTTCACCAGCCCCGCCACTTCAAAACTCTTATAACTTTGTACCGAAAGCGGTAAAAACGAAAATTTTTGCGGTACATTCCGGCACAAACGTAGCATAAACGATTGGCGTTGGTTTTGTTTCGAAATTCCAAGGTGGAGGGACTGCCGTTTTCCCAGCTTACCAACCTAAAACTCTTATAGATTGTGCCGGACGTGGTACAAACGAAAATTTTTACGTTATTTTCCGGCTTAAACGTAACAGAAACAATTGGCATAGGTTTTGTTTCGAAACTCCAGGGTGAAGGTTTGGCGTTTCTTTGAATCTCTTTCAACTGTATAACGGAAGTGGTACAAGCGAAAAATTTTTCGGTACGTTCCGGTACAAACATAGCTCAAACAATTGGCATAGGTCTTGTTTTGAAATACCAAGGTGCAGGGGTTGCCGTTTTCAGATCCCCTACTTCCAGACTTTTATAAATTTGTACCGGACGTGGTAGAAACGAGAATTTTTGCAGTATATTTCCGGCACAAATGTAGCACAAAGAATTTGCGTAAGTTTTGCGTAAGGTGGGAGGCTGTCGTTTCGCCCTCCCACCCAATTTAAAACTCTTACAACTTGTACCGGAAATACCACAAACGAAAATTTTTGCGGTACATTCCATCACAAACAATTGGCAAATGTTTTGTTTCGAAATCCCAAGATCGAGGTTTCTGCCGTTCCAGAGCCCTTACTTCTAGACTCTTATAAATTTGTACCGGAAGTGATACAAACGAAGCGGTACATTCCAGCACAAACGTAGCACAAATGATTCGCATAGGTTTTGTTTCGAAATTCTAAGGTGGTGGGGCTGCCGCTTCTACAGACCCCAACTTTAAACCTCTGATGACTGTACTGGAAGTGGTAAAAACGAAAACTTTTGTGGTACATTCCGGCAAAACTTAGCACAAAGGATTGACATGTCTTTTTTTTCTTCTTTTTTTTTTCAAAATTCCAAGGTAGAGGGACTGGCGTTTGGCCAGTCCCCCACTTTAAAACTGTTATAACTTTGTAACGGAAGTAGTACAAACGAAAATGTTTGCGCTACATTTCGGTACAAACGTAGCACAAACGATTGGCATCAGTTTTGTTTGGAAATTCCAAGGCGGGGGCTGCCGTTTTCCCAGCTTACCAACTTTGAAACTCTTATAAATTTTTAACGGAAGTGGTAAACACGAAACTTTTTGCAGCACGTTCCGAAAAAAACGTAGCGCAAAAAATTGGCATAGGTTTTGTTTCGAAATTCAAAGGTGGAGGGGCTGCCGTTTCAAGAGCCCCTACTTCAAACTCATAACTTTGTACCGGAAGTGGTACAAACGAAAATTTTTGCGGTATATTCCGGCAAAAATAATTCTCCTAGGTTTTGTTTCGAAATTCCAAGGTGGAGGGGCTGCCGTTTCCAAAGCCCCTACTACAAACTCATAATTTTAGACCTAAAGTGGTACAAAAGAAAATGTTTGCGGTACATTCCGGCACAAACGATTGGCATCGCTTTTGTTTGGAAATTCCAAGGCGGGGGCTGCCGTTTTTCCAGCTTACCAACTTTGAAACTCTTATATATTTGTAACGGTAGTAGTAAAAAACGAAACTTTCTGCGGCACGTTCCGGAACAAAGGTAGCACAAAAAATTGGCATAGGTTTTGTTTTGAAATTCAAACGTGGTGGGGCTGCTGTTTCAAGAGCCCCTACTTCAAACTCATAACTTTGTACCGGAAGTGGTACAAACGAAAATTTTTGCGGTATACTCCGGCACAAACGATTCCCATGTTTTGTTTCGAATTCCAAGCTGGAGGGGCTGCCGCTTGGGCAGCCTCCCACTTTGAAAATCGTAGAACTTTGTACTGCAAGTGGTGCGAACGAAAATTTTCGCGGTACATCCCGGCACAAACAATTGGCATAGGCTTTGTTTCGAAATTCCAAGGTGGAAGGCTGGCGTTACCCCAGCCGAGACATTAAAACTCTTACAACTTTTTAACTGAAGTGGTACAAACGAAAGTTTTTGCTGTATATTCCGGCACAAACGATTGGCATAGGTTTTGTTTCGAACATCCAAGGTGGGGTCTGCCGTTTTCCCAGCTTACCAACTTTAAAACTCCTATAACTTTGTATCGGAAGTGGTACAAATTAAGATTTTTGCGGAACATTCCGGCACAACCTAGCAAAAACGATTGACATACATTTTGTTTCGAAATTCCAAGGTTGAAGGACTAACGTTTCGCCAGCCCCCCAATTTAAAACTTCTATAACTTTGTACTGGAAGTTGTACAAACTAAAATTTTTGCGGTACATTCCGGCACGATCGTAGCAGAAACAATTGACATACGTTTTGTTTCGAAATTCCAAGGTGTAGAAGCTGCAGTTTCCAGAGCCCCTAATTCCAGAGTCATAACTTTGTATCGCAAGTGGTACAAACGAAAACTTTTGCGGTACATTCCGGCACAAACGATTCGCATGTTTTGTTTCGAATTCCAAGGTGGAGGGGCTGCCGCTTGGGCAGCCTCCCACTTTGAAAATCTTAGAACTTTGTACTGCAAGTGGTGCAAACGAAAATTTTCCCGGTACATCCCGGTACAAACAATTGGCATAGGTTTTGTTTCGAAATTCCAAGGTGGAAGGCTGGCGTTACCCCAGCCGAGACATTAAAACTCTTACAGCTTTTTAACTGAAGTGGTACAAACGAAAGTTTCTGCAGTATATTCCGGCACAAACGATTGGCATAGGTTTTGTTTCGAACATCCAAAGTGGGGGCTGCCGTTTTCCCAGCTTACCAACTTTAAAACTCTTATGACTTTGTATCGGAAGTGGTACAAATTAAGATTTTTGCGGAACGTTCCGGCACAACCTAGCAAAAACGATTGACATAGATTTTGTTTCAAAATTCCAAAGTGGAAGGAATAACGTTTCGCCAGCCCCCCCATTTAAAACTTCTATAACTTTGGACTGGAAGTAGTACAAACGAAAAGTTTTGCGTTACATTCTGGCACAAACGTAGCACAACGGTTGGCATAGGTTTTGTTTCGAAATTCCAAGGTGGGGGGCTGACGTTACTCCCGTCCCCTCATTAAAACTCATAATTTTTTTTACCGGAAGTGGTACAAACGAAGATTTTTGCGATATATTCCGGCACAAACGTAGTACAAAAATTGGCAAAGGTTATGTTTCTATATTCCAAGGTGGAGGTTTCTGCCGGTTCCAGAGCCGTTACCTCCAGACTCATAACTTTGTATCGCAAGTGGTACAAATGAAAACTTTTGTGGTCCACTCTAGCACAAACGTAGCACGAACGATTCGCATGTTTTGTTTCGAATTCCAAGGTGGAGGGGCTGTCGCTTGGGCAGCCTCACACTTTGAAAATCTTAGAACTTTGTACTGCAAGTGGTGCAAACGAAAAGTTTTGCGTTACATTCTGGCACAAACGTAGCACAACAGGTTGACATAGGTTTTGTTTTGAAATTCCAAGGTGGAGGGGCTGCCGTTTTCACAGCCCCTATTTCCAGACTCTTGTAACATTATACCGGAAATGGTACAAATGAAAATTTTTGCAGTACATCCCGGCACAGACGTAGCACAAACGATTGGCATACAGTTTGTTTTGAAATTGCAATCGGGGGGCTTCCGTTTCCCCAGCCCCCCACTTTAAAATTTTGTACCTTACGTTTTACAATGAACATTTTGTTTTTCGTACGTTCCGGTACAAACGTAGCACAAACATTTGGCATAGGTCTTGTTTCGAAATTCCAAGGTGAATAGGTTGCCGTTGTCAGAGCCCCTACTTCCAGACTCTTATAACTGTGTAGCGGAAGTGGTACAAACAAAAACGTTTGCGGTACATTCCGGCTCAAACAATTAGCATAGGTTTTGTTTCGAAATTCCAAGGTGGAGAGACTGCTCTCCCCCTCCCCCCCTCCCGCACACACACATTAAAACTCATATAACTTTGTTCCGGACGTGGTGTAACCGAAAATTTTTGCGGTACATTCCAGGACAAACCTAGCACAAACGATTTGACATAGGTTTTATTTCGAAATTCGAAGATGGAGGGACTAACGTTTCGCCAGCCCCCACTTTAAAACTCTTATAACTTTTCAACGGAAGTGGTACAAACGAAAATTTTTGCAGTACATTCCGGAACAAACGACTGGCATATGTTTTGTTTCGAAAATCCAGGGTGAGGGCTGCCGTTTTCCGAGCTTACCAACTTTAAAACACTTATAACTTTTTATCGGAAGTGGTACAAATTAAGATTTTTCCGGAACATTTCGGCACAAACGTAGCACAAACGATTGGCATAGGTTTTGTTTGGAAATTGGAAGGTGGAGGGGCTACCGTTTGGGCAGCCCCCACTTCAAAACACACATAATTTAGTACTGGAAGTTGTACAAATAAAAATTTTTACACAAACGTAGGCACAAACGTAGCACAAACGATTGGCGTAGGATCTCTTTCGAAATTTTAAGGCGGGGGCTGCCGTTTCGCCATTCCGGCACAAACGTAGCACAAACGATTGGCATAGGACCTCTTTCGAAATTTTAAGACGGGGGCTGCCGTTTCGCCAGCCTTCCACTTTGAAATTTCTATAACTTTGTACTGGAAGTGGTACAAACGAAAATTTTTGCGGTATATTCAAGCACAATCGATTGGCGTTTTTTTTTTTCTTTTTTTTTTCTTCGAAATTCCAAGGTGGGAGTGCTGTCGAAATGTACCTCTCAAAGTTACAATTTTCTCGGTTTCAGCATCTCGAAACTTTGAAACAACGCGGTTTTCGTCCTATGTTCATATGAACTCTCTCTATTGTTCAGGTGTGAGGATTTCACCAGTGAATTTTGGCTACATAATAAGTGAACACCCTGCATACATTGAGAGAGGGAGAGAGAGAGATATCGATATTTATACTAAAGTTGATTTATAAACTTTAAGTGATATATATATTTTTTATTATTTTTATTTTATTTTATTTTTTTATTTTTTATTTTTTTATTTTTTATTTTTTTTTTTTTGCATGGAATCTACTAAATTTTCAGAACAGTTATTGCTAACACTAATAAACTTTTTATTAATTTTTTGTCGTTAAACGTCAGTCTAAAGCACGTCAATCTATCTAGACTTACAACCTTTTTTCTTTGTTCTTTTCTTTTTAACTTCCCTAAACCGAGATACTCTGTTATACCTGTCGTGAAGAGTGCAGATAGAAGTAGAAGATGGCACTATCTGCTTTCAGCTAAATCCATAATGTTTTTTCCTTGATATACGATACTCATTTACCATATCCGTGACGATCCATGTCACCACACTGTCATTCCGCAGGATAGAAAATTTGCAAATCGGTGGATGCATCCTAGTTTCAACGAATTGTTCATAAAGCTTTAGATTGACATGCAACAACAAAAAATTAATAAAAAGTTTACTAGTGTTAGTAATAACTGTTCTGAAAATTTAGCAGATTCCATGCAACAACATTATCATTTAAAGTCCATAAATAAACTTTAGTATAAATATTGGCCTATATATATATATATATATATATATATATATATGTGTGTGTGTGTGTGTGTGTGTGTGTGTGTTTGTGTGTGTGTGTGTGTGTGTGTGTTTGTGTGTGTGTGTGGGTGGGTGAGTGGGTGTGTAAAACATTTATTAAGACCACTTACATTTGAGGAAGGATACGTTAAAGTGATATCCAGAAATGTCTCTTTTTCCCACAATATTTGTGAATAATGTCACCAAGATCATACCCAAAATAGTCGTTTACAGCTCTAATTTTTAACTTTCTAAGTTCGCGATAAAGTGTATCCAGAACACACAATATAATTTAGGAAGATTTATTTCTTGGTTTGTGATATAGTTTTGTTGCCTACCAGATTGTATTTAAACTAGAACTATTGAAACCAGAAGTAATATTAAGTTTTAAACACTTACGGTTTTAGTAATGCTTGGTATAGTCATGGTACGTTGCTTTCAGATGATGAATCGTTTGCAGAAAACCGCTTCTTGCTATCTATTTCCGTTTCTGTTCTATGGCGATATAGGTTGAAACCGAAAATGGCTCATTTGAGCCACTTCCGGTTTGAATAGAGAGCAATAAAGAGTACTGAACCTATTCTTGGGACGCTGAATCATTTGTACAAAACCACGTCTTTATATGTCTTACCATATTTGCCATGTGGAAATCAGTACTGAAACCGGAAATAGTAGTAAATTTCAACCACTTCCGTTTTCTTAATGTGTTTGAAATAGTAATCGTGGTTGTCTTGAGATACTGAATCGTTTGCAAAAATCCGTTTCTCGCTATTTGTTTCCGTTTTTGTTATATAATGAGAAAGGTTACATCGGAAATGACTAATTTGAACTACTTCTGGTTTGAATAGAGGCGAATGGAGAAGATGGAACCTATTCTTGGGACGCTAAATTGATTGCAAAAAACACTACATCTCACACTTTTTACTTTGTGGAAATCAATATTGAAACTGGAAGTAATATTAAATTTGATTCACTGTTCGGTATAGTCGTGGTACATTGCTGTGGAACGCTGAATCTTTTTTTTTTTTTTTTTTAAAAAACTATTATCGCTGTTTGTTACCGTTTTTGTTTTATGGCGATACACGTTGAAACCGGAAATGACTAATTTGAACAACTTCCAGTTTTAATAGAGATTTAACGAAGGAAATGGAACCTAACCTTAGAATGCTGAATCGATTGAAAAAAAAAAAAAAACTCGATATCTCTTAGACGTTTTTGCTCTGATACATGTTGACAGCCAACCTTTTGTATGGAAAAACGTCCCTCCCCCCTCAAAAATAAATGCCTGCTTTTTTGCATCTGTAAAGGCAGTTGCTCCTGTGGGGCACTGTTTATGAAAACGCGGGAAACACAGTTGTTGAGACCGTTAACATTAAGACAAAGCAAGGTACTTTTAAATTTAATAAGTACATTTCTTTGTGTACTACTCCTGAGATTTATGATTGCCTCAAAATCAAGGTGCTGCTTTCAAGATTCGTCATTTGTGTTCTTAATGAAAATGAACATCGGAAAGAAAGAAAGAAAAGGACGTAATTTAGAGGGAATATTCCACTTTCGACGGCGAATAATCCCTGTACAATCTAGTGTACTATGCAGTAAATGATTAGTAGAGATTTCTGTGTGTCGTCTATGTCAGTACTGCTATTTTTCTATTCTAGACTGGTATTTCACTACAATATGTACAGTTATGACACTATCGACGCTTTACTACACTCGTACATGATACCAGTTGATTTGGTTCACTTAGCAAAATTCATTTTTATACTGAACAACTCAGCGTGATCGTCTAAATTTTGTAATGATATTTGTTACTTCTGTTTTGCTTTCGCAGTCTTTTCCCTACACCATGTTGTATTAACAGCTACTGCGCAGGAACTTGGCCATTTAATAAACGGTGCCTCACACTAAAAAAATAAAATAAAATAAAAAAGCCTGCAAAATTTCTTGTTCTTTCATAATACGTTCAGTGATACATGAAATGACATACTTTTCCATATGATATTTTCGATTGATCTCCAGTACCTCATGGTTTCCACTTTGTATTCCAATCTCTGCGATCTTAATATTGTCCTCCCATCTGCGCCTAGGTCTTCCTAACGGTCGTTTTCCGATTGGTCTTCCAGTCAAGACTTTGAAAGCCTTTCTACTTTATTCCATTCTAGCTACATGACCCGCCCACCTAAGCCTCCTAGACTTGACGACCCTAACAATGTTGGGTAAACCATATAACTTATGTAGTTCCTCGTAATGAAGTTTCCGCCATTCCCCATTCCCGTTCCTCTTGGGTTCGAATATTCGTCTCAGGATCTTGTTCTCAAATACTTTCAGTCTATGATCATAGACGGGGCTTCATACGAAAAATATCTTTTTCCTACGAAATCTGTTTGTTTTTCATGGTCTTTTCAGTGATATATCAAATTCCATACTTTTCCATTTAAAATTGTCGAGTGACTCCAAGTACCCCATAAGGGAACCTGAGGGAAAACAGTATTCTCCATTTGATACGCTCTACTGCATTTTCTTATTTCGCTTCTTGTATTATCTTTTTACCTCAACCATTCATGATTTATAAGCTGATACACCTTATATGTATTTAGAAGCTGATACACCTTATATGTAGTAGAAATTCTTGAAATATCGGAAGGTGATTCTTTACATCAAATGAAACGAAAAAAAAAAAAATCTAATAAACATGGGTAGAAAAATGTTTTCTTTTAGAGTTATAAATCGTTGAAAATGCGAAATATCACATTTTAAAATGCCCTGGCTTGAAGATCATGAGCCTATTGCAAACAATTCAAGGAATTGCACAGAAACTTAAGTGCCTTATCTAACTATTCATATTTCAGAATCCTGATTATTTCACGTATGTTTTTTTGTTTCCGAATTGAACTATAACTCAGCATTTTGTTACAGCAAGTAGTTATAAAACACTACACGTAGCTTTTGTAAATTACATTTTAACATCTCTGATATTTCATCCATATCTGAGAGCCGTATTCACGATTGGCGTAACTAACAGCTTTTTTTTCTTTCTTTCTTATCAGAATCACAGTATTCCAAGCCGCAATACAATAGTGATGCATGTTAGGAAATTTCGGGAAACAGCTTGAGCCGTAGAGGAGATACCTGTAGGAAAATCGTTTGAATATCAGAGAATATTGAACATGTGCGTCTCTTTGTTCTGCAAAGTCCACAGCGATCTGCAGTACGTGTTAGTGTCCTTGGAATTTCCGACCGCTCCGTCACAGAATATTTCATATGGACCGTATCTTTTACCCATACAAACCTTAATGGGTAAACCATGGTGCAATAATTGTGTGCCGCCGATAATAGAATTCGCAGCTGTCGTTGTAATTACATTTTGAATATTCTTAACCCTTATGTACTCGCTCGGGATGTACACAGACCCCCCAAACAGATAAATTTTGTGTTGCTAGCCAGAAGTCCTGATGAAGAAAAAAAATATATATATATATAACAAAATGTCTCAAAACGAGTACAAAAAAAAATCTAATTGCAGCAAATACTTTTAAAAACATGTCTTGAGTTATGCTACATTGTCTTAATTGTAAAATAAAGAAAAGAAAAAAAAAGCGAAACAATTACAATTTGGGGATCTATTGGATCCCATTGAGGGGGCTACAGGAGTACATTTTTAAGTACTAATTCAGCATTCGTTTTGTCAAGTCTCGGAGAGAGCATGGGTATTTAGAAGGAGCGCAAGCTAGTTCCTGTGTAATTCCTTGAACTGCTTGTAATAAGTTCCATAGTTTTCAAGCCACGACGTTTTAAAACAAAATATTTCATATTTTTAACTATTTATAACTAAATAAAAACGTTTTTCATCTCATCTTTATTAGAAATTTTTTTCTTTCATTTGATATAAGGAATTACTTCCGGAGTTCCGTAACCGAATGTCCAATATGGTGATTTCTCTCTCTCTCTCTCTCTCTCTTCTCTCTCTCTCTCTCTCTCTCTCTCTATATATATATATATATATATATATATATTTGTTAATAATATATAATGATTAACTTTTGCGCTGTAAAATAATTTTGCGCGCATTAATTCACAGGTGAATACGAGAAGAGCACAAAAATATTATTAGAGTGCCTGCCAGGTATTGAAGAACAGTTTGGCGAACATAGTATCGAAGTTGGCAACGAATTGCAAAAGCTGACAGATATAATGCTAACTGATCTGCAGCAACAACAAGAAAAGTCAGTTGATTATGGAACAATAAGGTAGGAAGGAATAAGTTTCTCTTTTGCTCTGACAAAATGAATTGTTTCTTCATAAGCCATGCCAAATTAAAATAGTACCAAATTGAGATAGTACATATATTTTTTCATACTAACCATGCTGTGCTTTATGTCGACTTAAATTTAATTAAATACTCGCTGAGAAAAACAATACCTTTTGTTTCAAAACTAATAATAAATAAACGTTTCGCCAGCTACCCACCCGATGAAGCCAAAGTGTATAGGTGGCGAAACGGTTACACGTTATTAGCTTTTAAATGGAAACATTGCTCAGCGAGCATTTTAATCAAATTTTATTTAATTATTTATATTATTGTATTTTTGATCTTGACATGACACGATTGTGTCCTCTAGCCAGAAGGAAGCGATGAAAAATGGACATTGATAATAAATATTGAAAGTATATGACATAATATTCATACCGTAAGGGAAATTAGAAGTAACAGCAACGATAGAGAAATCTTGCGCTCAGCAGTTTAGTGCTTTAGACCACTCAACCATTCCAGCCCCATATAGGATGCTTTTGTGTTTAGCTAGTGATGAAAATAAAGTATTTCCTAAGTTACGTAATATGCATTGATCAATGTGTTTCTGTCATTTAGAACGTTTCTGTATTGTCTTGTGTTTTTATTCTATATTCATTGAAATACATGTAGCGGTTCCGGGTTCGATTCCCGGTGGGATCCTTGGTCAACAAGATGTAAAAGCTTGCTCAGACCAGCCAGCCATCCTAAGTAAGCTTTTTCTTGGTTTTTCTCATTCCCAATAGGCAAATGCCGGGATGATACTTAACACACAGATCCCAGGCCAGTTCCTTCCTTCTCCATTTCTTTCTTTCCTCTGTCCCGAATAGTGTGCTTACCGAGGAACACCATTCTTTATACGTGACCAAATTAAGATCATAAATGCCGCTAATGCCTAGAAAGTTTATAAATAAAATAGTGTAAGTTCCCCAAGTTATAAAAGTTATTTTAAAAATATTTCTTTTTTTTTAAGATTGATTATTATTATTCCTGAATTATATTAGTTCTTTCCACATTCTTGCTTTTTTTTTAATCTGTATCCAGATAGTTCCCGAACTGAGACTCTAACAAATGCAAAATTTAATATTATCTTCGAAGGAGTCCTCTTCGCAGTTAATAGTTATTACTGGCGTTTTTGCAAATCTCGAAACCAGCAAGTGCGTGTTTCTTTCACATCGATTATGATCTGCAACGTCACAGCCGTTTTAATAACCTCAGTATCCTCATGTTATCTCTCAGCGTGCCATACTGTTATGGATACAATAATAATAGTAATAGTAGAATGCCTGTTCTTTACACGGGAAAAATTAGGTTTATAGGAAATAATTGAAATATATATATATATATATATATATATATATATATATATAATATGCAAACTTTTACTGGTTTCAAAGTACTTGTTGACGCAAGTTTGATTTCAGAGAAATTGCTTTAACTTTTACATAATCGCTTCTATATAACTTTTCCTTTAATATATCTTCACAGTTTTAATACTTACTAACTTGTTTAATGTCATAACAATAAAATAAATTTGTAAATACTTGTAGTAGTGAAATAACTGTCATGTTAAGTGTAATTGTAGAAATTGAAGAAAACATTTTTTATCATCTCTACATTAGTATTTCGAGGATAGTACTTTCTGTGAAACAGGACAAAAAAAATACCAATCCTCAGAAACATTTCGATAAAGTAGCGCCGTTTTTTTATTTATAAATTAATACGGGTACTTTAATTAACTATTCAAGACGGGATCTCATGGTATGGATACACTCAGGCTTTTAGGAATGCCCTTTCCCGGATAATTCTAGAAATTGACCCTCCTAATAACATAGTTTTAGATATTTTTGAATGAACAGATTTTTTCGTCTTTCTTCTTCCTTTGTCTTCACAGTGGAAAATATGTATTCTTGGATGAGAGTATGGCAGTGTAACTAGGGATATTGTAAGATTCTAAAACCCGACCTTAGTTCTCGCCACGCCATTCTCAACGCCCACCGTTTGTGATGTAAGAAGCGTGAGAAATTAAAATTCAATTTGTCATTTAAAGGAATCTTAAATTCGTCGAGAAATAAATAATGAAAATGATTGTTACCGTCTTTTCATCATCAGCATCACAATTCCGGAGTTTTCTATCCCTGCTTAAGTTTCAGTACGAATTTTATAGCCGTTTTGTCTACCCTGTGATAAAGCCGGGCCCCACTATCATTTCGAGTGTTCAGAGCCCAAGGCGTTCAAAGTTCAATTATCAAAACTGTGAGAAAAAAATGACAAAGTTATAATCAGCCAAAAATATATCAAGTGAATTTTGTTACTCTATCGGGTTGTGTATTCAATGATGTGAGACATTTTGCGTCGATGAACAGCCTGAATTTTCTGTTTCATAGGAAGTAGCGAAATATAAGACATATATTAGTGCATATAATTCATGTTGCTAGGTTGAAACTTTGCGTTCGTTATTCGTGAGCAGACGGCTACAATAAGAAACAACTCTTTCTTCTTTGGTTTTCGGGTCATAACAAGCCTTCGATCTGCACTGATGAAGCATCTGCATGCGTACGAATTTCCAGAGCTGGGTCAAAATAAAATGAGGAGGATGAGAACGAGCTCATAGATTCTTATTTTTTACGAAAATTGAAAGTAATTCGGCAAGTTATGCCTCAGGCTATGGAAGATCAAAAGATTAATTATTTATCATTAGGCCTAAAGAAAACCTTTTTATAAAAATTACATTAGAAACTTTTGCAAACGTCCAAGATTTACAAACATACTTACATTCTTTAGAGGGATAAACGTGGACATTATTTATATTAACTCCCTTAACTGAGTATCAGGGAGTAGCTTCGCATTGAATTTTCATTTACTTAAGTTTTTTTCTCATAATTTGGTGGCTTGTCGAGTTTGCATATTTAGTGCCTCAGCTAAAATGTACACTAATGGTCCTCCCATATTTGTCTCTGATTAAAATATCTTGCCACGAATCGAAGGAGCCACTCAAATACTTGCGCTTGAGATAAAGCTTCACGAGGGCATTGTGTACAAGATGTATGTGTTCGGCCTACTTGCCCATATTTACGCAGAATTTGATGTTTATTCAGTGTTAAAATTGGTTTCTTCCTTTGCTTTATACGAGTAACGGCAGAATTTTGTTTGTAATGTAAGTAGAATGGTAGTCTAAAATTCCAGCAACATGCTAATGACGTCACTTCACAGTTATATTGCTCAAGAAATTAGCAAGAAAGCTCAAACTAATGTTGGACCATTATTAACCAAAAGTCGCATATTGCAGTTAGTCTCAAAAGGTAGAGGAGAGGGTGCAAATGTGGAAACCCAGTTTGTATTTAATTTGTAAAAAAGCAGTAAATCGTTAATTTAACCTGGAAAATTGCCTCAAAATGCCTTAGAATGTTAGAAATACGGGACCATAATTCGCAAGTGCAAAAACCATGTATGTAAAAAATAAAAACATGTTTGGCACATGTACTAGCATATTTCGATTTTTAAAAAACTGAGGGTAATGTGGAAACACCCTAAAATTACAGTAAATCAATGTGTAAACACACAAAGTTGTTGGATCATAGTATGTTTTTTAATCGTAGTATGTGTTTAATCTGTAGACGAAACAAAGACAACAAAAGATTTGAAATAATTACAAAGTTAAAAAGCTGAAAGTTACAAAGCAAATAAAGTTCATTCAAGGTTTTGTTGTCAACAAAGATGTTATGTAGGTATTATGTAGGTATGTTATGTAGGTGTTATGTAGGTATTATGTAGGTCTTATTTTCAGAAATCACAAATACAAATGTCTGTTTCCACACCGGTACACTCAGAGTGACTCCATTTCTAACATAATTGACAATTAATCCATAGTTCACCACGCGTATCTTTCGAAAATGGATTCCCATAAAATATGCACAGGGCGTCTTTTTCGGTGGGTCTTCTACTCCAACTGGAAGATAAACTACTTTTTTTTTTTTTTTTTTTTTAATTGGAGGAGAACTTTGGGCATTTTTTCAAGTTTTCTTACAGCCTGCAGGCGGCTTCTGTTTAGGTTTAGTCGTACTCTTAGATAAGGATTGTTCGAGCTGTTTTTTGGCGGAGGCGATGCGAAAACAGCGCAAGAACTCGGCTTACGACCTCCATTCAAAGTCTTCCTCTTCAAAGGGGCATTTTCATGATTTCATATGGTGACACACAAACTTTTGAAGACGTGCTCGGGACGTTGGGATCCTCTGAAGAGGTGCTCGGTACGCTGGGATCCTCTGAAGAGGTACTCGGCACGCTGGAACCCTGTAATAAAAATCGTGAAGACAATTATTTGCCTTTTTCCGCCTCTTTGTCAGTTTCAATTTTGCTTTACTCTTAAGCCTTACCCCTCTGCCCTATCCCCCACTTAGACCATGAATAAAAAGTATCTAACATATACTTGTATGATTCGAATGTGTGTTATCTTCAATAAATTATTTAGTAATAATAAAGCAATGCAATGGACTTTAGGGTGAGGGATATGTGGAAACATTCTACATTTCCCCCATCCACATGTTTCCAACTTACCCGCACTGTAGTCAAACTGAATTGTACGAGGTAAGTTAAAAACACGTTTGCTTGTGTTTGATTGAAAGCCACCAATACCTTCCCAATAACTCCCTTTCACAATACTTTGATATGTATTGCACTACATCCATGATACTTTAGACTTAATAATACTTAATAATTCCAAAAACTTTACGAAAATGTGTAAACAACAATCGACACCACCATTAACTACACTGGCCGACTGCTTCATAGCGTTGTGATGTGACGAATGGGGACGAGGGTGATTGTTTACGGCAATCGCCGCTAGGGTAAAGCTCTCTGCAGTCAACATAAGTTACGTTTCCACATTTGCACCTTTCCTCTATAGATAATATAAATAAAAATACGAGTTCACATCAATATAGATTTTAGCAACTCAATGTCATCTATTATGTGTATGTTTTTGATGGGTTATTGTGCAGATACTCGAATACTTCTTTGAAGTCAGTGGAGCATAGGAATGAGTGAATGAATAATTTTTTTCTTATGTACAGCGTTTTTCCCAAGACGAGCATCCTCCCGAGTTTAAAAGCTCTTTATTCCCTCTCATGTCTGAAATATAAGTTTGAAATGAAGATTTAAAAAAGATGTCCCTTTCCTATATAACTTTTTGTAGATAAGACTTGCCTTGCTTTTAAAACGAAGGAGAATTGCCTTCTTTCATATACTGTGTAAGATTAATATGAGCGTAATTTATTTATTTTCTAGGACTAAAGCTGAACAGGCTAGACAGCTCATAAGTCGTGCTAAGAAGATATTTGAGGTTAACTATGGGATATGGACATCAGAACTTCAGGACATCTGGGTAAAAGAAAATAAATTGAAAGAAATATGTCAAGAACACGACAATGACTAGAAGGAAATGAAGAATAAATACTTATAAACTTTTGTATTATTTAATTAGTCTATGAGTATAGTAAGGCAATAATATATCTCCTTGTTTCATTTGTTCAACTTCTACCAAGAATAAAATTTTAAAATAGTGGGTTTAGGGTTCTAAATTTTTTAGAATGTTTACTATAAAGTAAAAGTCAACAAAGTAAAACAAGTCAATGGAGTAAAACAAATAAAAATGAATAGAGTGAATAGTAAATACGAAAGAACAGCAGATAAGAAATGAGGAAATGGTTAGGGCAGACGCACAACGAAATAATTTAATAAAAAATAGATTTAGTAAAATAATCCGAGTGCGTCCATATGAAAATCAAAATTAAGACTCTTTACGTAGATATCGTATTTTACTTATTTATTTATTTATTTATTAACAAATTCAGATATAGTAGTGCTCTTTTCCGTTTAAACTAACAATTATTGTAGAAGGAAAATTTGGAGGGAAGTTTAGAATGTATGTATTTAAGGTACATACATTCCGGAACTTGTCTGGTGATAGTGTAAGACCACAATGAGAATAGCTGATCTCAAAATTCAAACGTAGACTTCTTGATAGAAAAGCACCTCACTTGAACTTTCTTCTTGAGTAATGCAACTTCAAAGCATGCCAAAAGTAAAGTATTACTTCTTTTTGCCTTCATAGTATTTTCCAGGACAATCTGACATTTTGATTTTCATATGCACTCCTTTTGTTATATTTATGTGTTCATCGATCTTCTCATTGTCCATGACCGTCATGTATCCGTAACATTTCCTCAACTCTTAAAGTTGAAATATTTCAAACTATATAAATATTTTTTGGTAATGTCTTATTTGAGTGAATGAATAGAATTTGATTTGCTCTTCTCGCTGAAATCAGTTAATGAAACGGTATTCATTGTTAATGAAATGACAAACAGAAGTATTCCGAGAGAGAAAAAAAAATACATGTTCGCTTCCTGAAACAAATTTTCTTCTCCGTTCCCACCTGTCTTTGTAGTTTAGAAAAGAAATATTGATCTTCCAACGCTTCCTTTTTTAACATTTGAGGAATATAAACCCATAATATTCGTTGTTTATTTCTTCTATGCTTAAGGTGTGTAACGTGCGTTAAGTATTGACATTCAAATACCGCAACGTCACTGGCCGAGGGGGAATGAAATATCCCCGGCCACATTAAATGTTTTGTCGGTATTAATATAAAAATAGCTGAGAATAGTTGAACTTTTCAAAATATATATATATAACTAAATTCATAATTCCAACTAGATTTTACTCTATTTTTAAGAAATTTTAATAAGGTGAAATGAGCAAGCAATGCTGTTTTAATATAAATCTTTCTCAAAAATTGTAAGGAACAACAACAATGTAACTATTTCAAAGACAAGTGATCGAACATACAATTCGATTTAAATTTTCTACTCATGAAACAAATCTTCAGTAATGATTGGCATTCAAACATTTAACTTCTAACTCATCAAATTTAAGCAAGCTCTATTAGAATACAAGTTCAATCATGAATTCTGGAATCAACTTACAATACTTTAAACAACCTATTAAACCACTTATTTCAAGAAATAATATGTAGGCATTAAAACTCACCCAATAAAATTCATAACCGGTATCAACCACAGTATGCTATAGTTGCCTCTTTATATTCGCAAACTAATGCTTTAAAGTAACTATTTTCTACAAAACTTTCAATTCATTTTTCACTAACTCAATATTACAGGTTTTATTTGCGACCAGTTTGTTTTCAGCTTCACAACTGAAGCATATAACGTGTGACGAAAATTTCGAATAGATGTAGTTCCAGAGGTAGGCGCTATAGTCGAACTATGTCCATGACATCTGTACAATTCTATTCGCTTAATTTTCTAAATGTTTATTATTATTATTATTATTATTATTATTATTATTATTATTATTATTATTATTATTATTATATTATTAACAACTCATTACAGGTGATAAACATTTGCACTTTAAGCCATTGATTTATGATGCTTTTGTTTCACTTTTAATTAACTGCAGGTTTTAGTACGAGCATCATGCCATAAATAATGCGCACTAATTTTTGTTTATGTTTATAGTATTTCTTTACATGCTTTCAATATATATTCTTCCCGTTTCTTAATCCCAGAAATCATTAGTATTTTTTTTTAATTTTTTAATTTTAAATTCCTTTTTTTATTTATCTCATTCAGCAACAATTAATTAAACACAACAAGCATGTAGACAAATTTAACAATGCAAGACAATTTAACAATATATGTGTAGAAACATTGACTATGAGAACAATAATATTGGAAACATTTTACAAAATTTTTCATTATTTACAATTTTAATAACATCAAGAACGCTTAAACTCTTCTCTGTCTCTACTTTCTATTCGCCTGTTCTACTTGTCTCTTGTTTCGCTTTGCTGGCCTCAGAAAGCTTCCTAACATACATGACTCCTCGAATTGCTACCCGTTCAGCATGATCGGAGATATTTTCCAAGAAACCACACCTCGCATACACACCTTTGTTCCCATACTCTTTGGCAGGTAATACTAAATCTTCTGCTTTCAATGGCTCCAACAGGTCATGTTATGTCACTGTCTTAACGTACGGTACAGCATTCTGCCGTAATTTTTCATATAAAATTATGGACTGTGAGCTGACTCTCCATACTCCTTGCTCGGTTCTTACATAAATTGTTGCACCAGTGATTTGGTTTTACTCCAAACCTCCCTGCTCTGCAATCACAGAAGAAGGACCTCTTCTAGCTCTTTACCAGTAAGTAACGTTCCCATAATAGCCGACACGTTCCCACGTTGAATGGCTATGCTAATGCGTTGAATCAGGAAAGATTTTGCTCGAGTATCTCCTGATTTAATTGATAGACGGTGGCCGATTTCATTTATAAATTTGAGGCCGCCTTCTACCCAAGAACCGCTAGACTCAATTGCTATTGCAACAAAGCAATAGTTATCGAGTAGATTACTATATTTATTCCTTTTTTCTTTTGCTCTTCGAGCAGCTAAGAGTCCAGCTTGTACTGAGGAATATTCAAGGTTGGAGGGGCCATAAGTATCTGAACATGTGAAATCCCAAATCAATGCCTTCCCTTTCTTCCATGGTACTAATGTCATACCATCAGGTCTTTTTCCGCCTGAACGGCTACATCTATTCGGTTCCCTCACTGCTGGGAGCCCCGCAGATATTAAAGTTCTTAATATCATATCATTCACACTTGAGTGACGTGGATGTCTGCCGCCGCTGCTTTTGGACGACATTCTATCCAAGACGCCATTTTCGTTCTGCTGTCGAATGGCTCGGGTAACGGTCGCAGAAAGCTCTTCTAGAGATGGAAAACGACGTCCACACACATAAGGTTGTTTCAACTTGGGGGTAGGTTAAAGTCTAGTAGACTCATATCCGGACTGTAGGGAGCAGGAGATAACATTTCCCTCACTTACGATATTCACGGAGTTCGGATGAGCGTTGAAGAGAATGAGTAGCCTAACTTAGAGCAGCTGAGATCGGATTTGTGCATTTTCTGCGCATTTCATGCAAGAAGTCACTGTAATACACTGCTGTTTCGCGTCTTCCAAATGCACCTCTGTTATGATGATTCCTTGATGATCGCAAGCAAGAAATCATCATTTCTTTGACATTTAATTGAACTTGGCGATATTTTGTTGGTCGTGGGAAAGGTGAAGTCTCCACTCGTTGGACTGTGATTTCAAATTTAGCTCGAAGTTTCTGACCCATCTTTCATCAATAGCAAAATTTCGATTCAACGATGTCTGACCTTCAACGTGAATTCTTTGTCGCAGCAGAGTTACATTGTCCAGGCGTGTCGGCTTCGATAGACACGGTATCCGAAACACCTGCGGTCTTCATTCCCAACACATTTGACAGCTGTGTCCTGCTGCCTCTGAACTGAAGTTCAAATAATGCAAGGTTTGCAATGACGATGCGATTATATAATTCGCTACTCAACGTTACCAACCTGTTCATTATTTATAAAATGCCCTCATATTCAAATTTCATTTGTTTTTTGCATGTAATTTGGACACTTTTACAAACACCTCTTGCTGCGTAAATTGTAGTTTATATTGTGCATTAATTAGTAGGAATCAGAGGAATAAGATGGCGGGGCAGAGGATTTTCAGAGCGGAGAGCATAAAATGATATATATATATACATAGAAGCAAGATACGAAACAGTCGAAGTAGTTTTCATCCTAAATAGGATGGAAAGTAAGCACATAATCATTATCAAGGTAAGAAAAGAACCAAAATTTCACCCAGGGAAAAGAGTCGGATGTACTGTAACTGACGTTTTGTGAAAAATAGGTCCGTTTTCTGTATACATTCGAATTCTCTGTTAGTTCCGAGAGGAGGAAACACTTCTGACAAACATTTTTTGTTCAATATTAGCGTAAAATAATAAATCTGAAGCAAACATCTAAAGTATGGACAAACTTCCTTCCACTGACAACATTGAAAGGGGATATTCTAGTAGAGCTACAGGGAATTTGGCTGCTTAACGGTGAATATTCAAAGTTCATTTTCCGAAGTATAAAGCTATCGTGGGCTCAGATCTACCTACATACGAAACATTTCATCCCTTACGAAATACTGTCTTTGTATATAACTCAGCAAGTGAACTTTTCTACTGGTAAGGAAATGATCGAGGGTGTTACTAGATGGCTAAAGGAAGTTAGTAAAATTGAAGATCATGAGATCGAACAGGACTTAGGAACCAGCATTTATACTTAAGGGAAATTAACGAATATAAAATAATGAAAATTTAGTTGTAAAGATCAGACGACTCAGGAAAGAAATCAAAAAAGCAGTTAACCTGTGCGGGCATTCGAAATATGGGCATTTCAATGTAAACAATTGTATACGCTAAAACATTTTCTTTGTTCCCTAAAAATAGTTTCTTAAACTGGTATCGTTTTGGTAATCATTGTAAAAATATTTAATTGAAAGAGTATTGTATCTTTACACAAAATAAGACAGAATTTCAAACTAAAAAATAATACTTTGGTGTAGCATACCTCTAAGTATTGATTTTTTTCAATTACTTGGAATTAACTTGAGACCTTGATGATTTCAATTTTATTCAACGCAGAAGTAACCTATTTTATAACAATTATATATATTTTGGATAAGCCACAGAAAGCACTTTTTTTTTTTTTTGCGGGGAGGGGGAGACTTCTCAGCGAACACTTTACATGTCCTGATCCATCTCATGAAACTTCTGTGCTGAAAAAAAACATTCAACTACAACTAAAAATCCATTACTGTTTGTTTCCATACGAGTAAGACGACAATATTAAAAGTGTCAGTTTAGAATCGGTATTACATTTAGTGTCGCGAAATAATTTCGAATTAGTCAATTCTAAATAACCATGGCAAGAGAGATATACAAAATAGTTCGCACCTAGGACGAAATTGCATTTCTACTAATATATATATATATATATATATATATAGGGTGTATCAGACCACCCTTCCCAGGCATTTTTCTCGGCTCGTAGTGCACGTAGATACTTCAAACAAAAAATTGAATGACCAAATCGTATGTGGAGAATCAAATGGTGATACTTCCATATCCAGTGGCGCAGAGGAAATATTTCCACGGGGTGTCAGCTTCAACATTTCAAATAGAAAGTGGTATCAATTTCAATTTCCTTGGAAGCATTATTGAAAAAAAAAATGACTTTTATAGGAAACAATTTTCGCTAAAGTCTACGGTTTGGCATCTACGAGTGCTATTTGCTGTTGAATTGCTACTATCAGACCACCCGTCCCAGGCATTTTTCTCGGCTCGTAGTGCACGTAGATACTTCAAATAACAAACAGATTTGGTGTCCCAAATAATTCTCTGCAAGACAATGTTTAAGGATGATCTTTCCAGGGCGCTTATCACGCAAGGCACGACGGAGCTTCAAAAGTGTCGGGATGTAGCGGCCAGAATTTATGGTTTGTCCAGGCGCAAGAAAGTGAACCACATTGCAACCCTGTGCATCCCAGAAGACGCTCCCTATAACTTTTCCTATCGATTGCACTCTCTTGGCTTTCTTCGGTGGTGAAATCAAGTGGTACCATTCCATACTCTGTCGTTTTGTTTCAGGTTCATAATTATGGAACCAGCTTTTATCTCCAGTCACAATACCCGTCAAAAGATCATCACCTTCATATCAAAATCTCTGAAGAAGGGTTTGGGCAATGGTTAGTCCCTGACGTATGTGGTCCTCGGTTAGTAACCGTGGGACCCAACGGGCAAAAACCTTCCGATAACTTAACCTGTGAATCATTTCTTGCACCGCACTATGTTCAACACCAAGTTTTGCAGCGATATCATTCACAGTGATAAGTTTTACCCCTATCTCCCCTAATCAGCTCATCAACCTTTACCTTGTTGCGTTTCGTTTAGGCACTTCGAGAGTGGCTGATGTTCGATAATCGTATTTCCATCCTTAAAATGTTTCACCAATCTCCTAACACTGCTTGCATCCATGCACACATCTCCATAGGTACGCTGCAGTCTGCGGTGAATTTCAGAAGCAGATTGGTCCTCTTTAACAAGGAATTCAAACACAGCACGGTGTCTAAACGAAACATCGCTGTAGGCCATTTTGTATAAATCCTGCCTTTAGTTATGTGCTATCAAAAAACAGCGTCAACGTCTGGAAAAAAAGAAAGAAATGTCTGTAGATTGAGATGATATACTTGGTTTAACTTACAACTAAAGATTACGGTTGTGAAAACATGTTGCTTATAGAGTAATTATATAGTATAAGAGTTTTCAGCTGCTCTTCCGCTAAAACTGTGGAGACCGTGGCACCACCACTCAAGGAAGTTGGGTACTACGAAGTATTAAAAACAAGAACGAATCAAATCATTCAGAGCGCCTAAGTCTGATAGAATTAGCCAATGATGGGTGCACTTAGCTACTGCCAGTAGCAGACGATAGTTAGTTACAACTGTAGCCGACAGTGTCGCAGAATCACTTTCGTTGCAATGTAGGAAAAAGTTAATTCCCATTAGTTATATAGGAAGTAGTTTATTAGGGTAATCAATGTTGTTGCTCACGACTTTCAGTATGCTCCTCGTAATTGGCAGTTACTTTAAAAGAACACCAGATAACACATGTTCTATCAAATAGCATTGTTGTTGAAAACTCATTATATCAGTCAGTGTCAAACGTTATGACATCTGTTGTACGTATCAACAAATGAAAACAATACTGCAGGACAGTATAGTTTAAATTGCGGGGTCGAAACCAATTCAAAATAGAAAAGCAAAGAAAAACACTTATGGATTTTAAGTTAAACTACGTATGAAACAAATTTGATGTAAAGTATCAGCAATGAAACATAAAACAAAAATTAAAATTTAAAAGTTATGAAATTATTGCCACTCTCCCGGGCTTCTTAACGGGTTTCCTAACTTACGAAAACGTTTAAATAAAAATCACTTTTCACAATAATTGCACAAATAATTGTTCAAGAATAGTACAAATAAAGTGAAGATAATAAATACAATAAATAACATGAACTGCAAGTTCTATACATTCTTCCCAAAATATCATACTTGGGCAAAATACACTCTCAATAAATGTTCAAAAGGTTGTCCAGCACTTGCAAATGCGTACCGGGACATGGTTGACTGCTCTTAACACTTCATTTGGACTTAGTGCACGGCAGACATTACGGATCCTCTCCATCATGTCCTCTCTTGTAGTAGAACGCTCTTGGTAAACCAGCTCCTTGACACGTCCCCAAAAGAAAAAATCAAGCGGAGTCAGGTCCGGAGAGCGAGCTGGCCAGGAAACTACGCCTCCTCTTTCGATCCACCTGCTTGGAAATAAACGTTCAACAGCTTGTCTGGCAACTCTTGCAAAATGAGCTGGGCAACCGTCTTGTTGTAGCCACATCATTTCACGAGTTGCTAGTGGGACATCTTCCAAGAACTCAAAAAGAACATGTGACAAAAAATTAGCGTACTCTACCCCTGTCAAAGTACCTTCGAAGAAACAGGGACCGATTATTTAGCCTCCCCCTACACCACACCAGATGTTAAGTATGTTGGTTGTCAACTTCACGTACCCAGTGAGGATTCACGCTGGACCAGTAGAGAGCGTTGTGTATGTTGACATCTCCATCACTCTTGAAGGTTGCCTCATCCGTCCACAGAATGCTCTGGTGAAAACAGAAGTTCCTAGTGTTCATCCACTGACAAAACTCCAGACGGTTATGGAAATCTTGTGCTCGGAGTTCCTGATGCAGGTGAACATGGTAAGGATGCAACGAGTTATTATGCAGAATCCTCCAAACAGTCATGTGGCTCATCGCAGCATCCGTGGCTAATTGTGTTGTCGATATTTGGGGATCCATACGGACTGCAGCAAGGATGTCGGGCGACCGATTATCCTGAACACAACGTTTGATCTGTAGACGTTTGTTGTAATGCGGTTGAACATGCCCAGTCCTCTGCACACGAAGTGCCAAGCGCCGAAAATACTTTTCTCGACTGCCGAGCACGATCGGGAAACCGTTCACCATATAGCCGCGCGGCCTCGCGATAATGCTTTGACATTCACCCAAAATCATTAACATATCAAAAGCTTCGATATTCGAAAACATCATATTAGTTTCCTCAAGCACACGCAATAATAAACACTAGGAGCTGAGATCAACAAAGATTCAACTGTTTATCTTTTAACTACAATCAACAAATATTCAACTGTTTTATATCGGATCATTTTTCGTTTCATTTTTCCACGACGTCATGTGGCACCAATTAATGTCTTTTTCGCCACTAATAACCATCATACAAAAAGTTGTTTTTCTCTCTTCTTTTATAGCTTCTTCTTTTTCTTCCTGACCCCCTTCTTTACCTGTCTCATTCTTTCGTGCAGGTGTAGTTTCGACACACCACATTTTGGAAGATTTACAGGTAAAATTCAATATTTTGCACAAAAAGACATGTTTGTAAGGAACAAATTTCTGGAAGCGACCGAATTAAATAGAGCGTAATACAGCTGTATTTTAGGTTTACAAGTGTAGGTTTACTAATCTAAAATCATTACTAGTACTTTGCGAAGGATATAATAATTTAGCGCAGATGAAAGATGGTTCTAATAGATGTTATTTTTCACCGGCCGTATGTTTCTGCACAATGTACAGAACTTGTTTTTTATGTTTATAAGTGGAGCGTTACTAGTATAAAACCATGGGAAGTGCTATTTAAACCCGTATCATTGCCAAAACTCATTTATTTTCGTTATTCTCGCTTGCGCACATACCCACCATTGCTGACGCACCTGCTTCCTTTCCTTCAGACGCAGCCTCGCGCGGGTTCAGCAGCTTCACCATGCTCTGACATGATTAGAAAGCATTCGTGCTTTTAGTGGTCATCTAGCACAAGTTGGTTTGTGTTTTTCCACTGTAATATTTATGCTACACATACGCAAGCCGTATTTCTAAGCAAATCGTAAAAGCATTGTAATTTTTCAGCAATTATTTCTGATGCCCCCCTTGAATTTTTATCTGTGCCAAGTGAGATATTTTCATGTCGCCCAAGGAAATTAGTGAAAGTGTCATAAAAAATTATAACTCTTTCACTAATTTCCTTGGGCGACATGAAATTAACAACTTTTTCTAGTGGTGTGCTGAAAGTAAACCTGTACGCATTCTTTTTCTTTCTGACTCCCTTGTTCACCTTCTCTCAACCGTTCGTTTTAATTCTTCAGACTTCCTTCCATCAGTCCTCCGTTTTTATCGATTTCTTTCCATTCAATCTCTACTTTTCTTTGTTTTCCTTCCCTGACTAATTGTTCTCTCTCTTCCCCTTCTCTTTAATCTTTACACATCTTTATTGTTCTATCTACTTTTCACTATTGTTTTCCTTCTATGTTACTTTTTTTCCTTACTTTTTTTTCTACGCTCACTTGCTTACCACATTTGCTTTGGACTTCTTGTATTATTCCTATTCTATATTTTCTTCTATTATTGTTGACCTCGTACGTATCCTCTGACCCATATTAAGATGTTCCGTTTCTTCTATCGTGTTGTCAGTGTGGCATCTACAGACCTGATTCCTCTGGTATCGATTTTTATATTCAAGATTCTTGTGTTTTATCTCTGAATTTCGTTTTACTAACTGAATTCAATTAGTTGGCAGAGGGCATATTTTCTTCTCTGTATTGGCTACCTGAATAGAATTTAACATAAATTCTCCATTGTATTAAAGTTTTGTTCACTTTCTACATTCGTATTTGCTTCTATGTCATCTAATCCTTGTTGCGATTCAGTAGTGGTGAAGGTCTTGTCTTCCATCTGAAAGTCTTCATCAGGTAACTCATTTATTCTTCTTTTGTACTTATCTGTATCCTCTTTTTGACAATACTGCGCAAAATGATTATATTCGTTGTAATTCCTACATTGCGCGCCCCTAGCTGGACATTCATATGTAAAATGTGTTTCCTACATGCTACACAATCATATTGATAACGTCCATATTTTCCAGTAACATTGTATTTGAACGGAACTTATTCATTTCATGTAGTTTGTCTCGGTACGAATTTTGTTCCTTTCGTTGATATGTAGCAGCATTTACTTGTGGCGATAAAAAATTCTTTTGTACACTGATTTAACAATGCACATTGCATAAATATAGCAAATCAGGTAGAATTGCTGGAAAAGGAAGTAACCATATTTTATAAATTGGATTACAGGGTGGTACAAGTGAATGCTGCAGCTCTGATCGCATTATTGAGCTTAATTCGGGCCTAATTGTCTGTCCCATACTGACAGCCTGTGGTGAGCTGATACAAAAGGTTTAAAAACATGGTCAGGCCTGCATCAGGAATCATAAAATTTGTAGTGGCATAACAAGAGAGGAGGGCTGTGTAAAGGGGCATTGCCTCCCATAATTTCAGGTGGGGAGTTTAATGGCATCCAACTTTTTGTTTTGCACAAATTAGTACCTAACTGAAGAGTGCAAAGCATTTTCTGAAAGTAAATCTAGCAAGTTAAACATGAAAATATTATTTCACATTCTTAAGGGAAAAGGGGTAGCCCCGGACATTTTAACACATTGAGTTGCCCCTTGGTAAAAAAGATGAAAAATTTGTTCCAAAATAAGCATGAACTTTTTTTTTTCTTTTTAATGTGAACTTTATTGACAAATAAATTTTAATGTGCAAGCATACTTGAGGAATTCTGAACCATGGTTGGAAAAAGGGGATCAGGTAAGTGTTTAGCCAGAAAAATAAAAAGGGTGTTCTCTAAAAATGAAACTTACACAAGTGTTTCGCGAGGTCGATTGTTCGAAACTTTTATAAATCAACTATGGAAGAAAACCGCCCATTAAAATCGACTTTAATAATAATAATGTCTTCATTTTTCCACATTTTTAACTTTTACGTGAGGTTTCACTCCTTCCCCTTGTCCGATTTTCTTTTGTATCAATAAACAATCTCTGGAAGTTCCATTCAAATTGGTTCACTCGTTCGGCAGTTGTTACAACCCCCCCCCCCCTCCCCATACACACACTGTAAACACAAATGCCGACCGAGTTCAATCTTAGACACTCGCTTCAATCGTTCAAATATAGAAACAGTCAATAATAAGGTTACTCGCAATGCTGCCAATCCACTTTCATCTTCCTGGAATTTTAACACACTAAACCAAACAAAAACACCCTTGTTTAATGCATTAAAAGTACTAGATTCGTCTCTACATATATTACCGTAATCGTACAATATTGGTTGGAAAGTATTATTCAGGACGAGATTGAATTCTGTCCAATCCATTTAACCTCATACGCATTCGGATGGCTCAAACAAACAAAATCCTTAATAACTTTATTCTAATGGCTCTGGGTTAAGTGCGTAGTGGTTAGCCTAAAACACAACTAGAACTAATTACGAAGCGAATCCAGTGCAAGGGATTCTTAAAACTTATTTGTCTGTGTCTTGGTAACGCAACTTAAATCTTATTGCACACCAGTTATGAGAGTACTTTTGATTTTACTAATTCTACAATTCTTTAGGAAATATCATAAGTTCAAAACCAAATGTTTATGAAACTTTGAACAGAATTATAAAAATAATAATATATTATTTTATGTTGTATACCGGGTCTCCAAATTGATATGCCTGTGTCTATTATTTTGATATACAAAAGTGCATTAAAAGTGCCTTCCATCATCCTAACCACTATGAACATAAAATAATACATCACATAATACTACTTACCATTTCTACCGATATTTGGGTGCGATGCTTTCACCAATTCTAAGATTTTCTTCGCCCTGAAAGCCATTGCTTTTAGCCTCTAGTAGTTACCTTTTACAAAAAAAGCCACGAGAAGCAAACTGCAATACGGAAGGGGAGAAGGCGGGAAGTATCGCACACTACTTGTCGATTGTTAAACACTGTTGCAATACCTTCTCCAATGTGAAGAAAACAATGCGATTAGGAAAAAACTGCATTAGACAAAACTGAATAGGCTTCAAAACGCATATTATTGATTCGATGAAGCAGCCGTGGTTTAAGATTTAAGTAGCATTATTAAACATGTGAGATTATAATCTATGATCTGATAATAAACAAAATTAAAATATGACAAAATTAAAATATGACTTATACTCTTTCAACACACATAATTTCTTTGGCTTTATAGTATATATTGACTTATACTATTAAGTCACAAGTTTATATGTTGGTCCAAACAATATAAGTAAACATATACTCTTCTTCCCTACCAGGCGTAAGTATGAATGACTTATACTAACAGTTTCAAGACGCGATTATTCAGCTCACGTTTAGAATTGTTGTATACCGTGTGAACAGCAGCTGGAGCATCACTCATAGATCTTAAATTTTGACTTACCTCATTTTGGCCAATTTGTGACTTATATTCTTTCTCCCGGGCAGTCTAGAATTGTTTCCAATAAAAGTCATTTCTGTTTCAATAATACTTCCAAAGAAATTGAAATTGATACCACTTTCAATTTGACATCGTGGAAATATTTCCGCTACGCCACTGGATATGAAAGTATCACCCTTTGATTCTCCACATACGATTTGGTCATTCAATTTTTTGTTTGAAGTATCTACGTGCACTACGAGCCGAGAAAAATGCCTGGGACGTGTGGTCTGATACACCCTGTATATATATATATATATATATATATATATATATATATATATATATATATATATATATAATTTCCGTAACTATTATAGATTATATCTAAGTAGTTAGAACGTAAATTACTGTTGTTCCAGTGAGACCAATATTAAACCATTACCATCACTACTATTATTAATAATGATGATAATAATGACAATATAAACACTTTTATGATCACTTGTCTGCTTCACGTAATATTTCTAAGTAATATCACATCATCAAAATAGTTGAAAAGAGAGCTTCCCGAAGCAGAATAAAGAAATGAAAGAAACAGAGTACCAAGTGCGGAGGAATTTAATCCGCTTTGTTACAGCGTATTATAAGGGATTCCCTATATAAATTGATAACAAACATTTGAAGTTCAACAAAATAGAATTGTAATTGTCTGTCTTCAGTAATACAAAGTGAAACACACTGATACAGTAGTACAGTACGAATTTGGTAGACGAAGTAGGAAATCTCTACGGAACAACTAAATTTAATTTCTTTTGAAAACTTAGTTTCTGACCATTAAGCTTTTCAATTAAGAAGAAATGTTTGTACCAAAGAGTAAATAAAGATAAATTTAGGAAAGGTAATATATATCCTAGCTACGTGATGAAGATCAAAATCTTACTTGAATAAGTGTCTTCTAATTAAATTTTATCCTAGTAAAGTAAACAGAGAAAATATCGGAATTAAAATTCCTGTATTACATTTTTCTACTTACAACATGTAGAAACTAACAAAAATAGAACGAAGATATTAGTGATGGGATACTTATACATATTTTTCAGCTATGTGATTATACGAAGCACTAGATCCGTATAAGAGCATAATGTTACTCTTCGGACTCTTAGTGCGTAGGTCTGTTACTAACCCTCGAAGAGTTTCCGTTTAATTCTATAGACTAAAAAGTTCACTTACAATTCACCTCAGTAAATAAACACGAAAATCGACAAGCACAAAAAGACGTTTCTGTTCTAATCATTGTTAATAATAATGTATACTTTCCATGCATAGCTATGATAATTATTCTGTCTTAAAATTGTATAGTGTGTTTAGTAGGGCGTATTTTAACTATTTCCCTTTAAATTACAATCATTTCGATATGATGATCATGCACAAGAACTAGGTTGTTTAGTCGAATGGCCTGTAGAAAAGTTATATTACTGTATTTACAACAATTAAAAAGTAATACAGTATTATTTTTTGTTTTCATTCTGAAGAATCATCCCCTACCTGTATACGATTACTAAAGCCCGAACTTCTAGTGTTGACATTTTGCTCCTTGGTTCGTAATTTCGAAATTTGACAGTTTTGTTAACTGACTCGTATATCCGAATGTTACTGAGTTTTAAAACAGGCTAAATAAGGCGTAAAAATCTAAAATTATTTAAAAACCTACAATAATAAAGCAACATTTCCGTAGAAACTGATTACCGTGAAGGCCACGATAGGAGCACCAATAAAACAAATGGCTACATCTTGATCTGTTGGAAAGTCTTATCGTCTAAAAATGTGCAGACAGGCAAAAAAGAGGCTTTACTTCAGGAAACTTAGCGATAGTTGTGCACAGAAACAATGTCAAAATTTGAAGTATGTAGTGCCGTAGAAGTAATAAAAATCGTATAGAGAAAATAATTTATCTAATTACTCAAATTTTAATATTATTAGTAGTATTGCTGTTTGTATGCACCACTCTTTTCCGGACCACAACATTTAAGTTTCATGCATAAAAATTACATAAACACATTTTACGGCATATACGGGCCACTTTTATGGTCCACAATTTTAAAGCATTTTATATATATTTAATTTAAAGGGAAATAGTTAAAATACGCCCTACTGAACACACTATACATAAAACCTGAGAATGATGGGCTTTGCAGAATATGGAATGAAAATAAATGTTAGAAAGCAAAAACCATGGTGATTGGAACGAAGAGGTCTGTGTCAAATATAAAAGTGGGAGGGGAGCAAATAGAACAAGTGAATAGTTTTCGATATCTGGGTAGTATTCTTAGTAATGACATGAAGTGCGAACGTGAAATAAAAGCAAGGATAGGAATGGCGAAAGAAGCCTTTACGAGGAAAAAAGTCTGTTTTGTGAGACCTTGAATAGAGAGTTAAGAAAAAGACTCAAAAATGCTTCCTGTGGAGTGTTGTACTGTATGGGACGGAAACGTGGACATTACGTAAAAGTGATGAAAAACGACTGGGAACATTCGAAATGTGGGCGTGGAGAAGGATGGAAAGAATCAGTTGGGTCGAACGGAAAACGAATAAATGGGTGTTAGAAATGATGGGGAAGAAAAGAACACTTAGATATTGTTAAGAAGAGGAAGAGAAACTGGTTGGGACATTGCCTAACAAGAAATTGTATCATGAGGGACGTCATAGATTGTATGGTTGCGGGAAAGAGAGGGAGGGGGCGAAGGAGACTACAACTAATTAATGATATAAAAACAGAAAGATCATACGTGAAGACGAAGAGGTTAGCGGAGGACCGTGGAGCATGGAAGTTTCTCAGCTGTTGCAAGTGACCTGCCAGTAAGGGCAGAATACATATGATGATGATGATTATATATAAAAATTAGATGAACAAATTTTACGGTGTGTGTTGCTGCGGTGTTTTTTACAACAATTTTTACATAGAAATCCAATTATTTAAAACACCTTTACCGAGAAGCTACGCAAAACATTTAGAAAAAAATAATCACATAAGAACATGTAAGCCATAACACATCATTTTCTTTAAGTAAGTTATATTAAATGAAATAAAAATATTTAAATTACAGTATAATAAATGGATAATTCTGTACATTGTTGAATTATTTACTCTTATCAAAGGCAAGAGTAAAACAAATACAGTGGGTTCTAAACAGGAGTTTACACTGCTCAAATGTTCACAGCAAAAAGGTAATAAAATGATTATTATTTGGCGCTCTCATGACTATTGTGAGTAGCCGTTCATTTTTTTTTTTTTTAATTATTTGTTTTATTTTCAGTTCAGTTGCGAATAGCGACAAGTAATTGAAAATATGGCTGGGAACCTTTCCTTTGAGCAACGTAAAGGGATTTTAAAGTGTTTCTGGAAATGTGAGAACATGAAAGAGGCGCAGAGACGATGGCGGACAGAACTTGATACTGCGCCACCGTCATGTGTAACAATTACGAAATTACGCATCACGTATGACAATTAGAGTTGAGTTGATTTTGAGTTTAACGTCCATTTCAGCAGCAAGGCTATATGAGACGGGACCTACTGATTAACGTGCAATCCAAACCACATGAGCTTCCGCCGGGAATCGAACCCGGGTCTCCCACCTGTATGACAATTAGAAGTTTGAGAAGAAGGAACTGTGTGTCATCTGAAGAAAGGACGGTGTGATAGGAAGAAATCTGATTTTATTGTGTGTATTGTTAATGGTGGTAATGAAGCACGAACTCCAAGTAATCTTGGTGAATGAATGGATGAGTTAGGAAAAAATAATCCTGTTGTTGAGTTTTATTTGACTAGTCTTAAGAGTTATTAGTACAAGACTGATAAAAATAAAACTATTATGAAAATTAAAAGAATTATTCTCAATTATGAAAACTCACTTAAGCTTAACGAAGAAAGTATTAAAACAGGGCTCCTACTGGTCAGGGAAAATGGTGCAGCTCAGGGAAGTTCAGAAAAAAAGACTGGAAATCAGGGAAAGTCAGGGAAATTTTATAAAATATGTTTTCTTACATTAATTGTTTACCAATTTCAGCTTAGCCAACCATTATAATGGACATTGTTGAGATTTTTATGGAAGGTATGTAGAATGTACGTACTAGCAATTGATTACTATTTGTCTCTATGGAATAAATGTTCTCATATATAAATATTCACAGTTATTTATTCCTTATTTATGTCAACGTCATCCGGCGCATGCCATAAAAGTCAGGGAATCTCCTGCCAAAGGTCAGGGAATATTAGGGAAATAGATTTCTCCAGATCAGTAGGAACCCTGTAAAAAGATAGTCAACAAGGACCTCTCAAAAATTTGCCTTAACTATAATTAGATAACGACAAACAAAGAAAAAAAAGAAAGAAAAAAAAACGGAAGATTTGGTAAGTAACTTCGTAATAAAAGTGTTCAAGATGGTTTTTGATTAGAGAGTTGTGTTAAAAGAATTAAATGAAATAATAGAAACATTAATATCCGTCCTACTGTATATATGTATAGTTTTAGTGTAATTTTGTATATGTTCTTTATAGTTAAAAGCTATAAAATTCTTTCGTGTTTATGTTCTTTTTTCTAAATGTTTTACCCATATAGATGTGGATATGTGTGGTTTTAAATACGGGATTTCTATATAAAAGTATGGTCCAAAAAGTGGTCCGTAGAACGGTCCACAGTAATCTATTTGTTATACTATAATTTAAATATTTTTTTTTTATTTGACATAACGTAGCTGGTCTTAAAACAATAAACGGGGCATCCTCATCTTTAAAGAAAAGTTATTTTTATAAAGTCATTTCCAATATCCTTTTATGTATTTGTTCCACTCTTGCCTTTGATAAGAGTAAATAATTTAACAACGGCCTAGAGTTATTTATTTATTATACTGTAATTTAAATATTTTTATTTCATTTTTAATTCACTTAAGTTACTTCAAATAATGTTGTAAGTGTTATAGCTTATATGTTCTTATGTGATTATGTTCTTGTGTTTTTTTTCTAAATGGTTTTCGTAGCTTTTTGGGTGCAGGTGGCTTTAAATAATAGGATTCATATGTAACCAGTTGAGAATGCTTCAAGAGCATTGCCAGAACGAACTTAAAAAGAGGAGAGAGATGGAGCAGGAAGGATAACTGTCATTGTTCCAAGATGTAAAAGTAAATCTTTTTATCCGCACCTTCTTCTCTTTCTCACAAAAATTAGCAAAATCTTCAACCTAATTAAAGTTGGGTACTTAAATTAGCTGTGGATTAATGATCTCTCTTTTATTGACATAAAAACTAAACCAAAATTACATCCGTGATATTCCTTTCACGACTTCCGACATGCAAGCTAACATAACCGATAACTAACACAGAGTACCAAAATTCAGTCTGCTCTACTTCTTCTCCTTCTCTTTAATAATCTGTTAGTACTGTTTACAACTGTTATCAAACAACTTAAACACACCATAAACTTATGTCCTCAAGTACGGTGAACTTATACCTCAACACTTCCTCCTAAGAACTCACAGTTTTTTTTTTTTTTTACTTTATTTTACTTTACTTTACTTTACTTTGTTAGACCCATGCTTTTACGAAAGTATTGAAATTTCACTCGCTCAAAAGGCTTTGTCAATATGTCTGCTATTTGTTCTTGCCCAGGGATATGATCCACACTTATCTTCCCCTCCTGACAGCATTCACGTACAAAATAATGACGCACTTCGATGTGTTTTGAGCGCTTGTGAAATTCTGGGTTTCTCGCTAACTTTACTGCACTGGCATTATCAACTAACAACACTGGTTTCTCACCACATTTAGCACTAATTTCTTGAAAAATACGATTTAACCACATTAGTTATTTTGCATCTTTACTAGCTGCAACGAACTCGGCTTTCGTAGTTGAAAGTGCTACTGATTTCTCGAGACTACTGGACCAAGCAATTGCACTTCCTCCATACGTTGCAATCACTCCACTTGTTGATCTTCTTGTTTTCAGATCACCAGCAAAATCTGCATCACTAAGTCTTTAGCGTTGTCTTCTCTTCACGAGTGTACAGCAATCCTAAGTGTGGAGTTCCTTTTAAATACTTAAGAGATCCTCTTCACTTTTATCCAGTCAGCTTCAGTTGGATACTGCATAGCTTTTGCTGTTTGCGACACTGCATATGCAATATCAGGTCGTGTTGCTTGAGCCAAATGTAAGAAGCTTCCCACCGCTTCGCGGTCAGATACTTTACTATCGAGTAATTCATCTGAACCACTGTTACTTTTGTCACTAGGAGTAGCCACTGGGTTTGAATCTTTCATTCTAAATCTCTTGAGAATATTTTCTGTATATACACGCTGAGTTACAAAAATTCCTTCTTTCCTTTGCTCTATTTGCATTCCTAGAAAATTATCAACTTCCCCACTGGTTATTTTGAATTCACACTGAAGATGTTGTAAGAATTTCTCTATTTCCTTGTCGCTGTTACTTAATACGAGACCATCGTCGACAAAGATTGTCACTAGTATTTTATTTCCTTTTTGCTATCTTACAAATAAACAAGGATCTGCTTCACTTGTTTTGAAACCTTGATGCTTCATTAAATTTACTGGACTTTGATTCCAACACCTTGGTGCTTGTCTTACTCCATAAAAGCTTCTTTTAAGCTTACATACTCGTTGACTGTGGTCATCAAGTCCTTTCGGTTGACGCATGTATATTTCTTCTTGAAGCTTACCATTTAGAAACGCTGTTTTAACGTCAAATTGCTTCACCGATAAGTTTTCTGCAGCTGCAACAGCTAATACAGCTCTTACTTTATCGTAGCGTGCTACTGGACTGAATGTTTCACTGTAATCTATTCCCACCTTTTGCAAATAGCCTTTTGCTACTAATCTTGCCTTGTAGCATTGTACAGTGCCTTCTGCATTCAACTTTGTTCGAAAAACCCATCTCTTTTTTTTATAGCTTTGGCATTTCTTGGAAGATCTACTAGCTCGCATGTATCATTTTCTTTCAGAGCTTCCATTTCTTCTTTCATTGCGTCCAGCCAATGTTCTTTGTTGACTGACGTAATTGCTTCATCGTAACTTTGCGGATCACCATCGTTCTCTTCTGCTGAAGCATAACAGGCTGCTCCAATTACTTAGTCTCCTGACCTCATCCACGCTGGTTTCTTCACCTTCCGTTTGACTTTCGAATTCCCTCTTCTTCTGAAGTATTAACTTGTTCGTCGTCCGAAAAATCACCACTTCTTTGATCTTGTACATCTTCCTCTGGAACTTGACCCTGAACTTCCTCCGAAATTTTTGACTTCGAACTTCCTCCGAAATTGTAGTTTCTTCTAACAAATTCGAGCATACAGTTTCTGGTTTGAAATATACATCATGCGAATGTACAACTTTCTGCAATGAAGGTACGGACACTTTCTATCCATCTTTTTCGTTCAAGTAACCTACAAGTTTTCTTTACACACTCTTATTATCAAACTTTTTGCGAAATTGCTTTGGAATGTGAACATAACACGCAATTCCAAAAACTTTCAAATGGTTGAGCACTTTCACCTGTTTTTCTGTCCACAGTTCAGCCGGTGTTTAGTCTTGTTCTTTTGATTTTCCTGTGTGATTCAGAATGTACACAGCAGTTTCACACGCATTCGCCCATATTGTTTTTGGTAAACCACTTACACTTATCATCGATCTTGCCATTTCAACAACAGTACGATTTTCCCTTTCTGCCAAGCCATTTTGCTCTGGACTGTATGGTGCTGTGATAGCTTGTGTAATTCTCTTTTTGTTCAGTACTTGACACAATTCCCCACAATCAAATTCTTTACATTTTCACAATGTGCCCTGCTGTTTACGTTTCATTGAGAAATGTTTGTAGACATTATGCTACTTCATTTTTACCCTTGATGATAAACATTCTGCGGTACTTGCTGTAATCAGTGATGAAAATTTCCGGAAAATTTTGAAACGGAAAATTTACCGATTCATAAAAACATACTCCACTTATTCCTACATCGTTGTTGAGCCGTGAGTGAGGTGGAAAATTTTCCGTTCTCAATAAATATCAGTGATCAAGTAACAGTTCCCTAGTATTCGTAAAATTGATTGAAATCATGTATAGAAATGTTAAAAAGTGAAATTTTCATGGCGCAGACAATTTTCAGTACTATGTAGGAACAAGTTAAACAATTCTTCATGAATCGAAATATTTTCTGTCTTGTATGGAAAAATTGAAGAACTGTCTATGAGTCGGAAAATTTTCATCATTTTAAAGCAAAAAGTAAAACAAATTTTTGTGAATCGGAAAGTTTTATTCCTCTGTAGAAACAAGTGAAAGGAATTTTCACGAATCGGAAAATTTTCATCATGATGTAGAAACAAGTGAAAAAACTTTTCATAATCCGGACAATTTTGGATATTATGTATAGTGATGTTAGGTGGAAACTTTTCCACTATATTTAACTGCACATTCAGCTATAAAATTCAATTCCTGTAGAGGAAAGTTAGACCGCAACAGACAATGCAGGAAACATACATGGAGTTCGTAGAGAACAAATATCTCATTCCAATATTTAAAATGTAAGAAATTGAAAAGAAACCCTTGTAAATTTATCAATTTCAGAAACAGAAAATTCCACTATTTCTTCACATGTAGGCCTGCCTATGTAATGAAATAACTAGATAAAAGTTCGTTATGAAGATTTTTTTTTGTAACAGAAAATAAGAAGAAATGCTTTGATTTTATTGTGTTTAACACTCGTAAATCATAATTTCGATATTGGAATTTTGTATAATCAACATCTTAGAGCAGATATTTGTATTGTAAAACTACCATTATTATGTATAAAAATGTATTAGAAATAACGACGATTTGATAAAACAAGTACATACATACATATATACTTATATATAAAGAAATATGTTTTTTATTTTGTAAATTAAAATAAATTACTTGTTGGTTTTAGAACGCGGTGCTAATAGTGCAGCTTTTCATGTTTCTTTTATTATTTTATTGGAAGAACAACTACACAAATCAGCTTCCTTATTAGTTATATTTTTTTTATGAATCGGAAAATATTCATGACTTTTAATAAATTGAAATTTTAAATAATTGAATGGGATATTTGTATTCTACAAATTCGATATATGTTCTCTGCACTTTGCATACACATAAACACACACACACACACACAGAGACAGAGAGAGAGAGAGAGAGAGAGAGGAGTTGAATTGAGTTGATTTTGAGTTTAACATCCCTTTCAGCAGTGAGACTATATAAGACGGGACCAACTGATTAACGTGGAATCCGAACTACATGAGCTCTCGCTGGGAATCGAAGCCAGATTTTCCATGCCAAAGGCGCGTATGCTAACCGCTTAGCAACGAAGGAGCTCGCAGAGGAAGAGAGAGAGAGAAACACTGTAAAAATTTTACTTCCCAACTTGAAATATTAGAAAATTTTCCGGTTCCCGAAAGCTAATTGGAAAATTATAATTTGTTGCTAACTAACTTTCCTCTACATAAATTCAGTTTTGTAGCTCTATGTGCAGTTAAATATAGTGGAAAATTTTTTCACCTAACATCACTATACATAATATTCAAAATTGTCCGGATTATTAAAAGTTTTTTCCACTTGTTTCTACATCGTGTTGAAAAATTTCCGATCTATGAAAATTCCTTTCACTTGTTTTACAGAACGATAAAACTTTCCGATTCACAAAAAGTTGTTTTACTTTTTGCTTCAAAATTATGAATATTTTTCGACTCATAAAAAGTTCTTCAATTTTTCCATATAAGACGGAAAATATTTCGATTCATGAAAAATTGTTTAACTTGTTCCTACATAGTACTGAAATTTGTCTGAGCCATGAAAATTTTCAGATTCTTTAAACGATCTTTCACTTTTTAACATTTCTATACATGATTTCAATCAATTTTATGAATAGTGAGGAACTGTTACTTGATTACTGATATTTTTTTAGAAAGGAAAATTTTCCGGAAAAATATAGCGGAAAATTTTCCATCTCACATCACTAGCTGTAATCATCCGTAAAACACACGTAATACCTGTGCTATTCTCGTGTTCCACTGACATCGGTCCATTGACATCAGCATGTATTAAACTACCTACTTCTTCAGGCCTATTCAACCTAACCTTAAAAGGCTGTCTATGTGCTTTTCCCAAAACACACCCATCACAAAATGAAGTATCTTTTTCACTGTTACGTACTTTTATGTTCATTTTAGCTAAAAGTTGCTTTACATGTTTATTGACCTGATACCGCAACCTTTCATGCCACACTTGCAGTGACTCTGATGATGCAATATTTACTACGGTTGATTCATTTGGCACCACTACTCGCATGTTCATTATGTATGCATTATTCTCCCACTTACCTGTTCCAATAACTTGTCACTTTTTCTTTAATATGACTTTTTGTTCTTCCATTGAAACACTCACACCATGCTCCACAGCACTTTTCACTGAAAACAGATGTTTTCCAATTTCAGGAACATACCACACATTTTCAAGATAGCCTGGTTTCCATTTGCCTTTTACATATAACTCAACATTTATTTTACCGGCACCATATGCTTTCACTATTTGTTTGTTTGCAACAGACACTTGCACTGGGATTGGGAAATTTGTATACGTTTCAAAATACTGCTTATTTGCGGTCATATGATTCGTTGCACCACTGTCACAAATTCACTGATCCGCTTCTTTTGTTGCTGCAAGCGCTGGTCCGGCTTCTTCTTTTTTCTGAGCACTTGATGGACTGGTTTCTCTCCCTGACGCTTTCTTCTTTTCCTTGTCAGCCTTCCACTTAACACACTGGTATTTTTAATGTTTAATAGACTGGCACTAGTAACATTTACGACTGTCTTCTTTCTTCTTCCCACTGGTCACTGTTGCACTTGGTTTTGTTACCGATTGTTTGAATTTTGTTTTTGTCTTTAGCACTAGAAACGCACCTTTTTCTTCACTGGCTTTTGTCTGCATTCTTTTCTCAATGGTACAGAGCTTTTCCAGAAGACAACTTGTTGATCTCTTCTCATCGTCTAGTGCCTCCCACAAATTGATAAACTCCTTGTACTCCAGCCCTATGGTAGCTAGAATACGCCCATGCAACAACTCTACCGGTATATTATTCGAACCTCGTTTTTTCAGTTCTGTATTCATGTCGGAAAATAGTTTTTCTGCTTTTGCAACATACATGGCAAAATCTGTGCCTGGTTCCCTTTTTAGATTAAAAAACTCTGTCATTAACATGTTCAATCTTTGTATACTACTTTGTTCATATACACTAAGTAATTTGCCCCAAATACCCTGTGCACTTGTATAGTTAAGTACTAAATTTGACACTGTAGGACTAAGTGCAATAGCTATTAATGCAGACGCCTTTGCATTGTCTCGTTTCCATTCCCGTAATTTTTTCTTGTCGTCCTCGGAACTTGTTCCTTCAATTACTTCGGGACACTTTCTTGCACCATCAATGATCGACGTCGTGTTAAACTGTTCAAAATACATCATATGCCATTTCCGAAAATTCTGAAAATTTTCGGCGCCAAAAAGTTTCTCAACTTTTACTTTAGGCTCAATCATCTTCGCGCACTTTTCTGTACTCGGACACACACAAATTGTTTCAATTTCTATCCCCGAAACTGAAATCACAACGAAACATGGTAGAAGAACTCGTATTTCTGCAATTACAGTAATTATCGTGCTGTACTGCCTGTCCTATGCACTCCGAACTGCACGAAATCAGTTCCATTGAAAGTTGTATCGAACTGTTCTGATTATAGAGATACCTGTCTGGTACCTATAACCTCTTCAACCTAATTTAAGTTTGGTACTTAAATTAGCTGTGGATTAATGGCATCTCTTTTATTGACGTAAAAACTAAACGAAAATTATATTCGTGATATTCCTTTCACGACTTCCGACATGCAAGCTAACATAACCAATAACTAACACAGAGTACCAAAATTCAGTCTGCTCTACTTCTACTTCTTCTCTTTACTAATCAGTTAGCACTGTTTACAACTGTTATCAAACAACTTAAACACATCATAAATTAATGTCCTGAAGTACGGTGAGCTTATACTTCAACACAAAATATCATCTCTGTATGATTTACAGTTCTCGAGATATGGCTGCTTAAATATCTAGAAATTCGAACTTTTTGGCCAATATCACGGAAACGGTAAGTCATAGAGAGATGATATTGGTGTTAATCAATCCCTAATAGAATGTTAAACATTTTCGTACCGATATTAATTGATAACCACTATCCAACTGGCCACTGGCCAAACCAGTGGCAAGTTGAACAGTGGCCATCGGTTACTATTTGGTACCAAAGTATTTACCATCGTTTTAAATATTGATCAACATGAATATCATCTCTCTACAACTTATGATTTCCTAGCTATGGTTCCTTAGAAATTGGCCATTATTTGGCCAATATCACGGGAATGGTAGGCCATAGGGAGATGATATTGGTGTTAATCAATACCTAAGAGAATGGTAAACATTTTGGCGCCGATATTAATTTCTGGCCGTTGGCCAAACCAGTGGCCAGTTGGACAGTGACCACCGGTTACTATTTGGTACCAAATATTTACCATCCTTTTAGGTATTGATCAACAACCACATGATGATATCTCTATGACTTACGGTTCCCGAGATATGGCTCCTTAAATCTCTGGAAGTCGGCCATTTTTGGCCAATATCTCGGGAACGGTAAGAGTGACGCGAAAAATTTAATCATTTCATCTGATAGTTTTTGATGCTCTATCGAATGCAGGGTTCAAAATTGAAAAAAATCAGAAATAACAGACACACGGACGGACAGACAGACACAGACATAAAGAATTCAGTAACGAACTTTCTAAGTTCGTTGAAAATTGTTTAAAAAGTGTCAGCCATAGACATCGTAAAATATTTTTCTACAATTTTTATATACACAATGATTGAAAATTGTGAACCAGAAAAGTGGTCCGTACAGACATCGTAAAATGTGTGTGTAATTTTTATATACAAAATGTTTAAAAATTGTGTTGAGGGAAAGAAAGGGGGATTCATCAGTCCCCAATAATATTATTGTCATGTACGAGTTTCCTCCTGGCAGTGCGGTCAGCCTAGCTCTTTTGGCATGGGAAATTCTGTTTTGATTCCCGGTGGGAGCTCATTCAATTCGGATCCCACATTAATCTGTAGCTTCGCTGCTGAATCGAAGGCATATGAAGTTAGGTAAAATTAATTTAGTCTGAGTAAAAATATTCCTTCAGAGGGCTCGGTAGTAGCTGCAACCTTCTACGTTTTGACACGACTCATCAAATAGTTGAGACATTCTCCGTCAGATATCGATGTTTCCTTGTTTTAAAATCTTGCTGAAACGGATAGTCCATGTATTCTTGTTCCCGCGGCGTATATGATGTAGTTCTTGTTTGTCTCCTCATTGATTGATTGCGTGAATACATGTTGTTTGCCTTCTGCTTCATAGATCGAAAGCAAGTAACCTCTTCCGAAACGAAAAAGACTTTTCCAAAACTTTGGTTGTAAATATAATTTATTAATCATAAGAATGCAAGGAGATTATATATACAATGGGCTTTAATGTGCGTCTCTTCGTCAATACATTAAAGCGGATCATACATTCTTTACATCCGAAGTCAGTACATACATTCTTTATTGACTTAACTACTGAATAATGAAACGCTACATATTATAAATAACAATGTTTTAGCTACAGCACATTATACTAGTTTCTTTGTTTATATATTCTGATATCTAAAAAAAAAAGTAACGAATAAAAGAAAAAAAACTTGATTTGTTTCGTGATGAGCACGCAAGATGACGCTTCCTGTTAGATTTTGCTAGACTTATTAAATGTTTAATTCTGTGTGTTTAGTATTTTAAAGTATCGATCTCATTATGAAATAAGGATATTGTTTGACCGCTTTTCATGTTAGGTCTCATGTTTTGCTGAAATATTCATCTATGTGTAAGGGAAAAAAATGGGGGAAACTTGCGCAGAGCACTATAATGCGTCATTACCAAATTTGTACGTGTACTGTGGCAGTCACAGTAAGGAGGTTCCTTGTTTGTAGCGTTGCAGCTCGAGAAGAGGAGCTTAGCTGCAAGTTGTGGTAAGGGTGGAAAAATAATTTCACGTACTGATAGATTGCTCTGTTTTATGTGTGTTTCTCAGACATTTCATAATTACGTTCAACAACACAGAATGCTACTGCGTACTTTCAACTCAGTTTATCAGCCATTTACTATATGTATGTTTATGAAATGTGTATTTCAACCATCTTGCCCTGTAAGTTATTCTTTTTTAAGTTCATAATATCCCTTCGATATTACAGAAAATATTTAACTTCCCCTTGCCTTCGAGACTTTCAAACTATGCTATGCATAAGTATCGGAACTCCTATAGAACAGATATTTTCGACTGTCTGTCTGTGGACAGGCATCAGAGGAAAATCAATAATACTGCATATATCGAGAATTTGTTTTTTCGAGAGTAGATTCATCGTCCCAAGAAGTAGTTAATTTCATCCATTAACTCTCTATTTACATCAAAATTAACTATTTCCAGTTTCAACATTGATTGCCATAGAACAAAATCGGTAACAGATTTGCCGCTTTCAGTACTAATCTCCAAACAGCAAAAACGGTAAGGGATAGCCGCCAGAATAGGTTAAATTTCCGACTTTATTCATCTATTTCTACCTAAACTGATAGAAACCACCTACCACGTCCGGTTCTGACATTGCCTATACGAAAAAAAAAAAAAAAAAAAACCTGTAATAGGAGTTACAATTTGTTTTTGGTTTTGGTATAGATTCCGAATCCCGAGAACAGATTTCATCTCATCTTGCTTCTTCTACTGAAGCCAGAAGTACTAAGAACTAGTACAACTTCATATTTCAATATTGATTCCAACATACTAATAGTTGTAAAAGATAGCGAGAAACCGTTTTTAATGGAGATTCTGCTTTCGATGAACAGATTCTCTCTCTCAAATTATCATGCTATTATGCGGGAAGTTATTAACCTACTTCCGGTTTCAATATTGAACTCTCGTGATCTGGAAGTGTACCTTAGATTCACAGTATAAGAAGAAACTCACATGTTTTAAGTAGGAAATCAAGCAATAGTCACCTTTTCGAGTGCATTTTGTATTAATATGAAGCTTGCTTGACATTTTATGTGTAACTGAATATATGTTACAACGCATGGTTGTAAAATGACAATTCTTAGAAAACAATATTACAGATTTTGTCTTTTGTATTTTATAATTTTAATATCATATATGTGTAACATTATAAAAAAAAAATAAGATTTTCAGGGAATTTCGGTTGACAATAATAAGAGAAAAAGTTACGACGGAAAATCGAAAGTCTTTGCGACTACTGATTTATTGCCAGATTACAACCATAAACAAAACACAATATTGTACGCACCTTTGCCTATTTTTCCAATAAACACCACATCTATTGGGGCACTTGTTCCACAAGTTTTTCGATGCCCGCTGCGTAGATGGCTGCCGGCTGTTCACGGAAACGAAGAACATTCTGCAATTAGGTGTCGTTCGTGAACCACTGCTTTGCCAGGAATTTTTCAATGAACCAATAAAATTGTAATCAGTGGGAGCACGGTCTAGACTGTAAGGAGTGCTCCAGAATCTTCCACCCTCAATAGTTTTGCGATAATTTTGCTCACCATGTGCAGTTTTAGATTGTCATGGAGAAAAATTACATCTTCAACATTCCGAATACCCTGGTCTTTTTTGTAATGGTTGCTCACAGATGGGACAGTTTGCGACAGTAGCGTTGTATGATAATGGTTTCAACTCTTAACAGGAAATTCAGTAGAAGTGGTCTCCGACTCTCGCAAAACACTGTGAGCATCAGTTTATGGGACCATGATGATGTTCAGAATTTCTTCGCTACTGGCGAGCCGGGATATTTCAATAACATGCTCTGCTGTTTTGATTCTCTAAGGTAATGCACCACCCATGTTTTGTTGCCAGTGACAATGAAGTCCAGGAAATTGTCTCCTTCTCGACGTAATGATGCAAATTGTTCAATACACGGCTATTCGCTTGCTCTTGTTAACATCATTAAGAAGCTTAAGAATACCCCCGACATGACACCTTACGGCACTCCAACAAATCGTGGCCAATTTCATAAATACTACCATAGAAAACATCAAGCTCCCTAACAGTGTTCTTCAGATTAACACGCCGATCTGCTTTCACTATTTCGTCCACACGTGTAATGATGTTCGGTGTCAGCGTGAAACGAGGTCGTCCCGATCACCCATTGTCCTGGACATTTTCTCGACTATTTTGAACTTTCTTGCACACCATTTCTTACTTCGCACTGCTAAACACGTGTCTTCGTACACCGGCTCCATTTCCTTGTGAATATCTGTAGCTATGTGTCCTTGTATCATAGAAAACGAATAACACTTCGCTGCTCATATGGTGTGAACCTCGTGAGCACTCCGGATATCTTTGGCAACTAACAACAACGCTTTCCAAGAAAAGCCTTTCACTCGTATGTCTCAATTTTGTATTAAAATTATTACATGCTTGAAAAAAAAAGAAAGAAAGAAAAGAAAGTCTCGCATAGACTTCTCGATTTTTCCTCGTGTAAGTGTTTTCATTAAATTGTTTACTGTTTAAATTTGTATTCATAAGTATGTTAAAAATAAAGTAAAACTATATTAAAATTATCAGTGTTTATCAATTTACCACAAATTAAAGTTGATTTTTTTTATGTAATGCTTTCCTTTATTAGGTGAAAAAGATGAAAGAGGCCTGAGGGACGAATACCAGAGATATAACGATCTGTTGTGTAAATCCTATATCATTAGCATGTAGCGAAAAAAGAAGACCACAAGACTACCATTTGTCACTACACACCACTGAGCCCAACATCTTGCATTTGTAACAGAATATCGTGACTAGACCATAGAAACGAGTAGCGTGGAGTGACGAGTCTTGATCCCGACCTCACCTCGCTGTTGATAGGCTACGAACATGACGCGAGCCCCAAGAAAAGATGAATTCATCCTGTCAGGTAGAAATTGTATAAGATAATGGTGGTTCCATGATAGTCTGGAGTGTTTTATCTTAACAGTGATTGCGACCTTTATTACAGTAAGTGGTTCGTGTCCTGCAGTTCCCTAGGAGGGCTTGGGCATTTACAACAGTCCGGGATTCGATCCTCTATGTTTTGGGCGTCTCCTTTAAACTTTAATAACAATTTGGACCTTTTGCCAAAGCCGACCATATAGCCACTGGACAACACGGTTCAGAGTTCGGGTCAGGACATTCTGGGAAATCGACATAAAAGATGATTCTAATTGTATTCTCAATGCCGATGCAATTTAATAATGCAAGAATTATTATGTTGCATAGGCACTGGTTGATTATGCTGGAAAGAAAAGTAAATTAGATTATTTGTTAAACTAAAAATATAAATTTATATCATGATAATTATTTTGATAAAGGATACGCAAATTTTCACTTTTCACTTTAATAAACAACACTAAAACTGCACAAACACATATTACTTTACATTTTGGCACTTTAATTTGAATAAGTGAATATGAGAATAAAATTTAACACTTAGCCCAATTATTTTTACTGCAAGCGCGGAAAACGCGGTAGTCGCGGGTTACCGTTTGAACTTTACTACGTCGTTAGTTTCCATAATTTCGCACTGTCATTTTTCACACACTTTGATGCTGAAGAAAGGTTATTTTCGGTGATTCCAGGGGATGTTCTTAGTGTTGGGGGTGAAGTCCCTGACTTTCCGTTTATCTTCTTTTGGGTGGTCTTGAAGTTTCTTCATTATGGTGCTGTTCCTTGCAGTCGAAATGATTTTAAAAGTATCTATTACGAACGAACATTTTAAGATTTCAATCTTTCCCTTTGAGGCAACATTTTCATTATCATCTACGCACCATATAATTTGCATTGGTTCATCGTCGCACTATTTACATTTTTCTACATTTTTCACTAGTTAAAATAAAACATTATTTTTGACACTAAGTGGTCGCACGTTATGTTAGATGCACCAGTCAGACTAACTTAATTTTTCTCCCCGTCTCCTCGCGTTTCTACGCAGTGGACAGGCTCACAATGCAGTCTGGTGATGTCAAAGCTAAAAATAGCTATGACAACCCATAGGCAGGAATTTTTAGAGACGAAGTTTGTTCCCTGTGCAGAATTTTAGCACCTTATTTGGGGAGACGAGAGGATCACCAAGATTTCCGTCGCAGACGCGACGCACACACACATATATGCATATTTGTCTGTTTGCTGAGAGTAAAATTTCTACGAGCGCTTTTATGCGAGGTTTATTTAGAAATTAAAATTTTCTTCATTAATATTCAATGAGCCGAACCATATGGTTCCATAGGCGGTCGACAAGACGTTTGTTTTGAGGGAACTGAAAAACAAACAGAACCCTGCAACACTGATCACTTCACTATTGTCACCAAATTTCTTCCACTAGTCTTCAAAGGATCAATTAAGTCTTCTTGTGAGGTATGACGAAAAAATTTTTAAAGTTCATTCGGAAGTACGGCAACGAACACGTTGGCCATACAAGACGAATTTCGGATTACGGTTGGGCCATAATTTTAATAAAGTTTATTAATGTCTTTTATTATATTAATATTTGTTGTTTTAAAATACTTAAGTGCCACAATTTCAAACACATCAAAATATAAACAAAGTTATTATTACTCTCTTTCGAAATAGTATATTCGATAATTTGAATAACTAACTACTATCGTTGTTTACAATAAACACAAAAATATTATGCTTATAAGTATACTGAATAGTTATTGTAACATAAAATATTTAATAGTGTAGTGCCTTGTACTCTTAAGTTTGACATGAATTAATTTTATTACTGTTATAAGAGAGCATTCATATTCAATATTTACTTTCATTAAAAACAACTCCAAACACATTGGAAAACTAACACGATAAATATATACTTGTTTTCATTTATTTTTTATTAGTAGTATTATTATTTTAATTATTATTACTGCTATAAAACAAATATAGCATACAAATTAAATTCAAGTAAAAATACACGTAATATTTTCAAAATATGAAATACAACACCAAAAATTTTACTTAAATCTACAACACTTATTAATCATGATACTTTACATTTATTACATTCTGGTTAAGAATTGACCAAGAATGGACTGAGCAGTGGATGGTTTGTCAGACCATTACACTTTTCAAAGTGTCTGCCCTCCGAAATTTAGAAGATACCACCCACATTAAAGTTATTATCTGTTTCCCGTCCCCGAGATGAGGTTTAAAGGTAGAATAAAAGGTTATTATTAAAAAGAATATAGAAGGGTATAATACGATAATAGCCTACTCCGGGCTTTAAACAATATAAAATTACCCGAAATGGGAGGGAACCTGGTCTCATGCCTTGGCAAGCCACTTGGCATATTATTCCTTATTCAATAAAAGGCTTCGGCCGTCCGGAAGTCACATAGTGGGTCACGGACGCCTACTAACGCCAACACGATAGATGGACATATCAAAGTGTTTTTACACAATATATATATATATATATATATATATATATATATATATATATATATATATATATATATATATATATATATTGAATTACCAAAATCATTGCAAGTGTCAACTTCATAAAATACAAGCAATCCGGCTCAACGAAGTTTTTGTTTACCCTACACCTACTTTAAGTTTTTTCAACACAAAAACAATTTCGAAAGATTTCGTTTGCCAATAAACGACTAATGTGAATGTATAAACTACTAAATGGTTTTCACCAATTCTGATTGCTTTAGGAAGCAGTAGCTCAAAACACAAAATTGGTTTCTCAATATTCATGATCGCTGCATTACACAAGAAATTGACTAACTTTTTACTGCTTAACTTGCAATTACTCTTCTTTCGTGATGTTTCTCTATGCCTATCGATTTCACTGTATTCAGATTGAACACTAGATTGCCTTTTTCGTTTCACTAGGTTTTTCCGTTTACCTGTGTGCTTGACCTTTGTTACTGCATCACGATCAGCTGATGGCACATCACTGACAGTAATTGGTGATTGACATTTAATCTTGCTATTACATTCATTTTCAAATCGGTTAGATGTAAGAGGTTTATTCACCCAATTACCACATTCTTCCTGAAAAGGTTTATATTAACTGCAGGTGATGCGTGGTCAGCACCTGACCCCTTTACTAAGTCATTAACTGCTAAGTTGCTACTATGATTCGATTTGAGATTTTGATCACCTCTTTCAAGAATACATTTTTCAAGGAAGATTTACGAACAAACTTTGAAAATTTACCAAAACAGTACAACATACGTTTAACTCTTTTTAGTTTCCGTCTGATTTTATGTATTTTCTTTTTGAGTTGCCGGTGCGTTTTGCTACAACGAACTTGCAAATTATATTTCCTTACAATGTGACGAACAACATTTTGTAACCTACTAAAACTTTCTTGACAGGTTTTTAATTTCTTTTCTCACGGTACTGAGTTATGGTTACTATCATAAGGCCTACAAGGCATAAAGCCATTCTTACTATTTTCTAAATTCACAATTTGTGTGCAAATAACTACGCAAAAAGTAACATTCCATTTGTTTTACCTGTATTTCTTTGACTTTCAACTCACTGCTTAAAAAACTACTCTGCTCTTTACGTACCTCAACAACCGTAACAGACACAAAAAATGAACAAGTTTTGTGAAATGGAACACATTCTAATTTATTGGTTAGCAAGGTGCTAAAGAAGCAATTTTGCTTTAACATGATACACTACAAGGATGCGTGAATGGGCTACTCTTGCCTTCATTTTCAACGCAATTTATTACTACTTTCGTAAACCTTTTCGTAGTGAAGCACGCGTTGCACCCAAGAATGCTTTTCGTTCCTTTACAAAACAATCACTGACCGCTGATTCACACGTACAGGCGTGACCAACTCGATGGTTGAGGGTTGCGGTCGAGAATCCTTTTCAACAGCTGGGTTGCGTTCGTTAGTTTTTCTTTTTTCTTTTTTCTTTTTCTTCTTTTTTTTGCTTCGCTTCTTTCTACAATAACACTATTTGAAAGAGGCACAACAAATTCTTTGGCCTTGTCTAACTCAACACTAACGTGACTAACAGGAATTATTTCTTTTCCTAATTTAATTCACAATCAGATATTTCTTCAACCTGTTCAAATTTATTGTCAAGAAATTCAATGTTGGCTTGATTTAAAACAGCTAATGGCTGAGAACTAACACATGGTAAAATAATACAACTCTCAACACATTCATTTTTCACTGGTTGTGCGTATATTTTTTGGGCTACGGGGGCAATGTCCCGCAAGATTCCTTCCAACTCAGGTCTAACAAATTCTAAGTTATTTATAGCAAATTTTATTTCTAACGGTACTGTTTTACAAAATTCATGCTTTTGGGTACTTTCCAGATTACGAACTTTTGACGGAGCATGCGCAAATGTTATAATTTCAAGAGAATCAGCAAACCTAACCCGTTTTGGTGGTACGGTTTTATAATTTGTCTTCCGGCCATCACTGGAATCCATATTACAACTAACATTGTGATACTGTAAATGCCTTTTGTATATCCTTTCAGCTAACTTTTTTTTTTCAATGTTGTAATGGACCTTCAATTTATATTTAATGTCTGACAAAGAAACACATTCTAATTCAAAACACATTCATCTTTGACTTTTCGATAGAGATCAGATTTACGTAATTTACGCATTTTAGCAACAATTTTATATTCAATTTCAGCCCTGTATTCTATGTTCCTTTCTAAAAGAGATTTTGCAATTTCCTGCTTAGCTCTTTTACGAACTTCACATACTTCCTGATCTACCTTTAAAGCATTTTCGACTTCTAACAATGTAAATGGTTCTTTTCTATATCTGAATTGACTTTCTACTATTAAATACTCTGTTTCTTTTCATATTTTCCGCATTTCATGCAAAACAGGTATTATTTCTCTATTTACGGGCATGATTATTAATTTTCTAATGCCAAAACAACAAAATTAAACCACTAAAAAGGCACTACAATTTATCTTAATAAAAGATACAATTAGCGTCGCCTTTATGCAATTTTACCAAATGTTACTGTGGTATCGGGCGCCATATATTACAGTAAGTGTTTCGTGTCCTGCAGTTTCCTAGGAGGACTTGGGCATTTACAACAGTCCGGGATTCGATCCTCTATGTTTTGGGCGCCTCCTTTAAACTTTAATAACAATTTGGACCTTTTGCCAAAGCCGACCATATAGCCACTGGACAACACGGTTCAGAGTTCGGGTCAGGACATTCTGGGAAATCGACATAAAAGATGATTCTAATTGCCGATGCAATTTAATAATGCAAGAATTATTATGTTGTATAGGCACTGGTTGTTTATGCTAGAAAGAAAAGTAAATTAGATTATTTGTTAAACTAAAAATATAAATTTATATCATGATAATTATTTTGATAAAGGATACGCAAATTTTCACTTTTCACTTTAATAAACAACACTAAAACTGCACAAACACATATTACTTTACATTTTGGCACTTTAATTTGAATAATTGAATATGAGAATAAAATTTAACACTTAGCCCAATTATTTTTACTGTAAGCGTGGAAAACGCAGTAGTCGCGGGTTACCGTTTGAACTTTACTACGCCGTTAGTTTCCATGATTTCGCACTGTCATTTTTCACACACTTTGATGCTGAAGAAAGGTTATTTTCGGTGATTCCAGGGGATGTTCTTAGTGTTGGGGGTGAAGTCCCTGACTTTCCGTTTATCTTCTTTTGGGTGGTCTTGAAGTTTCTTCATTATTGTGCTGCTCCTTGCAGTCGAGATGATTTTAAAAGTATCTTAATACGAACGAACATTTTAAGATTTCAATCTTTCCCTTTGAGGCAACATTTTCATTATCATCTACGAACCATATAAGTTGCATTGGTTCATCGTCGCACCATTTACATTTTTCTACATTTTGCGCTAGTTAAAATAAAACATTATTTTTGACACTAAGTGGTCGCACGTTGTTATGTTAGATGCACCAGTCAGACTAACTTAATTTTTCTCCCCGTTTCCTAGCGTTTCTAATCAGTGGACAGGCTCACAATGCAGCCTGGTGATGTCAAAGCTAAAAATAGCTATGACAACCCATAGGCAGGAATTTTTAGAGACGAAGTTTGTTCCCTGTGCAGAATTTTAGCACCTTATTTGGGGAGACGAGAGGATCACCAAGATTTCCGTCACAGACGCGACGCACACACATATATATATGCATATTCGTCTGTTTGCTGAGAGTAAAATTTCTACGAGCGCTTTTATGCGAGGTTTTTAAAAATTAAAATTTTCTTCATTAATATTCAATGAGCCGAACCATATGGTTACACCTTTGATAAATGTACTACACACCACTATTTTGAATCGAAGTACGTAAATCTGCAGAGTAAACGATGTCTTTACTTCTTTTTGCCATCTAGATGGAAATGGAATGTATCAGCAAGGCAGCCGCTGTTTTTATAGATCCCGGTTGGTTACCTCCTTTTTGAAGTAGCATTCCACTTGCTTCTCTCTGCTGAAATGGCCACCGAGAAGCCCGAATTTCAAACTCATTGCATATGTTTTAGATACTCTGCATATTGGTATTTAAGTGCGTCTCCCACCACCGATGTCCCTACCTGATTTATGGGAAGTTCAGAAGAATTTTGGCACCCCATCCGGACAGTTTACTGAGACTTGTTGAATCCATGCCTCTTTGTGTGGAGCCGCTAGAAACAGCAACTCGCTACTTACCAGGTATCCGTATTTCGGTTACCTTCCGTTTCGCAGAATGCCTTATCAGTGTGCAACATTGTCAAGTTTACCCATTTCTGTTCTGAGAGCTCCTCTGTGGCTAAGCGGTTAGCATACGAGCCTTTGGCGTGGGAGACCCGGGTTCGATTCCCGGCGAGAGCTCATGTGGTTCGGATTTCATGTTAATCAGTAGGTCCGCGTCTCATATAGCCTAACTGCTGAACTGGACGTTAAACTCAAAATCAACTCAACCATTTCTGTTCTGCAGAAGTGTCCTAGCGGCAAAATTACACCTCTATTATCTCCTGTTTTGCGGAATCGCGTGGAGAGTTTTGGTAGCAAGAGTGGTGTCGTTCAAATTATTTAACAACCATTTCCACGATAAGAATATTAAGTTGACTTAGTATTATTGCTGTATTCTTCTTCTTATTATTATTATTATTTATTCCAATGATACTAGAACAGTGGCATGGATGAAGTCATGTATTTATATTCTTATTTTGTATATTAATTTTAAAATTAGTAGTAGAACATCATCCGCCTCGTAAATGCAGGATCTGCAAGAAACGATGTTATCAACCGGTTCCGGGAATCTGAGAAATTTTAACAATTGGTTCGGACTGGCTGAATGTCACTACTGGGTAACATCCTAATATAAAATTTGACGAAAGGATAGAAACACCAACATAAATGTAAAGAGGTGCAGCTCGCAATAGAACCTTGTCGCATAAGTCCAATCGTGATTTACTGCAATAAGAACAAATTACAAACACAGAAGCATATAATAATAGTAATAATAATAATAATGCATTAAACTATAATGGCATGAACATTAATAAATTTAGTATACAGGTGTGACTCTTAATATCACCTTGTCTTCATTGGATTGTAATTTCAACTATCCAAATGAATGCGATGAGATACTGCATTAAGATACGAAATAAGAACAACCTCGCCAGACCTAAATCTACTCTTAAGATCCCGAGTATGACTGTCTAAACGTCTCCACAATCTTCTTCGCAAAGTTAAATGCCTGATTCCAGCACCATATTCTCGGACTGTTCTTCTTTAAAAGTAGATAAATCTGTATATATTGAGATGACTTTATGTCTACTTCCTATTAAACTTGGAATTCTAAACCTCCGCATTATTCGTGCTTCTTTCGCTGTTGTTATCAAATTGGTTTCAATTTCCCCGAAAACATTAATAAAAATATAATTAGTACAACGTAAGGAGTCAAATAACAATCCAATAAAGAAGTAAACTTTCAAATAATGCTATATTTACGGGTGAAAGGTCGAATTCAGTTCGTCAACATAGGTGATCCACCAAGTAGTCCTGGAAACCCTGTGTTTCTAGGATGTCGAGTGAATCGTCTTGTGTATATATAGAAATGCATCAGGACTGTCTTCAAAATGAATGAAAGGAAGTGCATATGCTCTCCTAACCTATTTTCTCACATCATTATAAACATTGTAGGATGGAACCACTCCACTATATTGTACCTTTCTCCATGTAGATTGGGTAAAATGAAACGAACCCAATAATACGTACTGTCGCTCGCTGGAATGTTTCTCTTCTAGCATTTATTGTCGTTTGTTCAAAGTCACCCATAAATTCTTGCACACAAAACTGGAGGCAACAATTTTCAGCTTTTTTCTTGATTTGCTGAAGCATGCGTGTGTACAATGACTGACTTCTGCTTTGCAATAAGCAGAAAGAGTAGTATAAAAATGCCTGAAATACTTCCCGTGCAATGTATATAACTATGAAAATAGACGTGGACAAATTTTAAAGGTCCCATCCATCACTATCTTTTCTTTCCTTTCATTTTACGGTGTGCTAATATACTAGTATCTAGACTTTTTCAATAATTTATGAAATAATTTGTTATTTACTTACAATTTGTATACGTGATTACAATATTATGATGGAATCAATTTCTCAACATGTAATACAAATATTTTCTGGTCCAGTACATATTTTCCACAAACTGTGAAGTATGAAATCTCTCATTCTCCGAAATAGGAACACAGCATTGGGTTGTTTTTCTGTTCTTCGAAACATAGCAACGCTGAGCATGAACAACCAGTTTGACCCCCTTTCTGCAAAACAGGAACATACGCCCATTTTCTGTGGCACTTCGTGTATAAGATATACGTACGTCAGTCATTATAGATCACATCGAGATTAACAAAATAACACCTTGAAGAGAGATTGTAATACAGTTTCCGAGAAAATCGAACTTTTGTGGCGGCGCTTAAATGTATGTCGTTCCTTGCCAATGATAATTTACGAATTTTTACTTTCCTTTAAAAATTTTTATGTACTATGTATAGGTACAAGCAAAATAATTGACGCGTCTCTTTAATCTGACGTTTTATGGAAATAACTTCATTTTCTTTATATGTTCGAAATTTTGGAAGATTTCCACAGCAGGAAAGATTAATGACAAACATATTTTTAATGTTTGTGTTCAATATTATTTTATAATAAAGAAATTAGAAACAAAAAACCTTAATTTGGCCGGAATTACGAAAATTACCAACTCTGTTGGAAAGGGTATTTTTCTAGGTCGGGAGGGAATTCTATAGTCAACGTAGAACTGAGACCTCCACGTTAATGATAGAACAACGTGGATTCACATCCATAAACAAAACATTCAATCAAGTATTTCTAACATTTCTTATGTCTGCAGACTATATATAAATAAAGTAAAAAGTGAAAATTATCTATCAAAAGGAACGAATTGGAACACGATCATAAATGAAAATCATGCTTTGTAGTAGAATAGATGTATAGCATGTAAGAAGTCGGTAGCGTAGTAGGTTAGCGTAAGAACGTAAAATCAATCAGTAAAGGTGGTTCGGGTCTCATACACGGATATATTTTTTTTACTATTATGTATATTTTTTATTTTTTGTTTTTTGTATGAGAGAAAAACTACCACATATGTTAGAACTCATCATAATATCAAAGTAAGAAAAAATACCATGCTTTCACCTGTATTGCTCTTCTTCTTCTTCTTCTTTTTTCAAAGATTTTGCAATTATTTACTGTATGCTCTTTCATGAATAAAGAATGCTTTCCAGTAAATTCTGTTTCTTAAAAGCAGTAATGTTGGGAATTTTATAATCAATTTTCACATTACGTATCGTCTCGAAAATTATATGATTGTTTCGTCTCGTGGCATCACTCCTTAATGTATTATAGAACTTTCCCCTCTATCTACATGTTTCATAATAGAGTAGCCTATTAAATGTTTGATTTTCTGTGTAAACATTTTTTGAGGTGGTGAAAGTTCTATGATCCATTTAATTAAGTAGTGATACTTCGAGAAGAAACAGTCATATAATTTTCGTTGCGAGACAGCGTTTCCACGAGACGAGAAGAGTCGAGATTTTAAATTGTCTCGTCTAGTCTCTTGACAACAGTAGTGATGCCACGAGACAAAATATATCTGGTGTATCGTCTCGATGATGAGCGGAGACAAACATGTAAGTTTCGAGATGAGCCAATCTACAATCTCGTCTCGTCTCGTGGCAACACTACTATATAGCTAACTTTGTCTTAGGAAAACTTTAAATATCAGTAACTGTCGAAAACGTTTAAATAAATGAACAAGTAGTGAATTCCTGACACACATCGCATTTCAAACACTTGGAATGTAGTTATTCACTGACAATTACAGAAATGTTGCCATTAAGGTGGAAACGGGAGTAATCTATTGTTTTCTTTTAATTTCATGAGCGCCAGTAGCGAAAGATATAAAATTTAGTATATAGTTTATGTGAAGAAATTAACAAATGTGTTTGTAATCTACAAAATGATGTTTCTAAGAACGTAAAGAAAAGTAATTATTTTTTTAAACAATAGCAATAATTGCCCACAGTACTTGAATCAAATGTATTACGGATGTTCGCATCAAGCAATGGAAAGTGTTGTTTTCAAAGATTCGTTTGATTCAAGACTGGCGTCATGAAACAACAATGTTTTGTTTTACGTATGTATTTATCACTTCCGATATTTTAGCTGATTTTGCGTTTGTCGATTAATATTTCGTAAGTCATAGAAACTGCTACATTATATAAAGAAAACGAAAATGTCTACCTTAATGGGGACTGAAACCTATGTTCGTGATATTATAAGCATTATACTTTAAACCCCACCGCTGTTCTGTTCATCTATCAGTAGTCTACATAAACCGTGATGTATTGGACAGTTCTTTTGCCTTGTCTTGGGAAATCATTCGATAATACGAATAATTTACTCTCGTTACTATCCGTACTTTGAATGTGAAATGTATTCATACATAATAAATAGTTTCCTAACTAGTAAATAATGCTTTCATGTTTAATTGATGTTCCTTTGTTTTCTATTTTTATTTCCTTTCTTTTTCTAAATGTATTTTAAAAAAAATACCGTATGACTTCAGAACATTGAATGTTCATCACAGAAGCAGAGCATCTAGTGAACTGTATTCTACGTAAAAGCTTCTTATTTTGGAATGATTATTCTTCATCCTTTCCTGATATACAGTATATTCTTACGTTACCCTTCTGTCGATTTATGGGAAGGGGAAAGCAAAGATTCTTTTCCCTACGAACCCCAAAGTAACATTTCGCACATCATGACCCACCTCATACAGCTTCACTGTTGCAAGAACATAATATTACAAGAAAATAGAATAATTTATTTCTGTCTATGCTTCCTGTATGAATAATGTTTGGGAAACAAATACGCAAAACTGTTCTGTCTTCCACAAGGTTTGTTAGCAATTTATTTCTCGAGGCTTAGAGTTGTAGATTATACTTGGTATAACATGTCAGTGAATTACGAAGCAGTTCATACTCTGTAGGGAGAGCATGAGTCTTTTACTTGAAACGGTACTCCCTGTTGTAGTTGCTAGCGCGTGTGACTGTTACATACAGGGTCTCGAGTTCGATCCCCGATGAGAGTTTATTATGTAAGTTTTTATTTATTTATTTTATTTATTTGTTTATTTATTTTTGTCAAATTTACGAGTTCTACTCAGTATGGCGCTAAATTCGTTGTACAAAAGCAGACAGGTGATTCATGAGAGCAAATCAAGCAAAACAGTTCCAATAAACATAGGGCCAAAAGCACGTCGTTTATGTGTCAAATGCTGCCGAAAGTGGGGAAAACAAACCTTAGAGTTAAGTACTGCACAAATTACTAAGCGTAGACGTGATGTGGCATGTTACCGTCAAAGGATCCTAACCTGCTCTATCCAAATTTGCAGTTTTCAGATTTGTGCAATGGCGGCGCAAGGGATTCCCCAAAGGACGTTAGGGATTCTCGGACATTTTATGACGTAAATTGAATGGACAAAAGCATGTAGAGGACGTCTCACTGACTGGAAATAATACTACGTGGCAGGTCAATACTCATACACGCAGATAAAAGATGGAGGATGAGGTAATATTCACTGTGCGTGGTTGCATACTTCCTCAAAAAGTCCTATTGCACAAGAATTCATTGGAAACGTCACGTCGCTACAATGTAAAAATGCATGCACCCAAGCCGATAGATAAGAGAAAATAAAGAAATTTCGATTGCTGATGTGCTCATATTAATGATATCGCAACACTTTTGAGAACGTGCCCACCTTTACTACTATAGGAATTGAACAAGAACTGCTATTAAAAAATAAAGACAAATAAAGAATGCGTAATAATAATAATAATATATATAATTGTTTGAGCACATTCATTTCGATCAGTACATCACAGAAATGCGACTACAGTACTTCTTTTTCTCAATCAATGTTCTAAATGGACGAACGTAAAACAAAACGTTCGTTCCATTTGTGATATTTGTACGTGCTGTAACAGGAACCTTCATTTCTGGTTCCAAATCGTATAACAGGACTGCATATCGAAGAGAGTTGTAGAGAGCAAGGTACGAAGGAGGATCTGTGTTTAAATGAAAAGAGGATGGTTGTCAGAACGGTCACTACAAACGGGCCTTCTCTGCCGATCCATTTGCTCGAAAAGGATGAGTTGAGACAATTTCGCACCTCCGCAGCGAAATATACTATAGCACCGTCGTTCATAAACCACATGTTTCAACGAACGGTCAATGGCACAATCTCTAATAGTTCAGGTAGAGCAGGGGTGTAGCCAGCAGGTTTGTGTAGGGGGGGCGTCGTTTTGGAGGGGGGGCAGCTACAATGTACAAAGCCAAAAGAAAATATGTTGCTGCTAGTGTTTTTGAGGCCTGAAAGAAAGGAAAATTTTGGTTTCCTTCTGGAAGACTAAAAACACTATTTTAGCTTATTATTATTATTATTATTATTATTATTATTATTATTATTATTATCCATAAATTATATTCAAGATAGTTTTTATTACGCTTAATCAAGAACTACTGCCCGGGACCAAACGCTATACTTTTGTGCACAACTATAAAGGTAACCAAGAAAGTTCTGTCCCTTTTCGTGGAGGTCTGTGTTCAATTGGACCTCACACCGTGAGTTGAATGCGAGTGGAGATAAGGCGAACGTCAGTTGTTGGTGTGGGTATATCCAATATACTATCTGGTTGTGACAATTCAGATACACCGTGAACTTGCGTAAAGACAGAAGGAACATGAGACATCCACAGAGCGTCATAAGAGCATGTATGCTGAACGAGTTCAAATGGAGGTCAAACGCCGCTGTAGCGGGACAGAAGATATGCCAGGCCTTTGGTGAGGGTGTCGTGACGACGCGGACATTGCAGCGATGGTTTAACAAGTTTAAGAACGATGACGACACACCCGAAAACACCACGTGTTAGAAGACCAATACATGTACAAAGAGGAACTGGGACTACAATTCAGTAGGCCTATATGGTGAAACCATTCGGCAGCACATCCATCAACTTGTGAAGCACTACAAGTTGGGTCGATGGGTCTCTCATATTTTGACTCCGGGCCAGAAGGCAACGCGGCAGTCGCCTGTGTTTATTTACTGTTTCGGAGCCATTTCTGGACAGGGCGTTGACATGTGATAAAAAGTGTGTCCTATACGAAGCTCCACGGCGCCGTCATCATTGGTTAGCATCCCATGAACCGATTTCAAAACAGCAGAAATCAGCACTGTACCAGAAGAAGGTCCTTCTGTGTGGTGTATCGTGCATCGGGAACTGCTACCAGCTGGTCAGAGTATCAATGCAACTGTGTACTGTCAGCAGTTGAGCTGTGCTCAACAAAAACTTAAAACTCTGGAGCCATCACTTTTGAATTGTCTCATTTACGGGACAACGCTAAGTCCCACGTGGCTAGGATGACTCAGGACACCATTTTCCGCCTTGGATGGGAAACAATGTTGCAACCACTATATTCCCCGGGTATTGCACCGTCCGATTATCACCTGTTCCATTCTTTGGACAATCACCTCAGAGGACGCCAGTTCAAATCCCTAGTAAAAGTCCAAAATGCACCTGATACTTTCTTCGTTTCACGGCCCACCAAGTTCTACCGCGAAGGATTGTATGGCCTTCCAGAACGTTTTCAGAAGGTCGTCGATGCTGATGGGGACTATTTTTGATCTTCCAGGTTAGATGACATATCGATGTTCAAAGGTGGTGGGTGAAAAAGCAACAAAACTTTTCTTGGTTACCTTTATATTTAAATTTAAGACCTTGTATACAGAACCTATCTACACAAGATTGATTTTCTTTGAAATTTCACTTAATTCCTTTATGGTTTCCTGACAAAAATATTTATTTATTATTCGTGACTTTAAAAAAAAAAACAATTATTTTATTACACTGAATAGAAATAAAAGAGAGCGAATAAATTCCAAATTGAATAAAAACATTGTTTCTCACCAAATTTTCCATCCTCTATGTCTTTTAAAACACTTGTTAAAGCATATAAAATATACTGTACTTACAAATCAGTTTAGTACCTTTGTTTTATGGCTGTATTTGTAGTACCTTGTTAAAACGTTTGTCTTCAAACTGTCAAATATAAATCGCAGTAAATTGTGTAATCTGCGGTCACAAGAAAGTATCCTATTTTCGATCGGTATAAGGAAGAGATACTATACTATTTTTCGATCGGTATGGGAAAACAATTTCTCATACTATTTTACCATAAATTATTAATTGTAAATAAACTTTGTTACTTTTAAATGAAGAAGCGAGATAATTTTACTATGATGTTTTAAAAGCTGATCATTTGGGGGGGGGGCAGGAAACAATTTGCGGGGCCTGGCCCTGATGCCCCCCCCCGCCTTGGCTACACCCCTGAGGTAGAGCCTCTTCCATAAATATTCGTTACACGCACCTTGTCAGGCGTTGTAATAGTGGGTACGGTCTGATGAGATAATTATCAACGATTTCTGCCTACACATTCACAGAACATTATTCCTGATGGGCACGAGTTGACATTCCATGTGAGTTTGCCTGAGACTGCAAATATTGATTGTGAGTGTTAAACACTTCATCATATGATAATGTTGCTTCATCTGTGAAGAGAAAACGAGACATAAAGCGGTGTACTAGCGTGATGTTGCGTAGCCACTGGACAAACTCCTGCCTACGTGGATAATCGGCGGTGTATAATGCACGCAACCTTTGAACGTGAAAAGGGTACATTTGATTTTCTTGAAGCACCTGCTGATGACGGGCGTTAAGTTCAGCAGCTCTTACCCGTGTGCTAATTGACAGGTTTCTCTGAACCAGAGATGTTCACCCTCGCGAGGGTGGCCCTCCTGAGGGCATCCTCACCCTCAAGTTCCCTCGCCCACAGTGACGCGAGGGCAAGTTTTGGCCGCGAGGGCGAGGACAAGTTTCGATGGCGAGGGTGAGGGTGCGCGAGGGCGAGGACAAGTTTCGGCAGCAAGGGCGAGGACAAGCTTCGATGGCGAGGGTGAGGGTGCGCGAGGGCGAGGAAAAGCTTCGACGAAGAGGGCAAGTTTCGGCAGCGAGGGCGATGGTGCGCGAGGGCGAAGACAAGCTTCGTTGGCGAGGGTGATGGTGCGCGAGGGCGAGGAAAAGCTTCGACGAAGAAGGCGAGGGTGCGCGAGGGCGAGGACAAGTTTCGGCAGCGAGGGTGAGGATGCGCGAGGGCGAGGACAAGCTTCGACGAAGAGGGCGAGGGTGAACGAGGGTGAGGGCCAAGTGTTACTGCGGGAGCGAGGGTGCACGATGGCTAGAGACAACTTCCTTCAGGAGAACGAGGGCACGCGAGGGAGGAGGAACTGTTTTGGAGTTTGCTGTTTGACCTCTTTTGGAAAGAGGCATAATTTAAAATATCATCTGCCATGTCCCCTAGATGAAAAGTTAGTGTCATAGCAAGGTTATACATTGATCGTATTTTTCCTTTCAATTAATTGCAGTAGACAATTTCTCGTGTGTACGTACATAATTATTAAAAATAATAATGCAAATAAGAATAATATTTGATTTTTCCCATGAAAGTTTCCGGGTAGAAATAGCGCTACATTAAGAAGTAAGTGTGCCTCATTGTTGCCCTCCCTGTGTTGGAGACGTTTTAGATAAGAAGTGTCTACTACACTGTCATGTTTAAAGAGTGTTGGTAGACATACAGACAGTCACTCACGTCATTCAGCAGTAAATGACAAGAGCGCTGATATCTGAACAAACACAATTAATGAGAGAACCATCAGAATGCAGTAGATCAGATGGAGAAAGACTTGATGGAATGACTTTGGTTCATAGACGGCCATTTTGCTCTGGACTCTCTCGGACTCGGGCTCATTTTTTCAACTGGGCTCTCGCTCATTTATTCCTTTGGGAATCGTGCTCGGGCTCACTTCCCTCAGTTGGACTCGCGCTGACTTATTTCATTGGCGCTCGGGGTAGCGCTTAATTATTAAACCCGAGAACGGTTGAGCGCGAATGCCGAGCTAGCGAGCGTTGGGCTCGTGAGTTTGGATGCCCATGAAATGGGCTGATTAATAGCATACATCCTCCTCCAAGGTCCACCACTGATGAAGTTGTTACAATTAATCGGAATTTTTAACTTTTCATAGTTTTGTGACAGCCCAAACTATTATCTGAATCGATAGGCCTATTTGTTAAAATAATGTCAGTCACTATTGTATCGATTTTCATTGTTTCTGCTTTTATAATCTACGTGGGTAGAGCTATCATTTAGTTACAAAATAAATAATATGTTTTTTCTTGTCCTTAAATAGAAATATCTGACACGTTAATACAGAAATTTTGTTAAAAGAGCTGCTTTAACAAAATAAATTTAATAAGTTCCACAAGACATATGTTGTTTATGCAGCCGAAATTTGCAACTGTTGACTGATTGCCGTTTAGCGTCCTCTTTCGTCGGCGAGGCTATATGAGAAGTGGACCTATAGGTTTAACGCGGAATTCGATCCACTGTCGTTCAATGTTCTCCCACTCGGAATTGTCCCCAGGACCCCATGCACCAAAGGTTCGCGTGCAAGCCAGTGAGATAGGGTTTGTATGTTGTGTTGTTCAATGATTTTTATTAGGAATAAAATACGTTACAGGATGATATACTGATTGTAAATATTATAGTGCAAGTATTGAACGATTGTGTGGTAAAAGGAGAAATATAAATTTGGACAAATTTTTAAAAAAAAGGCCTGAGAAAACTGTAGGATATATGAAACATATAAAACTTAGGAAAAGCCACTTCAGCAAAACGAGTAGGGATGCGCTCGAGTCGAGACATGTCTCGAATCTCGACTCGACTCGAATTCGAGTCGAGATTCGAGTCGAGACACACTTTGTAAAATTCGAGACGAGTCGAGACAAACGTATTTCTCGACTCGAATTTTCGAGTCGAGACACGAGTCGAGTCGAGACAGCTCTTAAAAATCTCGACTCGACTCGAATGTCTCGAAAATCTTTCTATAATTTTTAATATTATTTTGAAGAAAGTATTCACTCAGAAACAGCCTTGAAACCAATTCCAGCTTTTATTCCTTCAGAAAGGTACAGAACGCATAAAATTAATAGTTAATCTTTAAAGATCAAGATTTAATTTTCAGCTCAATTCAGTTAATTAGAACTAATAGTTAATGTCGTTGTATTTGGTTGTACTGCAAATATAATGATAATAATAATAATAATTGATTATCTAGTTTGTATAAAACTATTATCCGTAGTCTAAATCTAGTTTGTATAAAACTATTGCGATAAAGTGAACTTCATAAATTCTCTGAATGAGCAGTTGGTAGTCTATAGTAATTTAGCATAGTTATAATTATTGTGTTTTCGTTCCCATGAACGCAATAGGGTTACGTAACTTCTGGATTATTCGCTTGCCCAACTATTCTGAGGCTTTAATATGTTGCAGCATATCACGAGCTACGGATAATATATAATGTAACATTTGTTGTAAATCACATATTATGATACGAGACTATTTTACATAGTATATCTTATCTAATATAAATAAAATAAAGAGTTTGTTTGTGTGTTTGTCTGTCTGTCTGTGTGCGACCTGGGGACCAGACGAGTGGACCGAGAGTTCCCAATATTTGGTCACGGGTACCTTAGTCCAGGCCCCAGATCAAGACGAAGCGTTTTTTTAAATTTCGAACCAGGGGGGTCTCGGGGGGGACGTTTACTGGGACCGACCTGGGGACCAGATAAGTTGACCGAGAGTTACCAAATTTTGGTCACGGATACCTTGGTCCAGGTCCCAGTCTAAGGCGAAGCGTTTTTGTCAAAATTGGAAACAGGGGGTCTCAGGGGGGCGTTTAGCGAGACATGTAGTAAAAGTAATCCAAATTGATCGACATTAGTGTCAAATCCATAGTTTTCACGGTCGCTGAGATCAATGGGACACTTCCATCAGCGATGACTTGCAAATTCAGCTACTACTGTATGCGGGCCGGGTGTCAGCGGGTGAGGAATACCGAGATATGTATAAATAGCCCATATTGATTGATACTAGTGTCAAATCCATAGTTTTCGCGGTCACTGAAATGAATGGTGATACTTCCACAGGTGTTGACTTCCAAATACACCCCCCATATTAAGCTAGTATTACAATAAATGGACTGCTTGGATGCCAAGAACTAGTACAGATAAGTACCATTTACTTCTATGAATAGGTATTTTTTAAAAGGATTTTTGTAAACACTAAGTTATAAAACAATGAACTACATGCAGTAGTTATGGTTTTGGTTCCCAATATAAAAGAAATATGGATTGTTCATGAGATATTGAACTCCAACTTTCACTCCTGGAAAATTTCAATTTTGGAGTTAGGCCACTTGGCATCAAAGCAGTTCACTGTAAGATAAATACATTCCGCACATTAGTAACATAGTTGTTCAGGGGCCTTCGATTTCCATCCTCTCAAATGAAAGCTGAACGATTGCTTGATACATGCTGACTATATAGGAGAAATAGTGTATTAAGTTTTCGAGCTTTGGTGCGTATCCGTATTTACACTTTGATATAACTTTAAGTTCACACTCAAATCGAGCTATTTGTTTAATGCATTTCGAAAGCTTTTGTTTTTATGCAGCTCATTAAGGAAAATCTATTTCATAATCGTAACATTTATGTACTGAGAAACTATGAACGTAAAGTGGACTCGACCTAGCCCCGTGGCCGCTGTGACTCAGTGGCACAGCTCTCACCCTTGGTGTGTGAGGACTCTGATTCTGTGTGTGTGTGTGAACTCCGCGGCTAGTGTACGCGTCTTTGCCGTGGAAGACTCGGGTTCAATTCCCGGCGCGAGCTCATGTAGTTCGGATTCCACGTTAATCAGTAGGTCTACATTTCATATATTCTCGCTGCTGAAAGAGACGGTAAAGTCAAAATCAACTCAACAATATATATGTGTGTGTGCTTATGTGAATTTCCTCGTGGCTGTATGGTTAACACATACGCCTTGATCGCGGGAGACTCTGGTTCGATTTACCGTGGAAGCTCATGAAGTTGTTACCAGTATCCCACTTTAAACTGTAGATCCATGCCTCATATAACCATAGATATAATATATATGCCTTTTATACACTTATTTTCCGACTTGGAAGCCATCGAAAATTTCCGGACACAGAGCCCCGTAGACCGAAAATGAGAAACATGGGTACAGAGTAAAACAGCCATAGAAATTTAAGCTTTTTAGGCTAACTTAATCCTTACATATAATGCAACTAGCTTGGCCAAGTTATAATGGAGGAAATGCTATCATTGCAATACTCTGAGAATAGAAAATGTTCGTCAGGTATTACTATCCCCCCCTCTCCTGCAGAATGAAAACCCTGACTAAAACTCAATATAAATATATATAAAACTATTTTGTGTAATGTAACAAACAGTGGCGGATAGTATTCATGTTTCCTTGCAGAGGTCCTTACGAGGGTTCGCTTCCATCTTCCTCTCCCCAAGAACTAAAATAAATTAAAAAATTCCTATTACTTGTTAATCTTGTACAAAGGACGCAATTAAAGTCCCAGTGTAACACCCCTTCACATTTAGATTTTTCCCCTGGAAGAAAACCAGTTATTATTGTTTCTTGATTTCTCAGTCTCACCTACATAAACATACGAATAGAATTACAGGATAGGACATGTTTAGATTGCTTGCACGTGACATCTAACTATATTTCTCATCAAATGTGTCACAGATGAAAATTTCCGTTTGTACTGCCTCTATTTTCTGGTACATATGTTTCATTTATTTTATATTGCTAAAATTCGTTAGGGAACAAGTACAGACTGCGCCTGTGTGCCTGACAAAACGTAAATGTACTGGATAATTATTTCTTCACTTTCTTCCAGAAAAAAAAGTAACCCATCTCATGTCGGCTAACAAAAGGAGGTAGCGGATCAAAGATAGCCGTTGTTTACCTAAGGTCGTTACACAGCAGGGGTTTCATTCAGTCAGAGGGAAAACAAAAAATAATTTAAGGTTTCTACATTTGTTTTGAACTGCAATATACTTCTTCCTTTTATTTTAAGAACCATTTCCTTTTCATTTGTCTGCATCAGAAAAAAATGCAAAAAAATCACTAGAATGTGCCTATTTACCCAAAGTACGTACTAGATCACTAGTTCAATAGTAAAATCACTAAATCTAGTACGAAATCATAAATGTGGCATCCCTGGGTTGGAGCGAAAGTAATGGTTGGAGTAAAAACTAGTCCGTATTTCTACTGCGTTCTGTTGTTGAATTCACAGAAATGTTCAAAAATAAATTCAAGAAGTAAAACACGATCCTACAAAAGACTGTTTAGTTGCTCACTGGTTTTCGTATTGTGAACTGAAACTCAAGTGCGCAGTCATGTTGAATACTTCTGTCCCTTTCTACTTTATAACTTGAGATGGGATGAGGGTCAGGATAGATCTAGTGATATACCGCTAAAGGAAGTGCTTCAGTACAGAGTCGGAAGCGGTATGTATTGTTTATACTACTTACAACATTACCCCCACATAAAATATAAATTCACCCTCTCTCCCTTCCCTTTTTCGAATACAATGAACCGACTCTTTTGCTGAAGAAAGATGCTAAAAGAAAATTGAAACATCTGTGTCTAAACTTTCTTTGAAGCGCAGTCTTTTGTATTTGTAAGGTTTTGCGAGTGTTTTCGAGATAGCCAAATCTTTTACCACGGGCTCCTGCTGCGAACTGACCGTGAGTAAACACCCGATCTCGCTGTGCTCAATTTCTCTCGCACACGTGAAATGGGTTTGTTGTTTCCAAAACAAATAGGAAGTTACCTTGTGCTTTTGAATTTCTGCACGCACACAGGTACCATTGTTGTTTTAATGATCAGAAGAAATATCAAAACCATCCGATATATATGATACGAAACAGCTAACAGAGGGAGGCAAAGATAAAAGTAGGCCTATACCAAATTTTCCGCGTGGTACCATTACGGAGAATAAATATTTGATAAAGTCACGTAGATGCGCTTAAACCTATTCCATCTGTCCTTATAACTTTTCTGGTCTCATCAATTTCTCAGGAGAATACGTACAACATATGTCCAAATTCCATATATACTCTTTCTACACTAATGAGTAAACTCATTAAGAACACCAACTGATATCAATAAACAGGAAAGAAAACAATACTTTATACTTCTATCATTTGGTACACATCTCTATGAAGCACATCTTGTTTCTTTTCGAAATAGCTCCTTCGTGTCACAGCTGTGGTTAGTTTTGTTTTGTATTAGGATGAAAGAGAGAAATGCAACATTTGCTTCGCGGTGAAGTTATATATATTATTAAGATGAGCGGTGATAAGCGAGGTTTAACAAAGAGTGCCCTTCGGATGCACAATTTAACGGGTAGTTGCAGTCCGTGTTGAGAATCGAACCAAAGCTATGTAAGACATGTTATGACAAATCCAAAAGGTGTGTTGTATCGGTGCAGTACCAGTTTTTCACATTTTTCAAAATGTTCCAAAACCCAAAGAATAATCTTTAATTTCTGATATTTTAGTCGTCACAAATTACAATTTTATAATGTAGTCAATGTTTATAATTACTGGGCAGTTGGGCGTTTAAACTAATGACATCATAATAAAGTCAAAACCATAATTTTGAGTTGAATTGATTCTGAGTTTAACGTCCCGTTCAGCAGCGAGGCTATGTGAGACGTGGACCTACTGATTAACGTGGAATCCGAACCATATGAGCTCCCACCGGGAATCAAGCCCAAGTTTCCCACGCCAAAGGCAAGTATGCTAACCGTTAGCCACGAAGGAGCTCCACCATAATTTTAGTGGGCGTTAAGAAATATCTCGCCAGTGCTTTTACAATAAATAAAATTTTATAAGTATTAAAGAATAGTGGTAAGAGATTTTATAATAGCTCTTTTATTTATGAAAAATGAGTATTTTGAAAAAAAAAAAACTAAAGAATAGGTTGGCGGAACCACAAAAGACTTTCTTATAAATACATACGTACCTTACTCACCTTTTATAATTGCCATGCTTACGTTGTCCGTAAAAACAGAAATTCTTTTTTAGTGATACTTTACACAAGATCATGAAGTGGGTTCAAATTTAATTAAAGGCAAAATACAATACAATAATCCACAAATATTGCCTCAAGTGAGTTTAACCTTTATTTTACGGCTTGTCAGTACACTGCCAGAATAGTAAATCCGTTCTTTCCCGCGTGGCACTGTACTGACACAGGCGAAAGGTCTACTTTGACCCGTGAGCACACCGGTTGAGAACCAACGTTTTTGGTTCCTTTCACTATGGACTATCTCTTCATACAATAAGGCACATCATTAAAAAAAAAATATATGTGCACGCGGGTCAAAGTAAACATTTCGCCTGTATCAGTACAGTGCCACGCGGGAAAGAACGGATTTACTATTCTGGCAGTGTACTGACAGCCGTAAAATAAAGGTTAAAGATTTCTAAACACTAGTGCGAAACCGGGCTCTGCCGTTGCGATCGATTTACAGGTCTTGAGAAGAAAGTAAGAAGGGACTTACGCACACAGTAAGTAAAAACAATTAATATGCCTCTAACTTTCCCCCATATGGGTGTATCTTAAAACTAACCTCACTATTATTTTTCTAATTAAATTCTAGCCCGAAATTATGTATCATATTACCCTAGTCCCATTTTGAAAACTTGACCTTAATTCAAAATGGTGGATTTCAAGATGGCTGCCATCAAGGTCATATCTATCATACGACTTCCCCCCAGGATTTATATGTATCCACATGGTTTTTCTTCACTTTTCTTCATTAACGCTCCGTTTACAAAGGGTAGTAAGGGACTTCTGTAGTAATCTCTACTAACCACATCACAACTCTTAAAAGTTATTAAAAGAATAGAAAACATGCACCATGGCAAAAATTTGTCATCACAAGTAATGATGCATACATGCCTTCTATCAGCAAAAAAAGTTTCATTGAAATTGGAGCCGGACATTTGAGTGATGTCCCTTGTGGGATGTGATTGAACGTGACGTCAGAGCACATCGCCCCCTTCCCGGAATTTACGGGAATTAGGTGAACTGAGTGAGCACATGTGGTGCCAGCTCTCTCCAGCGACCTATCAAGGATCATTGCGTGTATGCCAAGACGTGTCGCCGTTTTTATCCATGCCAAAAGTCGACATACTGACAATTAGGTAGGTAGTCATGATGGTCTGGCTGATGTGTGCGTATATTTTAACTCGTACATTTTGTCTCGACTCGAATTTCGAGATGTCTCGACTCGAATTCGAGTCGAGTCGAGACAGAGACTGTCGAGTCGAGACACGAGTCGAGACAGAAACATATTTTCGAGTCGAGACACGAGTCGAGACAACATTTTGTCGAGACGAGTCGAGACAGGCTTAAATCTCGACTCGACTCGACTCGAATGCATCCCTAAAAACGAGCAGGATTTTGTTGTGGGTAAACAGTTTAATCATATTATTATTAATTTCGCACAAATGTGCCACACATCATAGCATGGGCGGCGATTAGGGGGCAAAGGGGGACAGTTACCCCCCATTCTTTTGAAATGACCCATTAATGTCGCTATATAGTTTCATTTGGAAATATAAAGTTTTTGTAGGGTATATGTATTAAGGTTCATAGAATGAAAATGGTGCCATAAAATATTTGCCGTTCCGTGAGTACGTATTAATTGCATTCCCGTGCAGTTAAGAAAGCTACAGGAGTTGCGTTTTAATTGCCACGAAAAATGGCTCAAAAATTAACCTATCCAAGTGTGCTTTCATATTCATTTCTTCTTACAAGGGCTCGATATGTTACTAATTGAGATAACATTTCGCAGAAAAAGAAATCCTTCATAAGCAGTGTTTCTTTCAGAAACAATGTTCTGGGGGGGGGGGCACACTTAGTATCCCGGGGCGGCACTGCAAGTACTATTCTATTCATTATTATATTATAGACGTATTATTTTGGTCTCCTTCGGGGAAGGCTCTCAGAGCTTCGGGGGGCAGTACCCCCCCAAAAAAAAACATGTCTGAAAGAAACACTCTTCACAACTTATTCTGTAATTGCACAAAAATCGACAGTTCCTGAAATGTCTTTTCTTCTTTCTAATAGTAAGGAATATTTGATTTGATTTTTTTAAATATCCCTTCAGCAGTGAGACTATATGAGACGTGAACCTACCGATTAACGTAGAATACGAACCACATGAGCTCCCGCCAGGAATCGAACCCGGGCCTCCCACATCAAAGTTGCGGCATTGTTTTGCAGTGTAATATACGGGTTCAGGGGTGTACATATACAATTAAATTTAGTGAATTCAACATAATTCTAGGTTTTAGGATTATTTGGGATAACTGGAGTGTGGAGTTATTCTAAGTATTGTTGAAATGAAATGAAATGAAATCTTTAAGTTTAACGTCCCATGGTTATGCCGGTTAGGCTAAAGGAGACGGTGATAATAAGAAATGAGTGAAATGGTGGAATGAATAAAGTGGGAGGAAACGGGAGAACCCCGAGAAAACCCACGAGCACGGCGTTTGTCCATCACAAAGTCCACACGGCGCGAGCTGGGATCGAACCAGGGACCCCAAGCACCGGAGGTGAATTACTGAGCCACCGCGCCCCCTTAAGTATTGTTGAGTTTTGATATATTCCAAGAAAGTGAAAACTGCACCTAATGGCAATAAACATGTTTCGGGAAGCTGCAAAAGTATTTCTTTAAATGTCGCAGCATATGCTTGTAGTATTTACTGTCTTTCTAAGAGTAATAACATATAATAGCATGCGTGGAACTAAAAAATATAAATTGTTCATTAATTCCCAGTTTCAATATAACTTTTGCAAAACAAGCCTCATTTTTCATTACTATTTGATTAATATTATTCTTTCTGTTTATTTGTTTTGCAAATTTGTTATTAAATAGGCCCCTAATCTGATCATACAAATTTCCAGACAGAATTATAAGATATTCATGAGCAAGGAATCAAACCTCTTCTTACACCTTCGTTGTTTAAGAGCACAAAGCGCTAGTATCTACTTTGCGTTGCTCTTATAAATTTACTTAATAAAATATGAAACACGATATATGGTATTTTAACTGGAAAAGACAGTATCCTAATAGTTATACAACATTTCGTCAAGAAAAATGTTAGAAGCAACCAGGAAAACTAACATTGATTTACAAATATTGAGATCATGTCTTGCCCCCCTACTTTTAACGTCCAACCGCCGGCACTGCATCATAGCCCAAATACTGAACATATTTACCTCTTCTGGGGTGCTTGTCTATCAGCAGACAATTATCCTGGACATAACAGACATCAAATATTACGCATAAATATCTCTTGTTTTTAACTTTATTTATTTATTTATTTATTTATTTTAGAAGACAGCTTTATATCATGAGATCGAACCTTTGGAGTTATAATTAGAAATTTAAGGAGACTTTACAGGTATTCAACATTCATGAAATTACAGAACTTATAATCACAACTGCTAAACGTTTCTCCAAGGTGTTAAACGTTTGGTAAAGGAAGTAACAGGATCTGATATCAGTGATTACACGTGTTGGTTAAAACCATTTTATAAGAAAACAGCTATTTCTGCGGAAACTAAAAGCAAACCAAGAGGTAAAAAGGAACTTTCTCTAACCCCTTCGTATCGGTTTGAATGTAACACAAAGAAATAATGGTACTTCAGAGGGTACTGCAATATCAATGGTCTCTTTCAAAATATACGTATTTCAGTTTATATAATCAACTTTGGTCTCCATCCGGCTCATCTAAAGGGAGAGTGCTAACCAAGGCACTCGTAAGAGTGAACGCTTTTTGAGAAATTTTGACAGTACCTCCCGAGCACTTACCTTTTTATATGAAGAAATGCTACAGTGGTCTGTTACTGGAGAAGAATGTGATTAAGAGAGAAGGAAACGTAGATTTTTTTTTACATTGTATTTTTAATTGGAGTCGGCTTGTGAGAGAAGTAGCACGTAAAAATTAAAAGATTTTTTGTTGCTTCAAACTATTAGAAAACTTTCCAAAGGTCGTAATATGACCCCGTACGATAATTGTAAACAATGATCAGGCCCGGAATTGGACCGATTTCTCCCAATCTAGCCCCGCGCTAGAGTGTTATCCAATCCATTCGACAGTGTCGTCTTAGCAGCCTAATGGACCCTGTAGAAACCAGTGTGGCCTCTACGACTAAATTTTGCAAATAATCCGTTATAATATATTCTATAAGTAATATATTCTGCTTGCGGGGCCCTCGGCCAAGTGACCATCAGACTGTTAAGTGGCTCTGTTACTTTTGGGTTGTCAAGTACACACATCATGTTGCAATACAAGCACATCCATGGACGTAAATAAGGGAGCGTATGGTCTCTACCTAGAATTCAAATGAAGGAATGAATAGTTTGTATTGTTTCTGGAATGACCTCAGAGACCACCTGGTTTCCGGCTGATGGGGACTGTATTTGGAAGTCAATGCCTGTAGGAGTATCACTATTCATCTTAGCGACCACGAAAACTATGGATTTCTCACTAATATCGGTCATTTTCAATTATTATTTTTACATGTCTCGGTATCTCCCCTACCGCAGGTGAGCCCAGCCAATGGTCAGGAACCCAGGGGTAAAAGTAGATCTGAAAAGGTGGGGAACGGTAGGTAGCGCCTTCCCCCTGCCTATCTTTGCCCATAGTATTTTTTTTAGAAACTGGGGAACCCCGTAATATTTTGTCGAGGTGGGGGACAGCGTCTCTCGCACTTTTAACCCTACAGGGACCGTGAAAACTGTGAATTTGACACTGACATCGGTCATTCTCTACTACTTTTACATGTCCGGTAAAAGCTCCCTGATTCTCAGCCAATGGGATCTGAATTTCGAAGTCATCGCTAATGGAAGTGTCACCATTGATCTAAGGGACCGTCAAAAGTATAGATTTGACATAGTAATATAAGTAATTTTGGATTATTTTTACATGTCTCGATATTACCCCCCATGATCCCCGGCCTGCAGCCGAATGAGGTGAATTTGGAAGTTAATGAGATCGGAATTTGACCATTGATCTCAGCGACAGTGAGAACTATGAATTCGACACTAATATTGGTCATTTTGTACTACTTTTACATGTCCCGGTAAACACCCCTCCCCTGAGACCCATTGGTTCGAATTTTGTAGAAAACGTTTCATTTTGGTCTGGTGCCTGGACCAAGGTACCCGTGGCCAAAATTTAGCAACTCTAGGTCCACTCGTCTGGTCCCCAGTCCGCACACAGACAGACAAACACCCGAACTCATATATATATATATATATATATATATATATATATATATATATATATATATATATATATATATATATATATATATATATATATATATATATATATATATATGGAGGGAGAGAGAGAAGGCTACATACATCAGCAGTGAATTTTGTTTCGGGAGGGGCTTGAGCTCGATAGCCACCGCCTAAATACGCGACTGTACATTAGACAAACTTTCCCACATTATCTAACACAGGAAACAAATTTTGAGTAAAGGTAATTTTAATAGCTATCAATATTCGAGACAAGACCGAGACTTTCGAGACTAGTGTTGTAAAAAAACGGTTTTTTTTTTCTGTGAAGTTTTTTTTTCAATAAAAAACATCGTTCTTTTTCATGTTTTTTTTCAAATCTCTGTTTTTTTTTCTGGCAACTATTATTTATTGATTTACGTTGCAGATTATTGAAATAATCAACAGAACTTGAGTCGAAGCCCTCGTAACTTACAAATTTTTTGTGTCTTTGTACATATATACTAGCAAAATTGTGTGATTATTCCTTTCGGCCACAGGTCATTTTTGGCGTTTTCCTACATTTCCAGTTAGTGACTTATTGCTCAAAAACCATTCATTCGATTGATATGGTTAAGTCCTTGTTTTTTAGAAAATGGATGTGGTTATTTTTTGGTATAAGTTGCATTGCAGTGTTGCCAATGGGTGGGAAATTATTGAGGGAAATGTAGGGTGATAATTTACAAAAAATTCCCTAACCGAATTTCAAAATTTTTTGTATCTAGTACCACTGCTGCTATATGGGTTCAAGTCACCTAAAAAAATCTTTGGTGTGTTGACAAGGTACAGTGAAATCCTGAAGTCGCTTGCTTGCATCCAAAGAGGGAAAGAAAAAATTCTGTCATCACATGAAATTTTGACACTTTTTACGCCTCACAAGCAAAAGTCAAATATGCCACGGTTACAGCTTCTCTAATTATCCTATTGAAACTGTTTATAGTGCGTTCTGTAGGGCAAAGAGGAAGCTTTCAGGTAGTGGTACGTTTGTGTCAATATAACCAGTAAGAAGGTAATAATAGAGGGGAAAAGGGAAATTTTCCCAATTTTTCACCTAAAAGCGGGAATTAATTGTTTTGCCTGGAAACACTGCCATCAGACAGACGAAAACTATCTAAAAATAAACCTCAGTACTCCAAGAATATATCCTACAAGTATCATGGCGATATCTAACAAAGTAAGCAAGAAAATTAAAAAAATATATCATTCTACCTCAGAAATTCACCAGTTTCTTACCATTTACAAAACATGGTTTATTATAAACTTCAACTGTACTTTCTCTAATTATTCTAGTGAAACTTTTTATGGTGCGCTATGTAGGCTAAGGATGGGGCTGTTAGATACTGGTACGTTTGTTCGAATATAGCCAACAAGAAGGAAATAATAGAAATAAAAAAGGGAATTTTTTTTTCAAAATTTGCCCCTAAAATCTGGAATTAAAATTTTCTGTAGCTCGCAACACTACTTACTATCAGACACACACAAACTATCTTAAAATAAGCTTTGGTATTCCTCTAATATATCCCTCCTACAATTATTGTGACGATATCTAATAAAGTAAGCATGTCAATAAAAAATATCTCATTCTACCTTTAAAAAATCACAGTCATCTTCCCAATTAGAGAACAAGGTGTACTGTAAACCTCAACTGTACTTCCTCTAATTATCCTATTGAAACTTTCCATAGTGCGTTGTGTAGAGCAAAGACGAGACTTCCAGATACTGGTACGTTTGGTCCGATATAGCCAACAAGAGGGAAATAATAGAGACAAAACAGATAATTTTTCCAAAATTTCCCCCTAAAATCTGGAATTAAAATTTTCTGTAGCTGGTAACACTGCGACCAGACAGATGCAAACTATCTTAAATTAAACATTGGTGCACCACTAATATATCCTACAAGTATTATGACGATATTTAAGGAACAAAACTTGTAATTACCAAAAATATATTACGGTAAACAGAAAAGTAAGGAAAAGCTAGAAAAATTAAGTGTTAAAACCTAAATAACTAACTAACTAACTCTATGGCCTATGGAACCCGGAGGTTCAGTGCCGCGTTCACAAAAGCTCTCCACTGACTTCTATCCTTAGCTAATTGGATCCAGTTTCTACTTTGTATTCCTATCTCTGCGAGATCCATCTTAATATTATCCTCCCATCTGCGCCTAGGTCTTCCTAATGGTCGTTTTCCTATGGGTCTACCAGTCAAGACTTTGAAAGCGTTTCTACTTTCTTCCATTCTAGCTACATGACCTGCCCACCTAAGCCTCCTAGACTTGACGACCCTAATAATGTTGGGTAAACCGTATAAACTATGTAGTTCCTCGTTATGAAGCTTCCGCCATTCCCCATTCTCGTTCCTCTTGGGTCCGAATATTCTTCTCAGGATCCTGTTCTCAAATACTTTCAGTCTATGTTCTTCCCTCAGAGTAAGCGACCATGTTTCGCAACCATACAGAACAACAGGCATGATTATCGTTTTATATATTTTAAGCTTCAAATTCCTCGACAGAATTCGCGACGACAAGAGATTTTGAACCGAATAGTAACACGAATTCCCTGCTTTTAGTCGACATTTAATTTCTTCGTGAATATGATTTTCGTCTGTTAATATTGATCCTAAATATTTGAAAGTATCCACTTTATCAAAAGTATTATTTAATATTTTAACGCCTCCACAATTTGCCGTATTACGGTCCCGACGCACTTCCATGTATTTAGTTTTCTCTGCATTTACTTCTAAACCCATGTCCCTGCAAGCGTTTAATAATATCTCTGCATTTATTTCTACTGTTCTCCTATCATCCCCTATTAAATTTACATCATCAGCATATGCCATAACCTGGTGAATGCCGTTCAACTCTAGGCCCTGGTTGCTATCTTTGATTTTCCTTATGGCGTATTCCAGCACAAAGTTAAATAATAATGGCGACAACGCATCTCCTTGTTTCAGGCCATTTTCGACGTGGAAGCTCGTGGACAAAAATTTTCCTACCCGGACTTTACTTTGGGATTCACTTAAACATATCTTAATTAATCTAATTAGCTTTCTCGGTATTTCAAGCTCTGTAAGAACGTTGTATAATGTTTCTCTCCTAACCGAGTCGTAAGCCTTTCTAAAATCAATAAATAGTTGATGTACCGGGGTATTGTATTCCCACTTCTTTTCGAGTATTTGGCGAATGGTAAATATTTGGTCGATAGTTGATCGATTTCGTCTAAATCCGCACTGATAATCTCCAATAATTTCATCTGCGTATGGGGTCAATCTTGCTAACAGAATATTTGAAAGGATTTTATAGGATGTTGACAGAAGAGAAATGCCTCGATAATTATTACAGTCAGTTTTGTCGCCTTTCTTGTGAATTGGAACAATGATTGACTCTTTCCACTCTTGTGGCAATTCTTCCTTGTTCCAGATAAGGAGAATGAGTTTGTGTATCTTGTTCCACAATTTTTCGCCTCCAGCTAAAATTAACTCAGCCGGAATTTCATCTACACCCGGAGATTTGTGTTTCTTTAATTTCTTTATAGCGGCTTCCACTTCTATTCGATTGGGTTCTGGAATATACGGTTCTGCGGTGTGTATCTCCTTTTCTCCACGCACATTAGTTTTTGGCTGCGTGTTCAGCAAATCGTCAAAGAAATCTTTCCATCTATTTAAGAGGCTATCCGTATCAGTGAGAACTGTTCCGTCAGAGTAGTAAGGGGGTTACTTCAGGAAACTTTTTGGCCCCTGGGTCCCTGCCTCAGGACCCATGGTCCCTGGCCCGAGGTCAATGACCTAGGGGTACCATGGCCCACCCCTAAAATTTGGCAGGGGTACATAGGACCACCCCCCAGGACCCATGGTCCCTGGCCCGGGTCAATGATCTAGGGATACTTAGGACCACCACCCTCTAGAATTTGGCAGGGGTACATAGGACCTCCCCTCTTAAATTTTGGAAATTGCCAAATCTAAAAATTTGGTATGGTAGCCTAGGACCATAGTATGTACCTCTATTAGTATTGGGGGTCTATGTCGTTTCCTTTCATGGGTAAAAAATTGCCAAAAATTTAAATTTCGGAGGTTTTTGACCTAATTTATCCCCTTTGATGAGGTATTATTACCCTATATGGTTATATGGGCATATACAGGGATTCATTACCTTTCATAAGACATGGGTATATTGGTGCACCCCTTTAAATTTTTGGGAGGTGTACCTTGGCCCACCCCTTCAATTTTGGAAATTGCCCAATTTAAACATTTTGGTACAATAGTATAGAACCCTAGTATGTATTACTATAAATTTGGGTGGTCCACTTCGTTCCCTTTTAGGGGTACAAAATTGCCAAAATTTTAGTACAACCACATGTTTGTTTTTTTTTTTTGGCTCATTTTATTCCCTTGGATGAGGTCCTATTACCTTATATAGTTATATGGGTGTATACAGGTGTTTATTTCCTATTGTAAGACATAGGTACATTTGTGCACCCCTTTAAATTTTTGGCAGGAGTGCCTTGGCCCACCCCTTAAATTTTGGAAATTGCCCAATTTAAACATTTGGTATAATAGTATAGAACCCTAATATAGATCACTATAAATTTCGGTGGTCTATCTCGTTCCCTTTTAGGGGTACAAAATTGCCAAAATATAAACGTAAGCAATACGTTGTATCACGTGTTTGGGTTTTGACCTAATTCATTTCCTTGGATGAAGTCCTATTACCTTATATGGTTATATGGCCATGTATAGGAGTCCATTCCCTATTATGAAACATAAGTACATATGTGCACACCCCGGGAATGGTACCTTGGCCCGCCCCTTAAGTTTTAGAAATTGCCAAATTTAAACATTTGGTATCATAGTACTGGACCCTAATATATATTACTACAAAATTTGGGTGGTCCACCTCGTTCCCTTTTAGGGGGCATTTTGTTCCGCTTTAGGAGTGAACATGGATACCTTGGAAGCGTCCCGAGTTTGATTCTTGGAAATGTTGAATTTAACGTCCCCGCGAAAACGGTGAGAAATGATAGGACGAAACATGAACTTACTTGACTGAGGATTGAAGCAGGGACCTCATACAGTAGAGACAAGCGCTGAGCCATCGTACACGTGTGTTGATTACTATGCAATGGTCCCGAGTTTGATTCTTGGTGCTAGTGTTAGAAAAATTTAACGTTCCCTTGAAACGATGATGAGAAATGAGAAAACATCATAAACTTACTTGCTTGCGGATTGAAGCAGAGACCTCACACATCAGAAATAAGAGCTGAGTCACCATGGCCCATTGAGAAGTTCAGTTTGTAATGGTCCCGAGTTCGATTTTTTTTGTGTGTGTGTGTGTGTTAGTTTAAGAAATGTTGAGTTTAACGTCCCCTTGAAACGATGATGAAAAAATGATAGGAGGAAACATGAACTTACTTCATTGTGGATTGAAGCGCTGAGCCGCCGTACTCCATTCAGTGCGAACAGTTTCGCGTATGAAAAGAAGACGAGCAGATTATGTTACATTACACATTTCAGTGCGAGCAGTTTACACTAGGTTTATGTTTCATATAGAAAGATAGAAGATCTGTGTTGTCATCTTTTTACTTCGTGTGCGATTTTTGACCTTGAAGAAAACCTTGTTGACTCAGTGCAAAGCATTAACGTATACACATAATCTTATTGTTTAGTTGGCTGTATTTAGAGATGAATCAGACATTTAAGGTTGCTGGTTCGAATCTAGTTGTGTTCGCTGTAACTCAGGGTCTGAGCGATACTTACCGAAATTTTTCCAGTGTTGCCAACACTATCAGAATGAATCGATTCATTTAGTCGGAGCAGTTTCGTGACGAAAACTGATTTTTGTTTTGCACACAAAAATTTTTCTGAAACAGAATTTTGTTTGTACATAAAATTTTTTTCTGAAACAGAATTTTGTTTGTACATAAAAAATTTTCTGAAACAGTTTTTGTTTTGTACACACAAAAAAATTTCTGAAACAGAATTTTGTTTTCGTACACACAAAATTTTTCTGAAAACTTTTTTTTTCGTACACAAAAATTTTCTGAATCAGTTTTTTTTTCGTACACAAAAAATTTTCTGAAACAAAAATTTAGTTTGATTTTTTTCCCGCAAAACATTGATTTATTTTATCGGTAAACTGATTCAGAAAAAATAAATTGAAATCGCAGTACAGGAAAAAGAATTTGATTTTAGGATGTGAAATAAAAACACAGAATCATGTTTTTATACATTTATTTTAGCATGTGAAATAGAATACAGAATTTCTTTTTTCTTCAAAGGAAGACGTGTCCGTGACGGGTACAAATTCTGTAAAGAGAAAATAAAACATATGAATATACATGGTAATATTTATTTTGTTTCCTGTGAAAGAAGAAAAACAGATTATTAACATCGAACTAACTGATCAAGAGAGAGTGAGGTGAGAAAAGAAACGCAAATGTGACGTACCTGAATTCCTTTTTTTTTCTCCACGGGTTTCTGCAAGGTGATGTCATCTGAGTTTTGTTTCCGCTCTGGCCTCGTTGAAGCATGTCCCGTGTTGCGTTGATTCTTTGCCCCGTCTTTGGGAGGTGATGTTGGTGGGATTAGGGGAAAATATGGCTGTTATTCTGTTCTGTCTTTTTTATACCCATAGGGCAATGTCTCGTATGTGTCTGGTATTAATCAGCGTTTTTTATAGTTGAAACTGTACTTCTTTTCTTCAGGTTTTGTGACAAGATGATGATCGTGGGTTCTGTAAATTTTGTGCGGCGTGCTAATGGAGATTTTTTCACTCGATTGATTTATGATCATTTGCTCCAGACTATTAAAATTTAACTTTTGACTTGCAGTATAATTGAGTGTGAATCCACGAATTTTGCATACATAACTGGTTGATTTCGTGTCGGGGTTGTAGATTTCCAAGGCGTACTGTTTTGGGCCACCAGACACGAATTTTTTAATGTATGCTTTTGGTCCAATTGATTCCAGTTCATTTGACATTGAACCAAGAAATACTTCTGGTTCTATTGTAGGCTGTGATGGTCGCTGCGTGAATATTACGGAATCTGTATCGAAATATAGTACTCTTTCTTGCAGCAGTTCTAAATATTTGTAGAGTTCCAGACGAGCTTGACACGTTGTAAATGCTCCAAGGACAACATTAGCATTGTGATTTTGTACTGGAACATCATCTTCATACTGCCAATAAAGGTATAACAACGAATCGTTAACAGGTAAAATTTGGTTGACTTTTATATCTGGAGCAGTTAATTTCTGATACAGTTCTTTGGGGTCGTTAATGATGGTCGTTTGGCTGAAATTGTCTCTTATAGCGAGTCGTCCCCAGAAGGCATTCAAACAGAGTTTTGCAAGACTACGACGTGCTGAATTTGTCATTATATTTGCTGCATCCAAAGTTATGCCTTCACGTTGTTGTACCACTTGAATATACTGCTGCTTTTCTTCTTCGGTGACGCAATTGGCAGGCCAACCAGAAGCTTCCAGCTTAGATTTCAAAAATGTGTTAATGTATTCGCTGAATACTCCGCCAGTCTTGGTTTCTGGATCATATACGGTGATGTCGTAATCCCAAATTTCGTAAATTTCAATGACTTGATACCCAAGTTCAATGGCTTTTTGAATTTCATAGGACACCCACGTTCCTGTTAGACTTCGTTCACTGTCCGAATGTGTACATTCAGAATCTTGATTTAATGCTGTGGCACAGGCAGCACAAAGTGGAAACAACAACTTCTTATTTGAACGAAATGGCAGCACTGGATGAAACACATTTCTGCTAGGCAAAATCTTCAACTTGACTAATCCGTTGACATCTTGAATGTCGGGCATTTCTGGATCTCCCTGTAGATATATTCGTGGATGCCCTATTGGATACCGTCCACATTTATTTACATAAGGATACAGGGAGACGATATCCAAGAATTTTATTTCTTCGCCTTCATTTTCATTTGCGACGTGATACAATTTAATGGCATTAACACGACCATCATAGAAACTGTCTCTTGGATTTAATGGTGTCTTATTAGTATAAGGATGTGTGCTTAAAGAAGAGGCCAATGCTGGATTGGATTTTAACACTTGACGAAATTCACATTCCCACATTTCATGTACTTTATATCCCATGGATCGTAATAATTTCATTTTACGCTGTGTTCTCTCGTAGCGATAGTTCATTGTTTCTTCGGAGTTCTCATAAATGGACTGATCACGGCCTGTAGGGACACATAGAGGACATCCATGGAATCTACAGCCTTCAAATTCATACACGTGTTCCTCTTTAGTGTCGGGATCTTTGTAGTAACCGTCCAGATGAAAACCAGCAACATAAACTTCTTTTCCTCTCGCAGCGTGCAGAATTGAATGACCCTCTTTTTCTTCCATGTAGGCAAGCCACTGCAAAGCAATCCGTGACTGATTGTTTCTGTGACGGTATCCTCGTGCAGGAAGAATGCTAATAGTATTGGGTTTTAAGAAATTTCGCCGAAATACTAAATTGCACGCACTCGCCAAAGTGATAGCCTCCAGGAAAGGATTGACGTGAGTTTCTTGTTCAAAAGTGGTCATGAAAGATATACAAGCCAATCGAAGTACGTTGACGTCCTGGACACAATAGTTCACCAATTCTTCTTGGAAAATAAACGTATCGTTCTGGTGTTCGTTGTACCATGTCATGAATTTTTCTCGTTCATCCACTTTCATTTCATCTGCACCATAATAATGGATGTCCGGTAATTTTCCCACATACGCTTGATTTGCAGCAGTATTAAAAAAGTGTGGAAAATATCCTTTGGTCGCTGGTAAATGAAATGCCTTGGATAATTTACTTAAAGCCATTGGCATGAAATTTAAGGAGTCAATAAACGATAAGTGATTCACTTTCATGCTTAAAATTTTTGCTCCGTTCAAGATCAAAGTAGGTTTCAATTCATGTTCTTCCACTAAAGATTTAAGAATAAAATGACCATCATATCCCTTACAGTTATGTGCCAAAGATACAATAAGTTTGATGTTGGGTCGTGGTTGACGTAAATACGCAAGAAAGGCATTGATCGGATCATCTTGAAAAATATGTTCTCGCTGTCCACAAACTTCACACGGATGATGTATATCCTCATCTTGAACACAGTTGTAACATACTTGTTGGGCCACCAGTAAATTGGGCTTATGAATGAACGTGTCTTCATCGAAGAAAGTATCCTGTGTGGCTTCGATATCATAGAAGACAATCATAGCCTTTTTGGCATGTAACACTGATGGAACTCCAGGTTTTAATTGAGTCGTATCAGGCTTCATGTAGCATTGGTGGGTAGACGTAACGTGTTTACGACACACATTACAAAAATAATCTGTACAATCATGTTTTCTTTCTCCTGTACGGACAAACGAATAAATGCGTAGACATTTGGAACACTGTTTCACCATCTTGCATATTGGTTGGCCCTTATGATATGGTACAGTCAGATGATTTGTATAGCATGTTTCACCATAAAATTCACGATTGCATTCTAGGCACTGCTTCTCCGTATTGGTCTTACTGCATGGCGGTTTTTGCAAACATTTCTCACACATGGCCGAACAGTTCTTAACGTGTCTATTTCTGTTATTATATTTTTTGTGGCATGCAGCACAGTAATAGCTGGTAGAGAAAACGGCTGTTAATGACGTGATGATGTCATAATGAGAATTGATGCACATTAAATTGATTGGAATCTTGTCTTCGCCACCCGGTCCTTCATACAGAATATCTTCTCCGGAAAAGCTGGTGTATACGGTAAGTTTACAATTTGTCAAGTAGCGTTGCAATTGTCGCAATTCTTCCACGGATCCCCCATGGTCTAAATTCACTGAGGATCTGGATAAAAGTTCATGTACGTCAGGGAGAACAACACACTTGCACTGTTTGCGATATTGATCGTAAACTTTTTTTATTTGTATCTTTATATTTCTTTAGGCCAATAGCAATCACAATCGCATAAGCCAAGCATTTCTTGTCGGTGTTTTTTACTCGTAAAATGCCTTTCTTGCACTTTAATAATTCGTCGTTTGATAAAAGACCTCGACGCACCAATCCAAATCCACGGGGCACATCCACATGATGAAAATGTACAATGAACGGTTCGTTCATGAGAAAACTATCGTTACTTTGAAGGATGCGATCAAAGGAAGCCCATAAAGTCTCCAGTGTCAAATTACTTGCACGCCGAAAAGATAGATAAAACGGTTTGTTCTTCTCATCATGAGATAAAATAGATAATCCAACCATCGATGATTCGTCGACGTTTTCCAATAAGTAATCCAACATCTGTTGAAAGGAGGCCTGAACCCATTCAACAATATCAGTGCCACTGGCCGGAGCATTAATTTGAATTTCCAGCATTCGTCCTTCGAGATTAAAACGCCGATAATGTCTATTGATTTCTCGCAAGACAGTAAAGCCAGAAGTAGCCATATTCAAATAGGAAAAGGTAAGGTAAAACAAAAAGGAATAGGCAAAGAAAACAAATATCTAAAACGAGAAGAGAAAAAAAAGCACAAATTAAAATTGAATTCAGAGATCACTACGTTATCAAAATGACTACACGATCAATCCTAAAAGAATTATCATATCTCAAATAGTTTTACTGTTAAAATTTTTATTGTCGTCATACTGGAAATCAAACCCGAGACCAACATGTAACTGACCTAACTTTCTGTAGTGATAAAAAGAATGAATGAAATTGTTTTTTAAGCGTGCTAAGAGAATCATTGTAGTAAGCATTTTTCCTCTGACACTGAACTTTAAAACGTATGACGAACATGAAACGAAAACAAAATCTCATGCGCTTGCTTTTCTCGAGCTAAGGCAAGAAAGACTCGAATTCGTTTCTCGGTGGGAGATCAGATCCCACATTAAACTGCAAGTCCACGTCTCACGTTGTAGGGAACAAAATCGTGCGTAGTTTCTTTGTTTACGTTAATGGTAACTTTCAGAAACTGAGCTAAGTGGTTAGCGTTACGCGCCTCTGGCCCAGGTTCAACACCCAGTATGCGATCAGATTCAACATTAAGCTGTATTCCTAGCCCCACTACTGAAGGGACGCTAAACCAAAATCAACAAATGATATCATTTTCTCGTGCATACTTCTAATGTTTGGATGTGGCCCGGGTTCAACACCCGGTATGCGCTCAAATTCAACATTAAGCTGTATTCCTAGCCTCACTACTGAAGGGACGCTAAACCAAAATCAACAATTTTCTCGTGCTTACTTCTAATATGTGGGATTCCTAATTCGATCCCCGGTCAAGTAAGTGAGAGTTATTCTTCCATTTGCTAAATATTTCATGCTAAATAAAACAGTGATAACAATGTTATCCTCATGCAAAAGCACTCCATTGATGTTAAGAAAACGCAGTCGATACTTACCTCAAATTCAAGGAACGGAGTAAAGTCACGCTGTCACTAGAGGTACACCTACGTTCATTCAAGATCTTCGTGGAAGTAGGATTTGAAAATGAAATTAAGAATTTTATTTAGGTCTGAAACGGTTCAACTATAAAGTGACAACACTATCAGCCAATCAGAAACGAGGAAAATGAATCAATGACATCACGGAGAACCAATGAAAACACAGCTTTCATCATGTATCATGAGCCGAAACGGGATGTAAGAAGCAATCTGATTGGTTGTGACATTATTCATGTTTTTTTCTCCTTACACATCAATCGTTACGACATCTAGTATCGCAATTTTGATCATGACATCATACCGTTGACTCGTTTGTTTCTTACGACATTCAATTAACACATCTAAAAATGTGATTCATTTTCCTTAAACTTGATTGAAAAAAAAATGTAACACTCATCGAAAATGTAACACTCATGTTAGGAAACTGTCTTTGACATAAATGTAAAGTTGAGCATTAAAAGTCCGTCAGCTGAGAAAAAAAAAAAATGCTGATGTAGTCTATATTAGGGTTCTATACTATTATACCAAATGTTTAAATTGGACAATTTCCAAAATTTAAGGGGTGGGCCAAGGCACTCCTGCCAAATTTTTAAAGGGGTGCACAAATGTACCTATGTCTTACAATAGGAAATAAACACCTGTATACACCCATATAACTATATAAGGTAATAGGACCTCATCCAAGGGAATAAAATGAGCCAAAAACCAAACATGTGGTTGTACTAAAATTTGGCAATTTTGTACCCCTAAAAGGGAACGAAGTGGACCACCCAAATTTATAGTAATACATACTAGGGTTCTATACTATTGTACCAAAATGTTTAAATTGGGCAATTTCCAAAATTGAAGGGGTGGGCCAAGGTACACCTCCCAAAAATTTAAAGGGGTGCACCAATATACCCATGTCTTATGAAAGGTAATGAACCCCTGTATATGCCCATATAACCATATAGGGTAATAATACCTCATCAAAGGGGATAAATTAGGTCAAAAACCTCCGAAATTTAAATTTTTGGCAATTTTTTACTCATGAAAGGGAACGACATAGACCCCCAATACTAATAGAGGTACATACTATGGTCCTAGGCTACCATACCAAATTTTTAGATTTGGCAATTTCCAAAAATTTAAGGGGGTGGTCCTATGTACCCCTGCCAAAATCTAGAGGGGGGTGGTCCTAAGTACCCCTAGATCATTGACAAGGGCCAGGGACCATGGGTCCTGGGGGTGGTCCTATGTACCCCTGCCAAATTTTAGGGGTGGGCCATGGTACCCCTAGGTCATTGACCCCGGGCCAGGGACCATGGGTCCTGAGGCAGGGACCCAGGGGCCAAAAAGTTTCCTGAAGTAACCCCCTTACTACTGTCAGATTTCTTTAATATATAAGCACGAGGTTGATAGCCTTTCTTAAATTCGCTGATCCCCTTATACATGTCCCGAATATTTTTATTTTTACTATTATCTTCAAGTTCCTTAATTTTAGCTTTCAAAAAATCCCGTTTCTTTGTTCTAAAAGTTTTGGAAGTTTCCCGCCTGATATCTGCGAAATTTTGTGTAGTTATTTCATTCGGATTTTGTAGCCACCGTAATTTTGCCTGTTTTCTCTTCTCTACTAGTTTAATGCATTCTTGGTCGAACCATGGTTTGTTCCTACGTATTTCCGCGTGTCCCAGTTTTTCTATTGCTGAACTTTTAATGCTATCTCTAATTTCAATCCAAGTATCCTCAACACTAGTGCACTCCGAGTCTTCTAAAACCGAGAATCTATTCGAAACTTCAATCTGGTATTCCTCTCTTACCTGGCTCTCTTCTAATTTCTTTAAATTAAATCTCTCCGTTTTCGGACATTGAGTATTACCTTTATCCAACGATAATCTCTCCCGTATTATCGCTGCTACCAGGTAGTGATCAGTGTCACAATCAGCCCCTCTAAACGACCGGACGTCAATTATGCTAGATTGTCTTCTTCTATCTACTAAAACGTGATCAATTTGATTATATGTTTTTCCGTCTGGTGATGTCCAAGTGTATTTATGAACGTCGCGATGTGGGAATTTTGTACTCTTCACGATTAGATTTTTGGATGTTGCAAAGTTCACGAGTCTAACACCGTTGTCATTACTTTCCTTATGCAAACTTTCGTTCCCTATGATCGGTTTGAAAATATCCTCTCGTCCTACCTTCGCATTGAAATCCCCTAATAGAATCTTCATATGGTATCGCGGGAGTTGGTCAAATATCCGTTCCACTTCTTCGTAAAAAGTATCTTTTATATCGTCACCCTTATCTTCAGTTGGAGCATGTACATTTAAAACAATAATATCACACCACCGTCCCTTAAGAGTAATAAAAGAAAGTCTGTCAGTAACAAATTCAACCCGTTTAATTGCTGGTAATATTCGTTTGTGAACGAAAAACCCTGTTCCTAACTGGTGATTTTTATTTCCTTCCCCGTAAAAGAACGTAAAATTTCCGGAATTCTCAGATCCATTTCCTTCCCACCTAACTTCCTGAACTCCTACTAAGTCCATCCTGTATTTCTCTAACTCACTCGTTACAGATTTTAACGCGCCTGCCCTATAAAGACTTCTAATATTCCATGTTCCAAATCTCATGTCCATTTTCTTTTGCTGATGTCGTGCCAAGTTATCAGTCCTTGTCCGAGGCTTTTGTGAATGTTTCTGAACAAGTGTGAATGTTTCTGAAGTTAAAACCTAAATTAAAACGAATTTTTCGTGCGTTCCCTAATTAACCCATTGTAACAATCTGTATTTGCATTTGTTAAGTAAGGACAGATGTTCGATTGGCGTAAGTTGACTTGCACTCGGACGTATAGGTACGGATTTATAAACAAAAATTTCTAATTTTTTGCCCAAACTTAGGAAAATTTTAATTTCCCTAATTGGCAACATTGCGCGCAGGCCCGTCCAATTAATGCCAACAGTTAGGTATCCATCCGAGGTATCTACCTGGCAAGTCTTAAGGAGGTCTTTCTACAAGGAAGGAAGCCTGGCCCGTATCCACGGGGGGCAAGAGTGGGCCGGGCCCCCCCTAAATTTTGGCTGGCCCCCATAAAATTTCACGGTAGGCTTGCAAATGAACTATAATATGGTGATGAAGTATAATATTATTGTGTCGGGCCCCCCCTAACTTCTACCGGGCCCCCTCTAAATTATTGGGCTGGCTACGGGCCTGAAGGAAGCTACAGGGAAAAAAGAAGTAAAGGAAATTCGAAATTAGAAAATTCTTGAATTTTTGACTGGGGTGAAATTTGAGAAGGAAATTCGACACCAGAAGAAAAAAATTAATATGGTAAACTATAATGCAACCATATTTTGCAAGAATAATATCCCGATATCTTAATTAATGTCCACACAGGAGCGGATTAAACAAATGACGCACCCGTGTGTGCCACTTTGGCCACCTGGGCCATCGAGTATACATTAGATTACATTTTTTTGACTACTAACTCGTGTTGTTGTTGTAGTTATAGTCTCGACTAATAATAATATCGTTGTTAGTCTCGACTAATAATAATATCGTTGTTGTAAACAATAACTTTATAAGGAAAATTTTCACTCCTTTTTACAACTGAGTTCCAACACTGTTGGTGAGAAATGCAGGGTGTTTCAAAATGAATTTTGGGGTTTTTAAGTCTTCGTAGTACTTATTACATTTTACGTACAATTATAAGCGATGCATCAAGTAAAAGAGCACCTCAAAGCAATGCATCAAGTAAAAGAGCACCTCTTTGCTACAAGTGTTCAATGTGATATTCATTCGTCACACGGCACACATCTAGTCGATAGGCGAGAAAGGCCCATAAACTTTCCGCCATATGGTAAAAAAAACACATTCAATTTAGGGGAGTCTCGTTTCAAGTGTACCATCTCCTGAGGATTTGCTGACGGCCAGATACAAACATTATGAGTGCACATTAGCTCTTAGGTGAAATGTCGATTTATCACTGAAGACGACACGATCCAGAAAATCTTCATTGTTATGCAGCAATATTTCACTTGCGAAATTGGCACATAAACCGTAGTCTGTAGGCTTTAGACCTGTAGCAACTGCAAACGATAAGGACGTAGTTGCAAGTGTCTCCTTAATATTCTTCACACAGACCGTTGCACTGTACAGATTCAGTTTTTATTAAAACACAAAAAACATTCTGCTCTCTAGTCTACATCTTTGCTGCTTGCTCTTTCTAACGGCAGACAGAAGAAACAATGCATGTACATGCGTGCGTACAAAACTGTTTGAGTTGCTCTTTCATTTGATATAATATTTATAATTGTAAGTTAATTGTAATAGATACTACAAAGTTTCAAAACCCTAATATTAATTTTGAAACACCCTGCATTACTTCAAATTGTGTAATCCTATATTCTTGTCTTTTATATACATATCATCAGGGCCGGTCCTAGTCAATTTGTCGCCTCGTGCAATAACATAATTTGCCGCCTCCCTCTTTCTCCAGAAAGAACAAATCTTAATAGTCATGATTTTAATTATGCTACTCCAGCATGAACAACAAAGGTGAGTGTAAGTGAAGTTGCACTCAGAAAGGCTTAAATACTTACTAAAAATGCAATCCCGTTGTGTCTGTTTTTTTTTGTTTTTTTTAATATTAATCTACCGGTATTATGTTAGTGAAAGATAAAGCAAACACACCTGCAGAGGAAAGATGGTAATCCTTTTTATAGAATTCACTATCGAGCTTCAATCTCAATGTATCAGTTTGCAATTCCAGTGCAACTAGCTCTTTTATCTTTATTTCTTGATTTCTCTTCTATATTTGTTAACATTTTTTAAAAAAAAAAGTTGTTTCTATCTTCAATGATAAGGAACTTGTTTCTGACAAAAACAAGACTAGTTGTCATATCAAAACTGTGATAACTTACTAAATGGAACAAATAGTCACTACTGTTCGAGAATTGAATTCTTGCATTTGGCAACAATCACGCAATTTGTGCTCGGATTTATTCGACCATTTGCTTTAGCATTGTCCATGTGGCCTTAAACTAATGCAACCTAAACATAATTTATGAATGTAGTATTCAAATAGAAGGTCAGCTTAGTAAATGTAACTACCATCATCATGAAGTCTGTTTCCAACAAGAAATATTTAATTTAAAAAATATATTTATGACAGATTTTTGCCGGACCATCCAAACTTGCCGCTCCACGCAAATGCACGTGTTGCAAGTATGGTAGAGCCGGCTCTGCATATCATATATATCTAGTCGACAAATTATTTATATATGACATTTAGAAAAATACTATGGCAAATTAGTATTAGTTTTTACCATTAGACAAGTTATTTGAATTTTATACTGTTCGTGACATTATTTTCGTAGTTATTAAAGGCCTGCTTTCACGAAAACACAAAATTTCATTTCTACTTTTATTTCTTAGTTGATATTGATGAAAACTGCTGAAACCCGAATTGTTAATAGGTATGGTATTCATGTAAATTGTAAAATATTTGTAGCGTATCAGTATCTAGCGTTTAATTTATGTTGCATTTTATGGTGATTATACCTACATAAAAATATTTAGTACTGAAATAGACGTAAGATGCATTACAAATGACTATTTGAAAAAAAAACGAAATTTAGAAAAAAAACGAGAGGCAATGTTTTTTTTCTAAAAAAAACGTACATTTCCGAAAAAATACGAACGGTTTTTTTTCTATTTACAACACTATTCGAGACTGACCTGTCTCGTCTCGGTTTATAGAGGTCTGTCTCGGTCTCGTCTCAGTTAAATAAAATCCGTCTCGGTCTCATCTCGAATTATCGAGAGTCTCGATCTCGGTACCATCCCTACCTATTATTTAGAAATGTTCTGGTTATTTATCGCGACGCAGTTGAGATTCTTCTAAGCTAATGTTATTTATTCAGTTATATGTTCATTATATTCTAATATTAGAATATGTATTATATTCTAAGAAATGTTCAAGTAAATGAAGTAGTTAAGGTCATGGAAAAATAAGGAATGATCGCATTGTCTGCTGAGAAGGATTTCTATTCTAAGGGTTTAGTTTTAAGGAATAGTGGAATGAAACAAGAGAGAGGAAAAAATATTGCAAAACTAGAAATTACCATTTTTACGTCAGCAAATTTGCAGTGCGACGTAATGTACGTACTCTTTTTAGTAGGGGCAAATAATGGACAGTACTAACGATGACAGAACATTTATGATAATGAGGTAAGTATTAAGATGGTATCTTAGATACTGACAAATTACATTTCTTTTCAAATGTTTCCTTTATAGTATTAACCATTGGTAAATGTCCTCTGTGTTGTATTGTTATTGTTTGGTTTCTCACACCCTTCATCAGCCAATTCACATGATACGAGACTTACAAGTTAACGTGGTATCTAAGCTACATGACCAAGCGGGGGATCAAACTCCGGTCTCCCGCACCACTTAGCCACGAGGGAGGGAGTTAGGCTGTATTTTGTGTAATTTAATATATCCATATTTAAAAACGTTCTGTGTTTAGAAGGAAAAGAATGTATTTTTTTTTCAAAGTGTAAAAAAAAAAAAAAACTGTTGGGTGTCACACTATTCTTTGTTCGTGGAATTTTCCAATGAATCGTTTGAGTTCAGAGGTACTTGTTTGTGAGCAAAGATTTGCAGAGGTTTATGCCTTTGTCGGAAATATTTTTAGCGATCTGATTCACATCTCTGCAATTCATTCTTCAATAGTGAGACTGCCAAATGTGTCACTTTGAGGATAATTCAATTCTTAGAATTTGCCAAGACCAAAGAATTCTGTGAATACAAGTGCTTCGTTTAAAAGTGCGTCCAAGCGTAAAATCATGTGATGCTTGTTTGAATACAGAAATTTCAACAATTAGATATTCATTTGATAAGAAAGCTCGTTCTTATTTTGTTGGATGGAAACAGATACGCTGATCATAAACCACAAAGCAATGAAGGAAAAGAAGGGTTATATTTAACTATGTGAAGCTGTCATATATAACAGAGTAAACCTTTGAAGAGGTCTCGCGTTCAATTCTATGATTTTTTTCCTAGTCCTACCAGTTTACCATTGTTTTAGGTACATCCGTCTTTTCAATTTCCATCTCATCCCGTTCTATTCTGAGAAGTGCAGCCAATGAGTTATTTATTGGATGGCATCAACACGGCATACAACGGCAAATTTTACAAACAGGCTGAAAGATTGGGTTTATCTATTTAGAAATAGATCTTAATATTAAACCAGTTGAGAATGCTCAAATAGCATTGCCAGAACAAACTTGAATTAATTTTTTCGAAATTTATATGAAATTGTATATGAAATGTATTTGATTAAATTCAATAGATAATACAATATATATAATTATATTAATATAAATTATAATCGTAATAAAGTAATTAGAAAAATATCATACAAATTGTAGGCAATTAATTAAATGAAAAATATGTAGTTATTTAAATTATTTAAAAGTTTAAATTGAAATAACTAATGACGCAATAATTTTTCGATCAATAACTAGTATTGGTATTAAAGTGACGCTAAAAATGCCTCACTTCTTTGATATTTTTTGATGCTCCATCGAATGGGGGGCTCAAAATTGAAAAATTCGCAAATAACACACACACAAGGGGCGATTGGGGCAGTCCCCCCGCAGAAGAGGAAACTTTCTTATTTTACATATATGAATAAAACCCACCCCAGAGTTTAGAGCCCTTAAAAGTAGCAGTATGACAACCCCCCCAGAAGTCGGTCCTGGATCCACCCCTGACACAAACACACACAGAGAGAGAGAGAGAGAGAGAGAGAGAGAGAGAGAGAGAGAGACATAGAATTCAATAACGAACTTTTTAAATGAATTAAATGTAGACACCGTAAATTGATAACACTTAGTGTAATCCATTTCATCAAAGTCAGTTATTAGTTGAAGTCAGTTATTAGTTGATCAATAATTTTAATTGATCTTAAATTAGGATTATCTTATAAATCACTACTGTTAATGGTTTAATTGAACTGTCAATTTTGTAAATAAAATCTCATTCTAAGATAATTAGTTAAGTGTAGATCGCAACTATCTAGGCCAGCCCACAAACTGTTTTTAATTGAAATCCTATCCGTTTTCCAAGTAGCCAGTTACAAAACTATTAAGTCAATACTGAAAACTAAAAACGAAAATATTTATTGCAATTAAACGATTAACACGATTGTATTATTGGACGGGAGTACGTTGGCTCAGTGCTACAGCCAATCTCTGGTTTCAGGGGTCACTCAAGTGAGTTCGTGGAGGACGATAGCGTAAGCCTATACTTGGGTTTTCTCGGGATTTTCCCGTTTCCTCCCGTTTTCTTATTCCACCTATTCTTTCATCATCATTCACTTGCAATTCCATCAGTCTCCTTTAGCCATCGATGACATAACCGTTGGATGTTAAACTAAAGATTTATTTTTTTATTTTATTTTATTTTATTTATTTATTTATTTATTTTTTAAGAGTGGTATCTTCGAAAGCGTTTTTAATATAGTGTAAGAATATGCAGCGCACAGTCTTGAAAAGGGAGACTATTTTGGGCGTCCAGTAGGCTTCTTTCTGTGATCTGTTACCCTTCATTATCGGCGTTTTTATTATTATTTTTTTTCGCTAAATAGGATATTAAAATAGAATGATTTGGTTCTATATCGCAAGTTTTAAAGCTCCCTGAGAACTGATATTTAGTCAGCAAAGCATAAGAAAAGTTAGAAATAAAGAAGCAAAACTACCTGAAGTATTCGGCTATGGTTCATCTAATCATGGGCGTCGTAACGAGGGGCTTGAGTGGTCGCGTTCCTCCCAGATTTTCGTCACACGTGTGTAAGCAAACTAAGAAAAAAGCATATATTCAGGGGTGTAGTCGAGAGTATACGAAGGTGTATTGCTTAATCTTAGTCATTTGCGCATACTTTCTGCTTCAAGGCGTGTAATACTATATTCAAAACTAGCATATATAACCTGTGAAATTTTTAAGACTAGCGTATGCTCTGTGAAAATTTTAAGACTATAGTGTACGCCGTGTGAAATTTTAGGACTTGAGCAGGAAGTTTTTGATAGTCTATTATTGCAACAAGCCCCTGCCCGCTGCAGCCCCTAGTTATTCGCCTCTACTTTCTAAACATTTTCTATATATTTTACTTTCCTGGAGTTGGTGGCCCCGCATCGTGAAAGTTGTGGGGACATTACCTAAGCCTTTGGTCAAGTGACCTTACATTTGGACCTGTCAAGTGACCTTACATTTACATAGATTACTATTGAGATAAGTGGGTAAAACTGCATTCAGGTTTACACCTATAATTTCATGATTCTTAGTGTTCATCCTCCCGAAGGGGAACTTTCGAAGATGTCCTCAATTCTAACTATAGAAAAACGTTCTCACAGAACAGAATAAACATAATTTCAAACCGTTCATGATCTATATTTAGAAAAAAATAGCACTCTACTAACGTAATTTGCTGTTTTGGAAAATATAAGTTTTACTTATGAATATCTGGGAATCAGTCGATCTGTCTGTATTCTGACGTATTAGAGTTAATGTCCCTTTATAATTCATCACCGATGCCGATGCTAAATGGTACATGAATCTATAGTTTATGGTAGGATCCGAACCACCATAATGCGTTCAAACTTCACTCAAGGGAATCGAACCTGAGACTTGCTGCAAAGCAGACATGCTTGCTAGACACTATACTAACTTCCTTTGTATATTTCAATATCATTAACTTTCAGTAATCACCGGTAATCGACCTATAACCAGAGTCGAAGTCTAAGAGGGAGTTATTGAAAATGTTTAATTATCCTAATTTTTATGTAAATATTTCACTTTAGAATATTAGCGTTTAAATACTCCTCTCCCCCATACAACCATTACACACGTTAATACTATGTAACAAGCAGTAACGACTACATATTATCAGGTGCAACATTTAATCAATCAACATATAACATATAAAGCTTATAAAATTTTAATTAGTCAGCTGGATTACATCTTATGAAAAAAGTTGAATAATTTCCACCTTATATGTTAGTTGTTTGACGTAACGTAAGCATGAAGGTAAGCTTAGATCTTTGTTCGAAATTCACATTGAAATGATATTCGCAAAGAATCTTCAGTGGGCTGAATCTCTTTCGTTCCAGGTTGGCTACAAGACTGCGATAATCGTAGGACGTAAAAATGAAGATTTTATTCCCCAGTCAGAATTTTTAAACTATCCTATCTCTTCAAGTCAATAATTGTCTGTTTTGCATTATTACTTTTCAACCACAGAGCAAAATAATTCAGTCACTCTACGGTACTCCTGTTTTAATGATGTATGGCAGCGTGTAACAAATTGTTGCAAGGTCCTGGGCAAGAAAAGTTTGTGATCGCCCTTTCAGTTTTTAATTGCTAATTATAATAAAATTTCTGGAAATCAATTAATCTACTCATTTAATTATTTGTGCTAAAGAAAATAAAGGTTTGTTCTCTTACTTTCCCGTTCCACCATTTCTTTCATCATCATTCACTTGCAATTTCATCCATCTCCTTTAGCAGTTGCATAACTCTGGGGCGCTAAACTAAAGATTTCATCTTTTCTTTCATTACTACAATCTTAAAGTTTGCACGTATTAAAGTATGCACGACATTATTAATTGTTGAATTGGTGGATTTATAAAAGTCAGTGCTAAATCATTTTAGGCTCGATAATCTTTCCAAGGCCCCTGGAGGCGCTAAGCTCTGAGCGTGCCATTTAGGGAGGAACGGTGGCTCAGCGATAGAGAAATTGCCTTTGTTCGAAGGGTCGCATGTTCGATTCCCGTCCAAGTAAGTTCGTGGTGGAGGACATCGTGTTCGTGGGTTTTCTGGGGATTCTCCAGTTTCCTACCACATTCTCATTCAACTATTTCTTTCATCATTCACTTCTGTCTCCTTTAGCATTTAGCTTGCATAATCGTGGAATCTTAAACTAAAGATTTCATTTTTCATTTGACTTTACGTATTTGTAGTGTAAAGAATCCTTGAGACAACGTTTGAAAGATATCATTTCATAATTGTGGGAATTACTGAAAATAAACTTTCCAACAATGACAGCTGCCAAAAATGAACCAAGACCAAAGTGATAAAGTGCACAAATTGGCCCCTAGGGTAGTTTCTTAAGACAAAGTTTCATATTTATGGCAATTATTGAAAAAAATTAAAAATCTTAACATTGTTAAGGTAGCACAAATGTATCTCTATTAGTGCTGAATATTAACAATATTTGAGCATCGAAATTAACCTTACAAGCACATTGACACATTTCAGTTTATATTTTAAAATACCAATTAACTTAGATTCACATTCAAATCAATGAAGTCATTCATGTTATAGGTTAGAGTGGGTATAGATTTCCGAATGATAATTCAACAATAGTGTTCTGAAGTGTTTTATTTGTTTGCTGACGGAGTTTCAAAATTAAGCTCTTTAGATCTTTCCCTTTGAATTTGTTCAAATTCCTCAGTTACACTACATACATCAGGGATGGCCAACGTGTTGACTGTCAAATTCTGACAGATAGTCCGCGGCAGTCACTCTACCGCCACTCATCAAACCTTGATTTCACCCTTACCCTCATGAGAGCCGCCCTTGTGTGGCTGAATACTTATACTTGCATCGTAGTTCAAGGAACATTTTGAAGTAAAGGCATTGGATACTGTTGATAAATGATGTAAACGTCACTATCGACCGAGATCTCCATTGTAACAGTTGTTCCATTTTAGCTGTTCCACAGTAAGTTACACGATGATATGTTTAGTTTCCTTTCTTTAGGATGTATGTTAAGCAAGGGCGGATCCAGGACGGACTTCTGGTGGGGGTGGTGGGTTGTAATACTGCTACTTAGAGCTACTTTTAAGAGCTTCAAACTCTGGGGTGCGTTTTATTTGTATATATAAAATAAAGAAGTTTCCTCTTCTGGGGGGGAGCGATCGCCACTGACGATAAGGAAATAATTCAACAAATAGGTTGAATAATTGATGCTCTGATCCTCAGGAAGGAGGCCCTCTCGAGGCCTCCTCACCCTCAATTACCCTCGCCCTCAATGATATGAGGGCGAGGAAAAGTTTTGAGCACGAAGGCGAGGGCGAGCGAGGATAATGGACAACTCCTATCGCGAGGGCGAGGGTGCGCGAGGGCGAGGATAAGCTTCGATGGCGAGGGTGAGGATGCGCGAGGGTGAGGAAAAGCTTCGACGAAAAGGGCGAGGGTGAGGAGAAGCTTCGACAGCGAGGGTGAGGGTGCACGAGGGCGAGGAAAAGCTTCGACGAAGAGGGCGAGGGTGCGCGAGGGCGAGAACAAGTTTCGGCAGCGAGGGCGAGGGTGCGCGAGGACGAGGACAAGCTTCGATGGCGAGGGTGTGGGTGCGCGAGGGCGAGGACAAGTTTTGGCCGCGAGGGCGAGGGTGCGCGAGGGCGAGGACTAGCTTCGATGGCGAGGGTGAGGGTGCGCGAGGGCGAGGAAAAGCTTCAATGGCGAGGGCGAGGGTGTGCGAGGGCGAGGACAAGTTTCGACAGCGAGGGTGAGTGCGCGCGAGGGCGATGGACAATTCCATTCGCGAGGGCGAAGGCCAACTGCTACTGCGAGGGCGAGGGTGAGTGAGGTCGAAGTAAAATGAACATCTATGCTCTGAACTCGAGCAGGAATATCATCCTCAAAAGCCACAGTCCGTACGGTTCTAATTAGGGATGGGCAAAACCATTTTTATATAAAACCGGAAACCGGTTTCTAGAAAAACCGAAATCCAAAAAAACGACATTTGGTTTCCTTCAAAACGGTTCGGTTTTCATCATAGAACCGAACATTACTACTGTTGTCACGAGACGAGACGAGACAGTTTAAAATCTGACGCTCCCGTCTCGTGAAAATGCTGTCTCATTATGAAAATGTTATGACTGTCTCGTCTCGAAGTATAACTACTTAATTAAATGGATCATAGAACTTTCACCTTAATACATGTTTACAGAGAAAGTTAAACATGTAATAGGAGAGTCTGTTATGAAACAAGTAGATAGAGGGGAAAGTCCTATAATGCATTAATTAAGTAGTGATGCCACGAGACGAGACAGCCATAATTTTCGAGACCTATATCTTACATACTATACATCTGTTCTACTATAAGACATGATTTTCATTTATGGTCGTGTTCCAATTCATCCCCTTTGATAGATAATTTTCACTTTTTACTTTATTTATATGGAGTCTCCAGCAGGGATGTAATGGAGGGTATATGCGGGTATACGGCATATACCCACCTCTAAATTTTGGAAACTATCGTATAGCCACCTAAAATTAAGAAAGTACGTGGGTATACGCTACATTCGGTTCATAGTATACTAACTTAATTGAAAAAAAAAACTTTTCATGTATTTCAAAACAAAAAATTTCACTGAAAAGCTGGTCGTCAGGCTGTGGTAGCGATATATATATATATATATATATATATATATATATATATATATATATATATATATATATATATATATATATATATATATTTCGTTTTCGGGGTGTGGGAATCGAGTTTTCTGAGAATCTCTTCTATAATGGAAAACATCACTCTGAATGTTTCTGGGTCGGTAAAACCAGGTGCTCAGACAAAAGACGTTGTGTTTCCTTACGTCCACAATCAAAATTATAATAAACATGACCAGTGGCGGCCGGTGGATTGTGGTTTCGGGTGTTGCAGCACAAACGATTGGAGACAGAAGATACAATGTGGACTCATTGACTAATCAGCATAATTTAAGATACAAATGCTATGTGACATGTTACATTAAATAAAATTCTGTTTTTAAAAAATAAAAAATGCAGAGCATTTTATCCGATTAATCACCTTATATAATTAGTAAGTTCATTCTTCTCTCTTTGATGGGAGCAAATCTGCCTAATACATGCTGGTTGAACTCTAGTATTCTTATTGTCAGGTCTTTTTCGATGGAAAGCATAACCAATGGTGATAACCTTTCTTGGGATATTCAATTCCTTGAAAGTGTCAATTCTTTTTGATGTGAAAAAAAACTTTTCTTCTTTTGCTAACGCCATAGGTACAGTTAATATTAATTTCAGCTTTGTAGATTCACTAAATATTTTTTCTAGATTATTGCGAACAATTCATTCTAGCAAACTCAGTCCCTGACAGTGATCCTAATTCCTCTTCAGTGTAGACTGAAGAAAGCTCGTAGCAGAGATTAGTGTTATAAAAAATGTACATTGAACACGCTTTATTCACAATTTGTCTAGGAAAATTTAAAATAAATTGTGGAAATGTATCTAATGCATACAACATTACTGCCATAAGATGTCCTGTAAATTTAAACCAGTGTTTTTACGAACACTCGCCTGAATTGCACTTTGCCTGTTTTGTCTAAGCCTTAATTGCAAGTTTTTCCTCAGTTGAAAGCTGGGCAATTTTTTGCAAATTATTTACAGAAGTCATGGTATACAATTCATTCAGAATTTGTAGGTTATTTACAGAATTAAACCCAATAACTAATAACCAAAACAGCTGATACAAAAGAGGTACTGGTATATGAATTGCGAATGTCACATATTCATACATAGGGCTGCTATCTGGCCGGCCGGAAAAAAATGCTGTTATTTTGATTAAAGCCGGTGACGGGTACAAACTTCTCACCAGCCCTTTATGACCGGTTTTTTCAAATTTGTATCTAACTCGAAGCAATTTTATCTAGTTCGAAGTATAGATATTGAATCCCCTGTCATTCTTTAAACCCAAAACTGTTACCTTTCACCATCTATCAACGATTAATACATTTTGTTCACCTGTTTAGATAATTTTAGAGATATGACAGGGACTGTATCAGGGAAAATTTGAAATTTACTTTCAAGGAATTTTATACACTTATTAAGTTAGGAAAAGGACTTCTTTAAGTAATTTCCTGTAGTTGAAGTAGAGACAGAGTCGTTTTGACGTGTGATTAGCGTCATATTAAAAGCCTGACTACTGCAGGAAACATATGTTAATCGAACTCTTTAGTATAATACTAATCACACGTCAGAACGACTCTGCATAAGGCCCTATATGTTTAAAGAGTGAATTTCATTTTCCAAATCCAAAATTGTCACATAAAGATTATTATACTTTTGTTCATCTGTTTCGATAATTTTAAAGAAATGGCAGTTACTGGTAAATACAATAAATTGATCAATGCCGATTGATTAATTTCAGTTTCTCATTTATAGCACAATGTATCTATTAAGCTTATTAGTGAATGTTCTAAGGATATACAGAATATATGTGCTAATGTACTTTTGTTCATGATAGTACATTTCCCTGCCATGGATAGATCCGAACAGAGATACTTCACGCTTTTACCTATATCATAGGGAATTTTGAGAAGGTGCCGTTTTTTTTTTTATTTTACAGAGTTGGCAACCCTATTCATACATCAACACACACACATGTGCGTAAAACAAAAAACTACATTCCAAATCATCCGTCTTGGTTTTTACGCAATGCACGACGGACACAATATATTTCCACACGAGACGAAACAAAGTAGTAGTCCCCGACGTATGGCTCGCCGAGTCAGCAAAAATTCCTCGATTCTGATTGGCTGAGAGAGGTCACGTGACGTTAGGCCCCGCCCACGCGGGAAATTCAAATTTTCCAGGTCACGTGGTATGACGTCATGAGTCACCCTGCGGGGAAATCCCTCACTAATTTGTTCCCTTTTACGGGTAAAATGTGTGTTTCTGATTGGTTGATAGCTGTCACGTGATTTTAGACCCTGCGATATTTGAAATTCGTTCCCTTTTACGGGTAAGATGAGTGTTTATGATTGGCTGACAGAGGTCACGTGATCTTAGGCCCAGGGATTTTTTAAAATTCGTTCCCTTTTATGGGTAAGATGAGTGGTTTGGTACCTTGAATTTGATTGATTGATAGAGGTCACGTGATCTTAAGCCCCTGTGACTTTTGAAATTTGTTCCCTTTTTACGAGTAAGATGAGTGCTTTGGTACCTCGATTCTGATTGGTCGACAGAGGTCACATGATCTTAGACCCGCCACACGGTGAACAGAATACGTGGGAAAACCCCTCACTTATTTGTTTTATTTTATGTGTAAGATGCGTGTTTTGGTACCGCGATGTTGATTGGTGGATAGAAGTCACATGATCTTAGCCCCCACCCCCAATGCTAGACATTCAGAGTGCTATGACGGCGATCCATCCTAGACCGGGATCTTAGAATTTAGTTCCCTTTTTATGGTTATGCGTAAAGTTCCCATGAAGGGTTCAACCTCCTCCTTAAATAACCCTTTTTTGGTATCATGATATTGTACTGAAGTTTACATTAAATATTATCGTTCTCTTTGGCAGATAAGATGATTACCAACTTTCTTACCTTGATGGAGATCCTGTCCTTGAATTAGTAGCCTATGTCTCTGGAAGTAACAATGGTGAAAGAGGGTTGTCGCTTGTAGATTTCTTATAACACATTGTTGTGAGTTTAAGCGATTTTTTAAACGCTCAGTAAGCGCTTCAATTATGGAAACAGTGTTGCCAGATTTTTTTTTTTACCGAAACTGCTCCGATTCTTTTCGAAACGGTTCCGCAGAGTGCAAGAAATTTTAAACTAAAAATTTTTTCGAACTAAAAAAAATTGTAACTAAAAAATTTTCAAACAAAAAATTTTCGAACTAAAAATTTTGAAACAAAAAAGTTTCAAACAAAAAATTTTCGAACCCAAAAAAAATTTCGAACTAAAAAAATTGAAACAAAATTTTGTCGAACTAAAACATTTTTTAAAACAAAAGTTTCGAACTAAAGATGTAAATCACATCTAAAAATTTTCAAATCAAACTTTTTATCGAACTAAACTTTTAAAATTTTCGAACTAGAAATTTAAACCAAGTTTTAGAAAAATCCTAAGAAATGTTTCTCCAGGAATCGAACTCAGGTCTTTCAAACCAAAGATGTGTATGCTAACCGCTTAAATGAATTCGGTTTTAATCGATCTTGGTGGGTTTCGAACCATGGTCCTTGAAAAGGATACACATATACTTTAAGAAAATAAATCTGACAGTGTAACGCTTCTCAAATCAAACTTTTTATCGAACTAAACTTTTAAAATTTTCGAACTAGAAATTTAAACCAAGTTTTAGAAAAATCCTAAGAAATGTTTCTCCAGGAATCGAACTCAGGTCTTTCAAACCAAAGATGTGTATGCTAACCGCTTAAATGAATTCGGTTTTAATCGATCTTGGTGGGTTTCGAACCATGGTCCTTGAAAAGGATACACATATACTTTAAGAAAATAAATCTGACAGTGTAACGCTTCTCAAATCAAACTTTTTATCGAACTAAACTTTTAAAATTTTCGAACTAGAAATTTAAACCAAGTTTTAGAAAAATCCTAAGAAATGTTTCTCCAGGAATCGAACTCAGGTCTTTCAAACCAAAGATGTGTATCCTAACCGCTTAGCTATGAATGAATTCGGATTTAATCATGCTTGGTGGGTTTCGAACCATGGTCCTTGAAAAGGATACACATATACTTTAAGAAAATAAATCTGACAGTGTAACGCTTCTCAAATCAAACTTTTTATCGAACTAAACTTTTAAAATTTTCGAACTAGAAATTGAAACCAAGTTTAGAAAAATCCTAAGAAATGTTTCTCCAGGAATCGAACTCAGGTCTTTCAAACCAAAGATGTGTATCCTAACCGCTTAGCTATGAATGAATTCGGATTTAATTATGCTTGGTGGGTTTCGAACCATGGTCCTTGAAAAGGATACACATACACTTTAAGAAAATAAATCTGACAGTGTAACGCTTTCGTTCGTGGATTAAAATAAAATGCTGATAGACTTCTTTGTGTGACGACATAGAAGCACATATGATTGAAAAAATGCAAACGTCAGCGGATCGCATTACTTTTTGTTTTACTACGAACGTGTCAGCATGATTCATGGAAAAAAGCAAACATTGACATTCTCGTATGGAATATGAGGAAAATGAAATGTCGTCACAGTTACGACAAGTAGTGACATGATCCTGGCAGAAGGGAATTGGCATCGGAATTGCGATACTAGATGTTGTAACTATTGAGAAACGTGAATGACGTCACGATCGATTGTTACACATCGTTTTGGTTCGTGATTCATGACAAAAGCAGCGAGCGTTTTGATTGGTTCGTTGTGATGTCATTTTATAAATTTCCTCGTTTCTGATTGGCTGACGGTGACATCGTTTTCGCAGCGACCTAAATAAAAATCTAAATTTCATTTTTCAAATCCTACATCGCTCTCAACTATCGTGTGAGAAGGTTTGTTCTTGAAAAGTGTCTTTATTTAAGAAGCTTTACTGCACCGACTTTGTGTTCATTGAATTTGAGGTAAGTTCAGTGAGATTTTATTTTTCACACAAGATTCGAAAATCATTTTTATTTTATATTTGTGGGCGGATCACGAATACACTGTTTTACTTTTAGTACGAAATATTTAGACTATGAAGAAATTAGTGGAATGGGAAAGTGGGAGTACGAATCAGGAACCTCCACACATTAAAAGTAAGCACGAGAAAATGATATGGTTTAGCGTCCCTTCAGCGAGCACCCGTCGGGAATTGAACCATGGCCAGAAAAATGTGTGCGCTTAGTTTTGAAAAGAATACATTACAAAATTTCAGAAACTATGCCTGAGAATAATATGGTTCGATTCCCTTTGAAAGCATTAGCGGCCCCTTCAGCTTAACGTGATATTCGAGCAATCACCTGGGATTGAACCAAGGCCAGAGGCGTGTACGTCAACCATTTAGCTTAGTTTTGAAAAGAATGTATGATAACGCATGAGAATATTAAATTTCAGAAAAGACTTGACAGCGATCCGATGTGGAAAGCAAACCCACCGAGGATTGAACCAGGACCTTCCACGTTAGAAGCATGTACGCTAACCGCTTAAATAAAAAAGAGTGCATGAATATTTGGTTAAAAGATTTACGCTATACAGATTTTGTTTTGACAATTACGTATGTATAACGTTAATGGTTGGTGAATCTCTTCAACTTGCAAACGCATCATTTAAAGGTCGTTGTGAGTAGAAAAAACATTCATTCATGCATTCTTTTTTTATCACTATAGAATGGTAGGTCAGTTACATGCTGATGTAATGGTTTCGAGTTTGACAGCAATAAAACACTCATTTCAGTAACATAATTATTTTTTAAAAAACTTTGATTTCTAGTACATATGCTTTCATAATGAGATTCTGAACGTCACCGCCAGGAATCAAACTCAGGACCTTTACATGAATTGCTTAGTTAAGAATTTATCATGAATGTTATGATTTCCTGTTTATCAGATGATTAAGATTTTTCTTTCTTCTTTTCTTTTGTAGTAAATTCACGCTGCTCAATTCCTTTTTCCCATTACATATTTGTTTTACCGTACCTGTTTGTTTTCATTTTTAACCATGGCCGAATCGGGTTTTACTGTGCGCAATGAAATCACTCGTCATTATAGACGATTTAACATTGAGGGCAGAATGCTCGAAATTCAATTCAACGCACCGCCCGTAGGAACCGATATTATCCAATACGTGCATAATAGTTTCCAAGCAATGCTGGACCATTTGTTAGCCAATGTCGACGATGAGGCGATGGTTGGTTTATCAGTAATATCGCCACGTAACACGAATAAACCGTTTTGGGTGAGTTTTCGCCAAGCACGAAACTTGACACTGGAAACGATGTGGGCCTCATTCGAAAGAGTGTTACAAAGTAACAATGCATTTCTCCTGCACGAGCCATTCACCGTGCATTTCCATCGTGTCGATATTCCACGTGGCTATGGCGGTTTGCGGCAAGGAGTACTTCAAAATGAAGAATTGTTACGTTGCAAGCGTGGGATTGTACGTGTAAAAAATCAAGATTCGAGGTGTCTGGCGTACGCCCTTGTTATTGCTATTGGCCTGAAAAAATACAAGAATGTAGATGTAAAACGATATACACAGTATCAACATCAGAGAAAATGTATTGTGGACGATGAAGTCGATGCGTTATGTGCAAATGCAGGAGTGAATTTGGATCATGGTGCCAGTGTAAATGAAATTCGACAATTTCAGTCATACCTCAAAGAATATAAAATTACAGTGTATACCAGTTTCACAGGCCGTGATATCATGTACGAGGGGCCCAACGATGAAAATCGCACTCCCATAAATTTGATTTGTTTGGCTGGCCATTTTGACATCATCCAATCTTTAACTGCTTGTTTTGCAACCAAGTTCTACTGTGAAGCGTGCCATAAAAAGTATAGTAAACGTAATGAGCATGTGAAAAATTGTCCTGTAACATGCTCCAAATGTTTACAGAGACCTCTATGTGACAAGAACCAAACGCGGATATTATGCAACGACTGCAATCGTCAATTTTATGGCGAACAATGTTTTAATAATCATCGTAATATTGTATATCATCATGGGGAACCTATATGCAAAATGGTGAAGCAATGTACTAGATGTTACAGAGTATATTCTTTTGTACGAAGTGGACAACGTCTTCATGATTGCAATGAGATCTTTTGCAATGTTTGTAAGAAGATTGTTCCAGGATCCCATCAATGTTTTATGCTTCCTGATCGACAATGCTTGAAACCTGGTGTTCCTTCACTCATGCACGCAAAGAAAGCCTTGTTGATATTCTATGATATAGAATCTATGCAGGACACGAATATTGGCGATAATACGTATGTACACATTCCAAATTTATTGGTTGCAGAACAAGTATGTTATGCATGTGTTGAAAACAATAATATCCAGCAGTCTTGCAGTACGTGTGGTCAGCGCCAGCATATTTTCCAAGGAGAGGATCCAGTTTATAATTTTCTCCAGTACTTGCGGGAACGTCGTCCCAATATAAATAGGATTTTCTGTGTCGCGCACAACGCTAAGGGATACGATGGACATTTCATCCTAAAGACCATGGTAGAACAATGCCAATGGAGACCTGACGTCATATTAAATGGGACCAAGATACTGAGTTTAACCTTGAATAATCTGACGTTCATTGACTCGTTGAACTTCCTACCTATGGCATTAAGTAAATTGTCAAAAGCGTTCAATTTACCCGCAACCAAAGGCTACTTCCCGCATTTCTTCAACACCAAGGAGAATCAATCGTATATTGGACCACTTCCAGAAACGAAGTATTATGGTGCAGATGAAATGGCCGTCGAAGACAGAAACAAGTTCATGCAGTGGTACAACGATCATCGTAATGACACGTTTGATTTTCAGAAAGAAATTATCAAGTATTGTATTCAAGATGTCAATGTACTGCGACAAGCATGCGTTTCGTTTATGACGTCATTTGAAACAGAAACCAAAGTGAATCCCTTCTTGGAGACGATCACGATTGCCAGTGCTTCCAATCTAGTATTCCGCCGGAATTTCCTTAAACCCAACACCATTGGAATTCTACCGGCACATGGCTATCGATGGAGAAGTACCCAATCGATCGCTGCAATGCAATGGCTGGCCTACATTGAAAAAAGCGAAGGAAAACAAATCTTACATGCGGCCCGACAAAAAGAAGTGTTTATTGCGGGATTCCATGTTGATGGTTACTACCAAGATCCTGAGACGTTAGAGGAGCACGTCTACGAGCATGCCGGCTGCTTTTATCACGGGTGTAAAGTATGTTTTACTACAGGCCGTAATCAGCCCATCTACAGCAATCCAGAAGACACCATGGAATTCCGTTATGAACGAACGCAAAGAAAAAATGCAAGACTGCGTGAATTGGGGTACATTGTACATGAAAGTGGGAGTGCGAATTTAATCAGTTCTTAAAACAAAATCCTGCAATGGCGACGTATCTGAAGAATCACCCGTACATGAACCGCAGACCATTAAATCCAAGAGATAGCTTTTTTGGAGGAAGGACCAATTGCGTGAAATTGTACCACCAAGTCGACGAAAAAGCAGGGGAAGTAATAAAATATTTCGATATTGTCTCGCTTTATCCTTACATCAATAAGTGTGCTAAATACCCTGTAGGCCATCCACGAATTTATCTACAGGGTGATGAAAATATACCACCAATAAATAAAGTCAATGGTCTAATCAAAATGACGATATTACCAAGTCGCCATCTTTATCATGGTCTCCTGCCTTACCGATGCAACAAGAAACTACTCTTTCCACTGTGTGCTGCGTGTGCCGAAGAAATGAACCCAGACCCTACAGCAACGTGTACACACAACGATCAGGAGCGATGCCTCACTGGAACATGGGTATCATATGAAATCCAGAAAGCAGTAGAATTAGGATATCAACCAGTGGAAATTTTTGAAATTTGGGACTATGACATTGAACAATATGATCCCATCACGAAAACAGGTGGCTTGTTCACGGAATATATCAATACGTTTTTGAAATCAAAAATGGAAGCGTCTGGCTGGCCTAGTTCCTGTGTGACCGAAGAAGACAAATCAAAATTCATACAAACCGTCCTGGAGCGTGAAGGTATTGCATTGGATCCGTCCAAAATTGAAAATAATCCTGCACGAAGAAGTTTATCTAAGCTTTGTGTTAACTCTCTATGGGGAAAGCTTTGCCAAAGATCAAACTTTAGCCAGACCACAATTATTGATCGGCCGGAAGAATTTTATGAAAAACTCACTTCCCCCGACATTAAACTCCATCAAATTGTACCCATCAATGATACGATGATGTATGCGTTCTGGGAGTACAATGAACATGTGCCTGTTCAAAACCGAAACACCAATGTCGTGTTAGGTGCATTTACAACATGTCAGGCACGTCTGGAACTGTACAAGTACCTGGAAATGTTGCAGGAACGTGTTTTATATTTCGACACGGATTCTGTGATATTTACGGAGAAGCCCGGGGAGCCAACCATTGAACCTTCAACGTACTTGGGATGCTTATCGAATGAGATGGAGTCTTACGGACCACGAGCATACATCAAAACATTTGTCAGTGGAGGACCGAAAAATTACAGCCTAGAAATATACAATCCGGATACCAACGTCACCAGTTACATATGCAAAATTAGAGGATTTACATTAAATTACAATGCAGGACAACAATTAAATTTCAATACGCTAAAAGAAATGATTACAAATCAATGCCGTGGACAAGTCACCATCACTATCCCCCATAAGATATGCAGGACCAAAGACCATACCATCGTCACACGCAAAGAAGAAAAAAATGTACAGTATCCAGTACACAAAACGTCGATTTAAAGAATTCAATTCTTATGATACGGTTCCGTACGGGTATGTTAAAAAACAGAAGATGGAACTGGAAAAAGAAGATGAAGAAGAAAAAACTGTAAATACCCAATAAGGCCGCCATTTCTTTTTTCCTTTTCCTTTTCTTCTTTCCCTTCCTTAACCACAAAGCAGCAACACCAAGAAGAAAATGAAGTACCCACAAGAGTTCATAAATCATCAACATCACCATCAGTGGAAGAAATGCAGTCATCTCGTACCGAAGGAAGAACCTTGACCATAAAGCAGCAACACCAAGAAAAATGCAGTACCCAGAAAAAGTTCGTAAACATCCATCAGTGGATGAAATGGTGTTATCTCGTACCCGAGGAGGAAGATGAGCCTAAACAGATCCATCATTTACGAGTAAGTTTTATTTCTCTCTTATCAATATTGACTCATTTTTATTGTTTCAGAAAAAAGAAATTCTTAAAGTAATCCGTCGTTTCTTCTTTTTCTTTACAGGATACGTCTACAACATTCGAAGATGATGACACGTCCAACATATTCATTAAACTAGATCCTGTATTTATTATGTTAATAAACTTGTATGAGAAGAGCACATACCTTTCGTTAAAATACAACAAGTTGAAAAAAAATATGTTTTATTATTTCTTGAAACCCTGAACACTTGTTTTCAAATAAATGGTAATCTTGAAAATTTAAGGTGGAAAATATATCCAAGATTTGGTTTACATGATTTTGTTCGAAAAAATAATTAGTTCCTTATGCAAAGATCGTTTGAAAACATTTCAAAAGGTACGCTATGACTATTATCAGTTAATTGTCAACAACCGATATCGGGACAGATCCACGAATTTTTGATGGGGAGGGGCACAGGTCTGAAAAATAAATTTGAGACATTTTTCTATATGTGGTTCGCTAACCAAAAATGTGAGCTGAAGTGCTTTCTAATACGTATTTATCGCCCTTCTGGAGACAGCATTGAGGAAAGCCATGTTGTTCAACACGAGAGAATCCAGGATTACCGTAAAAAAATAAAACTTTTTTATTACCATCTATTTATTATTGCATTATTTTATTTTATTATTATCATTATTTTTCTTATACGAGAATGTCAATGTTTGCTTTTTTTCCATGAATCATGCTGACACGTTCGTAGTAAAACAAAAAGTAATGCGATCCGCTGACGTTTGCATTTTTTCAATCATATGTGCTTCTATGTCGTCACACAAAGAAGTCTATCAGCATTTTATTTTAATCCACGAACGAAAGCGTTACACTGTCAGATTTATTTTCTTAAAGTGTATGTGTATCCTTTTCAAGGACCATGGTTCGAAACCCACCAAGCATAATTAAATCCGAATTCATTCATAGCTAAGCGGTTAGGATACACATCTTTGGTTTGAAAGACCTGAGTTCGATTCCTGGAGAAACATTTCTTAGGATTTTTCTAAACTTGGTTTCAATTTCTAGTTCGAAAATTTTAAAAGTTTAGTTCGATAAAAAGTTTGATTTGAGAAGCGTTACACTGTCAGATTTATTTTCTTAAAGTATATGTGTATCCTTTTTAAGGACCATGGTTCGAAACCCACCAAGATCGATTAAAACCGAATTCATTTAAGCGGTTAGCATACACATCTTTGGTTTGAAAGACCTGAGTTCGATTCCTGAAAAAACATTTCTTAGGATTTTTTCTTAAACTTGGTTTAAATTTCTAGTTCGAAAATTTTAAAAGTTTAGTTCGATAAAAAGTTTGATTTGAAAATTTTTAAATGTGATTTACATCTTTAGTTCGAAACTTTTGTTTTTAAAAAATGTTTTAGTTCGACAAAATTTTGTTTCAATTTTTTTTTAGTTCGAAATTTTTTTTGGGTTCGAAAATTTTTTGTTTGAAACTTTTTTGTTTCAAAATTTTTTAGTTCGAAAATTTTTGTTTAAAATTTTTTAGTTTTGAAATTTTTTAGTTCGAAAAATTTTTTAGTTTAAAATTTCTTGTACTCTGCGGAACCGTTTCGAAAAGAATCGGAGCAGTTTAGGTAAGAAAAATCTGGCAACACTGTTTCCATTAATGAAGCGCTTACTGAGCAATAAATCGCTTAAACTCACAACAATGTGTTATAAGAAATCTACAAGCGACACCCCTCTTTCACCATTGTTACTTCCAGAGACATAGGCAACTAATTCAAGGACAGGATCTCCATCAAGGTAAAAAAGCTGGTAATCATCTTATCTGCCAAAGAGAACGATAATATTTAATGTAAACTTCAGTACAATATCATGATACCATAAAAGGGTTATTTAAGGATGGGGTTGAACCCTCCATGGGAACTTTAAGGATAACCATAAAAAAGGGAACAAATTCTAAAATCCAGGTCTAGGGTGGATCGTCGTCATAGCACTCTGAATGTCTAGCATTGGGGGTGGGGTGTAAGATTATGCGATTTCTATCAACCAATCAACATCGCGGTACCAAAGCAATCATCTTACCCGTAAAATGGAAACAAATGAATGAGGGGTTTTCCCACGTATTCTGTTCACCGTGTGGCGGGTCTAAGATCATGTGACCTCTGTCGGCCAATCAGAATCGAGGTACCAAAGCACTCATCTTACTCGTAAAAAGGGAACAAATTTCAAAAGTCACAGGGGCTTAAGATCACGTGACCTCTATCAACCAATCAAATTCAAGGTACCAAACCACTCATCTTACCCATAAAAGGGAACGAATTTTAAAAAATCCCTGGGCCTAAGATCACGTGACCTCTGTCAGCCAATCATAAACACTCATCTTACCCGTAAAAGGGAACGAATTTCAAATATCGCAGGGTCTAAAATCACGTGACAGCTATCAACCAATCAGAATCACACATCTTACCCGTAAAAGGGAACAAATTAGTGAGGGATTTCCCCGCGGGTCATCATACCACGTGACCTGAAAATTTGAATTTCCCGCGTGGGCGGGGCCTAACGTCACGTGACCTCTCTCAGCCAATCAGAATCGAGAAATTTTTGCTGACTCGGCGAGCCATACGTCGGGGACTACTACTAACAATGCTTATAAATATCATACGTTCTGGAAAGCAACCTTGAAACCCACCAGATGTAGAAACAGCATGTTAGCTGGGAGGGTTCCAAAGTATTTGAGGGAGGTTCAATACGTCTACGTAATATCGAACCTGTCTTATACTGCATCCGAAAAGACCATAAGTAATTCTTAATTACTGTCACTTATATTTTTAGAGAAAATGATAGAACGATTATTTTTATAAGAAAAGAAACAGTATATGATGAGACGTAAAATAAAATATTTAGCCGATATCAATATTTTCTCTGTTAAACAACTATAGTTCGTTAGGACAGTCTACAAATGTTAGTCTAGTTTCGAAATTTTTGGGAGATCCGGACCCGGTGCCCGCCCCCCAGTGGCTACGGCCCTGAGCATTGATAACTAGTCCGAAATTCAATGTGGTGTTCCCCATCATACAGTTTTATGTGGAAATTATCAATAGTATAAAATGTACTTATTTTATAAAATAAATATGTATATAATAAAATACTATCCACAGAGCTGGGTGGGTTGGATTCTACATATTGACTTATTAATACTTGGTTCACAGATTACTGTGTAAGAAGCCTTCATTATCTATATAAGCAAGAATTAACTTGTAAATGCGGGTCTACTTTCATATGTTTTCTGCTCTACTACATATTTTCTTTCTTATTTTATAATTCTGCAATCACTTTTTTTAATTGTCATTATATTGATTTGCTTCAGTATAGTCCCGTAATTTAAAAATATGAATGCATAAACGCAAATTGCATTTGTTAACTGCTAGTGAAATAAAATTCAGAAATCTTATTTAGCGCGAAAAATCTTCTCATTCACTGGAAACCGTGTTGTGTTGCAGAAGCACTGCAACGACCAGAGCCTTTAACTTCTGACAAGTGAGATAGGGGAAAGGAGACTTAACATTCGCTCCAATTGCCGCGCTGAAGGAATTTGGTCGTTGTATGCTCGCTGCAACGCAATATAAATTAGAGACTCTCTGACGGATTATTTTTCGCTTTTTAAAACAGATTAACGAAACGGACAGTTACAGAAGTAAAAAATATGTTATTTAAAGTATATATGGGAGTATTAGAAAGTATGTTTTCTGTTCTTTACTACAATTGCTAATAATATTTTTTTCTTGAAATACTTTGGTCGTTGCGCAACGCTGCAACACTAACACTAGCCACCACTGAACATGACACAGTTGTAATAATAGGTGATGCAAATGACGTTGCTTGTAATGAAGCTGAAAGTGCACTAAACATACTAATTGGCTCTACAGAAACTTTCAGGCACAAATGTAGTGGTAGTAAACTTGCCGTATCGCCATGATTTAAATGACTCATCGTGTGTAAACAATGTAATAAAAGTAACAAATAAAAAAAATTGATGTGTTGTGTAAAAGTTTCAAAAATGTCCAACTTCTTGATATAAGTTGTGTGCCCCGAAACTATCATACTAAAAACGTTCTCCATTTAAACCGTGTAGGGGAATTGTTTTTACGCAACGCACTGTACAATATCATTATGTCAAATAAGTTTAAACCAGAGTGCAGAGCTGATAGTACGTTAATACCTATCAATTGTGGAAGTACATAAGCAATAGTGATAGACGGAAATGGAAACGATTGTGAAAGTGATCAAATTTCATCTGAACAAGGGAGACACAGTTCGACTTACGACGGAGGAAATCGGGATGAGGGTGAAGTGTTAAAATTGACAGGAAACTCACACGTAAGCCATGACAAGGAGCCAGGAGTACTTTTGGCTACTGAAAGTGAAGAAATTGATCGAATATCGTTAATATAAGGCTTACATAATACAAATCATGGTACGAAAGAACCTGGACCGGATGTTAACAGATCGCAGCAAGTATCCACAAATGGTATAGAACAAAACGATCCACCTAGTACAACTCAGCTAAAATCAAATAGAATAAGAAAGGTTCCTACAAAGTATAATAGTTTTTTAATGCAAGTCCCAATAAAAATTCCAAGCTCTTAGCCAATAGAGGTAACAGTGACTACAATGTAATAAATGTATATTACCATAACGTGCAAGGTTTAGCTAATAAACTTGATTTTTTTTGATGTATTAGTTGATTAGGATCTTAAAGGTATGCATGTCATGTGCTTTAGTGAACATTGGTTATCTGCTAATCAGATGAATATGGTACACTTAAATAACTATCAATTAGCTACAAACTATTCAGCGCTAGTAGGCAACATGGTGGGGTATGTATATTTGTAGGTGACCATTTACGTTTTAAGGAAATAGATTTAAGTCAATCGTTGTTCAATTGCATTTTGAAATAGCTACTATTTCAATTGAAAACATGTGTATAATTTGCATCTATAGGTCATCAGCAGGAAATATTAATGTATTCTTTAGGAATCTTGAAACTACTCTTGAGTCTCTGTGTAAGAAATATAGTACGGTAATAATTTGTGGTGATACTAACATTGACTGGTTGGTTCAATCAAGAGAAAAAACAAAATGTCAAAATATATTAGATATGTTTGGGTTGCAGCCCCTTATCAGAGAACCAACCAGAGGGAAATCTGCGTTAGATCAAATAATAATAAGTAAACAATACACAGAGTCAGTTACCTCTTTGAATATCTTTAAGCCAGGCTTTTCTGACCATGATGCAATAATAGGGCAAATATGCACATCTCAAATATTCGTACCTACTCAATCAAAAATTATAACAAAAAGATGTTTCTCAAAAACTAATATTAATTACTTTCTACACTTGCTAGCACAAGAAACCTGGCACAAAATATATGAAATTGGTGATACGGATGGTAAATTTAACTGTTTTCTAGATACATTTCTCTTTCACTTCAATGTTGCGTTTCCCAGAAAGAACTACGTAAGGTTAGTATGGGGAAACCATGGGTCACTATAGGAATCAGGACTTTTAAACTCAAACTGCTTGAGTTATAAAAAAAAAACTAAAAACATGTAAAGATGTAACACCTCAATTTATTGAATATGTAAAATACTATAGAAAGACGTACAAAAGAGTCATAAAAACGGCAAAGCTTTTATACAGTACAAATTTCATCTTAGCAGCGACAAATAAAAGTAAATGTATATGGAAGTTAATCAATGGTAAGATGAATAAGGTAAAAACAACAGGAATTCATGCAATAAAAATAAACTCTCAAGTAGTATGTAACCCAGATAAGATTGCAAATCATTTTAATAAATATTTCTTAACTTTAGAAACATTTAACCCAATCAAAACAGCTCATCAAGAAAATAACTGGAAGCGACAGAGCTTAATACCTAAGTCGTTTTTTTCTGAAACCAGCTACACCAGAGGAAATCTTACAAATAATAAAAAGCTTCGTCCTATTTTAGTTTTGTCGTGCTTTTCTAAAATATTTGAGTTAGCAATGAGAGCGCGACTAAATAACTTTTTCCTTTTAAATAATATAATATCCACAAGCCTCACGGGTTTCAAAGCCAGAAATCAACCAACACAGCAATCTTTAATTTCATCTTTGATGTAGCAATGGATATAAATAAAGAAAAGCATGTAATTGGTATTTTTGTTGATTTATCTAAGGCGTTCGATTCTATAGACCATGGCATTTTGCTAGAAAAATTGTATTCTTATGGCATCAAAGGTGTGGCAAACAATTGGACAAAGTCGTATTTATCTGAACGTAGTCAAACTGTTGGCATCTGTTAAAAGGTAAATGGCAGAAGAAAAATGTTTAAATCATCTATAATGAAAGTAACAAAAGGAGTACCAAAAGGATCAATATTGGGTCCACTTTTGTTTGTTGTATATATTAATGATTTGGTTAACAGTGTAGGCTGTGAAGTCAATAGTGTATGCTGATGACATAAATGTTCTTGTCATTGGAGACTCAATAAATTAAGCAGAAAGGCTCACTACAAAGACACCAACAAAAATTATTAGTTGGTTAAACATAAATAAATTAACTATGAATTTAGAAAAAATAACATTGTCAAATTTCGATTCCCGGCCAAAGAAATGAAGTTGTACCAATAACTGTAGACACTGTAGAATTATGTCAAACAACATCTATTAAATTTCTAGGAGTATATGTTAATGAAGATTTAACATGGAATACTCATGTTGAACACATTAATACTAAACTCAGTTCACTCTGCTTTGCATTCCGTAGGTAGCAAGGTAGTTTGTGCAAGGAAGCTATCATGTCCTTATATTATAGCAAAGTTTTCTCAATAATAAACTATGGTGTTATATTCTCGGGGAATTCGAGAATAACTGCTAGTACATTCCAAATACAGAAAAAAAAATATTAGAGTAATGTTTAGTATGCCTGAACGATCCTCATGTAAAAATGTTTTTAAAAAATATAAATTATTGACATTACTTAGTTTATATATCTATATCTATCTATCTATCTATATATATATATATATATATATATATATATATATATATATATATATATATCGCACAATTATGTATGAAACCGAACACAAGGATTTATTTACATTAGCTAATACGATTCACTCGTACAATACTAGGCAGAATTGTAATATGTATATTATCCAACAGAACAGAACTATGCAAATTGTAGCAAAACTGTATATATGAATTGTATAAAATTGTATAACAAATTACCAACAAAGTATAAGGACATTAACGAAAAACGGATATTCAGAAATACTCTGTTAGAATTATTGTTAGAAAAAAGCTATTACTCTGTGCAAACTTATCTTACTGATAACATACTTACTGAGAATGTAAACAATATCTGACAACTGTAATGCTTAATTGGGGATTGTCCTCATTTGTAAGCTATGAACAGGCAAATAAATATGAATATGTACCTGCAGTCATTTTTCCTCAAGATGTCGCATGCTGTGTCCTTACCTTCTGAAAGTTGACCTCTGATACCATAATAAGATAAAGCCAAGCTGTTTCTAAATGTTTTTCTTGGAAACTCTTACAATTTTTTTGTTTCTAAAGATCAGTGGGAAATAGAGTTGAGTGGTGAGGAGGGTACGGAGTAGGACGTATATCCAGGTGGTGAGGTTGAAGTTGTTCTGTTTTGACATAGCAATGACCACAGTTTTCACGCCCTCTTTGATCCAAATTCAAAGTCTACCTTTGGATACAATTTGAGCAAGACAATACGGGATGGAACCAGTTTCTTTCCAATCGTATAAGGAGGTTCCGAAGGAACGAGTCTTTACTTTAGTTCAAGGGGTAAAAGGAAATTAATGAATATATTTGCACCAAGAAATCGTTGACCCTTACAAAAATAACAAAACCAACGTGACCTATCGTCGGTCTAGTTGAAGCGTTCACTGTCGTTCCCAATACCACGAAATACAGGGAGCGGCACGTAAAACCGGCCCGTCGTAATATTCTGGTATGTTGTTTTTTTGGCAACACTTAAATAATCTACCTTCCTACCTTTATACACACTTGACGGAAGAGGAGCGTCAGTTATGTTACTTTCAGCAGGACGGTGCAACATGCCACACATCAGCTGCATCATTGTCCCTTGTGCATGAGAGGTTTACACCAGAGAGGACAATCAGCAAAGGCTTGTGGCCTTCTCGGTCACCAGACTTGTACACGTGTGACTTTTACTTATGGGGACTGTTAAAGGGAAGAGTATACGAAACATATCCACACACAATTGAAGAACTCAAGACCAGGATCCAGGATGTCACCAATAGCATTACAACACAAGAACTGACAAGGGTATATATGAATCTCCTCAATCGTGCTCACATGTGTGTTGAAGTGGGCGGAGGACACTTTCAGCATCTGCTGTGAAGGTGAGTAGTCATATTCAATACATTACATTTCATTTATGTGTTGTAGTTAATCATATTCAATACATTACATTTCATTTTATGTGTTCACTTTACGGGCCGGTTTTACTTGCCGCACCCTGTACAACAGCGAACTTCGGATTAGTACTGCTCATTTGTATCCGCAATTGGCATCAAAGAAAGTGGCGATTGATTTTCATAAATACTCAGCAGCTAGTACTAGTAGTAGTTTTTCCACAACCTACTGGGCAAAACAACAACAAAAGGATGGGGTAAAAATACACATTTTTCCTTGCTGTTTCGTTTTCGTTATGATAAAAAATATTTGAAGAAAATTTGTTAACAGGAGGACGTGGAAAACAAAAAGTCAGGAAAGACCTAGCGTATGAATATTAGGGTGCATCGAATTTCCACTTTTTTTGAAATCAGCTTACCCTTAGTGATATTTTTTTGCGAAATGGCCTCCATATAACGTGTAAAAAATTGCAAGTCGATTGGTCAATATCTTTAGGTGCCACCAACGGCCAAAAGTTTTAAAAGTTTGTTAAAAAATAAATGTTATTTTAAAAAATGTAAAATATCTAGTTTTATGAAATATGGTTATCCTATGTGGTTTTGTTTCTGTAAAAGGACAATATTTTACGTGAAAAAAAAAATCAGCTTGATGAGTCAAGTCATTCAGGTGCCACCTTTGGCTTAAAATATGGACAAATATGTCCCTACTTTTTCATTTTTTTAAAATTAAGTTGCATTGTTTGTGATTCATCTGGATTGTTAATTAGATAAGAAAGATTTTGTTTTACATCTGCAGCTCTTTGCTTATTTCCAAACGTTAATGATGGAAATAACCCAGAACTCACCATGAGGAGGTGGCTGTAGTTCGAGTTCCGCCCACCCGTATATACTAATGTTGCATATGGTAGTGCAAGTCATATTGTTACTCTTTTACCTCAAACTGTTTCTCTTCTCTTTTTTGTATTACATTCTGGTATGTTTTTTCTTGATTATAGTGTTGATAGGACAAATCTATGTCGTGCTTCTTGCCCACATACCGTTGATGCCGCTTCTGTCCCCCACTTCACCATTCTTTCCACCGCGCGAGTGTGACAAGGTAAGGATGTAATATATTCATTAGCCATTGGAGCCGTCTTTACATTTTCTCTTAGCTTCTGCACGCTCAAGTGTTTTGTCAGTGGTGGCTCCGCCAGCGTCATGTTGACCAATTAATCATATCACCAATTAATCATCATACACACGAATGAGCTCCCATTTCGACATTTGATTGAATTTATAGACGGCAAGTCTACTGGACCAAATACATTTAAAGGACCAATAGGATCAGCACTTCCAATCTGCGAAGAGTTGTCACTCCAGATTTTTCAGCCCGTTACAGTAGACTGGAATCTGAGGATTCATTAAACACGGATCAAAAGTATGTACTGAATATCTGCCAAGCGGTTTCTTCAGAAGAATGGCCCATTGAGTTAGCTCACATGAAGCCTAGTAAAATTCATCAAGCCAGATGGGTAATTACAGCAAATAGAGTCTTAAGTTTGTGTGTAGGAACGAAAGAACCCACGAATGAACTTAAAACCATCGTCCAGTACATCATGATGGTCTACGCTCCACTCTGGTTTGCTGTGATCCGTAATACATCGTGTGCAGAAGAAGCTCGTCATTTGTGGCAACTCATCATGACTTCTCGCCACATGGAAGCGAAATACAGAAAAATAATTGATCCAGTGTCCGTAGAAATGCGTGGTACGGTCATCCTGAGAACTTACTTCTATCAATGTTGACTGACCAAGATGCTAACGTACGAGAGCTCAGCTGGAGGCGAGTCCTAAAAGCAAGACAAACGACCCAATCTGGTGATCGCGTACCGGTACGAGAATTCGTCATCCCTGAAATCAACTTAGAAGCGACAAACTATGTTGATATGATTAATTGGTCAATATGACGCTGACGGAGCCACCACTGACAAAACACTTGAGTGTGCAGAAGCTAAGAGAAAATGTAAAGACGGCTCCAATGGCTAATGAATATATTACATCCTTACCTTGTCACACTCGCGCGGTGGAAAGAATGGTGAAGTTGGGGACAGAAGCGGCATCAACGGTATGTGGGCAAGAAGCAACGACATAGATTTGTCCTATCAACACTATAATCAAGAAAAAACATACCAGAATGTAATACAAAAAAGAGAAGAGAAACAGTTTGAGGTAAAAGAGTGACAATATGACTTGCACTACCATATGCAACATTAGTATATACGGGTGGGCGGAACTCGAACTACAGCCACCTCCTCATGGTGAGTTCTGGGTTATTTCCATCATTAACGTTTGGAAATAAGCAAATAGCTGCAGATGTAAAACAAAATCTTTCTTATCTAATTAACAATCCAGATGAATCACAAACAATGCAACTTAATTTTAAAAAATGAAAAAGTAGGGACACATTTGTCCATATTTAAAGCCAAAGGTGGCACCTGAATGACTTGACTCATCAAGCTGAAATTTTTTTCACGTAAAATATTGTCCTTTTACAGAAACAAAACCACATAGGATAACCATATTTCATAAAACTAGATATTTTACATTTTTTAAAATAACATTTATTTTTTAACAAACTTTTAAAACTTTTGGCCGTTGGTGGCACCTAAAGATATTGACCAATCGACTTGCAATTTTTTACACGTTATATGGAGGCCATTTCGCAAAAAAATATCACTAAGGGTAAGCTGATTTCAAAAAAAGTGGAAATTCGATGCACCCTAATGAATATGCACAGCAATCTTTGAACATTTCAGTAGAGCCGTCACTTGTAATAGCCGAACTTTATTTGCTTAGTATTGTTTAAACTTTCTTTTTGGGTTGACGAATTAAGAGTTGCTTCCCAATTTGCAAGATCTCCAAGAAGATGTTAGAAAAGTGGTTAAAAAGGAAAAGAGACAATAGCTGTGACGAAAATGTGAAAGCAAAGATATCAAGAAATAGGGAAATAAAATCCAAAGAACAAGATAATTTGCCAGCTATTACTTCAGAAACAGATGTAAGTAAATTTATTTATTAATTTATTGATTTCACATTATAAAGGTTGTTATGGCAACTCCGCCTTGATGACGAAAATATCAGAGTGTCCTTCATTAAAGACACTGCAAAGGAGACTAATTGTGACCAAAAGTTAGGCACTATTCCGATATTTGCGTGGTGCGAATGAAGAAAAACCTGTCAAGATAGCTGATCTGCAAAGGGTTTCCACACCTTCTTCACCTATTATTATTATTATTATTATTATTATTATTATTATTATTATTATTATTATTATTATTATTATTATTATTATTATTATTATTATAGGAATTTACACCTGTGTCAAACTGAAAACAGCTGTGCGAGTAATTCTAATTTAAAAAAAAATATAGCCGGCCATCCTCACTGTTCTTTCCAAGCGTTCCTCTGACAGATTAAGTGAATGCTGGAATAGTACATCAGCTTATAAGTTCGGGTAGCGTTCTTTCCAAATCTTCTTGTCTGACAGTGTGCACAAGTTTTAATAATTTAATAAGCAGTGATGGAACACCTTTCAATATCTGAGAAAATGTCTCATCACGGCAGTTGTAACCTACTCGGAGAAACTGGACTTGTGGGTTTTCTTACTTGCTTCCTCAGTTTTAATTTCTAAAAAAATCTTAAAAACTCAAGTTTGAATTTAAAAAGTGGAAAAGCTCTCATGTTTTTAGTTTACAACTTTATATCTTTTAGGAAATACTTTTAGGAGGAGAGCAATTTTGTCTTTATCTATTTTTCGTTTTTTCCAGGGTGTGTATTTGTTTTATTTTATTTCATTTCATTTAAGAATCACCAGATACAGCTAAGAGGTCATTTTATACTGGATACCTAACAAAAATAATAACAATGGATAGAATTTTGGAAGATATCGGCCATGGCCTGTTAAGTAGGTACTATCCCGGGATTTGCCTGGTATAACTAAGGAAAACGCCAGTCAGGATGGTCGGCAGTGGGAATCGAACCCACGACCTTCCGAATGCGAGGCTAACGCTCTAGCAATTGAGCTACTTCGCTCGATAAGATTGTCGTTTGTGACTCTCTTCAAGTGTCTTACATAGACAATATAGTTGTCAATGGTACTACTACTACTACTACTACTACTACTACTACTTATTATTATTATTATTATTATTATTATTATTATTATTATTATTATTATTATTATTATTATTATTATTATTATTATTATTAACAACACCGTGCGGTTTATATCTGAATACTAAAAAGGTAGTTGATTGCCAGCCTCGGTAGTCGTGAAGTCTAGGAGTGAATGACGTTGTTCAGGAGCTTCTGAATTTGGGTTGAGGGTCTAGGTTGCGCATTCGGGCTCGTGCCAAACATTGTTAAATGTTATAGGGCACTGGTCAAATATGTTCAAAACTGCTCGGCCCGGGTTTAGAATTGTCAACGACTCGAGCAGATCGGCTCACAGCTCATTCACTATCGACCCAAACCGAAAAGTGAGCCGAGCCAATAGCTCACCCAACTGAGTCGGCTAGAGCCCTTCGCTCAGTTGACTCGAACCGAGCAGATGGCTCATCCCAACCAAGCCAGCTTAAGCCGATGATTCACCCCAAGCGAGGCAGCTCGAGCCATCGGCTCAGTTAAGCCGAGTCGAGCTAAGCTAAGCTTGTTGTAAAAATCTCTTGTAGTCTCGTATCGAGACGAGACGAGATGCGAGCAGTGTACCTCTCGTGAGCAACACTAAAATTATTCCATATTACTGCTTAACTTTTTTTCTCATGGCTTTCGCTTTCCAGTGTAATCAGGCCATGATTTCAAAACGAGTTAAAACGAGCGAGCCATTTATCAAACTCTACTCGACTCGAAACTCGACGCCGAAAACAGTGAATCGGCTCGGAACTCGACTTGGATTCGAGTCGAGTTTTAGCTTGACTCGTGTCCATCCCTATGCGTTAGAAAAAATGGTTGCTTATTATTATTCTGCTAAATTAATTATACAATAATAACAATGTTGCTATGTAAAATTAAAAATACAGAATATAGAGAAACATTACACTACGACTAACAAAATGAGAACACATAAACTGGGGGTGAATCAAAACTTGCCTGTAACTCTACATTCTGTTACATGCTTTTTAAAGCTAGTTGTTCCAAACTCTATAATTAACGGGACTTCAGGATACGCAAACTGAACTAAAAGAACTCCAGTATTACATACAATCAACATTACATCTAAAAAGTAGGCCTACTCATCAGAACACAGTTTATTCATATTAACCCCTTACTATATGTCGTTAATTATGGCACCCTAGTTGTTCATAAATATTTCCCATCGGGGCACCACTTTACTTTTAAATTCTGTTCACCATCATCTTCAGCTTTTAAGAAAAAGTATTCTTTCAAATGTTCGAACGATAAAATATTTCCGTTCTCCATCTTTACAAAAACAACACCAATCAAAGTAAAATAGTCTACCAGTACAATTGCACTCGTAGTTCATTCACTGAATATATTGATTTGGAGCTGTCAAGATCTAAGACAAAATCTTCCAGATCTTTGCAATCAGTGTTTTCCCTGAGGCTGTCCTCATCTTCCAAAAACAGCAAATGGTACAGTCAGCGACAGTAAAAAGTGGAGGTTGGATACATAAGAAATGATAGCTTTTTCCAGTAGCAGGATAGTTTCACTCTATGTCTGATAGTTGGACAACCAACATGACAGCAAATACATGCCCGCAAACATAACATGCCAGGATATTCCTCCATTTGGAGGAAAAAGTATTACTATCTGAGAGCATCACTTAGAGAAACAACCACGAGATAAATCTGCACAAATTCCATTCACTTTAAGATCAAAGAGATAGGAATTAATGCAAAGGAAACGAAAAGAATAATACGCATCATGCAGAGACCGAAAAAGTATCGAAAGCTAAACAAAATGGGAAAAGAAGGAAAGAGGGAAAGGAAAGAGCAAAAGACATGGGAATAAATTAAATTTTAACACTTAAGGATAAACAGTGTCCGTCTTTCCTCCTGCCCCCTGTATCCGTCCTGGTTTTTCTCCCTTCATAGGATAAACCTCATTCAGCATCAAACGCGAACATCATTTATAGTGTTTAACTCCTTGAAAAAAAAATGTAACTGAGTCCAGGCCGAGACTCGAACCGCGGACCCTTAACATAACAGTCAGACGCTGTAACCACTTACCTACATTTTTTTTAAACCTTCTTTATTGAGAAGAACAAACAAAGTACATGAACATATAAAGAATTAAAAAAAAGTGAATTGTCATTTGTAAAAAAAATATGGTAAAATAAAAAAAAACGAAAAGAAGAAAAAAACTGACATAATGAACAAAGACAATGCATATATACATAGGTGTCTGCACGGGGCAGGCAGGTTACATTATTATTAGTAAATTTACCACGAGTTATTCCTACATTATCATGAGCTGATGTGTCAAAAGTGTATTACAGATTTGTCATCTTTCTCTTTCTCTTTTTTTTTTTATAACATTACATACATGGACAAAGACTCTGTAAGAACAGTTAAATAGTTTGCAAAAAATTTCCTTTTTCGTGCAGGTGAGAGAAGGCTGGCCTGATATTGCAAATATTGCTTGTATAATTCTATATGATAAGGCCGATTAGTATGCACAAGAAACATAATTGTCTGTATAGTTATCCAGATAACAGCATTGTTTTTAAATGTCGGAAAATAATTAAAAGCAGGCCACAAAATAAGTTCTGTTACAGTAAAGCTATGAGGTGAAAGACGACAAATTTTACTAATTAAAATACAAAAATACGTCCAAATGATTGGTACGTTGGAACAGGCATGAAACTTATGTGCTAGTGTATCAAGATTGTTGCAGTATGGGCATATATTACTATTTACAATACCTATATTGTGAAGTTTTTCCAATGTTTCGTATACATTATTGACTATGAAATACCAGGTTGTACGTTGGTGGTGGGTGAGAAAGGAAGCGTTGATGTTTTTCCATATAGCATTCCAATTTTTGTGTGGGTGCTTTAAGACAACAGTCGGTATACTAGTAACCCACAAGCGAACATAGCGCCAGTAAAGGTTGTTGACCGAACCAGTTTCAATTGGATCTTTTGCTAGCAAGGCGTATATCATATCAAGTATGACATCACGTAAATGAGGAAATTTGTAGCTCCAAGGAAACACGTGTACTGGCGCCTGAAGGTCTAAACAGTGGAAGCAGACATTGATAACAGCAGCCGTAATCGAAGTCTCGTGTTCACAGACCAGCTTACAACTTCTGTGCATAAGAAGGGCACGTGCCTGTGCTTCTATGTGCAAAAAGCCTATGCCTCCTTCACGTGAGGGGAGGTAGAGTTGATTCTTAGCCACGCGTAAGATTTTGGAATGCCATAAGAAAAACAAAGCTTGACTGGTTAACTGGTTAGATATTTTAACTGGCATTGGTAAAATCTGTGCAATGTGGCTGAAAATACTAAAAACAGACGTTTTGAGAAATAAGTTTCTACTAAAAATGTTCATGTTTCGCTGTCTATAAGTAATAAGAAGACTTCGGATTTTATTTGCTGTAAGATTATATGACTGTTCTACTGTTTGATTGATATTATTGTACCACCATACACCAAGTATTTTGACACTTTGAACCGTATCATAGTAGTTGCTATATGAAGCATTGTATTCTGGATGAATACATAATATTTTTGTTTTTCTGTGATTGAGTTGCGCTCCAGAAGCCTGTTGATATAAGGTTAATAACCGTTGTAGGCAATTCATGTCGGCCGGATTTTGTAAACAATAGTGGGAATCATCTATATAACTTTGTACAGTTAGTTTGGTATTGTAGACAGACACACCAGGGAGTAAACGTTCAGTCGCGTATATAAGTGGTGCAAGGGACAAACTGAATAATAAACTTGACATTGGGTCACCTTGCAAAATACCATTATTAATGTTTATTGGGTTACTTAAGCCACCATTAACTTTAATTTTTGACAATCTATGCGTATAAATTCCTCGTACAAGAGAAATATTTTTGTTTTTCTGTGATTGAGTTGCGCTCCAGAAGCCTGTTGATATAAGGTTAATAACCGTTGTAGGCAATTCATGTCGGCCGGATTTTGTAAACAATAGTGGGAATCATCTATATAACTTTGTACAGTTAGTTTGGTATTGTAGACAGACACACCAGGGAGTAAACGTTCAGTCGCGTATATAAGTGGTGCAAGGGACAAACTGAATAATAAACTTGACATTGGGTCACCTTGCAAAATACCATTATTAATGTTTATTGGGTTACTTAAGCCACCATTAACTTTAATTTTTGACAATCTATGCGTATAAATTCCTCGTACAAGAGAAATAAAGGAGGACCCAAAACCATATTTCTCAAGGACTTTGTGGATTCGTGGTAGGAAATGAAATCTCTAAGATTTGATAAAGCCTTATAGATCGGGTTCTTTTGGCCTATTCCATATTGATGTGAACTTAGCAGTTTGTCACTAAACACTTTTATTCGTGCAGTAAGACAGCGTGTTAAAATTTTTAAATCCGTACACAGAAGGGAAATAGGTCTTAAATCATTAACACTGGAAGTGCGAGAATGTTTAGGTACTAAAACTGTAACACCTGTGCGGAGAGATTCACCTAGAACAAGAGTCTGCCTATATTCATTGAAAAGGTTTGTAAGAAAGGGTGCTAGTATATCGATAAAGGTTATATAGAATTCTAGAGGTAGGGAATCAATCCCCGTAGATTTTCCTCGACGGCCGGAAGCAATGGCTGATTTAACCTCGTCGACTGTAAATGGACTAGATAGATATTCTTGATCCTGTTCCTGCAAGACTGTAGGAAGATAGTTGAGAATTTCAGGACTGTCACAGAAGGAAGTAGGTTTGGCATACAGCTGTTTATAATGATTTGTGACACAATGTATTACTTCCTCACCGACATACACGTGACCTGTGGCATCTTTAAGCTGAGATATAAATTTCTGCTTTCCGCGCATGAGTTCTTTGCTGATTTGTACAATTTCGGGAGTTTCTAAGTCGTCATATTGATGTAGTTTACTGCGAGTCGTGAAACCTTGGATGCGGCGTTTGTACATGGCTAATAAGTGGGCTTTGGTTTCTTGAATTTGAGGTCGAAAATTGCTACCTTGAAGTTGCTCTTTCATGTAGTCTCTTAAGAGATTGGTGTAATATTGATACTGGGTACAATATGAAGCATTCCGATCCCGACAATATTGTTGGGTAACCACACGAAACTTCGGTTTGACTCTCTGTTCCCAGAAATCCATAAGGGATCCTTTGTAATATTGATGACGGTGTAAAAGGGCTGCCCATTCTTCGTGAATAAGATGGATGTAGTCAGGCTCCTGGAGGATGGATGTATTAAAATACCACAAACCACTTCGTTTTAAAAATTTTGAGACGGGTAGATCGATGGTCATTGTAACTGCCAGGTGGTCACTAAAGCAGATGGGGGTAATTTGTACATCTCGAACCCCTTGAAGAAGAGATTTACTGATATAGAATCTGTCCAATCGAGAGGAAGACGATCCAGACGTGAAGAATGTATGTCCTGGTTCATTAGGATGAAAATGGCGCCACACATCCACTCAGTCATAGGTTGTTATTAGTTGACGTAGAGCAGACGAATCACTGAAATGAGGATAAGCATCGAGGGGAGAAAGGGTGCAATTATAATCCCCGGCTAGAATGCATGGGGAGCGACCATTATACAAAGCCGGTGGGAGTTCAGTAGCAAAGAAATTATTTCGTTCTCGTTTATACGAAGATCCAGATTTAGCATAGACACTGCACAAACGAATATTTTGTAAATCTCCGGTGGTAATACGTTCACTGGGATGTTGTAAAGGTGCCAAGAAATTGAGATCGCTGCGATAAATAATGGCGGTTCCTGAAGCTGTTTCACTAACACTGCTAACATGAGAATGATTGGGTAGGTAATGGAATTCCGTGACTGCGACTTCCTGAGCGAATAAAACATCGATTTCTTCTTGATGAATAAAATCACTCAGGGCATGTTGCTTAACTAGAGAAGTGAACTTATTGAGATTAACAGTCGCTAAACGGAACGTAAACATAAAAACGAGGAGAGACCAGAAATATATGCAAGCGCAACACCACATGAGAAATAGGATGTAATATTACTGCAAAAAGAATAAAGAAAAATAAAACAATATAGTATTATGATGCCACTACAATTTTAGGGACCCCCTCCTTCGGAATTAACCACTGATTTCAACTTTTTTGTTAAAGCTCGCGTTTGGCGTGCATGATTGAGAGGAAGATCCTGTATGTGACGCAAGTCCTTACCACACACACTACTGAGTACTTTTTGCTTACTGAGTTTGCGTTTATCACTATGAATCATTTCTGTATCTGAGTCACTTGTGGAGTCACTACCGCGAGAGCGTGATTGTAAGTTTAGAGTTAATTCTGGTGGAACAGCTAAAGGTACAGTCTGAGAGACGGGACAAGTTTCTTCGACTAAACCAGAATCACTTACCGTAGAAACTGATGTTACGACTGTTGAAACAGCTGGTGCGGTGCTGGGTGTTATGGGTGCTGGAACAATTTTAGTATCCTGAGTTTCTTCCACTTCCATGGTATTAGAAGGTGCAGCTTCTGCAGGAGCCGATTCGGAGTGAATGTCGGGATCTGTTAGCTGGTTGTCTGCGTTATTCGGTGGATTTGAAGAAGTTGATTCCAGAACATTCTTATGAAGCACGGGAAAAACACTGTAACTACCGGTGTCAGGAGCTGATGGATCCACTGGTAAATTATGAGGTACTCGCACAATGGGAGAAATGGAACTGGTTGATGAAGATGGCACAGTAAGACGTGAATTCCTCTTCTTGGAACACCCCTGTACAAAATGGTCGGGGGAGTTGCAGATGGCGCAAGTTTGAATTTGACCAGGAAAGCTGGTAAACAAACGTAAACCACAGACCGTGATAAACGAAGGAATGTTTCGTTTAATAGTCATTTTAACAAGCTTACGACCCGTTCTGGTAGCATAGACATGTTCCTTTGAATATTGTTCGCCGACAATACTAGTGACATCGCCATATTGGGAGAGCACATGGGATAATTGCATGTCACTAAGTTCCATGGGGCATAAGGACACCTTGACTATCACCACAGAATTATCCGCCAAATCAATAGGCAACACATGGTCCCCATTATTATCTGAGTAGGTCACTACTCCATTAGTATTAGCTAGGATTTGTTCACATAACACTTTGTTAATTAACTTCAGATATAAATTCTTACGTATAAAGTCCATTTCAATGGACAACACCTGATCAACAGTTAACTTAAATACCTTACGTATCCATTCATGAACGGCAATAGACGTGGGCTTTTGACTCACCGTGACAAAATTGATGCGCAATGTATTTGCTCGTATGCAACTCATGGCACTAATTCGACGATAAACGTCACCAAACTATGAACAATAATAAATATGCACTGAAAATGCTTATAATGTTATAACTTTAAACTGAAAGTAAGTCACACTGAAACTTTAACTTCGCACAAGAAAGTAGCGATATAAAGAAACACGCGCAACTGGAGCGACGGCAGAGACGATGTTACTCGCCTCGTTGCGAGCGCTGAACTACCTACACACGCTATAGCAAGTGTGTTTATAAACCAGCCATTACCCGCGCTGTTATCAAACGTCTTAAATCAGCCATTGTTGGGAGTTACCCCAGTTACACTTGAAGTTTGAATTTTATTTACGTCCTTTAGCCATCTACGGCAACAGGCCCCATGTTTTCATTAAAAGCATTTGTTCTGTAGATTAAAATCAAGAATAACTTAATCTATACTCTTACTTACTGTTGTCAATATATATATATATATATATATATATATATATATATATATATATATATATATATATATATATATAGTGAGAGAGAGAGAGAGAGAGAGATCGGTATATAAAAGTCGGAATAATGGGGGTTAAAAGAGTGATTTCGTAACTGCGAAATGGGTCTTCAAGACGGTGATCGCACCACTACTGACATCTGGTAGCGGTGTTACGTAACACACACATTAGAAATAAAGCTTCGAAACGACAGGTTGCACGTTGTGCCGTGGGTAATTCGGTAAGGTGTCTGTTTATTGAGTAGGCAACTCGAGTTGGAGTCTTGAGTACACCACTTCCTTTTTCCTTCAAAATACATTTCTATATTTTTATATATGTTATTAATAATTGCTTTCCTCCATTTTTTGTAAATTATCTTAAATTAATGAAGGTTCAGTAAAATCAAGAAGGTTAAAATTCATATATATATATATATATATATATATATATATATATATATATATATATATATATATATATATATATATGATTGTTTTATAAGTATGTACAGTCCAGAGATGGAGCGGGTCGGGGGTCCGCGGGTCAACAGAACATGACCCACTGCAACCCCCACTCTGACTTAACAACGTATTACGACCCACAGACTCATTGTGCTCAGTGCATTGTAGACAGCTTCTAAACACTGGTGAATTTGTCTACTTTCAAGGCATCCTTTTTCTTTTCATTTGTTTCTATTGACAAAAGAACTTCAGGCAATTTTAGATATTGATATTTGCAACTGTCATAATAGCAATAGGACTTATTTGAGACGCAGCCTGTGATTTCTTGGAGGAGCTAACTACTGGGAAAAATGTTTCAATCGTGTGTAATATATGAATTATTATATAAAAATAGAATGTAACTATGTGTGCATGATCATCATATCCAAATTGCAAAGTCAAATGAAATGATTTTTGGTATATACTTAGGCCTCAATCTCAACTAGAAAGTTATCATACATTCGGTATCGGTTTCATTATATTACATATTCTAAGAGGGACCGAATTTTTGCGAAAAATTTAGTATCTCACAAGCCGTTCAAGTTGGAGAGCTGATATTCAGTATATTAATTCTTTATCTAATATAAATAAAATAAAGAGTTTGTTTGTGTGTTTGTCTGTCTGTCTGTCTGTCTGTCCGTGTGCGGCCTGGGAACCAGACGAGTGGACCGAGAGTTACCAAATTTTGGTCAGGGGTACCTAGCCCAGGCCCCAGATCAAAACGAAGTCGTTTTTTTAAATTTCGAACCAGGGGGGTCTCAGGGGGCTTTTACCGGAACCGGCTTGGGAACCAGACAAATAGACCGAGAGTTACCAAATTTTAGTCACAAATACCTTGGTCCACGCTCCAGATCAGAGTTAAACGTTTTTCTCAAAATTCGAACCAGGGGATCTCAGGGGGGCGTTTATCGGGACATGTAAAAGTAGTAGAAAATTTCCGATATTAGTGTGGAATTCATAGTTCTCGCGGTCGCTGAAATCAATGGTGAAACTCTGATTAACTTCCAAATTCACCTTATTCGAGCCGGGAGTCAGCGGGGAGGGGGGGTTACCGAAAAATTTAAAAGTAATCTAAAATGACCGATATTAGTGTCCAATCCATAGTTTTCGCGCTCATTGAGATCAATGGTGACACTTCCATTAGCGAAGATTTGCAAATTCAGCTAGAATTGTATGCAAGCCGGGAGTCAGCGGGGAATACTGAGAAATGTAAAAATAATCCAAAATGACGGATTTTAGCGTCAGTTCCATAATTTTCGCAGTCGGTGAGATCAATGCTGACACTTTCATTAGCGATAATTTGCAAATTCAACTACCATTGTATGCGGGCCGGGAGTCAGCCGGGAGGGGGGATACCGAGACATTTTAAAGTAATCCAAAATGATCGATATTAGTGTCACATCCAAAGTTTTCGCGGTCGCCGAAATGAATTGTAATACTTTCACAAGCGTTGACTTCCAAGTACTGGCCCCATGCGAAGAACGGGTATATTCAGCTGGTATATATATATATATATATACTTCTTTAGTTCTTTAATACCAAATGTGTATGTACTTTGCCAGTACATGTCCCATAGCGTTAGTTTTTGTTGGAATATTTTATTCCCCCCACTCAGACTACGTTAACAAAATCGTAGTCGTAATTATTCGTACTAACTAACAAGAAGTAACTATAAAGTTATGTAGCTTCCTTTGTATTTATATAATTGATATTTGCCTACAGTCTTCTTGTTCTATAAAATCCCTATGTATCTGCTTAAAACAATTTGAGGATATATATATATATATATATATATATATATATATATATATATATATATATATATATATATATATATATATATATATATATATATATATATTTAATATATATATATAATTTTGTGTATATTTACATTGTTATAATTTATATCAATGCTTGTTAACTTCTATCTTAATATCACATTCATATTGAACCAGAATAGTCAAAAATGGTAGCGAGAATTGATGAGATTAAGTAACTACGAACGCCATGATAGTACATTAACGAAAGCTACAGACACTTTCGTCGTGATCCGACTTGTTGAGTTGACTTTTGTTAGTTATTATTCATAATGGAACCTGAGCAATCCGAAGTAGCATTCAAATCAGTTAGTGTTAAATGTTTTTTCTAATGGCTGGCATGGAATTTTTATTCAGAAAAATATGAATACAAATACTCAGATAGACGACTAACAATTGTCTTTTGGCGATATTTTTAGTCCTCTCGTAGAAACAGAGAGTGATCATAGCAATTGGTTGCTTAGTAGCGATAGCGTAAAGGGACGGGTTTTGGTTGACAGTGTGTGTGTGAACACAGAGCCAAAGGTCGTTCACGCGAGTGTTTTAGATGGCTTGGTTGATAATTCATTCAGGGGCTCGTGCGAATCAGCTGTTTTTAAGTCGAAGGAAAATGAAAACAAAAGTTATTTTTCTTTAAGCTTTAAACCTGGAAGAATTGTGTCTGGTGATTCACGTGTAGGGAATTCATTTATGCCTTTTAATACTAATTTAGATAAAGTAAGTGTAGGCATTGCTTCAGAGAGCTTTAGTAATTTATATAAACAAATCCCTATTTGCGATGGACAAGATGATTATGTATTATTTCAATTTCTATTGTCAGTTTATAAAATAGCTAGATTAAAAACCTTCCCTGAAGAAAGCATTCTCACGGCACCTATAGGAAAAGTCATAGCCCATTCAGCCCTGACCCACACAATTATGCACGTAGAATGAATGACCAATCTATCCATCTTTCGTAATTATTAAAATAAAACAATACTGTTTTTGTGGAAAACTGAATTTGTGACTTGTAACGTAGCCTGAGTGGAAGATAAAATATTTCCACAAAAACTAACGCTATAGGACAAGTACTGGTAAAGTACATACACAATTGGTTTTAAATAACTAAAGAAATATATATATACCGGGTGAGGCATTTAAAACTGTTTTTTTGAATATCTGGAAAACTACAAATCGGATTTTGAAAAAGTTGTAATAAAAGTTGTTCGTCTCGAAGGGGGACATCCAATGATACCACACTCGACCCCCTGCCCCCACCCCCGGGGGCGGGAGGGGGGCAACTTTGAAATCTTAAATAGGAACTCCCATTTTTTATTGCATATTCTGATTCTCCGTGAAAAAATACGTAACTTTTGTATTGAACATTTTTTTCGTTGCGTGATAGATGGCGCTGTAATCGACAAAAATCAAAATGGCTCACAAACATTTGAAAAATGAGGCATTTAAAACTGTTTTTTTGAATATCTGAAAAACTACAAATCGGATTTTAAAAAAGTTGTAATAAAAATTGTTCGTCTCGAAGAGGGACATCCAATGATACTACACTCGACCCCCTGCCCCCACCCCCCGGGGGCGGGAGGGGGGCAGCTTTGAAATCTTAAATAGGAACCTCCATTTTTTATTCCATATTCTGATTCTCCGTGAAAAAATACGTAACTTTTGTATTGAACATTTTTTTCGTTGCGTGATAGATGGCGCTGTAATCGACAAAAATCAAAATGGCTCACAAACATTTGAAAAATGAGGCATTTAACACTGTTTTTTTTTGAATATCTGGAAAACTACAAATCGGATTTTAAAAAAGTTGTAATAAAAATTGTTCGTCTCGATGGGGGACATCCAATGATACCACACTCGACCCCCTGCCCCCACCCCCCGGGGGCGGGAGGGGAGGCAACTTTGAAATCTTAAATAGGAACCCCCATTTTTTATTCCATATTCTGATTCTCCGTGAAAAAATACGTAACTTTTGTATTGAACATTTTTTTCGTTGCGTGATAGATGGCGCTGTAATCGACAAAAATCAAAATGGCTCACAAACTGAAAAATGAGGCATTTAAAACAGTTTTTTTGAATATCTGGAAAACTACAAATCGGATTTTGAAAAAGTTGTAATAAAAGTTGTTCGTCTCGAAGGGGGACATCCAATGATACCACACTCGACCCCCTGCCCCCACCCCCGGGGGCGGGAGGGGGGGCAACTTTGAAATCTTAAATAGGAACTCCCATTTTTTATTCCATATTCTGATTCTCCGTGAAAAAATACGTAACTTTTGTATTGAACATTTTTTTCGTTGCGTGATAGATGGCGCTGTAATCGACAAAAATCAAAATGGCTCACAAACATTTGAAAAATGAGGCATTTAAAACTGTTTTTTTGAATATCTGAAAAACTACAAATCGGATTTTAAAAAAGTTGTAATAAAAATTGTTCGTCTCGAAGAGGGACATCCAATGATACTACACTCGACCCCCTGCCCCCACCCCCCGGGGGCGGGAGGGGGGCAGCTTTGAAATCTTAAATAGGAACCTCCATTTTTTATTCCATATTCTGATTCTCCGTGAAAAAATACGTAACTTTTGTATTGAACATTTTTTTCGTTGCGTGATAGATGGCGCTGTAATCGACAAAAATCAAAATGGCTCACAAACATTTGAAAAATGAGGCATTTAACACTGTTTTTTTTGAATATCTGTAAAACTACAAATCGGATTTTAAAAAAGTTGTAATAAAAATTGTTCGTCTCGATGGGGGACATCCAATGATACCACACTCGACCCCCTGCCCCCACCCCCCGGGGGCGGGAGGGGAGGCAACTTTGAAATCTTAAATAGGAACCCCCATTTTTTATTCCATATTCTGATTCTCCGTGAAAAAATACGTAACTTTTGTATTGAACATTTTTTTCGTTGCGTGATAGATGGCGCTGTAATCGACAAAAATCAAAATGGCTCACAAACATTTGAAAAATGAGGCATTTAAAACTGTTTTTTTGAATATCTGGAAAACTACAAATCGGATTTTAAAAAAGTTGTAATAAAAATTGTTCGTCTCGAAGGGGGACATCCAATGATACCACACTCGACCCCCTGCCCCCACCCCCCGGGGGCGGGAGGGGAGGCAACTTTGAAATCTTAAATAGGAACCCCCATTTTTTATTCCATATTCTGATTCTCCGTGAAAAAATACGTAACTTTTGTATTGAACATTTTTTTCGTTGCGTGATAGATGGCGCTGTAATCGACAAAAATCAAAATGGCTCACAAACATTTGAAAAATGAGGCATTTAAAACAGTTTTTTTGAATATCTGGAAAACTACAAATCGGATTTTGAAAAAGTTGTAATAAAAGTTGTTCGTCTCGAAGGGGGACATCCAATGATACCACACTCGACCCCCTGCCCCCACCCCCGGGGGCGGGAGGGGGGGCAACTTTGAAATCTTAAATAGGAACTCCCATTTTTTATTCCATATTCTGATTCTCCGTGAAAAAATACGTAACTTTTGTATTGAACATTTTTTTCGTTGCGTGATAGATGGCGCTGTAATCGACAAAAATCAAAATGGCTCACAAACATTTGAAAAATGAGGCATTTAAAACTGTTTTTTTGAATATCTGAAAAACTACAAATCGGATTTTAAAAAAGTTGTAATAAAAATTGTTCGTCTCGAAGAGGGACATCCAATGATACTACACTCGACCCCCTGCTCCCACCCCCCGGGGGCGGGAGGGGGGCAGCTTTGAAATCTTAAATAGGAACCTCCATTTTTTATTCCATATTCTGATTCTCCGTGAAAAAATACGTAACTTTTGTATTGAACATTTTTTTCGTTGCGTGATAGATGGCGCTGTAATCGACAAAAATCAAAATGGCTCACAAACATTTGAAAAATGAGGCATTTAACACTGTTTTTTTTTGAATATCTGGAAAACTACAAATCGGATTTTAAAAAAGTTGTAATAAAAATTGTTCGTCTCGATGGGGGACATCCAATGATACCACACTCGACCCCCTGCCCCCACCCCCCGGGGGCCGGAGGGGAGGCAACTTTGAAATCTTAAATAGGAACCCCCATTTTTTATTCCATATTCTGATTCTCCGTGAAAAAATACGTAACTTTTGTATTGAACATTTTTTTCGTTGCGTGATAGATGGCGCTGTAATCGACAAAAATCAAAATGGCTCACAAACATTTGAAAAATGAGGCATTTAAAACTGTTTTTTTGAATATCTGGAAAACTACAAATCGGATTTTAAAAAAGTTGTAATAAAAATTGTTCGTCTCGAAGGGGGACATCCAATGATACCACACTCGACCCCCTGCCCCCACCCCCCGGGGGCGGGAGGGGGGGCAACTTTGAAATCTTATATAGGAACCCCCATTTTTTATTCCATATTCTGATTCTCCGTGAAAAAATACGTAACTTTTGTATTGAACATTTTTTTCGTTGCGTGATAGATGGCGCTGTAATCGACAAAAATCAAAATGGCTCACAAACATTTGAAAAATGAGGCATTTAAAACTGTTTTTTTGAATATCTGGAAAACTACAAATCGGATTTTGAAAAAGTTGTAATAAAAATTGTTCGTCTCGAAGGGGGACATCCAATGATACCACACTCGACCCCCTGCCCCCACCCCCCGGGGGCGGGAGGGGGGCAACTTTGAAATCTTAAATAGGAGCCCCCATTTTTTATTCCATATTCTGATTCTCCGTGAAAAAATACGTAACTTTTGTATTGAACATTTTTTTCGTTGCGTGATAGATGGCGCTGTAATCGACAAAAATCAAAATGGCTCACAAACATTTGAAAAATGAGGCATTTAAAACTGTTTTTTTGAATATCTGGAAAACTACAAATCGGATTTTTAAAAAGTTGTAATAAAATTTCGTCTCGAAGGGGGACATCCAATGATACTACACTCGAGCCCCTGCCCCCACCCCCCGGGGGTGGGAGGAGGGCAAATTTGAAATCTTAAATACGAACCCCTTACTGCAATGGGTGAAGTTGGTACTGTTGAAAGAACATAACTTTTATTTTAACAGTTGTGGAATTTGAAGTGCCATTCATTTGGATTCTTCATATTTTCTTACGATACTTACTTCCAGTTGTACAAGGCAGTTCCGTCAAACATCTCGATTATTATTAATGATTACGGAACACTTTAGCATATCCTTTAGGCTGTATCATTGTATCACGACCCTTAAGCTCAAGCTCAGTCCTATTATAAAACCCGATGAGAAGTGAGATAGGAGTGTCCTGGAGAAGTTAGATATAGTGCATTCATTCAGCCAATGGAACAAGATGCAAATCTTAGCAGAGTTCTTATTCTGCCTTGCATATCCATCTACAAAGTGTCGAATTTCTGATACGCCTTCACATGACGTGTTTTGCAGACGATGAAACACTACTGATGCAATTTCCGATGATCCTTTGGCTACGTGTGCTTCTGTCCAATAATATACTGTGTAAACAATTTGTTCTTTGCCTATCGGTTGACGTTCCTTCGTAAATCGTAAAATTAAACAACTAAAATTGTGCTGCTGTAATAGGCGGTTTGATCTGGAACTCGAGGAAGAACATGATTCTTTTGCGAGTCGAATAATAAAGTGATTGCATCATTGTTTCTACTTTTCAATAAGGAATGAAAGGCTTCACCTTTCTCTTATGTATCGAAAATTCAGTTTCACAAGAGGTATTCCTTGATTGAAGTCTCAACTCAAACTGCATACATTTCGAACATTTATTTACAGCAGGACTTCCAAAACTTATATTGTATTCAGTTACAAATAAGAGTATGGAACCCGAAGATCGTTTTCCACATCGTTATTGTACAGTTGGTGAAGTTTTGCTACAGACAAATAACTTGGCAGCTAATGCTTCTTTCCATTTTCTCGTCTGCAATAATGTTTCTGTACAGGAATTAGTCTTTCACAGGCCCGTTTTTATAATATTGTGCGCCTATGTGCCCTTTTGCTGCCTCCCCGCACAATTTTGCCGCCCCCTCAAAAACGACCAATATTATTATAGTTGAATTCAGTTATTTGGGTGGGGGGTCGCTGAGATGTATAACGACAGCTTTAATACATTTCAACTTCAAGGTCATATTCCACTCCCCAGGAAGGGGGCGAGATTTTAAAAGTAATCGAAAACGACAGATATTAGTGTTGAATTCATAGTTTTCGAGGTCGCTAAGTTTAACGGTATCATTTTTCATGATGTTTTAAGTTCATCCTCACCGCTTGGAAGGGTGGTGGGAAAGGATGACTTTTTTAACATATTTTCTCGCCCTTGCGCGGGACTCTGCAGATTGCTAGTTTTAAATATTACTTTATTGTGAATCTTAGAGAAATTCCAAAATTTTGCCGCCCAATAAATTCTGCCGCCCTGTGCTCGAGCATAGAATAGCACTTACCTAAATACGGGCCTGGTCTTTCAATGAATGTTTTAACAGTTTTCTTCTTGGCTTCAAACATATGGGACTTATGGTCTCCTCCTCTGTTTTCTGATGCCAGCTATCCACTTTCAAAATTCCGTTTACATATTAGCTTAAACCGTTTCTCAGATACTCCTAACACACAACAAAAAAATTCTTACACACTATCAGCAGTGTTTTGATGTCACTATCACATTTCGGATCGTAATATCGAATCCAAAGCTGTGTTGCTTCTTCCCTGTTGTTGTTTGGTCTTTTTCGTTGTGGTGTTGAAGGTTTCGTATGCTTTAATATGAAATTGTCTTGGATTATTTTATTTTTAACCAAATAGAAGCATTGGTGAAATTTGCAAATATCTTGCATACACATTTCTGTACATCTAAGTCTTTCCTCCTACATGGTTACAGTTAAAGTGTTTCGTGCAAACATTTGGGTGAATAGGTTGACTCTTTTAATTTTTACGTTTTGCGTTTCCACTTGTCAGGATTACGCATTTTCTTCCTGCCGTTTCCAGGTGGACTTGGTGTAATAATAACATCATCCTCTTTCAAATCTTTTAATCTTTCCATCTCCGTGGACATTTACGCCGGAAAGCTTCTTTTTAATAGGACAGAGTGATTTCATTACACTCTTCAAGCTACTTTTGCTACTCCAACAATGGCGTCGTAGTAAATAAAACCAACCTTATCGTTAAAACCTTATCAAATTTTCAGTTATAGCCGGTGATAACACAATATTCTTTCTTGAAGGAGAAATGAATGTAAATCCCGTGAAATTTAATTGTTTATCACTATTATCTTGCTTGCTGATGCAATGCATAGCATTGGGACAAAAGACAATTTGAACCGAAAATGGCAACTAGTCATTCAATGGTTATAGAAAAGAGCCGTTTTATAATTAAAAAATCCTTTCCTTATCAGTGTGCCATGTTGTTGTGGACAATATCACTTATGAACAAAAACCTACTTTTCAAATTACTTTTTTTAAAATGTTTTAGACAGTTTTGGCAAGAAACCAATTCATAAACAGAAAGATACGACCTCAAAGATTTCAAAGCTACTGATATCTCAATTTAAAAAAGAAAAAATGGACAAAATCCGTTTTGAAAATAAACTCGACAATTAAAACTACTTTTAGCGTTACCCAGGAACAACGACGTGGACGTAGTAGTAATTTGTTCCCTTCGGGGTGCTTTTTTAATGTGAGTCCCCTTGCCTCTCACCATCGGGGTGCTTGTTTCAGGTGAGTCCCCTTGCCTCTCACCATGGGGGTGCTTGTTTTAGGTGAGTCCCCTTGCCTCTCACCATCGGGGTGCTTGTTTTAGGTGAGTCCTCTTGCCTCTCACCATCGGGGTGCTTGTTTAAGGTGAGTCCCCTTGCCTCTCACCATCGGAAGCTCCATATTTTACCGAAGCAAATGTTCAAAATGGTGTCCGTTTTCTGCAATACACATTACAACTCTGTTTCTGAAGGACAATTCTACTGCTCTAAGTGTCTCTTCGCTAATGTTTGCACATGCATTGATTATGCGCTGCCGCATATTTTCTGGGGTTGTTGGTTCTTCCGTGTAACATTTTGCTTTTAGCGTTCCCCACAGGAAAAAGTCGGAAGAAGTTAAATCAGGGGATCGTGCAGGCCAATTTTGAGGACCACCTCGTCCAACCCATCGATCAGGATATTTTCTATTCAAAACCTCACGAGATATCCGTGAATAATGCGCTGGACATCCGTCTTGTTGAAACCAAATATTCATTCTTGTTTGAAGTGGGACATCTTCCAGTAGTGTTGGCAAAATATTATCTAAAAAATCGGCATACATTTGACCATTCAAATTCCCGTCTATGAAGTATGGGCCAATTATTCGAGTACCTAAAACACCGCACCAAACGTTCACACTCCATGGACGTTGACGCTCGGCTTGCCTTAACCAATGAGGATTATCTACTGACCAATAATGCATATTATGCCGATTCACTTGACCAGTATTCGTGAAAGTTGCCTCATCAGAGAAAAGTATCTGTGAAATAAAATCATCATTAACTGCTAATTGCTGTTGTATCCAATTGCAAAAGTTCAAGCGGTGTTGAAAGTCGTCCCCATGTAGTTCCTGATGCAACGAAACGTGATATGGATGGAATCTGTGTTCATGCAGTATGCGCAGAACACTTCTTTGCGACATTCCTGAACTTCGTGCGATTTGCCGAGAACTGGTGTGAGGATTTGCAGCAACTGCAGCTAAAACATTCACTGCGGCATTTTCGTTCGTCACAGGCCGTGATCGGACTCGTTGTCTGGGTTGAATTCTTCCAGTTTCAATAAATAATTTAATAATACTGACATAACCCTGAATAACATGTGAACGTACTTTGTGAGTACGTTATGTAACATTGTCTTTCTTGGCGCTGTCTAATAGATGGCGCTCTAATAGACAACAATCAAAATGAGTAAACACCGCTGACAAGTGATAAGAAAATGTTCGAAATTGTGACTATTTTTTGCGATATATTTTGCATTATTCAAACTACCGTCTACGAAGCAAGAACTGCTACCACGCGTAGCAGTCCATGGTTAGATTTCCTGTAGGTGTAACACTTGCAATTAGGGATGGGCACAAGCGAGTTCGAGCAAGTTTTCTTTGAAACTCGACTCGAAAAACTTCCTCCAACTCTACTCGAAATTCTACTCGAATTCGGGTTAAGTTTCGAGTCGAGTCGAGCCAATTCGAGCTAAATCCTGTGTGTAGTTCCAAATACTCTTTTCAAATATCCTTCGTAGATAATATAATTATCAATGATATTACTAGTAATATACTACCACTACTACAACTTATTATTATTATTATTATTATTATTATTATTATTATTATTATTATTATTATTATTATTATTATTATTACTATACGAAAGATAGGCGGTTTGTATCTGAATACTAAAAACTAGTGACTGTCTATCTGCGTAGTCGACAAGTCTTTAGGAGGCAAGGACATCGGTCATGAGGTTCTGGGTTTGAGTTCCGGAGGAGCAAGCCAAAAATTGATAAAAGTTATAGGGCGTCGGTCAAACATGTTCAAAACTGCTTGGTCCGGGTTTAGGGTTGTCATCGGCTCAAGCGGTCGGCTCACAGCTTATTCACTATCAAGCCAAACAGAAAAGTGAGCCAACAGCTCACCCAAGCGAGTCGAACCGAGTCGATGGGCTGCTTTTAATGGAGCTGGCTCGAGCCGATGGCTCACATGAGTCGAGTTGGTGGCTGATCCGAATGGAACCGGCTCGAGCCATCGGTTCAATTGTGCCGAGTCGCTGGCTCGTCCCAACCAAGCCGGCTCAATTGAACCGAGCCGATGGCTTTCCATCCCAACCGAGCCGGCTTGAGCTGTTCGCTCAGTTGAACCAGCCGAGCCTATTGACATCACTGCACGGATTGGGCTTCTTCTGGGGCTCAAAAAGTCGACCGTGCAGGTCTAAGCCTAGACGGTAAGAACTACAGTATATACTTATATTGGTGCTCACGAAATTTGAAGCTGTCTCGTTATAAAAATCTATTGTTGTCTCGTTTTCGAGACGAGATGACATATACTAAACGTACCCCCACCAGATGTACTCCCATGCGCAAAAAATATTGCGCGTATATTGTAACTCACAATTTTTCGCAATTATTCCATTTTCCATATGTTTATTGGTAAAATTCAGTTATTAGTACGTGGAAATAATAGAAAGCAATCCATCTAAGGAGATATTTCCAAAAAATATAATAAAATAATAAAAATATAAGCAAAAAACAAAATTATGTTCGGTTTTGTGTATACTGGCAATAATGTTTTCGAGGGAATTTTTGGAGTAGCACAGCACGATTGCAGAGGGAATAACAAGATTAGTAGGAGAACAGCTGAATCAAGGAACTGGAAATTGGAGCAACATATTGCATTTATTGGCTTAAATCTAGGGTGTAAATTGTCTGCCAAATATAAATTAGCTTCTGTAAGCAAGATGTTATACGGAAAATATAAACAAAGAGAAAAACTGTTGTCTTAAGTTTGGAAGTGACATGCTCTATAGCCATGAGTATTTATTTCTTAAGAAAAAGATAAGCAACAAAAGAAAATTTGTGTGGTCAAGTGGGTAGAGTGACGGACTAGTAATTCTTATACTGTTTTGAAACCAGATCGAATCCCATCCGGTCCTGTTCAATTTTTTTTTTTACAAAACATTGTAGAAAGTGTATAATTTTTATGTTAATAAAACTGAAACAATACAATTAGGAAATAACTTTTTGTTTCCTCTGATGACGTATTTATTTAGAATTAGTGTACTATTAGTAATACCGATTGCTTTCAGTTTATGGTGTTGTATAGCTTCCTTTATCATCCTCTTTTCTTGAAAAAAAAATCTCCAATAAAGTATGAAAAATATATATAGTCAGAAACAGACATCTTAGTATCAAACATGATTTATCGTGATGAAATAAACAAGTTTCCCGTTATTAAAAAATAAAACTATGGATAATCATTGAATTTGGTCTTTAGGTTTTTATTATGCTATATATATTCTTTATAAGACTATACTTTATAAGGCAAGATGAGCGATCATACCCTCAAATTTAGCTAGTGAGTGAAAGATGTTTTCGGCACAAATATTTTACAGGTTTAGGTGCATGAAACACCAATACGCCATGGTCTTGACCTTCGTTTATTTCACATTATTATCCGACATATCATAGCAGGTAAAAAGCAGCATCAATCGGCAAGAAGAGCTGCAAGTTGTGGTCTTAGTCTGTTTCTGATGCTCCGGACTCGATCGCCTAGCACGCTCGTCTATACCTTGACTCATACGTCTATCATTCAGTGCAGGCACATATCCAGCTTTTCTTTTCGGAGAGGACCCGACACGAATCCTCGTAAGCACGTAATTCTAATGTTTCCAAAATATCAATAATAATAATAATAATAATAATAATAATAATAATAATAATAATAATAATAATAATAATAATAATAATAATAATGCAACAATTCTGTATTTCTCTTAAACGTTTCTTACTTGTCATTTATGAACCGGTCAAACTTAATTCTAACTCTCACGAAATCAAAAAATATTTTCTAGAGACATGTAAGGAAAACTGTTTGCTACGTATATCACATAAAAAAAAATAGCAAATGGCAATGAGTGTATCGTTCTAATACAGTAATGTTATAAACAGACCGGAAACGAAATTGTAATCCCATTTAAAAGTGTTCTTTAATTCCACCTGGTATCAATGGCATTACGGTATATTCTTACAAGTAACACTTCCCAAGTGTAACACTCCGATTTTGATAAAATTTGACAGGCAGATACTACACATAAAATAAACGAATACATGTTTTTTTTATTTTCTGCGGAAAAACTGTTTTACGGGGGCCAAAGCACTCACCCAAAATTTTGAAAGTTGACGCCCGAAAGACAAAAACAAGTGGACCAAAGTGTACGAAATTGTGCACAGATATGGCAGACGTAAAATGAAGGAATACGTGTTTTGTATTTTCCTGGAAAAAACGGTTAGGTGGGACGCAGACCCCTCCAAACCTTTGATCATGAAATATCAAAAGTGCTAGTAACAATATGTCTGATGTGTGTAAAGGACGAAGAATTCCGATGACACTTTGTGTATGGACAATACGCAAAAACTAAACGAATGCCTGTTTTAAGGGACAAAATCCCCCATCCAAAATGATGAAAGTTGACGCCCGAAAGGCAAGAAGAAGTGAACCGAAATGAATGAAATTGTGCACAGATATTGTAGACGAAAAATGAGGGAATATGGGTTCCGTATTTTCCTGAAAAAAAAAAAAAGTTTCGGTGGGACACAGACCCCTCCAAAACTTTGATCGTGAAATATCAAAAGTGCTAATAACAGTATGTAAGAAGTGCTTAAAGGACATGAAGAATTGGAACGACACATTGTGTAGGGACAATACGCAAAAAAAAAAAAAAAAAAAAAAAAACGGGTTTATTTTCTGCGAAAAATTGGTTTTAGGGGGCAGAATTCCCCACCCAAAATTTTGAAATCGTGCACAGATATTCTAGACGTAAATTGAGGTAATTGTGTTTCGTATTTTCCTGAAAAAAAGCGATTGAGTGGGGCATGGACCTTCTAAGCTGTTGATTAGGAAATATCAAAAGTGCAAATAAGTATGTATACGTCAGAAGTTCCTAAAGAGTATGGAGAATTGCAACGAAACTTCGTATAGGGACAATTTGCAAAACAATAAATGGAATGCATTTTAATTTGTATGAAAAAACAGTGTTGGGGCCTAGAGCCCCTCCAAAAAAAGTTAATATTACCGTAAAAGTGCAGGAAGGAGTGGACCGAAGCAAATGAAATTGTGTGTAGATATTGTATAGACTGTATGTAAAATAAGGACTTTCGTGTTTTAAAGATGTCCCTATCAATTTTGGCACATCAACAGCAAACAGGAAATTAATCGGCACGTGTTTTTGTTTATGCGGAAAAACATTGTAAGGGTTAAAGTTGCCTCGTAAAATACTACAAAATACGCTATACTGTTTGTGCTTGTTGTTGATCTGCCAAATTTGAAGAAATCTGATGGAGACACTTGTGAAACACGAGAGGCTTTATTTTTCATATCCAATATCTACAGACAATTTCATTCGTTTCGGTCCAATCCTTCCGACACTCAACGCCTCGGTCCACTCAAAAGTTTTTTTCTCTTTTCAGGAAAATACGAAGCACGTATTTCCTCATCTTACCTCTACAACATTTGTGAACAATTTCATTCAGTTCGGTACATTTTTTCTTCCCTTTCTTGCGTCAAATTTCAAAATTCATGCGGGGGACCTTTTGTCCTCTAAAACCGTTTTTTCGCAGGAAATAAAAAAGCCGAATTTGTTTATTTTTTGCATATTGTCCTAACACAAAGTTTTGTTCCAATTCTTCATGTAAATTTAGGCACTTCTGACATACTGTTATTAGCACCTTTGATATTTCATGATCAAAGGTTTGGAGGGATCTGTGCCCCACCTAACCGTTTTTTCCAGGAAAATACAAAACACGTATTCTCTAATTTTATGTCCGCAATATCTGTTCACGATTTCGTTCACTTTGGTCCACTTGTTTTTGCCTTTCGAGCGTCAACTTTCAAATTTTGGATGAGGGCTTTTGCCCCCTAAAACCCTTTTTCAGCAAAAAAAAAAATAAAAAAGCACTTATTTGTTTATTTTATGTATAGTATCTATCTGCCAAATTTTATCAAAATCGGAGTGTTACACTTGGGAAGTGTTACTTGTTAGAATTATAACAACAACGCATTGTCCACAGTTTGGACACTGACTCAAAGTAATCTGACATAAATTTAAAAAAAAAATCTCAAAAGGGAAAAAGTAGGTTTATTAAAAAGTGCTTGAGGTTTGGTAAGGGACAGCTTCCAGGACCTCACGCTGGATACGTCACTGAGTCAATGCATTATATTTGTTTCTTGCAAAGATGATAATTAGATGCGTAATGTGTAAAATTATATCATAGTTTGACTTTTTATAGGTCTTTCCTTAACACATCCATATTATCCGGCGTTCTGCCTGCCTGTTTTATGTCGGATAAGCGAAACTCTACTGTATTTTCAGATAGCATATACACAGGAGCTAGAGGTCTGCACGGGCCGGAATTTTTAGAACGGACCCGGCCCGTCCCCTTTAATTTATAATCTATAGGCATTAGCGGTTTAAGGGCGGAGCCAATGGAGCCCAGGGCCCCCAGCTCAGGGGGCCCTTTAAAATCCCTCTGTTTAATACTTACGCTCGCGGTATCGCTAGATTTAAGTCTTTGCATCAGCAGCATTTACCTGTTAATAATGAATGAAATTATTTAATTGTTAATAATGAATTTAACTAAACTAATTATTGTAAACTTGAAGCACATTCAAATATTACAGCATAGTTCTCGGTAGTTCCATAAGTAATTTCAGAGACCACGGTGTTTCAGTGGTAGAGCGTTCACCTTTGGTGCATGGAGTCCTTGGTTCGATCTATGCTCGCGCCAAGTGAACCTTGTGCTGGACAAACACTGTGTGTGTGGGTTTTCTCGAGGTTCTCCCGTTTTATCCCACTTTTTTCATTCCACCATTTCATTCATTTCTTATCATCACTGTCTCCTTTAGCCTATCCGGCATAATCGTGGGACGTAAAACTTAAAAACTTCATTTCAAATAATTTCAATCAAAAAACAGTTGCAGGAAGTATGTAATTTCGAATAAAACAAACTACTATATACAATTCTGAGTATATTATTCTTTTATGAAATTCTCGCGAACCTTATTTCTAAATTGAAGGGTAAGAAGACTAAATTCATTCTCTTATTATTATAGACCCATTTCAATTGAAGCAGTTGGAATAGTTGAAAAAAAAAAACATACCCTATATTCCAGTGTGCCACAATCGGTATAACGCGCCACACTGGTGTGTCCAGCAAAGTGAACAGTGTGACGCAAACTTTTTCCTATTATTTGCAAGAATATTTGTCGAGTTCCTGTTATTTATTATTATTATTATTATTATTGTTATTATTATTATTATTATTATTATTATTATTATTATTATTATTATTATTATTATTATTATTATTATTATTATTATTATTATTAACGATTTTTCCATGGATCAGCTGTCTGTATACGGTTAAGCAACCACAAGTATCACATTGAAGGAATGAGTGTAATTATTTACTTTAATAGTAATACAAAAGTCTATTTGCTTGTATATTCTACCGGTAATAACTGCATCCGTCTAGAAAGCTAGGACTAACAACAAAGGGATACCAAGTTGTGACCACACACCGCCCCAAATCGTGGGTGCCACAAATTCTCTTCTACGCCTTAGAACAATAAGGGCTGTAGCGTTCAGGGAGAGAGGAAAACAACTTAATTCCATTGCAGTTATATGCTTATTAAATGTTAACTTATATTTATAAATTATGTAAGTGATCGTATCGTTTTCTGTTTATTATTATTATTATTATTATTATTATTAATAATAATAATAATAATAATAATAATAATAATAATAATAATAATAATAATAATAATAATAATTCTTATTATTATACATTTCTTAATACGTTGATTGCCATGTGTATGGAATTCCATACACACGGCTGTCCTGTACAGTAGAGCGTGATTATTTTCCATACGCAAACAATGTAGATATTCCAAGTTTGTTGTGTTCGTTCTATAGGTGTGTATGTAATTAGATACATATGGCGTAGAAATCAAAATTTAATGTCCATGCCACGTATATGAAAAACCATACACAAAGACATTTATGAATAAAGACATTGAGTTTGAGTTTAACGTCTCGTTCAGCAACGAAGCTATATGAGACGTCGGCCTACTGATTAACTTGGACTCCGAACCACGTGAGCTCTCGCCGGGAATCGAAGCCGGGTCTTCCACACCAAATGCGCGTACGCTAACCACTAAGGAGCTTATGAACAGAGACATTTATGAGCTAAAACAAAGGCGAAAACAAAGATGTGTGATGTGATTTTGAGTTTATCGTCCCTTTCAGCAGCAAGGCTATATGAGACGTGGACTTACTGATTAACGTGAAATCCGAACCACATGAGCTCCCGCCGGACGAAAACAAAGACCTTTGGAATTGACAATTGTTTGGGCATTCCAGTCGAACCTACCTAATATTAACAACGTTTCTACGATAATTTCGTAACATTGTATTATTTCTTTTGTTGATTAGCTTGGTTAGGCTTATTTAAACACTTTCTTCTTTGCACCGACGTGTCACATCTCTTGGATGAAGATACACTAGCTCTCACTGGAAATCTAATCCAGAACCAATGCACTTGAACCATTTGACCACAACAAGGCACATTTAAAAAGAAGTTTCGATTTTGTTCGGAAAATTGTGATTAGGTGTAACATTTAAAAATATATTTAAGAAAGGGTACGGAGTAAACGCACTGTACTTTCTCGCTCGAATATTTTACACTGACTTATGTTAGGCTGCAACTGTTATTGATACATTTATTTGGGAAATTGCGAATACAATAATGTTTTGGAAAACTTTGCTAGAAGAAACTTCAGGCCCAAAAGTAAAGTACCCATTGGTCATATTTCCGTTAGAAATAACTTGATCCATATATTAGAATTATAAAGGATATAATTGTATGTGAACTATAAGCAAAAGCGTCTGAGTAATTTCTGAGAAAATTATGCAAAAAGTCACCCCCAAGAATAAATTATCCCTTGTGGATCTTTTCAGTATAAACGAGCTATGCTATATTGTTAGTGTTTTCATAAAACATTTATTTATGAAATACGAACACAATCACCTGAGTCGTTCTTGAGAAAATCGCAGGGTAAAACTTAGTAGACTTGAAGCTATAAGTCGCAGACAATAGATTTTATTGCCCCCTTAATTGCTTTATTACCTAACGACTTTCGATGTCAATATGGCCGTGTCGGCCTTGGAGAGGCCGGTCCCGTCCTTGGGGGAGGTTTCTGGGGGAAGTGGTTTTATTACTTGTGCAATAGAGGTTGTTTGGAAAAGTGGAATGACCTTCTTTCTTGTTGAAACACGCTCCTATACGATTCTTGAATCGAAATTATAATCAAATTAGAATTAAAACTATGATTTAGATAATTAGAGCATTGGTATACGTCATTGAACGCGATCCCTAGCTTCAAACATGAAACAACACGATTTTTGATTGAGGATACGGCTTTGAATGCTGTTCTTAGCTTTAAACTTGATTTAATACGTTTATTGAATCGAAATTATAATCAAATTAGAATTAAAACTATGATTTAGATAATTAGAGCAATGGTATACGTCATTGAACGCAATCCCTAGTTTCAAATGCGATCCAACACGGTTTTTGATTGAGGATACGGCTTTGATCGCTGTTCCTAGCTTTAAACATGATTTAATACGTTTCTTGAATTGAAATTATAATTAAATTAGAATTAAAACTACGATTTAGATAATTAGAGCAATGGTATACGTTATTGAACGCGTTCCTTAGCTCCCACAAGGTTTTTTCCCCATTAATTTAATTATGATCTGACTTGTAAAGCTCGTAACTAATTGAACACTCTTATTTGAACTAGAAAATTATGAATAATGAATATGATTACACCCTTTAAGCTCCAATGTTTAGCAATGATTTTTAATGGTGCGTTGTTTTACGGAGTAAAGTATTAAGATGGGAGGGAAAAAGGAAGGAAAGGAAGAAATATTTATTTATTTTCATCTATTTTTTCTTGTTGCGAACTGCACTTCTTTCGTTTAGCTTGCTTGGCTCTTAAATGACAGACTTAACTCTGCTATTTTTCAGCGTTGCTCAGTACGAAATTCGCAGATACGCAAGGTTCTGTGTTCTCTCCAAGCGCCATTGCAATACTGAGGGTGAAGAATGAAGTTCAGTTTCTCACACCCTATGCAAACAACCTTGCGATATGATTGGCCAGGAAAAAACCAGTTTGCTCCGCCTGCAATGTTTAACCATGGGGGCCAATCACTCCCTCTAGTTTGAGTGAACGGGAGAACCCACCCGTCCCCGCCTCTCTTTCCCTCATCAATGTCTTGTGTGAACAAGTTTCTACCCGCTCCCCACCCTTCCCCCGCATCTCTTGACCGCATTCTGTGTGATCAGGTTTCTACCCTGCGACAAGTGACACACATTTTTTCCCCACCCCTCACTGCCACTCTTTGGCTGCATCCTGTGTGAACATGCTTATACCTTCTCTCCCCCCAACGGCGATAACTGACACATTTTTCCTCACAAAGGGTGTTTTTCAAACCAGTTCTGGTGGATGGTTTGCGGACAACAACCTCTTCCCCGCCCACTAACCCGTTGGACAAACAAGTAGGATGTCCTTGTACTCATTGCCAATAACCTGATGAATAAATGGTTGTCCTTCATTTTGACTACTGCAAAACAACACACACACAAAAAAGAACCTGTAGAATTACAACATACAATAATTGTCCTGTTCTTTTCGGCAAGATACAAGTTATTGAAACAGATGTTGAAATGATAGCTATATAGCTTACTGAATAAAGCCGGAATTTTAAAATTTAGGAACATTGTTGCCTGAACCCAACTAACGAATTTTATTGCTTGGTAAACAACTATTTGCTGTGAAAAATACGACAATTTGGCGTCTTTAAGGTATGAATTGAGACATGATGGCGATGTTTTTCAAACTTTAGGCATTGTGTGAAAATTCCTTGCTATTACTTCTATAGAAAAGAAATATTTCCTTCGATTCGGCAAGAGACCGACAAAGGAATTCTTTTTGATTCTTTGCAGAGCGAGGCAATGCTGTATTACAAGGCAAATTCATTTACTTTATTTTTTCTCCCCCTATTCCATTCCCCTTATGTTAATGAATAAATAAAAAATATATTATATAAATGGAGTACACATTTCCTGTATTAACAATTTTGCTCGTGAAGGCTTCTGCCTTGCTTCTGCCTTGCTTCTTTAAAGTGTTTTTCTGGATTTTTTCTGTGTTTTGTTCAAAGAAGAAGATAATATATTCAAGTAAGTTTTATATCATTATAATTGATTAGATATATTTGCATAAGTATCGAATGGTGGGACTCCTCCTAGAAAATTAACACATATTGTTTTTTCTTATGAAAATAATTAACACGGTGTAGAAACGAGCTATGAGTTTGCCAATATGTTTCAACTTGTGGGGAGCATAGCCCCCCAAACCTGAGGGAACCGCGTTTGACTTATAACAGCTTCTGTGTTTGCCAAACAGGGGAAACCATACATGGGGGCATAGCCCCCCAAACCTGAGGGAACCGCGTGTGACTTATAACAGCTTCTGTGTTTACCGAAAACCGAGGGGAAGCATACATGGGTGCATAGCCCCCCAAACCTTAGGGATCCGCGTGTGACTTATAACAGCTTCTGTGTTTACCGAAAACCGAGGGGAAGCATACATGGGTGCATAGCCCCCCAAACCTTAGGGATCCGCGTGTGACTTATAAGCCTTATGTGTTTACCGAAAACCGAGGGGAAGCATACATGGGTGCATAACCCCCCAAACCTTAGGGATCCGCGTGTGACTTATAACGCCTTATGTGTTTATCGAAAACCGAGGGGAAGCATACATGGGGGCATAGCCCCCCAAACCTGAGGGAACCGCGTTTGACTTATATTGCCTTTTGTGTTTGCCAAACAGTGGGTTTACCAACACCGGAAAAGCTAGCTTCCTGAACGGTCAGCACGAAGGAACGAAATATATATATATATATATATTTTTAAATTGTTTGAATACTATGTTTGAGTTTTGATTCCGTTTCGGTTGTGTTTTTGGACAAGTTAACCACAGGAAAGAGTGAAGAATGGAACTAGCATTATTATTATAGTTAAGAATATGTGGGGACACGAAAAATATCTTGGCAGTGTTAATCTTTTTAGAGAAAAAATGCGTGGTAACATCCCTTAAGAAAACGCCAATGAGATACTTTATAGTTTTAGAAATGCGTGGTGACGTCCCTTAAGAACTGTCAATGAGATACTTTATAGTTTTAGAAATGCGTGGTGACATCCCTTAAGAACCGCCACTGATGGACTTTACGGCAAAAATCAAGTGTGCAATTTCTTTGAATCTTTATAACTGAAATTGTGATTAAACTGAATTGCGTACTGTCAAAACTGTATTTTTGATGGTAGATTTTATATAAATACATTGTGTCTGAATGATTTGTCATGAATCTGTATTCATATTGGGATGTCTATTCGGAAAATAAGCAATTTACACATAAAGAACACTTTTAGAACAGATACATATTCAATATTTACTACAGATAATGTTCAAAATATATTGTTTAGTGTAAAATAATTAAGTTCAACAGAAAAGATAGACATTTGTTTGCTTGTATCCCCAATATTTAGAAAATCAGTCAGTATTAAGTGTACAGATGTATTCACAAAGTGTTCAGAAGTGAACAAAAAGTGTTTAGATCCGCGAAAAAGTGTTTTAATGTGTTTTCACACTGAAAAATGTACTTATATAAAGAGTTCTTAGTTGTAGTGGATGCAATTTCCAAGATACATGTGAATATTGCAATTTTTACGTAAATGTGTAGACTTTTCTTTCCCACAGTTAGACTCGAAAGAAAAGAATTACGTTCATTGATTCATTTTTCCCTTTGAATTCGTGTTAGAATAGCTTGTTTATCACGAAACGTAGTGAATACTCAAACGGTTCTTTTCCAAGACATGACAAATGAAAGAATGTAATTAAGTGAGAGAAATTTAAGCTAGATGTTCTTTTATTTCTGAATAAGTCTTGGGAATATATTTGAAAAATGAACTTGCGTATTTAAACATGTGATACAGTATTCAGAATCTTAATCATATGGTAGTCACATGGTTTTTGTACATACTAACTCTATATTAAGCAAGGTAATGAGTGAGAAAAATGAATATTGGTTTTGTAAAATGAAATGAAATACGAAATATTTTGTTAGGGGTTGCAGAAAGAGAATCCAATGCAGTGTGAACGCGCTCGTTTGCGTGGAGGAAGAGGGGTGACTATACCCGGAGTGAATTTCCCCTCATAACTTTTCCAATTACTGAATGCACTCTTTTGCGTTGGGGAATAGGGGGCACTATGGCCGGACTGAATTCCCCCTCATAACTTTTAATTACTGAATGCACTCTTTTTACGTAGAGAAAAGGGGGTATACCCGTCCTTAAGAGTAATGCCTCCCATTACTGAACGTTACTTGTTTTATATATGGATTTGGAGTGAGAGATCTCGGTTTTATCCCGTCTTTTTTTTTTTTTGGCACTAGGATTTCAATGTAAATGTATGCAGCAGTACTAGTAGAGGGGGTTATCCCCCTGAAAGACTGGGGTTCATATCCCAGAAATGATGTGGTACCGCACCACTTAAGTAAATACTTGTTCTGTCACTGAAAGACATGGGTTTATATTCCTTATTTAACCCAATAGTTTTACTTATATGCGTTTGATCTTCAATAGTTTGATAGAATATTAAGACCAACAGAATATACAAGCATGTGCTATGGTTTATTACACATTGAAAACATATATACTATACTCACCTGAGAAATATACGGAACTTTGTCGCACACGCGTCAGCACTGCGGAACTTTCAACGCACAACTAATCTTTAATTATGACTTTTGCCGATAGGTGTCACTAGTAGTAGTGGTTGTGCAATACATGATAGGACACGATATAACATGCATTTGGTGTGTAGGGGTATCATTTCCTTTCACGGCAGCGTACGTGTAAGATCAAGGACAAGCTTTAGCACATCTTAATTAATTAACTATATAGTTTTAATACTATTAAATAAAGTATAAAGAAATTGATTCAAGCCTATTGTATTCCAGACATTGAAGCTTTGCCGAACCTTGAGTGGTGGTAGCAGCACAAATAGAACACCCAAACATTTTTGTTTAGCCTTACAGCGACACAGAGTCGACATTTTTTCTTCTTTTTCTGGTGTTGTGAACGAACAACTAAGGCTTGAAAGGTGTGTATTTCTTCACTTATTGTGATTTTTTTTTAAAAAAAAGAAAGAAATTATACATATTTGAGCTGTATTTAACCAATATTAATGAACAGAGAGATACTTATTGTGTTTGGATATTTTAAAAGAATAGTTTACAACTCAATATATTTTTATTGATTTTTTTTTTCATAAATTAAACAAATTGTTTTCTATTTACATATCATTATTTGACTATAGATTGAAAATAAGTGAATGCTTTTTATTTACATATCATTATTTGACTATAGATTGAAAATAAGTGTTTGCTTTTTATGTACATATTATTAAAATATAACTATAGGTTGAAAGTAATTGAATGTGCTTTCTCTCTCTCTCTTTTATATTCAAGTGATATATTATCGTCAACTTGATAACTCAAAATAGTTTTTTCTTTGTTTTATTTCTTTCAGATGGATTTCTTCTGCCCAAGCGAAGAATTGAATATGGTTGATGAAATTTATCTCCAGGAATTGGTGCGCGGTTTCAACGAGTACCCGAGGGTCTTCAGTACCTGGAAAGCCATCATGGAATTGAACAGGCTGGGATATCGGGGCTCGGGGAGATGCGATGCACTCCTACGCGCCCTTCGTGCCTTCGAAGGTAATGATACATTACTTCTCCAGCATTGTGTAAGCAGTGCTGATATAATAGATCTATTTTTGTATGGATTTTTCCGTACATGTCATACTTACGAATCGGCGCAGTCAAAACTCTTTTATTTATTATCATGTGGGGAAGGTCAGGTGGATAGGATAAAAGATACAGAGTTATCGGACTTTTTTGATTTTGGCACGCGCTTTGTTTCGGAACCGTGCTTAATCCCATCCACAAATAATACCATAGTCATGCCCGCTCAAGAAAATCATAACTTGAGTTCTAATAATGTATATCAATTAACAAATGAAGATTTAGCTTTCTTGGATGAAGTAAATGGGATTGGCACTCAAAATTCCGATGAAATACCAGCTAAAGAAATGAGGAGTTTGGTTCAAAACGAGGACAATGCTGTGGATATACCCACGCAACAAGTCCAGGGAGAAAATCCTGTATACAATCCACCTGAATACTGTGTACAGGATAATCATGACTATGGGGACCAAATGATTTTTACTCCTCAGCCTGACCCGTCATATACCAATGTTCCACCAATGGTTGGACATGGCAACATAAATAACAATAGTACAACTGTTACTACTAGTAGTCCTAATAGTGGTAGTACAGGTGGTAGTGGTAGTGATAATAATAATGGCGGGGATAATCAAAGAAATAGTAATTTCGAAGTTATAAGAGAAAGCAGACAAAGGTTTCGTAAGTTCCATCTTACGGGACATGAAATTGCCGTCAGACCTGTGGGTGATGAAAGGAATATTAATAACCCAGAGGCTTATATCGAAAGCTTAGTTAATTTTGCGTTGGAACATGTGATCTCCAATGCACGCCCCTCGGACTACATTGGCTTATACATAGAGAGTAGTAATAGTACCAACAACAAACCAGTGTACGTTCCATTTAGAAGAAAGGGCAATTTCTCTGCTAGGACAGTCCTCACTTCAATCGAACGTGTATTAAATTCGAATGAAGTGTTCCTTTTGGGGCAAGAACTATTGTTTCGATTCCATATCGCTGAGAGTATGCACGGCCAGGGAAGAAATAATACAACGAGTGCCGTCGACAAATATGCAAAATACCAAGATTACTTAGAAAAACGATTAATTCGTATTGAAAATAGAAATATTTACTGTCTCCCTGTGGCCATTGTATGGGGCCAAGTAAAGCTCCAGGGTACAAAACATGATTTGTATAATTTAAGAACAAGAAGCCAAGATACATGGCTTCTTAAAGCAGAAGTTCTCTGCGAGATGGCAGGGGTTAACGTTGAAAGTAAGCAAGGTTGTGACTTTTCAGATCTGGACCTCTTTCAAGCATATTTGAAAGGGGAATATCAAATCGTAGTTTATGAGGAGCATGAAAAGAATAACCGGGAATATATAGTACGTTACCCGGGAGAACCGGCAGAAAATAAGATTTTTATCCTTTATCGAAGAGGTAACACTATTGGTCATTTCGAACCCATTCGTAACATTAGAACTTTCCTCAAGGCACGAAAGTATTGTTATTATTGTTTGGAAGCTTATGATGAAAGGTCACGTGCACACAAGTGTAAAACTCGTTGTACTTATTGCGAACATACTCACGAACGCGATTATACTGCGAACAGAATTAAATGCAATGCATGCAATAGAGAGTTTGCTGAAGGTGAATGCTTTAATAATCATCTGACACCTAATAAAGCGGCTAGATCTGTATGTGATAATGTAAAGCTCTGCATCAATTGCGGTGTCATCTTTGATAAGAGAGGGCGAAAATCTGATCACATGTGTGGTGAACATTATTGTTCAACGTGCCGCGCATATGTTGATACAAACCATACATGTTTTGTTCAGAGACAGCGGCCTGTTCATACGAAAAGGTTTATGTACATCACCTATGATGTAGAGACGATGTTGAAGGCACCGAATGATCGCGGTGAAAGGGAACACGAAGTTGTACTGGTGTGCTGTCGTCATGTTTGTCACGCCTGTATAAGAAAAGGTATTGATGAGCCTTGTAAAACGTGCGGTGACAATGTTGGAAATCGTTCGTTTTCTTTTAAGACAATGACGGCTTTTATTAACCATGTGTTAGTGGAGCGTCCTGTCTTTCAGAAAATCGTGGCAATCGCCCATAATGGTAGTCGCTACGATGGTCTCTTCTGTCTTAGAACTCTAATAGAAGACCAGCATATTGTACCTAGTGTCCTTATTCAGGGTCAAAAGATTTTTAATATTAGTATAGGTAATCGTATCTTTTTCCGCGACTCTTTCCTTTTTATTGGTACAAAATTATCCAAATTACCAAAAACGTTAGGCCTTAGTCAAAATTTAAAGAAGGGAGATTTCCCATATTTATTCAATACTGAAGAAAATCAAAATTATGTTGGTCCCTACCCTCCGATTGAGTACTATGACCCTGAAGGGCGAAGCACAGAAGAAAGAAAACAACTGGAAGCCTGGCACCAAGAACGTGCGGAAAGTGGCGAGGAGTTTAACCTGCAGAGGGATATGCTGGCTTATTGTGAGAATGATGTTAGAATTCTAAAAGAAGCGGTCATTAAGTTTAGCGATATCATCGAAGAGAAAACGGAGGGTTTGCAATGTTTCATAACATCATCTACCATTGCAAGTCTCGCAATGCGGACATATCGTACCTTGCACTTACCGGAGAATACTATTCCTATCATTCCCGCGTTGGGATTTCATCATAAGACCAAGTATAGTACAAAAGCTATGCAATGGCTTATGTATATGGAAGACCAATTAGGGATAGAAATCCAGCATGCTAGGAGAGGTGGGGAAAAGTATATTGGTAGGTACAAGGTCGATGGATGGCACGAAGGACTCAACGCTGCCTTCGACTTTTACGGGTGTTATTTCCATGCCTGCCGCCTTTGCTTCCCCTTTAACCGTGACGCGGTTTTGCACGATGCCCAGGACTCGTACAATACGATGGAGAAACGATATGAGCAAACCATGCGCCGCCGTAGATACCTGAAAAGTATAGGTGTAAATCTATACGAAATATGGGAATGTTCTTGGGACAATAAGGTAAAGATGGATAAGGAAGTGCAAAAGTTTGTTCAAGAACGTTGTACTAATCTACCTGATTTTCTTATTCCTAAGAACTGTTACAACGGTGGCCGCACGGAGGTCTTTCGTTCCTACGTCAATTGTGCGAGTGATGAGCGAATTTCCTACGCCGATGTAACATCGTTATACCCGTGGGTGATGGCACGTAAACCTATGCCGGTTAAATCACCTAAGATTCACACGGGACCGGACTTTCCAGATGTGGAAAGTATTCACGGTGTAGTCAAATGCACAATCGTCCCTCCAAAGGACCTCTACTTTCCGATCTTACCATACGTTGCGGGAGGTCGATTACTTTTCGGCCTTTGCCGCACATGCATGGAAGAAGAAAACACTAACGAGTGTACCCATAGCGATGCTGAGTGTGCTCTCACAGGAACATTTTGTACACCAGAGTTACACCTTGCTCTTAAAAAAGGTTACAAAATAATCGATATACATGAGATATGGGAATTTGAACTCTTAGATCCTGAAGAGGGGAATTCAGGAGGGCTGTTCGGGACCTACGTGAATTCCTTCCTTCAGATGAAGCAGGAAGCCTCTGGTTTTCCTGCTTACTGTACCACTGAAGAAGACAAACAAAAATATATCGAAGAATATTATGCCCATGAAGGCATACGATTAAATTATGACAATATTAGGATGAACCCGGGATTGAGGCAATGTGCGAAGCTATACCTCAATTCATTGTATGGTAAGTGGGGGCAACGCACAGACATGTCGCAGAGTATAATCGTTAGTGATGAGGTTACTTTTCTTAGGTATTTAACTACGGCAAGGTATGAAATTCAAAGTGTGGTGCCAATTGATGGTGACCATCTCATTCTCACGTACAGAGACATTGAAAATGAAAACGTTCCGTTGGAGTTTTCCAATGTGATACTAGCCGCATTTATTACTTCGTGGGCTAGACTTAGACTTTACGAACTACTGACGACTGTAGGACCTGACAGAGTAATCTACTGTGACACTGACAGTATCATGTACTTACAGAAAAAAGATGAGGAACCCTTGTTACCGCTCGGAAACTATTTGGGTGATCTGACGAATGAAATTCCTGAAGGTTGGGAGTTTACAACCTTTATTGGTCTTGGCTGTAAAAATTATGCTATGCGGCTAACAAATGCCCAAGGGGATGTTCGGCATATATACAAAATTAGGGGGATAACACTAAATGATAGGACCTCTCAGAAAATTAACTTTGAGAGTTTCTATAAATTAGTGTCTGGACAATTAGAGTCCACAGTAATAGAAAACCCAAATAGCATCGTTCGTAGACCGGGGTTCCGTATCTTTAGCTGTAGAGAGACAAAGACACACCGTGAGGTCAACAAAAAACGAAAACGGATTGACGAACCTGACATGACCGACGATGAACCAATACGAAAACGTGCAAGTGTACCTTACGGTTATAGGCCCACGAATGAGTGAATGTGACTTGTATGAGTGTCTCTTTCGTGTAATGAAACCCCGAACCATCATCAAATGTGAAAATATTTATTTTTAATTTATTCTTAATTTATTCCTAATTTATTTAATTTATTCCTAATTTATTTAATTTATTCTTAATTTATTTTATTCTTTTTATATTTTCGTTTGCTGTGCAAACAATGTATAAACTAGTCACTTCAGCTTTAATTTTATATCCCAGTGATTTTTTATCCATTTCATTACTATGTATACTCCGAACAATCAACGATTGTGAAAATATTAAAATTCCCTTGGAAACTTGATATTCAATGTGTGAGTGTGTGAGTGTGTGTATATAAAGCAAAGTCTCTATTGTATGCATTCATTTGATTACAAGATGTTAAAGTTTCAACATCCCTCTACTATTTTAATCGCTGGTCCTTCAAGGGCTGGTAAAACTTGTTTTGTAAATCGTTTACTTAATGAACATGATCAAATGTTTAGTATAAAGTTTAATGATATTGTTTGGTGTTATGGTGCAGTAATACCAAAATTAGATGCAAATGCAAAAATACGTTTTGTAGAGGGAATACCTGACATGAATAATTTTGAAATCAAAGAAAATTCATTATTAATACTTGATGATTTAATGTCAGAAACTAATGGTGATGTTGCTAATTTATTTACAAAGTATGCACATCACAAAAAGTTAACTGTAATATTTATTATTCAAAATTTATTTCCAAAAGGAAAACATGCACGTGATATTAGTTTAAATGCACATTATATTATAGTATTTAAAAATCCACGTGATAAATTACAAATACAATATTTAGCAAGGCAAATTATGCCTCGGTATAGTAAAGAAGTCGTGAGTGTGTTCGAAGAAGTAACACGAGAGCCTCACACTTATTTATTATTTGACTTGACACAAAAAACAAACGATGCATTGCGAATACGTACAAATATTTTTCCGAATGAAATCATGTATGTGTACGCTAACGTAAAAGACATGCATACAGAAATTTTTGTTTAGTCTGCATCAAGATGTTGAAGGTGAAACAACACTACAGCACGCTCCGTGCGCTGTGCAAATGCAAGAATACCAAACGAAAACAAATTTTACAAAATGCTTCAGGGGATTTAATAAGAACAATATCTCAAGTAGCTAAGAACACAATAAAAGGAAACATCCCTTTAAATTCTCGTCAGAAGCAACGTTTACGTAGACATAAAAAGATCTTACGTGCTCTATCTCAGCAACGTACTGCATTGAATAAAAAGAAAAAGTTGTTACTACAGAAAGGTGGTGCTCTTTTACCGTTAATCTTGGGACCACTTCTTGCAGCAGTGGGAAGCAGTATTTTTAGTCGTTAAGTATGTCAGAATTACGTAAGATGATTTTAGTTCCTGAAAATGCTGTACATGAAATTCAATCGAATCTTAAATCCATAGATTCGCATCAGTCACGTTTAGATGAAGAAATGAATAACATCTTAAAACGTCGTGATCTTAGTGTACAACAAAAGTGGAAATTATATCAACAAGCTTTGCATCGTTATTTACAGTATACATCTTCTTCACATAAACCTATTACTTTACCTATCATTCAAGAAGAAGAAGAAGAAAAATCATCATCATCATCATCAACTTCCAAACAAGATAGCAATACTTCTATTTTACCATTTGTATCAGACATTTTACAATCAGTACCGAAAACACTTCGTAGGAAAACAGATCTATTATTAAAACAGTTGACAAGTTGTAATAAAATTCAGTGGGATAAGTCTGGTACAGTACGTATTCATGAAAAAACAATACCAGGTTCAAATATTATAGATTTAGTAAATGATGTTGTTCGTACAAGAAAATATTCAAGAAATCCTATAGGTATTCATGAATTTAAAAATTTATTAGAAGATCTTAATGTTCCTAAAGAATTTATTGGTACACCTATTAGCACGCCAGCATCAAAAGTGAAAAGTAGTAGTAGTAGTAGTAGTAGTAGTAGTAGACAACGTGTTCGTAAAGTAAGAAAATCTCCTAGTCCTGCAGTAGTAGCTAATTTATTTAAACATTGGAAAGAATATAGTATGTAAAATGACAAAATTATCAAAAATATATTATGATTATTCAAATCCTGATTCTTTATCAAGTATACAAACATTACAACGCAAAACAAAGTTATCTAAAAAGAAAATTAAAAAATGGTTAGCTTCTCAAGATGCTTATACATTACATGCACCAGCTCGTAAAGTTTTTGAACGTAAAAAGTATTATGTTAGTGCACCAAATGAAACATTACAAATGGATTTAGCAGATATGCAAAATATTGCAAAGTATAATAATAATTATAAATATATATTATGTTGTATTGACATTTTTTCACGTTATGCATATTGTGTTCCGTTAAAAACAAAGAAAGGTCCTGAAATGGTAAAAGCAATAACAAAAATTTTTAAAAATTTCAAGTTACCTGTGTTTAACGTACAAACAGATTTAGGTGGTGAATTTTATAATCGGCATGTAAAACAATTGTTTAAAGAATATGAAATTAATCATTATAGTGTTCATTCCGAAATTAAGTGTGCGTTAGCAGAACGCTTTATACGTACATTAAAAGAAAGATTGTATCGTTATTTTACTGCAAAGAATACTTATCGTTATATTAATATATTAGATCAAATTGTGAAAAATTATAATCATTCATACCATTCAAGTATTAAAATGGCACCTGCACAAGTAAATGATTCCAATGTGAATCAAGTGTGGGAAACATTATACGGAAATAAAAAGAATAAGAAAAATATAACTTGTAAATTTAGTTCGGGTGATTATGTTCGTGTTAGTAAGTATAAACATAAATTAGAAAAAGGATATTTACCTAAATGGTCACAAGAAATATTTATTGTTGACAAATGTATAAAGTCAGATCCTGTCACTTACAAATTAAAAGATTGGAACGGTGAAGAAATTAAAGGAATATTTTATGCAGAAGAATTACAAAAAGTAATTATAAATTCAAAGAAAACATATCTTATTGAAAAAGTATTGAAACGTAAAAATGGGTGGATGTATGTAAAATGGTTAGGATATCCATCAAGTATGAATTCGTGGATTAGATCAGATTCTATTCAGTCTGCAAAATGAATTCGAACTTTACACACGACTTTTACGTTACTCTTCCTTCAAATGCAAGTAGCAATCTTTTTGATAATAATACAACATCATCATTTCGAGTTAAATTGGCACAACCTATTGATTTACGTGATGGGGAATGGGGTGTTGCATTAACACAAATTAATATTCCGTGGAGTTTTTACAATGTTGGTGAAAATGAAGAAATTATAATTACTAGTGTTATCGATGGTAAAGTTGAACGCCACCATGTTCCAATTACACCTGGATATTATTCATCAATTGAATCTATTCTACAATTAATTCCTGAAAATGCTCGTATGTTACACTATTTAAAAAATAAAAATCAAATTGTTATTAAACATTCTTTGAAATTAGAAGATCAATGTATGATTGGTGTTACACCAGGATTACAACACATTTTCGGATTTATTAATGAAAATACGTATGATGTTAAAAAAGTTGTATACACAAAAGTTAGAAATGTTGATTTAATATTAGCACGTGGAAAATTTCCATGTGATTTAGATTATAATATTCCCAATACAATTAATGTTTGCATTGATATTGTAAAACAACAACAAAATATAGGACCATTAGTTCGAAAACTTAGTGTATATAATGTACAACACGGTCATGTAAAATCTTTTGTGTTTCACGCGCCACATTATGTTAAAGTTGAAAAGAAATATTTTGATACGATAGAAGTAAACTTAAAAGATGAACACGGGTTAAAATTACCATTTCGTTTTGGAACTTCAAACCTAACACTTCACTTTAAACGAAAATGATTTCTGAAAGTATTGATGATAGTTTTTACATTACACTAGTTTCAAATGCTAGTGCAGATGTATATCCTACAAATAGTCCAACACATTTTATTAATCAATTAAAAAATAATATTCGTTTATCAGAATCCGATTGGTATGTAGGATTAAGTGAAGTACATATTCCATTAACATGTTATAATGTTACCGATGGTGAAAATGTTATATGGTACAAATTTAAAAATGCAGAACCTATGAAAAGTAAAATTCTTGTTGGATATTATCCATCCATTCATCATTTACAGTCTGTTACAAAATAACTGCACCACCTAAAAAAATATATACATTTTGCGAATTGTTATATATAGTATGAAAGATATTAATAGCAATGGTTTCAAATTATTTCTCATACATCGTTTGGTGTTCTATCTACTGCATATATAGAGACAAAAGATTCAAATACAATATATTACATAATACTATGCTACAAATAGCCATTATTACAAAAAGTACGAATATATTTGTTTTCATTAATTGTGTATGAACGCATGTTAACGTCTCATTAATGAACAAGAAATGAATGCGAGTTCTTTTGGACAGTACTGTTAAGTGTATAAAAGCCATAACTGTGTATATACCTCATTCAGTACTATGTATGTTTCCCATGTGCAGCTTTCAGTGCTGCCAACCTACTTGGCATGCTGTGTACGAGAGATTGGCACAAGGATTTGTCTAACTCATGGAACCAAACTTTCACCATAGCTTCAATAAGCTCCTTCCTTGTTTGAAAGCGCTTCCCTGAAAGCTTACGAGACATGATATGCCATAAATTTTCAATAGGATTCATGTCTGGAGAGTTAGGTGGCCACCACAACCTTTGGATATGCACGTCTGCAAACCACTTCTTAACCACAGCAGCTCTGTGACACGGTGCATTATCATCTTGAAATATGAAGTAATCTAAGTTTTTGCATGAGAAATGATCCCTTGCTGTTGATAGAAGTTTAAGGTTTAAAATGTCCATGTAATACTGTGCGTTAACTGACCTGTTGCAAATTTCTAACCTCCCGACACCTTTCGACGTGAAACAGCCCCACACCATTACATTCTCACCAAACTTCTCTGTCGGTGATATTCAGTCGCTATTAATTTCTTCCCCACTTCTCATCCATAGTCGGACGCCACTATCGTTCCCAAGCACCCTAAACTCTTTCTCATCGGAGAAAATCACATGTTCCCATTCTTCCACACCCCACGCTTCGTACATGGTAAGAAAGTGTTTCCTGGTTCTTACGTGATTTGTGTTAAATATCGGCTTCTTTCTAGGTGTTTTCCTCCGAACTCCTTGTTCCTTAGCCGTCTAACAACTGCCACGTAGCTTACACTAACACCTGTATCATCGGAGACAGTTTGAGCAATCTATCGTGAAGATGATCCTCTGTTTGTCAGAGCTAGGGGCTTTATTTTTCTGTCTACACGAGGGTTTGTTTTTCGCCTTCGTCCACATTTTCTCTCAAAGAGGACTTATTATACATTGTTTGCTTTTTAATAACTATACCAACCGTTGTATGATGCAGTTCAAGTTGTTTTGCAATTTGACGTTACGAAATAACCACGATAGTTCAACGCCAGTATCTTCCCTTTTTACGGGGGGATGTGTCGTTCAGTATTTTACCCATTTTTTGTATGTAATCGCACTAACTACTGAGGAACAATCACAAAGCACTAAGTATCATATACAGATAATAAACAACAACCCACAGGCACAAAACGTCAAGTATGGAACAAATTTTCATTAACAACGATCAGCAAATCACCATTCAGCTGCTCATACATGAGGTAGCCATTTGCAAAGTGAATGCACTGCCATCTCTTGAGCAAAGATCACACAAAATCCACGAGTAGTAATAAACAAAAATACATCAAAATGCATTGGCTAACAAGTGTATGATACGTTAAGCCGCTTTAGAGATAAAATTAATCAACAATTTTCTAAGGAAAATTAAAACCTTGAAATTTTAGCAGGTGGTGCAGTTATTTTGTAACAGACTGTACTAGAGGAATTAAACGCAATATCAAGTTTTATAAAATTTAGTTTTTCAAATGTTGTGCATGTTGAATGTGATGAACGTGTAGAATCAGTTACATTGTCGCCTACATTAGCTTTACAATTAGGTTTTTCTGAAAAATCAGATCTTGTTAAAGAATCTCGTGGATTCAAACAACCATATGTAGATATCGGATATCCACATCAAATTTTTATTTATACAGATATTATACAATATCAATTTTTAGGTGATACAAAAGCACCATTATTACGTATAGCAACAATCTCTGATATTAAATACGGAAAAGTTCAAACAATTACCTTTGAAGATATTCATTATATGCCACTTGCAAAATTTTGTTTTAACACAATTGAAATACTATTAAAAGATCATGCAGGGCGAAATTTGCCATTTCGTTCTGGGACACTGACCGTAACACTACATTTTAAACGCTCTCCTGCATCTGCTAAATAATAATTATAGGAAAAAGATGAGAGCAAGACGTGTTACTTATCACCGTGGACGTGGAATACCATATTTTTCAGGACCTGTATATCAAAGGGGACATGGTATAGGTAGTTTCTTTAAAGGATTATTTCGTTTTGCTTTACCATTTCTTAAACAAGGTGCAAAAACTGTAGGGCGTCAAGCATTACAAACCGGTATGCAAGTTGCGGGTGATGTATTAGAAAATCGCCCATTTAAAGAATCTGTTCGTGCGCGTGTAAAAGAAGCTGGTAATAGTTTAAAGACAAAAGCAATTAATAAAGTTGGGCAGTTGCTAACTGGTAACGGCAAGAGACGGTCACGCAAGAGGAAAGCTCCTGCAATTGTAAAGTTTGGACCACCAACAAAACGTAAACATATACACGACATCTTTTCATAATGGCACTCCTAAATTCAAGTAGTTTTGAATGTTGTACCAATGAATTTGATTTCTTTTCTATACCAATGACACAAACAGCTATTGAAGCAACTACAAATGCTGAATATCGTCCTATTTCCACATTAACCTCAGAAGGACCTATTGAATTTGTTATTCCGGGAGAAACAGGGGAATTTATTCATCCTGCATATCTATATCTTTATGTCCGTTGTAAAATTACTAAAGCTGATGGTACAACTTTAGCTAATGATGATACTGTTGCACCAGTAAATAATTTCTTACATTCTTTATTTAGTCAAATTGATATTTCATTAAATGATAAATTAATTAGTTCCTCATCAGGATCTTATCCTTATCGTGCATACATTGAAACATTATTAAATTATTCTTATGATGCTTCTCAAACACATTTAGCATGTGGGTTGTGGCATAAAGATACTGCAAAAAATTTTAATAAATTAGATAATACAAATGCTGGTTTTCAAAAACGTGCTAATAAGGTGAAAAATAGTAAATCTTTTGAAATGTATGGACGTCTTCATACTGATATTGTAAGTTTAGATCGTATGCTTCCTAACAAAGTAAGTTTACGTGTAAAACTACATCGTAGTAAAGATAATTTTTGCTTAATGTCTCCTGAAAATACAAGTTATAAAGTTGCACTTGAGGAAGTTATTCTTCATGTACGACGTATTGATGTAGCTGCAGATTTAGCTATGCAATTAAACACACGAATGGGTTCGGAAACGGCCAAGTTACCTCTGACGAGAGTGGAGACAAGATCTTATACTATACCTGCACAAGTAAAGTCTTACAACATTGATAATCTTTTCCTGGGTAATGTTCCTAAAGGCCTGGTTATTGGTTTCATCTCCAACACAGCCTTCAATGGGAAATCACATCTTAATCCCTTTGAATTTCGAAACTTTAACGTTAACAAACTGCAATTACAAGTCGGGTCAAAATCATTTCCTCCCAACCCCCTCACTCCTGATTTTAATAACAATTTATACCTTCTAAGTTACTATACTTTGATTTCAGGTACTGGTATATATTATCAAAATTATTCACATACTGTTACTCTTGATGAGTATCCAAACGGATATGCTCTGTATGCTTTTATTCTATCTCCAACAGGAACTTTAGACGACAACACGTGGGATGTGGTACGCGATTCCCCTGTAAATTTAAAAGTATCATTTTCAGAAACTTTAACTGAACCTGTTACATGCATTGTGTACGCACAATTCGATTCTTTAGCACAAGTAGACAAAGATAGAAATATTTATACTGATAACACCTTCTAATTTATTCAGTTGAGTAGGATGAGGGTTGTTGTACACTTCTCGGCGTATCATGATAACGAAGATGATTTTATTGTAAAAGAATTAGCCATTGTAAATCCTGACGTTCCCTTTTTCCAAAATTGGATTTTTAAACCACCATTTCCTTTAAATAAGTTAGCTGAGCCGATCGTAAGTACAAACAAATATCTAGGTGAGAATGTGTATGGCATTACCTGGCACGAAGGCGATGTAGAATATTCCCATCTTAAGGAAATACTTCAATCATATTGTTCAAATACTACAACAATATATACCTACGGAATAAATAGAAAGTGTTTTCTTCAAGAAATTCTTCAAAGAGAAGTTACAAATTTAGAAGAAATAAACTGTCCAAAGTATACTGCATTAAGTTTTCACGTTCATCGGTGTGCACATAATAAGCATCGTTTCGGACAATATAGGTGCAGTGTTCATGAAGCATTACTGTATAGTGAATATGTAAAAGTGTATGACTATGTCTTACATGTGAATAACAGTGATAGTTACATACCTACTACAATTAAAAATAATAATCTTCATCATGTATATTGACGAATTGTTAAAAGTGTTACTAAGTGATAAAGTGACTGGTGCAAGTGTTACTGGAATTTACCCTATTGACAGACTTCCTGTAACGGTAGAACCTCCTGCTGCACTTGTGATTAATCTTGATACATCTGATTCTGCTGGTTCCCACTGGGTCGCAGTGTACATCAATAAGAAAAAACATGGGTACTACTTTGACAGTATTGCTATGGACATTCCCAAAGAAATAAAAAACTTTTTGTCGAAAAATACTAAAATGTACTTTACGAATAATCATCAATATCAACATGATAATTCTGTATTGTGCGGGTATTTTGTCTTGTTCTTTTTGCATCATATTATCCGCACTCAATCATTTCAAAAGTGTTTAAAAATGTTTAACAAGAAAAATTTGAAAAAGAATGATGATATCGTTTATAAACATGTGAACAAATTTTTTAGAAAAGGAAAACAGAAATAATTTTTTTAAAAATTTTTTTTATTTTTTTTCTTATCATATGTTTACAATTTTTTTTTATTTTTTTATCATATATACAATTTTTTTTCTTAAATTTTCAATAATTTTTTTTTTTTAAACTTACATCCCTGCATTTTATTTACAATTCCTAAGAAAAACATTACAATCTTGATAATGCATTAGTTAATGCTGTTGATCTTTCATATTTCCACCAATAATTCAACTGTTGTGCATTACGATATGCACATCCTGATTTCTTTACAATATTTGTATGAAAATTACAATAATCATTAAATGTGTTTGCACATAATTCACTTAATGGTGGACAATGTTTTGTTTCTAAATCAATGACATTATCTAATGCAAATATTCTTTTAATCCAAAGAGATTTCTCTAAACCTTTACAATAAAAGGATGAATTCTTTGAACATAATTGATAAACAAGGTTTCGTATGCATGATACAGTATATCCAGTTTTGCTATTCCATTTCAAACCATGTAAATTTAAAGTTAACCAATCAATTTGTTTTTGACATCCTAATGATAATAAATTATAATCTATTGGTGATTTTACCAAGCAATGGAAATTTACTGTATCATCGCATGCAGTTAAACAAAACTCACGAATGATAAATTCATTATCAGACATTTTAAAACCTTGAATATCGATAATATATTGATTTACACATGGTGAAATTTCATTTGTGTGATAAATGAAAAACGGAATAATCTGTCCAACAAATTCTGTATTTTTTAAAAGATCACAAATTTTACGCATAAACCATATAAATGAGATTTCACTATGTTCTTGTTCAAAAACTTCAAAAAGTTCACTAAGAGTTTTATCAAGAGATAAGTACTTCGTTGCAAATGTTCCAGTATTATGAAGATGAGTACAATCATGAGGAAGATTGAACTTGCATTCCATGCATTCAATTGGATTGGTGTTACGTAAGTATACTTTTATAGTTTTTAATACACAGTTCACATTAATGTTTTCATCACTGCATAACACACATGAAACACTAACTCTATTCGAATACATTTTCTCAATCTGAAATATTCGCTTTCCGTTTGTCTTTTCTTATGAAAATGTCCAGTAATTCCGGAAGATAGTCTGTATCACTTAATAATTCCACATACGTTTCATAGAATTTTTCTCTTGTTAATATTCCAATAATATGGGTGTTTGCATACAAGTAAAACACATCTTCTTCAACACTAGGACTTGCAATAATACTCCATGCACGGGTTTCCAATGACTCTGGGTGTACATTCATACAATCATGCGCAAAATCATGAGGGGATCCTTCTCTACAGCCATCGCAAATTAATGTATCGTTGAAATCCCATTTTTCAATAGCCTTCTTTATACATTCACGGTCCACCTTTTGACTATTACAACAGCAATCTAAACCCCAAAATCGTGATGTTCTTGATAATACTGCTGGTGATGACGGTGGTGTTGGTGAAACTGTTGTTAGCACTGGTGAATCTATTGCATCAAAATCATATTCTTCATCTGACGATGATTCGTATATTTCTGTTTCAGCATCGGATATTGCTTCGGTGTTAACCTCGTAGTGTTCTTCTTTCTCAAAGAGATGCATGGTGTCTCTATATATATTTTCCGCTATAACTCGTATTTAAAGTATTTTCATACCCACAAGGCAATCACGTGTTCATCATTCGCCGCGCAAAACTTCTTTTCTATTACCAATTAGCATAGGGGCATGATTCAACATGTTTACCTACCACAACCTCAATCTTCTTTGTATTCTTCGCCGACAATGTCTTGAGTTCACGTACCCTGGCGCCAAACTTGTTTTTATTACTCTGTCGGTACTCTGTGATGTGTACTAAACGTGTCGTCGGTTTTCCTTTGTATTTGTCTTCATGTTTTAACACGCACCTGTTACCCGACAACGCCATCTTTCCCTCTTGCCCAACCAGTTTCCAAAAGCGCGCGAAAAGTTCAGTTCATGTCTTAAGTTCAGCAGCGAAAAACGTACAAGAACCACGCTCTGTATATGTACCAGCAATGCTTATCATACCGCACTATACATATTCTATACACGAAATTTCTAGTATGCTCACCGAGTATGCTATGCATACGATCCGTCAAATTAAAAAGTCCCGCATGAATAAAGTTTATTCCCTCCACCATTTTAATATGAATGCAAATGGTCAAATTAATTAATATAATCACAATCAGAGATTGTTCTATGGAGTATGCTTTAGCATACGATTTGGGAAAAATAATAAGGAGGTTGCTTAGCAAGCAATCCGTAAAATAAGATGTTCCAATTAATTTATTAAGAGAATGCAAATAAGAATGAGCTTCTAATGAACCGAATTAATTAATATAATCACAATCAGAGATTGTTCTATGGACTATGCTTTAGCATACGATTTGGGAAAAAGCGATCTAATAAATAAGGAGCCTGCTTAGCAAGCAATCCTATAGAAATTGTTCCAATTAATTTATTAAGAAAATACAAATAAAAGAATAATTAATTTGATCATAGCATAGCTGTTAAAAACAACCCTATCAAAATCATGTCCTTCAACCTCTTTTCTAGAAACTACTCCATCCCTCCTAACACTCAACCTTTTCCAGGAACCCGTCTAACCACCTAACAAACAGGGTAATAAAACCACCTCCCCTAAAACCTCCCCAAGGCCGACACGGCCATATTGACATCGAAAGTCGTTAGGTAATAAAGCAATTAAGGGGGCAATAAAATCTATTGTCTGCGACTTATAGCTTCAAGTCTACTAAACTTACTGTCAAAAGTAATATAACATTTCTAGATTTTCCGGATGAGGGAATTATACCATATAGCTAGGTTATTTATGTAATACGTATTTATAAAATATGAACAACAAACATCTCCTGAGTTGTTTTTAGGAAGGTCATCGGGAAAAGCTTACCCCCAAAGGTAAACTCTTCTATCTGTAATTTTGACAGTATATCAAGTAATTTTTAAGCAAATCGTCGGGAAAAATTTCACTATCAAAGTAAACTATCTCTTTTGGATTTTTCTTTTCGGAACAAGCGAGTTATACCATATTGTAAGATTATTACAGAAAATATTTTTACTGAAATTAGAACAAATTTCAGTAAAAATACAAATTTCAGTAATAACTGAGACAATTGTCCAAAAAAAATCAACCCTTGAGAAAACCACTTCTTCTGTATGTTATCGGAATAAACTATTTATGCTCTATGTTAGTTTATTAATGAAATATTTTTTTTACGAAATATGAACAAAATTGCCTGAGGCGTTAATGGGAAAACCATCGGGGGAAAGCTCACCCTAAGATTAAGCTACTCCTTCCAACGAGTTGACATATTGTTAGGTAATTAATGATACGTTTATTTATGAAATGTGGTTGAGAAAATTGTGCAAAAAGAACGCATACCATACAGTAAATTACACCATATATATTTTTTCAGAAAAAATTATTCATATGTGGTGGAGATTTGTTAATAAAATATATATTTATCAAAAGTAAATAAAATCGTCACAGCTTTTTTTTATTTGAGAAAATAGAATTATTTTAAATTTTAATCCTTCAGTAAATTACCCTTGCTTTTAAGTGTCGAAGGACATAAAATTCGAAAGATATTATGTTACTAAAACGTTATGTCTAGAATTCGGTGCAGATACGTTGAACAGTATGGCCTCTATTTGAGTGCGTGTAAAAGCGTGACGAACCGAGAGACAAATAGATGGACAGACATCGAAAAATCATTTTTTTCGCTATGTAGGAGCCATGTAACTTGAATTTATTGAAATCTGGTATTCGGTTTTTATAACTATCACCACACTTTCTTTTTTCGTCGCTTGTGTGGTTACTCTAAAAAAAAAAAAAAAAAAAAAGCTTATGCATGTTACATCATTTTATTATTAGTTGTTCACGCTACTGTATAATTCGGTACGATTATAGTTAATATTCATGGCATCTTTTGGAAGCATTCGCGTTCCTCACAAAGAGAGCTGTAAAATTTAGTTTTGTTTAAAGAAAGCACTCTTGATTTTTTTTTCACACAGACTTGCATTTCTTGCACTTGTGGATATGAAACAAAAGGAGAGAGAGAGAGAGTCAATACTTTAAAAAGAAACACACACACAGAAACACTAGAACAGTTTTTTTCTTCATGACAAGGAGCTATCGCTGTGACTGTGTTCCTCACGCTGTGCGTAAAGCTGCAGGTTGCTCTTGTTTTGTTTTTTCCTGTTCCTGACTCACAGACACTCGCAGTGAGTTGAAGCTGCGTAAAAACGGAGAGGGAACGGTTAAGCATACCACACCGTAAACTAAAAACAATCGCTATTAGTAATAAATAATAAGCTAATTCTGAATAAATACGTCATCAGAAAAACAAAAAGTTATTTCATTATTATACTGTATTATTTCGTTTCTTATTAACTTAAAAATTATACACTTTCTACAATGTTTTGTAAAGAAAAAAAAATTGAACAGGACCGGATGGGATTCGATCTGGTGTCAAAACAGTATAAAAATTACTAGTCCGTCATTCTACCCACTTGACCACACAAATTTTCTTTTGTTGCCTATCTTTTTCTTAAGAAATAAATGCTCATGGCTATAGAGCAAGTCACTTCCAAACTTAAGACAACAGTTTTTCTCTTTGTTTATATTTTCCGTATAACATCTTGCTTACAGAAGCTAATTTATATTTGGCAGACAATTTACACCCTAGATTTAAGCCAATAAATGCAATATGTTGCTCCAACTTCCAGTTCCTTGATTCAGCTGTTCTCCTACTAATCTTGTTATTCCCTCTGCAATCGTGCTGTGCTACTCCAAAAATTCCCTCGAAAACATTATTGCCAGTATACACAAAACCGAACATAATTTTGTTTTTTGCTTATATTTTTATTATTTTATTATATTTTTTGGAAATATCTCCTTAGATGGATTGCTTTCTATTATCTCCACGTACTAATAACTGAATTTTACCAATGAACATATGGAAAATTGAATAATTGCGAAAAATTGTGAGTTACAGTATACGCGCAATATTTTTTGCGCATGGGAGTACCTCTGTCGTGAGAAATATTAAAAGTATTCGACATTACTGCTTACATTTCTCATGGCTTTCGCTTTCCAGTCTAAACAGGCCATAATTTAAAAACGAGTTAAAAAGAGCTGAATGTGCGAGCCATTTATCAAACTCGAGCTCAAAACAGTGACTCGGCTTGGAACTCGACTCGAGAAAATTACCTTTGACTCGACTCGAATTCAACTCGAGTCGAGTTTAAGCTCGACTCGCGCCTATCCCTACTTGCAATGTGTAGTCTATTGCAGAAAAGGGGGACCATTTCGAACGTTTGTTCGTTTGTTCAGTAAACAATGAAGATGTGTGAGAGGCAAAGAGACAACCCCAAAACAAACACCCGAATGGTAGGATGCAAGAGGCTCAACTAAAACAAACACCTCGATGATGAGACTCAAGGCCACTTACCTGAAACAAGCATCTCCTTAGTGAGAGGCAAGGGGACTCACATTGAATCAGCAAACCAAAGGCAACAAACTAATAGATACTACGTCCACGTAGTCCAATTGAAGTAAATTTCACCTACATCGGTAACAGAAATTACACCAAAAATTCGGGCAAAGTAATGAATTATGTTCTGGAGAATCAAGTGTTTTGCTTAAAACATTACAGATTCTCATTAAAGATTTTAGAATAACCACCTTTCAGAATAACTGAGATAGCGTTACGGTAGTCAACTATGGTGTCATTTGATAGCATTTACAAAGATATCAAAACTATCTACTTTAATTTTCTTAATCTGATGCGTATTTCTTGGATATTTTTCAATTGTTCGTAACAAATTTTCGTCGATTACAGCGCCACCTATCACGAAACGAAAAAATGTTCAATACAAAAGTTACGTATTTGTTCCCAGAGAATCCAAACCTTTATTTAAAAATGGAGGTTCTCGTATAATATTTCAAAGTTGACCCTTCCCGCCCCCGGGAGGTTGGGCAGGGGTTGAGTGTGATATTGTTGAATGTTCCCCTTCGAGATGAGTGAATTTTTTTACGTTTTATTTTTTAAGTCCGACTTTTAGCTTTCCAGATATTCAAAAAAAAAGTTTTAAATGCCTCATTTTTCAAATGTTTGTAAGCCATTTTGATTTCTGTCGATTACAGCGCCATCTATCACGCAACGAAAAAAATGTTCAATACAAAAGTTACGTATTTTTTCACGGAGAATCAGAATATGGAATAAAAAATGGGGGTTCCTATTTAAGATTTCAAAGTTGCCCCCCTCCCGCCCCCGGGGTGGGGGCAGGGGGTCGAGTGTGGTATCATTTGATGTCCCCCTTTGAGACGAACAACTTTTATTACAACTTTTTTAAAATCCGATTTGTAGTTTTCCAGATATTCAAAAAAACAGTTTTAAATGCCTCATTTTTCAAATGTTTGTGAGCCATTTTGATTTTTGTCGATTATAGCGCCATCTATCACGCAACGAAAAAAATGTTCAATACAAAAGTTACGTATTTTTTCACGGAGAATCAGAATATGGAATAAAAAATGGAGGTTCCTATTTAAGATTTCAAAGTTGCCCCCCTCCCGCCCCAGGGGGTGGGGGCAGGGGGTCGAGTGTGGTATCATTGGATGTCCCCCTTCGAGACGAACAACTTTTATTACAACTTTTTTAAAATCCGATTTGTAGTTTTCAAGATATTCAAAAAAACAGTTTTAAATGCCTCATTTTTCAAATGTTTGTGAGCCATTTTGATTTTTTTCGATTACAGCGCCATCTATCACGCAACGAAAAAAATGTTCAATACAAAAGTTACGTATTTTTTCACGGAGAATCAGAATATGGAATAAAAAATGGAGGTTCCTATTTAAGATTTCAAAGTTGCCCCCCCTCCCGCCCCCGGGGTGGGGGCAGGGTGTCGAGTGTAGTATCATTGGATGTCCCCCTTCGAGACGAACAACTTTTATTACAACTTTTTAAAAATCCGATTTGTAGTTTTTCAGATATTCAAAAAAACAGTTTTAAATGCCTCATTTTTCAAATGTTTGTGAGCCATTTTGATTTTTGTCGATTACAGCGCCATCTATCACGCAACGAAAAAAATGTTCAATACAAAAGTTACGTATTTTTTCACGGAGAATCAGAATATGGAATAAAAAATGGGGGTTCCTATTTAAGATTTCAAAGTTGCCCCCCTCCCGCCCCCGGGGGTGGGGGCAGGGGGTCGAGTGTGGTATCATTGGATGTCCTCCTTCGAGGCGAACAACTTTTATTACAACTTTTTCAAAATCCGATTTGTAGTTTTCCAGATATTCAAAAAAAAAACAGTTTTAAATGCCTCACCCGGTATATATATATATATATATATATATATATATATATATATATATATATATATATATATATATATGTGTGTGTGTGTGTGTGTGTGTGTGTGTGTAATAAATAAGCTGAAACAGAAGCATTAATACTATCAACTGAGTAAATCGCTCAATAGGCTATTTGAATTATGCAATGAAATAATACATAAAGTTCGTCGGATTATAATATGTAAATTTCATTAAGGAAACAGAACATAAAATTTGACTTAACTAATTTTATAAACAATTTGATCACTCCAAAATAGATCCTACAACATATATAAATAATTAATAACTGTGTTCATTGATTATCAGCACAAATATATTCAATATTCTATTAAAGTTATTTTATTTGATAATTTTCAATAATCTTCAATCAACTTAATAGGATAACTTTGAGATAAAAGAGTATTCAATTAGGAAAGTTAACATTTACCAATATTTTTCGCATATCACTACAACATCTTTCATAGCGAATATTACACTTTATACAATAAATATATGGTTTTGTTCCAATTCTATCCACTACCACGAGTTCCAATTCTATCCACTATCACATGAGTAGTGCTATTTATACTATAAATTGACTGCCGATTTCCTCACCTTTTTAACTTCAATGAAATCGTTACACACATCCAGCAGTATATTTACAAACAAATGCAACGTATATTTTTTTCCTAATTATGAATGTAAAAGTACAATAGTCATCTGTCAAAACAAAAATTAATAATTTAATTATCTATACCCAAGTAATAATAATATTCTAACTACAAAATAAAAATCCCCAAAACTAAAAATAACCAAAATAAACTACCTAAATACAAACAAGATGTCCCAAGTCTAAACGTCAAAACGTAATCTATAGTCTTAAAAGTCCAAGTATTAAATACATTCATAAACAAACATATAGATAACTAGAATCCTGAAATAACTATAGAAATCAAATTTTCCATAGATATGTATAAATAAATGTACCAAAATTCACAAAAGAAAATCCCCACGTTAAGCGGGTTTTCATATCCAGGCTCCTAACTATGAAAACATTTACGATCACTCCAACCCCAATCATTTCACAGATTCAACCTGTTGTATATAAGTTATTAGGACGTAAAATTGAATGTAGTTTATACGAAAAAGACTTTTAGGCATTGCAACACCTGTAACGCCCCAATATTCACCACAAACTTATAGTCGTATCGAAATAAACAAAAAAATGTGGAGCAGGAAACTACTTTACACAAAAGTCTAAAGAAGCTCAGTGAAAACGTACTAACTTGGCGAGCGGTTTGGGTGAATAGTCTATCAATCATAAGTGTATGTGTTCAAACCCTGTAGGTATTATTCAATTTGTTTTTTTTTTCTTTCTTAAAAGTGTGTTCATATTTTTATCAGAGGACTAAGAACATTTCTTTAAATAAATCTTTGGCAACTACTTTTCTCTCAAATTCGATTAGAAAGGAACATTATATGAATTGCAAATCTAAAATCCAAAGCTGAAAACAAAATATTAAGTATGTTCAATATTTCATTATTATCCTTTGATTTGTAATGAAAAACTAATTATAAGCATTGATAATTTCAGAAGATTCTTCCCGGGTAATGGTCAAGATATGAATGAGAGAAAACTGATAAAACATTATTAGTCCACTTTGAACATGATCGAAAATATGGCCACGAAGGGGGAAATTTATGTCGACAAGGTCTCAAATTCTCGAACAGGTAATGCCCTGAAATCATCACTCTTTGAAAGGTTTCCTTAACAAATTCCTACGTAGAATCAGGGGCGGATTCAGGAGGGATCGGGGCGATCGCCCCCCCAGAAGAGGAAACTTTCTTACTTTATATATATAAATAAAATCTATCCCAGAGTTTGGAGCCCTTAGAAGTTGCATTATGACAACCCATTGCCCCCCCCCCCCCAAGAAGTCGGTCCTGGATCCGCCCGTGGGTAGAATATTACATTTATTTCTCGTTCTACGTTTTGAAATGACAAAATCATAATTTTAAAGAGAATTATAATACGATAAGCATAAATATTTATAGAACTAATGAAGTAAATAGTATTGTGTAAGTTATCGATTTCTAATCGGATTAAAACTAGAATATTCGTTTGCATGCACTTTAAAGTAAATCCTCTCTATATATAATTCTTACTGGAAAGCATGTTTAACTCCAATTACTTAATCAATATTTGTAATAATATATTTTTATTGTAATATTTTTACTATTCAATATCGTATACACTTCATTTACGAAAGCAAAACCTCGCAAATGTATACTGGGCTAGTGAGTATTATCAAATAAATTATAATTTAATTTACGTAAATACTGCATCGCCTGATTTCAAACTTCGTACTTTAACTAATAATAATAATAATAAAATTATAGCCATGTTTTATAAGAATGTCAGGCTTTTTCAATAAATAAATTCAACGTGGTCTCTATTCGAAGTTCTATTTGTTCGAATCCGATAGAAATACAAAGAGAAACTTCGAGAACAGGTAAAAGAAAAATGTTACTTTGGTGGTATTGGAACTAACGTTTAAGAGTTCCTTTCAATTTACAGACAAATGCCTTAGACACTTTGTTTATTTTCTTTAAGTTAACTGATTCACTGAACGTATCTGAGTAAGTTGTTCCTATTTTCTACTCTGTTATACAGGTTTTACAATCATTTCCTGTAAGCTTGAACGACAGGAACACGAATTCAAAAACATATAGAACAATTAAAATTCCAAAGTTCCCCACCGGGAATCGAACCCGGGACCCCGTACACGAAAGGCACACGTGCTAGCCACTAGACCAGCTGTAAGAGCGAATGAAATTTATTTTGTAGTGTCTGACGTTTATACGCATTTCACCCTGATGTAATTTGTCTATTGATTTTTTAATGTTTATCATAGTTGTTATTTTGAGGAATGATAAATGTTGTTCATATGGATTCTATTACGTATTCGTCTATAAATAATATATAAATTATCAGAATTATTCATGATCTTTCATGGAAATTCACTGGTGCATGCGCAGTAGAAACAGAAGAATGCAGTTTATTGATATAAGTCCGAATGCTAATTTCTAACAGGCTGTCAGCATTCCTTAATGAAAGCAGTGGTGCCCAACCTGAGGACGCGCAGCTTACTCCTGGTTAAGCATGAAAGGGGCGAAAGCTACTGGCAGAAATGAATTGTGAAATATATAAATAAAGCACCACTTATAATGACTCTATAATTTAGATTGACAATTTTATAATGACCGTTTAAAAAATAATACTGAACTAGGAGGGTATGCTAAAGACTTGCTGGAAATAAATATAAATACCTGAAATGATGATGATGATGATGATGATGATTATTATTATTATTATTATTATTATTATTATTATTATTAATTTTATTATTATTATTATTATTATTATTGGTCTCCCACTTCTTGGCTGAGATGTGAAATATTCACCACTTTCTTCATACCACTAAATCTATTTCTTCACTGTTTTCTTGTCACAGCCCATATCCTTAGCTATCTGAATGGCAGTTTGTTCCATAGTTAAACGACCTATTATTTCCCCTCGCATAGTAACAGATAGTTCTCTACAGCCTTTAGAGCAAGGCATTTTGACAGCCTGTAGAAAGTTGCATTGTGATTCGCATTACTAATGACAATAAAGTAGATTTTTCTGTTTCTACTGTGCATCATCAGCATCATTATATCAGAAGTATTCCGCCATTACCAGCGGGTTACTTACCGCGACTGAGAAACAGCCATGCTCTACGATCTTCTGTTAACCTTTCCATCTTCACACACGATTTTTCTGTTTTGATATCGCCAATAGCCTAATTCTGTTTATATATAGTCTAATTAATACCCTCCCTCTCTTTCCTGCCACCATACCCTCTAGCACATCCCTTATGATACAGTTCCTTCTTAACCAATATCCCAACCAGTTTCTCTTCCTCTTCTTAATAATATTTTTCTCCTTTCATTACTAACATACTCTCATTCGTTTTCCTCTTGACCCAGCTATTTCTCTCCACTCTTCTCCACGCACATATTTCGAAAGCCTTCAATTGTTTCTCATCATTTTTGCATAATGTCCATGATTCTGCCTTATAAATACAGTAAAATACAGTACACGAAGCATTTTATGAGTTTTTTTTCAATTCTATTGAAGATTCCAAAAAATAGTATTTTATTCATCCTAAAGGCGTCTTTCGCCATTTCTATCCTTGCTTTTATTTCACGTTCGCATGTCATATCATCACTAATAATACTACTCAGATATCGAAAACTAGTCATTTGTTGTTTTCTTCCGCTCCCACTTCCATATTTGACACCGATCGCTTCGTTTCAATCACCATGGATTTTTTCTTTCTAATATTTATTTTCATCCCATATTCTTCAGAAGCTTTTCTCAAGTTTTCTACATCTTATCAATTTTCTTTTTAGATTCTGCAACAACAATCATATCAACCCCAAACCGTATACACCTCATCATTTTATCTCCTACCGAAATTCCATCTTTATTAGGTAGACTCCTTTTCAATATCTCTTCTATATAGCTAATAAATAATGTCGGCGAAAATCTCTGCTGAACTCACCTTCCAATTACACTGTCTGTCTACTGTGCATGCACCAGCGAATTTCTATGAAAGATCATGAATAATTCTGATAGTTTATATAATATTTATAGACGAATACATAAGAGAACCTATATGAATAACATATCATTCCGCAAAGTAACGAATAAGCTAAACATAAAAACATCAATACATATTACATCAGGGTGAAATAGATATAAATTTCAGACACTTCAAAATACATATCATTCGTTATTACCGCTGGTCTAGTGGGTAGCACGTGTGTCTTTCGTGTACGGGGTCATGGGTTCGATTCCCGGTGGGGGAACTTCTTCTGGGGGGGGGCGGTGGGTTGTCATAATGCAACTTCTAAGGGCTCCAAACTCTGGGATAGATTTTATTTATATATACAAAGTAAGAAAGTTTCCTCTTCTGGGGGGGCAATCGCCCCGATCCCCCCGGATCCGCCCCTGATTCTACGTAGGTATTTCTTAAGGAAACCTTTCAAACAGTGATGATTTCAGGGCATTACCTGTTCGAGAATTTGAGACCTTGTCGACATAAATTTCCCCCTTCGTGGCCATATTTTCGATCATGCTCAAAGTGGACTAATAATGTTTTATCAGTTTTCTCTCATTCATATCTTGACCATTACCCGGGGAGAATCTTCTGAAATTATCAATGTTTATAATTAGTTTTTCATTACAAATCAAAGGATAATAATGAAATATTGAACATACTTAATATTTTCTTTTCAACTTTAGATTTTAGATTTGCAGTTCATACAATGTTCCTTTCTAATCGAATTTGAGAGAAAAGTAGTTGCCAAAGATTTATTCAAAGAAATGTTCTCAGTCCTCTGATGAAAATATGAACACACTTTAAAGAAAGAAAAAAAAAACAAATTGAATAATACCTACAGGGTTTGAACACATACACTTATGATTGATAGACTATTCACCCAAACCGCTTTTTTTTTTAAAAAAAAAAAATCTTTATTTCCCAAGGTCACTTACATACCTGAAAGAAATTGGTCGTGTAGACATAAGACATAGACGGTAAATACAAGTAGAATGTTGGCACATACAGAATGCTTTAAGAACAATACAAATCACAGCATAATATTACATTTTTTGAACTTATCAAAGTAGACAACAACGTTTAAAAGAGAGACAGTATTATACAGAAATTTAGGGGTACTACAAATAAGATCTTACAGATATTACACTAGTCATATCATGTTAAAATGAGGCAGTCAGAAAGTTTGCGAAATTCTTGTGGAAAGGTACCATACCAAAAGTTTTCCACCTGGTGCGTTTTAAGAATTCATGATAATCCGTGACACTTATGTGACTGCGACTGGAATCAATATAGTATAAGGTGTGCCCTATTAGCCAAGTAACAGCATTATTGCGGGTTGGAGGGTACCAATGATAATCGGGTAAGGTAATAATATCAGGCGTAAAATGGTGTGGAGATGTCCGACATACGATAGCAAGGAGAGCACATAGTTTTAACCACACAGATCTGACTATCTGGCAAGAGGTGTATGTGTGGAGAATGGTGTCGGGGTGTCCACAATGGGAACACGCATTATGTGGTAGGCGATGGATGTCGAACAAACGTTGATTAGTAGCATGAATATCATGCACAACACTGTACCATAAACTACGTACACAGGTAGGAAGAAACTTTCTATGAATATTAAACCATATGCGGTTCCAGTTACAACTATTATGGTTCTGCTGTACTCGTATCGTAGTTGTAGTAATGGTCATTTTTAAAAAAATACAGATAAAGTCCACGAGAACAGATTTCGCTTATCTCATCATGTTGAGGTAGATAACTCCAGGCTAGGACGAATTTATATACATATAACGGTGCGTGTTGAAGGAAAGGAACATTGGGTGGATTTGGAGCAGGTAAGGTGGGCGTCCAACATTGTAGCCATTGTTGTGTATGACTATGGTCCAAATGATACAATTTATAGCTACGTAATAAAAATAATATTTTACACTTGAGTCGGACATTGATTAAAGCAAGGCCACCATTGTCTACTGGTAACTCCATTACTACCTGTGGAACTCGGAAGAAAAAGCCGCACCAAATAAACCAGCCAACGATCGATTGCACTTTTTTGGCACAGATTTTAGGAAGTGGCCATACCTGTGCTGTATACCATAATTGAGAACATATATAAGTATTTACATACCATACTCTCTGGAGTAAATTCAGCTGTCGATGACGATTTTGGAGAACAACTGTCCTGATTTTATTGATTATTGGCGTCCAGACTGTCTCAGAGTCTGGATCAAGATTACTCGTAAAATTAACACCTAAAATTTTTAGTTTCGTCACAATTTCTGAGTGACAGATAGTTAACCCTTTATTGACCGTAGACCAATTATTAAAGGTTAAACTCTTCGTTTTATTGACATTAATACTTGCTCCACTAGCATTACAATAGCTATTTAAGCACTTGTGCACATAGTTGACCTGAGCAACAGTGGTACAACTGATTGAGACATCATCAGCGAAAGCAAAACAAACAATATTTTGAAAATCATGTAAATGTAAGACTGGAAAACAGGACAAATTTTGCAATAAAGGTTCAAGAACTAAGCCAAATAACAACATTGACAATGGACATCCTTGGCGGATACCTCGCTTGATAGGTATGGGTGAGCTAAAGTAACCATTGATGTGAAGCTGGGATTTTGCATTGTGATATAAATTTTTAATAGTATCAATAAAGCGTGAATCAAAACCAAATGCTTGTAATACAGCGTACAGATAGTTATGCTCAACAAAATCAAAAGCATGTTTGAAATCTATAGAAGTGACACAGGCAGGAAGCTGTTGCACTTGAAAATATCCCATGATGTCTTGTAGGCTACACAGGGCATAATAAATATTACGTTCTTTTGATAGCGCTGCTTGCTTACCACTTAAAAGGTTCACGAGAACTTTTTCCATGCGTACTTTATATACCTTAGACAATAATTTTACATCAGTATTTAACAGCGTAATGGGTCTAAAATTAGAAATATGAGCTGGGGCTCCTTTTTTTGGAACTAAAATAATGATACCATCATTTTGCATAACATTGCCAGATTGAAACATATCATTAAGTACAGCAGTGAAAGTATCTCCTACCACATCCCAATACTGTTTATAGAAGAGAAAAATAAGTCCATCCTTTCCAGGACTGCTACAATGCTTGGTAGTATTTAACACATCATAAATCTCTTGTTTAGTAATCGGGCTAACAATGGCGCATTGTCAGCCTCTATTAATTTACAAGATATATTGGAAAAGAAAGTGGGCCATGTCTGAGTAGCAACTGGATGAGATTCAAATAGTTGTTCATAATGCTGTGTTAAACTGGACATAATGTCAGGTAATGCAGTGACAACTTGGCCATTTTCTAATACAAGATGTTCCATAAAATTAGTTCTCCTTCTATTATGTTGCCGCATGATGTGGAAAAATGTAACTCGTTCATTGGACAACAATAATTTCGAATCGAATGATTTAGTGATAGTCTGTAAGTAGTCGTTTTCTAATCGAATTAATTTTGCTCTTATTTTATTAATATGCATATACGTGTGCGCAGAGGGAGGCTGTTGCCACAACTCATGTAACACTTTGTACAGGTAGTCAATGGTATTTTTGCTATTCTGACGATATTCAGAATGCATCCATTGGAAAAAGGATTTAATTTTATGCTTAGCATATTGAACCCACCACAAATTTAAACTGTCGAAATATCTCTGTTGTCGACACCAGTAATCCCATTTCTCTCGAAACAGTTCTTTAATATCATCAGATTTCAGAAGCTGTGGATTAAGTTTCCAGTTAGAGGGACCGAACGTTGGGTTCAAACCAAGGAGAGGGGGAGGAAATTTGAGCAACATAGACACAGCACTATGATCACTAAACGGAGCCATAAGAACACTAATGTCACACACACGAGGTATGAGATCGAAGGAGGTATAGATCCTGTCTATGCATGACTTCACTGATGGAGTGACATGCGTATAAATGATATCAGTTCGTTTGGATCGCCAGGTGTCAACTAATCGGAATCCGTGGACCAGTTTTTCTAACGCTAAGCATTTATTAAAATAGCCAGTAGAATCGTCACAAAACAAAATGGAATTGAAATCTCCAGCAAGGATAATACTCGTATGCGGCACAGAAAACAGAGGCACGATATCAGCATTAAAAAATTTTTCACGGTCAGTTTTGTGTAGAAAACCTGACAGGCAATACACATTTACATATAGAATATTATCGCATACAAGGCTGAGCCCATTGCCAGACGGTTAACGAGTAAGGTGGTGCACATGGATTCCTTTCTTCACTAATATTGCAGTACCTCTACCACTATATCCAAGATTAACAAAACAATTATACCGATCTATAAAACTTAAATCGGCAATTTTTAGTTCTTGCAAATTGAGTATATCAAAGTCATGTAATTGTATAAAGTTTTGTAACAAGCGTTGTTTCGTAGGACTAGTTATACCATTTAAATTTAAAGTACCCACTTTACGAACCGTGACAATAGGGTAAGACATACACAGCTGATAGAAAGTAAATAGAGTTATTAGAGCTGCAAAATAAACAAACTGCATGATGAGACCTGACAAACAGAAAAAAACTATTCAGGTTGATTCTTTACACTGTCTGTTTGTAGTGAATCGTCAAGGACAGTCGAGAAGCTAGGTTGCGATGATGTAATCGAAGCACCAACAACAGGCTCACGTGAGTCACGTGTCACGACAGCCTTCCCTTTCCCTGTGTTTGTTTTGATTTTCTTGTGTGTTGACAAGGCAATCTTACCTGCTTTTTCACTTATATAAACCGTTCTCACAGTTTTGCTGCTTTCCGCATCTACTGATTCAGATAAAGGAGGCGGAAGGTCGTGAAGTACTTTAGTAGGCGGTATCTGAGAAGCACTGGTGTTGGAAGCTTCCTCTATTGCCGACACACTTGTTAACGAACACTGGTCATTGACATCAGGCACCATGGGCGGATCTCCTATATCTTCGGGGGACGCACTGCTGCTCGTCCTCCTGTATCCTGGTATCCGTGGGTCGATCCATGGAAGTAGGCACATTCAGCACAGGAAACTCATTGAGGTCCTGTAGCGATGGAGCACTGTGGGCACTGGGTAATGAGTCAGATAAGGCCGTTGTTAATGTGTAACGAGGAGTTTGAGGAAGAGTTTTTTCAGATAACTGGGACATATTGAGCGTCAGAGGAGCAGTACTCAAACGTTTGGAGCGCTGTAGACGTCGGGGACAAGAATTAAACGTGTGATCTACCTGGTGGAACGCGAAGCAAGTTGGGGGTTGCCCAGAGTATATCACACTTGTTCGATAACCTTGGATGAGTAATTTCGAAGGAATATGCTTCTTCAGTTCCATATACGCTATACGTACGCCATTAAACACAGGAAAGCGGTACTTCTGGGACCACTGCTAATTTTCTATCTTTTTCACACTTCCGTAATTACTGAGAGCAGAATTGAGAAAACTAACACCTAGTTCAAGGGGAAGATCTGTGATACGCACACGTGTAAGAGTATCCGAAGCATTTTGAACTGAAACAAGACTCCGGGAGCCATCTTGATGCAAAAAGGGAAGTTCACTAGGTGTATTAAGGAGAAATTGTTCAAATTTTTCTGGAGAACTAAATTTTAAGAACACACAATATTCCTCACTGTTTAATTGAATACCATCAATCTGATCCAAATTCACATGTACCTGTTCATCCAGCCAAACATGGATATCCAAAGCAGTTGGGCGTATATGTCGTGTACTTTTATCGAATCCAAGTTTCACTGTGTTCTGACGTAAACCACGAAACATGATGCGCACCAAATCAAACAAACCAAAAAAAAAAATACTTTTCAAACAATAACTAGATACTCTACAAGTATCAAAGCTGTTCACTATAGCAAGATAGCACTAATAACAGACACTTGAAATAGCACTTAGCTAGCCGCACTTAACTGGCGACTCGGTAGTCACAACGAGCAGGAGCAAACGTCCGCACTCCTTCACGTCTACCGGTGAACTGAAGCGCTCGACCAGTTCGTACGTTTTCACTGAGCTTCTTTAGACTTTTGTGTAAAGTAGTTTCCTGCTCCACATCTTTTTTTTTATTATTTCGATACGACTATAAGTTTGTGGTGAATATTTGGGCGTTACAGGTCTTGCAATGCATAAAAGTCTTTTTCGTATAAACTACATTCAATTTTACGTCCTAATAACTTATATACAGCCGGTTGAATCTGTGAAATGATTGGGGTTGGAGTGATCGTAAATGTTTTCATAGTTAGGAGCCTGGATATGAAAACCCGCTTAACGTGGGGATTTACTTTTGTGAATTTTGGTACAATTATTTATACATATCTATGGAAAATTTGATTTCTATAGTTATTTCAGGATTCTAGTTATTTATATGTTTGTTTATGAATGTATTTAATACTTGGACTTTTAAGACTGTAGATTACGTTTTGACGTTTAGACTTTGGACTTCTCGTTTGTATTTAGGTAGTTTATTTTGGTTATTTTTAGTTTTGGGGATTTTTATTTTGTAGTTAGAATATTATTATTACTTGGGTATAGATAATTAACTTATTAATTTTTGCTTTGACAGATGACTATTGTACTTTTACATTCATAATTAGGAAAAAAATACACGTTGCATTTGTTTGTAAATATACTGCTGGATGTGTGTAACGATTTCATTGAAGTTAAAAAGGTGAGGAAATCGGCAGTCAATTTATAGTATAAATAGCACTACTCATGTGATAGTGGATAGAATTGGAAGTCGTGCGCTAGGCTGTGATTTGTCCGTAGCCGTCCGTATGTTCATAATTACGACTACGATAGAGAAGTGGACAGTGAAATTCTCAAGGTTCAGTATCTGACCCTGGGTCTTCATTTTAGTTTCCTACAAGTTATACATAGTCAGAAGTGAAAACATGGAAATGTATACAAATTCATGAGTAAGGTATTATTTATCAAATATCGACGAAATGTTTTCTGTAATAATTTCATTCCGAAACTGGAAGAGAAACGTGAAAGGCAAGAATCTGTATGTTATTACGGGAAGTTAAGTTTTGTATGAAATTTTGTGATAACAACGTTGAAGTTATTGCTATATGGATAGTAGAGTTATATAGCAATTTCTTCCAATATCTCAAGATTTATTCTATATTCTGTGATTGATCCGAAAATATGTTGAAGTTTATTAGTGGCAAATGCTATTCTGCTTTTCATGAATTTTGTGAATACGGCTATAGTGTATGTATTAGTCAAATTCTTGTGAGTATTGAGTATAAATGAATTGTGTTTAAAGTTGTTTTGAAGGTTCCTTATTAGTTTGTTTTGGAACAAAACCATATATTTATTGTATAAAGTGTAATATTCGCTATGAAAGATGTTGTAGTGATATGCGAAAAATATTGGTAAATGTTAACTTTCCTAATTGAATACTCTTTTATCTCAAAGTTATCCTATTAAGTTGATTGAAGATTATTGAAGATTATCGAATAAAATAACTTTAATAGAATATTGAATATATTTGTGCTGATAATCAATGAACACAGTTATTAATTATTTATATTTGTTGTAGGATCTATTTTGGAGTGATCAAATTGTTTATAAAATTATTTAAGTCAAATTTTGTTCTGTTTCCTTAATGAAATTTACATATTATAATCAAACGAACTTTATGTATTATTTCATTGCATAATTCTAATAGCCTATTGAGCGATTTACTCAGTTGATAGTATTAATGCTTCTGTTTCAGCTTATTTATCACACACACACATATATATATATAATATATATATATATATATATATATATATATATATATATATATATATATATATATATATTTCTTTAATTATTTAAAACCAATTGTGTATGTACTTTACCAGTACTTGTCCTATAGAGTTAGTTTTTGAAGAAATATTTTATCTTCCACTCAGGCTACGTTACAAGTCACAAATTCAGTTTTCCACAAAAACAATATTGTTTTATTTTAATAATTACGAAAGATGGAAAGAAAAAGTCATACCGTAGCTATTGATAGGAATATAAGAGATACCTGTATATGTCAGATGCTTCTTTAATTTACACATGAACGTAATAATAATAATATGTTTTTGGATTTGCAAACAACTATCATTTTATGAGAAAAAATGGAGAATAAATATTTTTACCTGGTAGCAGTAATGAATTTCCTTTCGCCCCTCTTCTAGGTAGAAGATGAAGTGATGTTTTGAATACAGTACTTCATGGTACCCACGTTGGTACCCACATTAAGCCAGTTTCGTTTGCATGTCCTACTCCTAACTATGAAAACATTAACGATAACTCCAACCCCAATCATTTCAAAGATATTACCTGTTTTATATAAGTTATTAAGACTTAAAATCGAATATTATTTATTCGAAAAATACTTTTATGCATTGCAAGAGATGTAACGTCCAAGTATTCATCGTAAACTCATAGTCGTACCGAAAGAAACAAAAGCTAGTGTGGAACAGAAAACTATTTAACACCAAAGTCAAAAGACGATCTACGAAGGCATACGAAATGATCGAGCGGTTTGGGTCAATAATCTAGCAATCAGGTTTTGGTGTGTTCACACCTATTTTTTTTCCAAATATGTTCCTATTTTCATCCAGGGACTGATAACCTTTGTTTAAACAGCTCTTAGCAATTACTTTTCCTTCAAATTCGATTAGAATGGACATTATATAAATTGCAAATGTAATATCCATGGCTTAAAACAAAAGAGTTATTATACTCAATATTTCATTATTATCCTCTGATTTGTAACGAAAAAATATTTATAAATAGTGGTGATTTCAGAAGATTCTCCCCGGAGATTGTCAATACATGATGGAGGGAAAACAGCTTAAGCACGGATAGTCCACTTTCAGCATGATCGAATATAACACCCAGAAGGGGGAATTTTGTTAGCTCGAGAGGGTCTCTAATTCTTCCTCAGGTCACCCCATTAAATCATCATTGTTTGAAAGGTTTTCTTAACAAATTGAATGTTACATTTATTTCTCGTTCCAGATTTTAAAATGGCAAAATCATAACTTAAAGAGAATTATAATACATAATGGCATAAAGAATTATAGTACTAATGAAGTAAACATTATCGTATAAGTTATGGATTTCTAATCGGAATAAACCTTAAATATTCGTTTGGATTTAACTTTAAAGTAAGTCCCCAATAAAAAACCTTACCGGAAAGGCATATTTATCTCGAATTACTTAATCAATATCGGTATTAATATATTTTTTGTAACATATTTACTATTCAATGTTGCATGTACTTCATTTCCTAAAGCAAATTCTCGCAAATGTATATTGGACTAGTGAATATTCCCAAATAAATTATCTAGTTTGTGTAAATGCTGCATTGAATAATTTTAAACTTCTACTTTAATTAATTAATTAATACTAATATAATAGTATATCTTATTCAGAAAATGTCATCCTTAGTCAATAAATAGATTCTTCGAAATCATATACTTCTTATGCTTTCTATAAATATACTTATTTTGGTCTCTATTCGCATTTGAAAAATCAAAGTTCGGCCCCGTGAGGCCCACACATGGCCGCACATATTTTGAGAGGCACGAGCTTCCGATAGTTCTGTTGATATCCTGCAACTTTTGTATCTGTCATATTTTCAAAAAAAAAAAAAAAAACGCATTCTATCCGAGATATTTATTCGTTCCGGAAATGTTGACAAGCACTATATACATACATACATATATATATATATATATATATATATATATATATATATATATATATATATATATATATATATATGTGTGTGTGTGTGTGTGTGTGTGTGTGTGTGAGATTATTATCTAGGGCATGATCAAAGGGATTGGATAAACCATAGTTTGCGGCTTTATGGAGTATAAAGTTGGATTGAAGCTTATTTTATCCCGTATATACCTGAGCGTCAAGAGGGGACTATATCCCCTATAGCCCCCCTTGGATCAGCCTATAATATATATATATATATATATATATATATATATATATATATATATAGGTATGTTGGTGCACTAGTAAGCTCCCAAGAATAAAGATTAATTCATTCTTGATTTTAATCTACAGAACAAATGCTTTTTATGAAAGCAAGGGGAATGCTACCCATAGATGGCTAAATGCCGTAAATAAAATTTAAACTTCAAATGGAACTGGGGTGGATCGCAGACAGTGGCTAATTTAACAACACGTTTGATTATAGCGGGTGTAATGCCTGATTTAAAAGCCTACTTGATTTGGTTTCTGTAGCTAAGTGGACAGCATGTGTAAGTGTCATTCTGTGTGTCCTCAGTTCGAGTCTCCGACCAGACTGTTACATTTTTTTCAAGGAATTAAACACTATAAATGATCGCGTTTGATACAGAAAGAGATTTATCCTATGAAGGAATTAAAACGAAGACAAAAAAGATGAAAGACGGACACTGTTTATCCTCAAATGTTAAAATTTGATTTATTCCGATGTCCTTTGCTCTTTCCTTTCCCTCTTTCCTTCTTTTCTCATTTTGTTTAGCTTTACATACTTTTTCGATCTCTGCATGATGCGTATTGTTATTTTCGTTTTCTTTGCATTCCTTCCTATCTCTTAGAACTTAAAGTGAATGGAATTTCTACAGATTTATCTCGTGATTGTTTCCCTCGTGAGTTACCTCAGTTACACTTCAAGTTTGAATTTTATTTACGACCTTTAGCCCCATGTTTTCATTAAAAGCATTTGTTCTTTGTCTGTAGATTAAAATCAAGAATAAATTAATCGATAGTCTTACTTACTGTTGTGAACATATTATATATATATATATATATCGGATTCATTGAGGATTAAAAGAGTTATTTCGGAAATTTCCAAAACGGATCTTGAAGAAAGTCGTCGCAACAGTACTGACATCTGGTAGCGTTGTTACGTAACACACGCAATATAAATAAAGCTTCAAAACTCACCGATCCACTCTGACTCACCGACCCATTCTGCTCAGTGCATTATAGACAAATTCTTCTGAGGAATGATGAAATTGTCTACGTTTTACTTTCAGGGCCTTCCTTTTTCTTCTTTTTTCATTTGTTTCTATTGAAGAAAGAACTTGAGGCAATTGTCCATATTTGCAATTGGTCATATTTATTATTATTACTTTCTTTCTTGCAATTTTTCCTACATTATCTTAGATTAGTGACCGCGGTTTAAGATAGATTATATAAGGTCAAGTACGGTTATGTATGTTTACACTTTCGTCTCTTCCTTTTAAGATACATTCCTATCTGTTTACGTAGTCCAAAAGTAGGCATACAACTCTGCGTTGATCAACTATAACATTCTAGTTTATGAGTTTACTTGCTTTGACTCTTCTGAGCTCAAGATGTAAGTAAAAACACATTAAAATAAATAATATAGAAACTAAGTCTACCTGATGAATAACAATAAGAAATTATATAAAGTGCAATGAGCTGATCAGTACGGTACTGTATACCTATTTTTGGTCCACCCTGTATATTATTAATAATTTATATCTTGCATTTATTAATAACTAGCTGAAATACCCACTTTTCGCAAGGGTCAGATAAAATATCTATGTAAACAAACTGAAAAACGAAACGATAAAATATCGGTAATTTTCTACTACTTTTACATACAGTGAGTCCAGTAAGTATTCGTACACCTCGAAATTTTGTAAATATTGCGCTAGTGCAGCGCTAATTCGCATGGAACCCATGAAGAAGATAACGCTCTTGCTGCAGTATGGCACAGGTCATATATTCAATACAAAAAATCCACAACAAAAATAAAATTTGTGGTAGAAAAAATAACAAAACACAAATAAATCAGTTTTAAGATCACAAACAAGTATTCGTACAGTCATAGTTTTTTTCTCAGAGATCATCACTATCACAGCCGTTTTCACTATTCTAATATCTGGTGGGGTAACCGTTAGCCTTGATAACTGCTTGCAGCCTCTTGGGAACGTTTTGAACACACTTAGCAGTCACTGAGGATGGAATTTTATCCCACTCCTTTGCCAAAGCATTTTTCAGGTCACACAAATTAGAAATCACTCTTTTTCTAATCTGCTTCTCAAGATAACTCCACAAATGTTCAATTGGGTTCATGTCAGAAGATTGGGGTGGTGTATGTAGTTGTTTAGGGCAATTGTACAGAAGCCACAGCTTAGTAGTTTGAGCTGTGGGCTTGGGGTCATTGTCCTGTTGAAATATATAATTTTTGCCTAGTCCTAGTTTTGCAACACTAGCATCCAAATTTTGTTTCAATATGTCTATATACATTTTGTGGTCCATGATTCCATCAATGAAGTGTAGGTTTCCAACCCCAGCGGCACTCATGCAACCCCACACAACTACACTACCACCATCATACTTCACTGTTGGCAACAGATTGCGAGGTTCAAGTTCTGCATTTTTTTTGCCGCCACACTTTCTGGCTACCGTCTGATCCAAAAATATTAAATTTACTTTCATCCGAGAAGATAACGCGCTCCCACTGCTCTGGGGTGTCTGCCAAGTGTTCCTTCGCGAAAGCGAGGCGTTTCTTCCGGTTCTTCTCGTTCACCCAAAACTTCCTACGGGGAGTCCGTCCATTGTATCCCGCGGCCCGTAGCTGTTTGCGGACTGTTTCGTTGCACACCTTAGTACCGAGTCGCTCTAGCTGTGCAGCAACTTTAGAGGCACTAGTTCGGGTGTTTTTCTTGAGCGCGCGGACTATGACACGCTTGTCTTGCTCACTGAGAGATGGGGGTCGTCCAGTCCTCCTAATATTGCGCAGAGATTTTGTCACACAGAAACGGTCTATCACACTTTGTACCGTTGACCTTGGCCTACCGACTAGCTCCGATATCTACCGCAGCGATTTGCATTTGTTGTGGAGGCGTAGAATGAGCCTCCGCTCCTCCAGTGACGTTTCCTTTCCTTTGCGGCCCATGTTGACAGGGTTGACTGTAGTACTCGCTCAGCACTTCAGTGAGTGCACCAAGACCGTTGTGGCCGAAATGACGAGACATCTATCGTCACTTACACCTACCCTTTCCTTCCCCGCGTAGCCAGCGAACCGAGATTCGTCTAAAAACAAGCACACTTCCAAGGAAATGCTGGGTGTACGAATACTTGTTTGGGACCTTAAAATTGTTTATTGTTGTTTTATATTTTTTTCCTTGCAAATGTTAAACTTTTGTTGTGGATTTTTTTGAATGGAATAAATTGCCTGAGCCATACTGTAGCAACAGTGTTATTTTCTGCAGGCATTCCATATGAAATAGCGCTTCACTGGCGCGATTTTTACAAAATTACGAGGTGTACGAATACTTTATGGACTCACTGTATCACTGTAAACGCGCCCTGAGACACACCTGTTTGAAATGTAAAAAGAACGTCTTTGGTCGCTGACTGTACAGTCAAATGGGCAGTAATAACTGGAGGTTGGATACATAAGAAATGATAGCTTTTTCCAGTAGCAGAATAGTTTCACTGTATGCCTGATAGTTGGACAACCAACATGACAGCAAATACATGCCCGCAAACATAACATGCCAGGATATTCCTCCATTTGGAGGAAAAAGTATTACTATCTGAGAGCATCACTTAGAGAAACAACCACGAGATAGATCTGCAGAAATTCCATTCACTTTAAGTTCTAAGAGATAGGAATTAATGCAAAGAAAACGAAAATAACAATACGCATCATGCAGAGATCGAAAAAGTATGTAAAGCTAAACAAAATGAGAAAAGAAGGAAAGAGGAAAAGGAAAGAGCAAAAGACATCGGAAAAAATCAAATTTTAACATTTAAGGATAAACAGTGTCCGTCTTTCCCCTTTTTTGTCTTCGTTTTAATTCCTTCATAGGATAAATCTCTTTCAGTATCAAACGCGAACATCATTTATAGTGTTTAATTCCTTGATAAAAATTTAACGCAGTTCAGGCCGAGACTCGAACCCCGGACCCTTAGAATGACAGTCAGACGCTGTAACCACTTTTTTAATCACTTTTTATTTTTACTAAATGATGTTACATATTGTATCAAAATACAAAAATAACGTTACATATTGGTACACACTCTGTACATTGGTACAAAGTCAATGTATAGTAGGGAAAATTAATAAAAATTTACATGTCAATTATAGCGGGCGTTCATACAATAAGTAGTTGAGGTAATGTGCAAAGAGTTTTCTCTTTCTTGGTGGTGGGAATTTACCATATCGTGAGCACAGGAAATCCTTGTATGTGTGATGTGCTTGAGGTAACCTAGGCGACAGAATAAATTCTATAGTATTAGCAGATAGCCAAACAACAGAATTTTGCTTCTCTGTAGGAAAAAATCTAAAATCAGGAAACAAGATCATTTGAACAGTAATGCAATCGAAGCTTATTTTACACAAGTACTGAACCATTTCACGATAAGTTTTCCAAACGGAGAGCGATTCGTTGCAGGTAGTGAGACGATGTTCCAAAGTATCAACTTTCCCACAACTATGACATTGGTTGTCATCTGTAATTTGAAGATGATGCCGTTTAGCCTTAGTATCTATTATGTTATTAACAGATCTGTACCATAACGAACGAGCTGAGGTGGATACAAAATTACATGAAATGTTCTTCCAAATACGTTGCCAATTCGTAGATGGGAATTTGGAAATTATATGATGACGTTCGCTGGGTTGTTCGTGTAGAAACAATTTATAGAGAAGTTTTACTGTTTGAGGTAAGTTTTGCAGGCCACTCACAGACAAATAAAAATAATTACATATGACATCTTTAAAATACCAGAAATCGGTAGGAATCATAGATAAGTTCACTGGTAGTAATCCATCATTAGTAGCTACGAGAGACGAAAGGAGCTTAGTGCTGAGGTGATCTCCAATACCTTGAATGTTTTGGAATCCCCGGTGAGAAAATAAGGCTTTCGTTTTGCTGGCAACATGTAGAAGGTTTAGTCCCCCGGCACTATATGGTAGACATGGAATTGGATAGCGTACTCGAAAAATCATACGTGTCCACACAAACCAGTTAGCAATGCTGGTGAACTTCTGAATGTAAGGTGTAGGCATAGGCAGAATTTGACAGATGTACCACAACTTGGAAAAGGCATATGTATTTACAAAGTAGACCCTAGATATCAACGAGAGGTTACGAGATCTTTGCTGATCTAAAACAGATCTTATCTTCAAAAAAACATCGTCAAAATTTTTTGCTATACTCTCATGCAAGTTACAGGAAAAATAAATGCCAAGTACTTTCATATTCTTCACTACTTGAGGAAAATTTATAAATGCAGTTGTAGAACCATTTCCTAACGGCAGGAGGTTCGTTTTCAGTCTATTAAGAAGTGCTTCTGACTGTTCAGAGTACTCTTGAACGCAGTCTTCAACTATTGCTAAATCCTGTGGATCACGAAGGAAAACGTGCACATCATCAGCAAAACTATACACCTTGACAGGAACATTACAAATATTAGGGCCTTGGATACGCTCGGCAATTCTGTATAGTAGGGGAGAGGTCGAAATGACAAAAAGAGTCATTCTTAATGGACAACCTTGCCTGACGCTGCGTTTGAGTTGAAAAGGTGTAGTAAGGAACCCATTGATTTTTAATTTTGATTGCGCATCATCATACAGGACTCGAATCCAACGAACAAATAAGTCTCCAACGTTCATATGCTTCAGTAGTGACCACAAATAATTGTGATCTACACGATCAAAGGCTTGGCTAAAATCTAAGGCAAGCAAGGAATGACTAGTAGTGTGAGTCTGAAAATTTGCGATAACATCTCGAATAGTTTGAAGGACGTGGTATATTTTCTTCACACCTACTCTTGCATATTGAAATGGTCCAGCGAGAATATCAATATAGAGTCTGAGTCTGTTGTTCAAACAACGGGCAAGTAACTTGTAATCACAATTGAGGAGAGTGATAGGGCGATAATGATTAACACTTGTGGGATGTGCTTGCTTAGGTATAAATACTGTAACACCTGGGCTACGATACAGTCGCTGTGGGTTAGTACTGAAATACTCATTAACGACACAGGTCAGTATTTCACCAATGAGAGGGAAAAACTTGACATACCATTCTGCAGAGCCTGGAGATTTACCTTTGGGAGCTGCAAGGACAACGTGCTGTACCTCTTCAATACTAAAAGGGCGAACAAGAGATTGCTGTGCAGTATCATCAAGACGAGCAGAGGGTGGTGTAGAAAATTCCTCAGAGTTGGAGTAATGTTAGCCATAACATAAAGTTCGGAGTAGTGCAACCAAAACACATGTTTAATGGAAGCTGCATCCTTATGAAGATGTCCTTCGTCATCAGTGATTCGATGGATCCATTTTCCTTGGCCTCGTTTGATTTCTTTGAGAATATGATGTATTGATGGCTCTTCATCAGCATCTACACTCGTGCTCATAAATTAAGGATAATGCGGATACATGGTGAAACAACGCTCTGGTGGGCGGTTTTCGTTTGGAAATCACCTCGGGGTATGAGCATTCGGTGCATTTAACCATTCGCATGCGGTGCGGTCGTCGCACAGTGGCGCTGGCAGCAGTCCAAATACGCAGAGGTGTGTTGGTGCATGTCAGAGTACGGTGCAGCGTGTAAGTGTGCAGATGTTCTCAGACGTGCTAATAGTGACTATGTGTTGAAAATGGCTGAAAGAACACATATTGATGACGTTAGAGGGGTAGAATAATAGGGCGACTGGAGGCTGGTCAAACACATCAGGTCGTAGCACGTCCCTCCGTGTACCACAAAGTGTGTTCTCAAGATTATGGCAACGATTCCAGCAGACAGAAAACGTGTCCAGGCGCTACAGTATGGGACGTCCACAGTGTACAACACCACAAGAAGACCGGTATCTCACCATCAGTGCCCGCAGACGGCCACGGAGTACAGGAGGTATCCTTGCTCGGGACCTTGCCACAGCCACTGGAACAGCTGGCACACAGTCTACAGACGACAGAACAGACATGGTTTATTCGCCCAGAGACCTGCAACGTGCATTCCACTGACCCCTGTTCACAGGATAGCCCGTAAAGCCTGGTGTCAAAAACACAGTATATGGTCAATGGAACAGTGGTCCCAGGTTATGTTCACGGACGAGTCCAGGTATAGTCTGAACAGTTATTCTCGCCGGGTTATCATCTGGCGCGAACCAGGAATCAGATACCAACACCATAATGTCCTTGAAAGGGACCTGTATGGAGCTAGTGGTTTGATGGTGTGGTGTGGGATTATGATTGGTTCACGTACACCCCTGCATGACTTTGACAAAGAAACTGTACACGTCAGGTGTATTGGGACGTCATTTTGCATCAGTATATTCGCCTTTTCAGGGGTGCAGTGGGTACCACCTTCCTCTTGATGGATGATAACGCATGGCCCCACCGAGTTGCCATCGTGGAGGAGTACCGTGAAACAAAATATATCAGGCGAACGGAGTGGCCTGCCTGTTCTCCAGACCTAAAACCCATCGAGCATGTCTGGGATGCTCTCGGTCGACGTATCACTGCACGTCTTCAAACCCCAAGGACACTTCAGGAACTCCGACAGGCACTGGTGCAAGAATGGGAGGCTATACCCCGCAACTGCTCGACCACCTGATCCAGAGTATGCCAACCCGTTGTGCGGCCTGCGTACGTGTACATGGTGATCATATCCCATATTGATGTCGGGGTACATGCGCAGGAAACAGTGGCGTTGTGTAGCACATGTGTTTCTCAACTTATCACCAATACCGTGGATACAGTGGATATCACCAATACCGTGGTACCGATATGTTTTGTTTGTTCGTATGTTGTGTTCACTATGTGCCTATGCTATTAGCGCCAGTTTTGTGTAGTGCCACGTTGTGTAGTACCACAATCTGCAATTATCCTTAATTTTTGAGCATGAGTGTATTATTGGAACCTTGCTTCTGACCTTGATACCAGCTATACGGCGGCGATGCAAATTGAGAAGCAAGGCTTGATAACGCTTAACCTGAGAGAACATAGTGAAGTCAGAAACAGCAGCACAGCGAGCTTCGCGCAAACACCTGGTATAAAAGTAAAGCAGATTACGAAGATCTCTGGACTTTTCAGCTGAGTACCACCGACAGAAACTTGCAAATCGTGGTTTGAAATAAGCATGCCACCAATCACTAACAGTGGGAAAGTATTGACTTTGTCTAAGCCAGTAATGCCATTTGGATTGAAACTCAGCACAAAATTGATCGTCTTCCAATAACGATGTGTTGAATTGCCAATAACCGCGACCTCGTTCAACAGTTAGATCAGGAACGGTGAAGGATACAATATAAGCTGAGTGATCAGAAAAGGTGGTGGGGGCAATTTCAACTTGCTTAATGCATGGCACCAATACGGGAGATACATATATGCGGTCAAGGCGTGACGCACTCTGGTGTGAAGTGTAGGTGTAATCCCGTGCTTGCGGCTTCAGACAGATCCATGTGTCTCGTAAATGAAGTCCAGTCACTAATTCCTGGAGAGCATGGCAGTAGTTAAATCCAGGCGTTTGATCTTCAGGCCTTAAAACGCAATTGTAATCTCCCGCCAAAATTAACCTTTCAACATTGGATCCAAGCGACAGAGCAACGTCCTGGGAAAAGAAGGTATTTCGCTTGGTTCGAGCTTGTGAACCACTCGGAGAATAAAGATTGACAAGATTGATATCGCCTAGGTTACCACGTATGATTCGAGCGGACGGATGGAACACAGGAGAAGAGAAACTTGTTGAATCGCGAAAAACAATCGCTGTACCTGTGCCACTATTGTCAAAATTATTTTCTACAGTATAGGTTGGACCGAGATTCAGTTCAAAAAGACCAACTTCTTGTAAAAGGGCAACATCAATACCCTCTACATGCAAAAAGTCACGTAGTGCAGATTGTTTGGCAGAACTTTGCAAGTAATTAATGTTAATCGTAGCAATTTTAAGCATCATCACACTAGAAAGCACATAACACCACCAATACAAAAGAAAGAGCGAAGAAAATAAAGATAAAAGCATAATTAAAAACAAGTAAAACTGCGAAGGGAAGCGTAGAACATCGGAATGACATACAGGTCAATCTAACGCAGTATAGGAGATACTAACTGATCGTAACACAATTGATCTGGAGCCATTGACACATAACGCATGCACCAACCATGATATTATGACATAGTATCAATATTTGTAGACACAATAGATGTGGTCGGGTCATTTTCACATTTCTTAAACAGTTTTTGACTCAGTTCATTACGTTTGGAACGCTTGCGGCGATTTCGATTTTCGTCACTAATTGCATTGAAGTCCGTGATAGGAGAAGCACCCTGCATCTCACTAGACGGGGATGGGGTGGGTGGTGCACGAAGCATATCCTCAGACGAACCACAATTGTCCTGGGAACCCGAAGTACAGCACTCCTTACGATGAACGATCGTAGAAGCCGACGTAATTGATGAGAAGTCATGTTCTCCAGAAACTGGTTCAACATCCGTAACACAATTAGACAAGTAGGCATCAGATGTAATTGGTAACTGCTGTGGGGCTTCTGTTTTTTCAGTGGAAGGATTAGGACACGCACGTACAGGCAATTCTGAAGAGACACTAGTAGCATTGTTCGGCTAACAGGAAACATTCGTAATTGGTAGTTCAGGAAATTGAGTTGCATCTACTGTAGGCACACTTGGGTCAGATGAGCATGATACACTGATGGTGGGTTTGTTCCAAGGGCGGGAAGTAATGGGCAAACTGTCAAATTTAGGCATGAGACGATCTGCAGAATTATTAGTGCGAAGTGTAGGGGCGACCTTAGCTGCATAACTGTTGGGATCACTGGGAACTCTAAGGGGGCAATTAGAATACATATGTGCCCCATTGCACCTGAGGCATGTACGGGTCTGATTGGGGTACGTAACACAAAACTTTTGTCCTTGGATTACAACAAACGATGGAATAGGTCGTTTCACTTCCATTCGTATCAATTTACGCCCGGTTCGTATAGGGTAAACATGATCAGCAGAATAAAGTGCATCTGAAATTTTAGAAATAACACCATAGACCCCAAGAACTCTTCTAATTTCAGCATCATCAAGTTCCATTGGCGTACAAAGCAACTTAACGGTTACAATTTGCACATCGGCCCACAAAACTGGTACTGGATGTTTCCCATCTGAATCACTATAGTACACAGTTCCGTCAGAAGTACGCAAAACTGATTCACAAAGCTCTTCGGTACGAAGTTTCACATATAACAATTTGCGATAAACATCCATTTCGATACTTAATACATCATCAACAGTAAACTTGAAGTTATCACTGAGCCACTGATGCAAACTCAAGGTGCTTGGTCGCTGCGAAACACCACCAAAATCATATTTAAGAGTATTTACCCTTTTTAACGACATGGTTCATTCAACTAATTCACTCACAAAAAGAACACAGAAAAAAAGAAAAAAAAACAACAACAGCAAACCTAATTGCTAAGGAAGGCAGCGTTGAAAGTAAACACGTCAGAGCTTGTTGCACAGAGCGAAGACACGTCTACTCACTTCAACAAGCAAACACAGTATGAATGACAGTCAGACGTTGTAACCACTTACCTACACACGCTATAGCAACTGCATTTATACACCAGCCATTACCCGCGCTATCAAACATCTTAAATCAGCCATTGTCGGGAGTTACCCCACTTACACTTGAAGTTTGAATTTTATTTACGGTCTTTAGCCACCTACGGCAACAGGCCCCACATTTTCAATAAAAGCATTTGTTCTGTAGATTAAAATCAAGAATAACTTAATCTATACACTTGCTTACTGTTGTCAATATATATCTCTGTCTGTCTGTCTGTCTGTCTCTCTCTCTCTCTCTCTCTCTCTCTCTCTATATATATATATATATATATATATATATATATATATATATATATATGTGTGTATAGTGTGTATAGAGAGAGAGAGAGAGAGAGAGAGAGACAGACAGACAGACAGACAGACAGAGATAGGTATATAAAAATCGGATTAATGGGGGTTAAAAGAGTGATTTCGTAACTGCGAAATGGGTCTTCAAGACAGTGATCGCACCACTACTGACATCTGGTAGCGGTATTACGTAACACACACATTACAAATAAGGCTTCGAAACGACAAGTTGCACGTTGTGCCATGGATAAGTCGGTAAGGTGTCTGTTTATTGAGTAGGCAACTCGAGTCCGAGTCTTGAGTACACCACTTCCTTTTTCCTTCAAAATACATTTCTATATTTTTATATATGTTATTAATAATTGCTTTCCTGCAGTTTTTGAAAATTATCTTAAATTAGTGAAGGTTCAGTAAAATCAAGAAGGTTAAAATACATATATATGATTGTTTTATCCGTATGTACAGTCCAAAGATGGAGCGGGTCGGGGGGACGCGGGTCAACAGAACGTGACCCACTGCCACACCCCACCCACCAGGATCCACTCTGACTTAACAACGTATTACGACCCACAGACTCATTCTGCTCAGTGCATTGTAGACAGCTTCTCAACACTGGTGAATTTGTCTACTTTCAAGGCATCCTTTTTCTTTTCATTTGTTTCTATTGACAAAAGAACTTCAGGCAATTTTAGATATTGATATTTGCAATTGTAATAATAGGAATAGGACTTATTTGAGACGCAGCCTGTGATTTCGTAGAGGAGCTAACTACTGGGAAAAATGTTTGAATCACGTGTAATATATGAATTATTATATAAAAAATTGAATGTAACTATGTGTGCATGATCATCATATCCAAATTGCAAAGTCAAATGAAATGATTTTTGGCATATACTTAAGCCTCAATCTCAACTAGGAAGTTATCACACATTCGGTATTGGTTTCATTATATTACATATTCTAAGAGGGTCCGAATTTTTGCGAAAAATTTAGTATCTCGCAAGCCGTTCAAGTTGGAGATCTGATATTCAGTATATTAATTCTTTATCTAATATAAATAAAATAAAGAGTTTGTTTGTGTGTTTGTCTGTGTCTGTCTGTCTGTCTGTGTGCGGCCTGGGAACCAGACGAGTGGACCGAGAGTTACCAAATTTTGGTCAGAGGTACCTAGCCCAGGCCCAGATCAAGAGGAAGCCGTTTTTTCAAATTTCGAACCAGGGGGGTCTCAGGGGGCTTTTACCGGAACCGGCTTGGGAACCAGAAAAATAGACCGAGAGTTACCAAATTTTAGTTACAAATACCTTGGTACACGCTCCAGATCAAAGTTAAACGTTTTTCTCAAAATTCGAACCAGGGGGTCTCAGGGGGGCGCTTATCGGAACATGTAAAAGTAGTAGAAAATTTCCGATATTAGTGTCGAATTCATAGTTCTCGCGATCGCTGAAATCAATAATGAAGCTCCTCTCACAATAAACTTTCAAATTCACGCTATTCGGCTCCTTGCCATGGGTCACCGGGGGGGGGGGGCTGAAATATCGAAACATATAAAAGTAGTCCAAAATGACCAATATTAGTGTCAAATACATAGTTTTCGCGGTCGCTAAGATCAATGGTGACACTTTTATTAACGATGATTTGCAAATTCAGCTACCATTGTATGCGGACCGAGGGTCACATGTGTGTGGAGGGGATTACCAAGATGTAAAAATAATCCAAAATGGCAGATATGAGTATCAAATCCATAGTTTTCGCGGTCGCTGAGATCAATTGTGACACTTTTATTAGCGATGACTTGCAAATTCAGGTGAAATTGTATGCGGGCCCGGGTCACATGTGGGAGGGGGGTTACCGAGACATGTAACAATTATCTAAAATGACCGATATAAGTGTCAAATCCATAGCTTTCGTGGTCGCTGAGCTCAATAGTGAAACTCCGAGCGCATTCACCCCATTCGGCTAAGGACCGGATGTCACGGGGGGCGATATCGAGACACGTAAAACTAATCCAAAATGACCGATATTAGTGTCAAATCCATAGTTTTCGCGGTCGCTGAAATCAATGGTGACATTTCCATTAGCGATTACTCAAAATCAGCTACCATTGTATGCGGTCCGGAGTCACCGGGGGATACCGAAACATGTAAAAAAATCCAAAATGACCTATATTAGTGTCAAATCCTTACTTTTCATGGTCGCTGAGATGAATGGTGATTCTTCCAGAGGCGTTGACTTCTAAATACAACTCCCATCGCCTGGGGACCAGAGACGTTCTTTTTAAATTTCAAACAGGGGTGTCTCAGGGCGCGTTTACAGTGGTATGTAAAAGTAGTAGAAAATTACCGATATTTTAACGTTTCGTTTTTCAGTTTGTTTACATAGATATTTTATCTGACCCTTGCGAAAAGTGGGTATATCAGCTAGTTATTAATAAATGCAAGATATAAATTATTAATAACATACAGGGTGGACCAAAAATAGGTATACAGTACCGTACTGATCAGCTCATTGCACTTTATATAATTTCTTATTGTTATCCATCAGGTAGACTTAGTTTCTATATTATTTGTTTTAATGTGTTTTTACTTACATCTTGAGCTCAGAAGAGTCAAAGCAAGTAAACTCATAAACTAGAATGTTATAGTTGATCAATGCAGAGTTGTATGCCTACTTTTGGACTACGTAAACAGATAGGAATGTATCTTAAAAGGAAGAGACGAAAGTATAAACATACATAACCGTACTTGACTTTATATAATCTATCTTAAACCGCGGTCTCTAATCTAAGATAATGTAGGAAAAATTGCAAGAAAGAAAGTAATAATAATAAATATGACCAATTGCAAATATGGACAATTGCCTCAAGTTCTTTCTTCAATAGAAACAAATGAAAAAAGAAGAAAAAGGAAGGCCCTGAAAGTAAAACGTAGACAATTTCATCATTCCTCAGAAGAATTTGTCTATAATGCACTGAGCAGAATGGGTCGGTGAGTCAGAGTGGATCGGTGGGTTTTGAAGATTTATTTATATTGCGTGCGTTACGTAACAACGCTACCAGATGACAGTACTGTTGCGACGACTTTCTCCAAGATCCGTTTCGTAAATTTGGGAAATAACTCTTTTAATCCTCAATGAATCCGATATATATATATATAATATGCTGACAACAGTAAGTAAGAGTATAAATTAATTTATTCTTGATTTTAATCTACAGAACAAGAACAAATGCTTTTAATGAAAACATGGGGCCTGTTGCCGTAGATGGTTGAAGGTCGTAAATAAAGTTCAAACTTGAAGTGTAACTGGGGTAACTCACGAGGGAAACAATCACGAGATAAATCTGTAGAAATTCCATTCACTTTAAGTTCTAAGAGATAGGAATTAATGCAAAGAAAACGAAAATAACAATACGCATCATGCAGAGATCGAAAAAGTATGTAAAGCTAAACAAAATGAGAAAAGAAGGAAAGAGGAAAAGGAAAGAGCAAAAGACATCGGAAAAAATTAAATTTTAACATTTAAGGATAAACAGTGTCCGTCTTTCCCCTTTTTTGTCTTGGTTTTAATTCCTTCATGGGATAAATCTCTTTCAGTATCAAACGCGATCATTTATAGTGTTTAATTTCTTGAAAAAATGTAACAGTCTGGTCGGAGACTCGAACTGAGAATCCACAGAACGACAGTTACACATGCTGTCCACTTAGCTATAGAGGCCATATCGAGTAGGCTTTTAAATCAGGCATTACACCCGCTATAATCAAACGTGTTGTTAAATTAGCCACTGTCTGCGATCCACCCCAGTTCCATTTGAAGTTTAAATTTTATTTACGGCATTTAGCCATCTATGGGTAGCATTCCCCTTGCTTTCATAAAAAGCATTTGTTCTGTAGATTAAAATCAAGAATGAATTAATCTGTACTCTTGGGACCTTACTAGTGCGCCAAAATACATATATATATATATATATATATATATATATATATATATATATATATATATATATATTATAGGCTGATCCAAGGGGGGCTATAGGGGATATAGTCCACTCTTGACGCTCAGGTATACACGGGATAAAATGGGTTCCAATCCAACTTTACACTGGATAAAGCCGCAAACTACGGTTTATCCAATCCCTTTGATCATGCACTAGATAATAATCTCTCTCTCTCTCTCTCTCTCACACACACACATACACACACACACATATATATATATATATATATATATATATATATATATATATATAGTGCTTGTCAAAATTTCCGGAACGAATAAATATCTCGGATAGAATGCGTTTTTTGAAAATATGAAAGATACAATAGTTGCGGGATATTAACAGAACTATCTGAAGCTCGTGCTTGTCAAAATATGTGCGGCCATGTGTGGGCCTCACGGGGCCGAACTTTGATTTTTCAAATGTGAATAGAGACCAAAATAAGTATATTTATAGAAAGCATAAGTAGTATATGATTTCGAAGAATCTATTTATTGACTGAGGATGACATTTTCTGAATAAGATATACTATTATATTAGTATTAATTAATTAATTAATTAAAGTAGAAATTTGAAATTATTAAATGCAGCATTTACACAAACTAGATAATTTATTTGGGAATATTCACTAGTCCAATATACATTTGCGAGATTTTGCTTGTATATTAATACCGATATTGATTAAGTAATTCGAGATAAATATGCCTTTCCGGTAAGGTTTTTTATTGAGAACTTACTTTAAAGTTAAATCCAAACGAATATTTAAGGTTTATTCCGATTAGAAATCCATAACTTATACTATAATGTTTACTTCATTAGTACTATAATTCTTTATGCCTTTACGTATTATAATTCTCTTTAAGTTATGATTTTGCCATTTTAAAATCTGGAACGAGAAATAAATGTAACATTCAATTTGTTAAGAAAACCTTTCAAACAATGATGATTTAATGGGGTGACCTGAGGAAGAATTAGAGACCCTCTCGAGCTAACAAAATTCCCCCTTCTGGGTGTTATATTCGATCATGCTGAAAGTGGATTATCCGTGCTTAAGCTGTTTTCCCTCCTTCATGTATTGACAATCTCCGGGGAGAATCTTCTGAAATCACCACTATTTATAAATATTTTTTCGTTACAAATCAGAGGATAATAATGAAATATTGAGTATAATAACTCTTTTGTTTTAAGCCATGGATATTACATTTGCAATTTATATAATGTCCATTCTAATCGAATTTGAAGGAAGAGTAATTGCTAAGAGCTGTTTAAACAAAGGTTATCAGTCTCTGGATGAAAATAGGAACATATTTGGAAAAAAATAGGTGTGAACACACCAAAACCTGATTGCTAGATTATTGACCCAAACCGCTTGATCATTTCGTATGCCTTCGTAGATCGTCTTTTGACTTTGGTGTTAAATAGTTTTCTGTTCCACACTAGTTTTGTTTCTTTCGGTACGACTATGAGTTTACGATGAATACTTGGACGTTACAGCTCTTGCAATGCATAAAAGTATTTTTCGAATAAATAATATTCGATTTTAAGTCTTAATAACTTATATAAAACAGGTAATATCTTTGAAATTATTGGGGTTGGAGTTATCGTTAATGTTTTCATAGTTAGGAGTAGGACATGCAAACGAAACTGGCTTAATGTGGGTACCAACGTGGGTACCATGAAGTACTGTATTCAAAACATCACTTCATCTTCTACCTAGAAGAGGGGCGAAAGGAAATTCATTACTGCTACCAGGTAAAAATATTTATTCTCCATTTTTTCTCATAAAATGATAGTTGTTTGCAAATCCAAAAACATATTATTATTATTACGTTCATGTGTAAATTAAAGAAGCATCTGACATATACAGGTATCTCTTATATTCCTATCAATAGCTACGGTATGACTTTTTCTTTCCATCTTTCGTAATTATTAAAATAAAACAATACTGTTTTTGTGGAAAACTGAATTTGTGACTTGTAACGTAGCCTGAGTGGAAGATAAAATATTTCCTCGAAAACTAACGCTATAGGACAAGTACTGGTAAAGTACATACACAATTGGTTTTAAATAACTAAAGAAATATATATATATATATATATATATATATATATATATATATATATATATATACACATTTATTTATTTATTTAAGAACAAGAACACAACAGGTTATTCTACCCAATTACAGTGTTCATACCAGAGTTACATAGAATATCTATAATATATTTGCGAAATCTATTCTGACTCATACTGTGTATATCGAGAAGTTTTTTACATTTACTCAGTTTGTTGTAGACTGCACCCATCCTCCACGTTGGTGACTGTTTTGTTGCATTTGTTCGAGATTTCTTAGAATAAAAGAAATTTCCATTGCTCACACGTATGTTTCCATTGGGTACCCTGAGATGAAAGGCAGAGACCAAATCCTTACTATTTAATTTGTTATTTAATATTTTGTACAAGAATATCATGTCATTTAACACTCTTCTGTGATTGAGAGACATTGTGTTAAAATTTTCATTAAGAGAAGTACTATTTTCATATGTGGGGAAGATGCCTGTTCTCTTGTACGCCAGAAACCGCAGAAATTTATTTTGAACTCTTTCTATTCTAATAGAGTCTTTCTTCGTGTGGGGGTTCCATATAATAGACGCGTATTCTAATTTTGATCTAACAAATGAAAAATATAATTTCAGTAAAACATTCGACTTATTAAATTCCCTTCCCATTCTCAAAATAAATCCAAGATTTTTGTTTGCGTCATTTACAATTTGATTTATATGATGCTCAAACGATAATTTGTTATCATATATTACACCCAAATCTTTGACAGTTTGTTCCCCCTTTAATTCTTTACCATCTATCTTATATTGAAATTCAACAACATTCCGTTTCTTAGTGAAGGACACGGTTTTGCATTTATCTGAATTTATGTTTAACAAGTTGTTCTTGCACCATTCATTTACTCTGTCTAGATCCTCCTGCAAACTGACACAGTCCTGTGCTGTTGTAATTCTCCTATATAATTTTAAATCGTCTGCATAGAGTAGTTTATGTGATGTTTTAATACAATTAGGAAGGTCATTAATGAATATTATAAAAAGTAACGGCCCTAAATTAGATCCTTGTGGGACTCCAGAAAATTGAATATATTCAAATGATCTACAGGATTTATAAACCACATATTGTTTTCTGTCCATCAAATATGACTTCATAAGAGCAAATAACTGATCAGAAAAGTTGAGAAATTTAAGTTTATTCACTAACAACGTGTGGTTTACATTATCAAATGCTTTCGCAATATCTGTATAAACTACATCTATTTGATTATTACTCTCCAATGTATCAACTAGATGGTCAGTGAAGACAGCAAGATTTGTTACGGTGGATCTGCCAGGAACGAATCCATGTTGATAATCCGATATTACTGGTTTAATGTGATTTTCAATGCGCTTATAAATTATGCTTTCAAATATCTTTGCAAATGAGTTTAGAATACAAACCGGCCTATAATTTTGAATTTCTTTACTGTCATTATTTTTAGGAATAGGGCAAACTTTTGTAAGTTTCCATTTTGCTGGAAACGTGCTGGTTTGGAGTATTAGGTTAAATAGCATGTGTAAAGGTAATAAGAAACTCTCTTCACAACCTTTTATTACATATGATGGTACATCATCGATACCTATCGAACACTTTGATTTTAGTTTTCTGATTGCCATTCGAATCTCGTCCACTTCTATTACCGCTATTTGCAACATATCAATTTTTTCATACATTTCAACTAATGTCGAATCATCTATTTCAACTAGCAGTGGTGCTCCGTCTGTATACACTGATTTAAAGTAGGTTTCAAATGCGTTTACTATATCTTTATCACATGCTAACTCTTTACCATCATAACACAATACATTACCATTTAAATGCTTTGTTTTACTCTTAATAAAGTTCCAAAACGTAGATGGGTCCTCTTGTATTAAATATTCCGCTCCCTTAACGAAGTTTGTATATGCGACTTGTATATCTTTCTTAATCATTTTTCGAAGTTTATTAAATTCACGTTTATGTAAATCTATATTTGACTTTCCGAGTCTTATCGCTTTGCGGTGACGAGCTTTCATTTTAATTCTATTTATAATGTCTAGCGTGAACCAGCTAGGATAGTTTCCCGTGCTCTGTTTCTTTTTCGGAATGCATTTGTCAAATATATTATATAAGGTGGAATAAAACTTTTCAACAGCGATATCAACGTCAGTATGTTCACCCAGTACCTCCCACTCTACCTTTCCCAATTCGTGATATAGTTGATTGTAGTTTGCCTTACTGAAATTATAACCCATTACTTTACTTTGACTTTTTATCTTTACCTTATTGTTCTGTTTGATTTTAATTAATAGCGCAGGGTGGTGTTTATCCTTTTTAAGTACGGGGGGTTCTTCTCTCTCAACCACTACATTATCTAAATTTGTTAATAATAAGTCTAGTGTTCTACCTAAACTATTCTGAACATCATTGAATGATTTCAAGTCATATAATGACATGAAGTTATTTACAAATTTGTACTGCCCCGGGGCGCTCATGAAATCGAAACCCGTACCTTTAATGTCTGGTAAATTAAAATCACCAAGTACAAGAAGGGTGCAGCCTGGTTGACACTTCGATTCAATGTACTGAAATATTTCATCATATTTACAAATGACAGAATTTGGTGGAAAATACACAACACATATATACATTGTTACCCTCTCCCCACTTACTTTCACCAAAAGACAGTCTACGCCATTATTTAGGTCATCATTATATATCAAACACACTTTATATTTATTTCTTAGTATTGCAAGCATTACCCCTCCCCCCTACTCTTGCCGGTTTTTCTGTCACTACGGATTAGTGAATATCTGGCATCAAAGAGTTCTGAGTCAAAGATACAATCATGCAACCACGTCTCTGTTATTGCCAAGAAATCGTAGTTCGTTGACAGCACATTACAATAGAAGGATTCAGTTTTGCTTCTAGCCCCCCTCACATTTTGATAATACACACTTAGAAACCCTTCGGAATGCACGTTGTTATCTGAAGAAGAATCTGTTTGTGCTTTTTCCTCTTTCTTACCTGCCTTCAAATCAGTCTCTGGTCACTTCCACTTGTTCCCTCGGGGCGTGGCACCTACCACGAGTTCCAATTCTATCCACTATCACATGAGTAGTGCTATTTATACTATAAATTGACTGCCGATTTCCTCACCTTTTTAACTTCAATGAAATCGTTACACACATCCAGCAGTATATTTACAAACAAATGCAACGTATATTTTTTCCTAATTATGAATGTAAAAGTACAATAGTCATCTGTCAAAACAAAAATTAATAATTTAATTATCTATACCCAAGTAATAATAATATTCTAACTACAAAATAAAAATCCCCAAAACTAAAAATAACCAAAATAAACTACCTAAATACAAACAAGAAGACCCAAGTCTAAACGCCAAAACGTAATCTATAGTCTTAAAAGTCCAAGTATTAAATATATTCATAAACAAACATATAAATAACTAGAATCCTGAAATAACTATAGAAATCAAATTTTTCATAGATATATATAAATAATTGTACCAAAATTCACAAAAGTAAATCCCCACGTTAAGCGGGTTTTTATATCCAGGCTCCTAATTATGAAAATATTTACGATCACTCCAACCCCAATCATTTCACAGATTCAACCTGTTGTATATAAGTTATTAGGACGTAAAATTGAATGTAGTTTATACGAAAAAGACTTTTAGGCATTGCAACACCTGTAACGCCCAAATATTCACCACAAACTTATAGTCGTATCGAAATAAACAAAAAAATGTGGAGCAGGAAACTACTTTACACAAAAGTCTAAAGAAGCTCAGTGAAAACGTACTAACTTGGCGAGAGGTTTGGGTGAATAGTCTATCAATCATAAGTGTATGTGTTCAAACCCTGTAGGTATTATTCAATTTGTTTTTTTTTCTTTCTTAAAAGTGTGTTCATATTTTCATCAGAGGACTAAGAACATTTCTTTAAATAAATCTTTGGCAATTACTTTTCTCTCAAATTCGATTAGAAAGGAACATTATATGAATTGCAAATCTAAAATCCAAAGCTGAAAACAAAATATTAAGTATGTTCAATATTTCATTATTATCCTTTGATTTGTAATGAAAAACTAATTATAAGCATTGATAATTTCAGAAGATTCTCCCCGGGCAATGGTTAATATATGAATGAGAGAAAACTGATAAAACATTATTAGTCCACTTTTAGCATGATCGAAAATATGGCCACGAAGGGGGAAATTTATATCGACAAAGTCTCAAATTCTTGAACAGCTAATGCCCTGAAATCATCACTCTTTGAAAGGTTTCCTTAACAAATTCCTACGTAAAATCAGGGGCGGATCCAGGGGGGATCGGGGCGATCGCTTCCCCCCAGCAGAGGAAACATTCTTACTTTATATATATAAATAAAATCTATCCCAGAGTTTGTAGCCCTTAAAAGTTGCATTAGGACAACCCACCGCCCCCCCCCAGAAGTCGGTCCTGGATCCGCCCCTGGGTAGAATATTACGTTTATTTCTCGTTCTACGTTTTGAAATGACAAAATCATTATTTTAAAGAGAATTATAATACGATAAGCATAAATATTTATAGAACTAATGAAGTAAATAGTATCGTGTAAGTTATCGATTTCTAATCGGATTAAAACTAGAATATTCGTTTGCATGCACTTTAAAGTAAATCCTCTCTCTATATAATTCCTACTGGAAAGCTTGTTTAACTCCAATTACTTAATCAATATTTTAATAATATTTTTTTGTTGTAATATTTTTACTATTCAATGTCGTATACACTTGATTTCCCAAAGCAAAACCTCGCAAATGTATACTGGGCTAGTGAATATTATCAAATAAATTATCATTTAGTTTACATAAATACTGCATTGCCTGATTTCAAACTTCGTACTTTAACTAATAATAATAATAATAATAATAATAATAATAATAATAATAATAATAATAATAATAATAATAAAATCATAGCCATGTTTTATAAGAACGTCAGGCTTACTCAATAAATGCATTCAACGGTCTTTATTCGAAGTTCTATTTGTTCCAATCCGATAGAAATACAAAGAGAAACTTCGAGAACAGGTAAAAGAAAAATGTTACTTTGGTGGGACTGGAACAAACGTTTAAGAGTTCCTTTCAATTTACGGACAAATGCCTTAGACACTTTGTTTATTTTCTTTAAGTTAACTGATTCACTGAACGTATCTGAGTAAGTTGTCCCTATTTTCTACTCGGTTATACAGGTTTTACAATCATTTCCTGTAAGCTTGAACGACAGAACACGAATTCAAAAACATATAGAACAATTAAAATTCCAAAGTTCCCCACCGGGAATCGAACCCGGAACCCCGTACACTAAAGGCACACGTGCTAGCCACTTTTTTTTTATTGCAACTTAATGTCAGTACAAGGCAATAAACAAACTAAGGAAGGTAATACAAATGGGCAGATACAAGAAAAGGTACATTATGCAGATAGAACACTAAAAAAATTTGCAAACAACCTATTGCGCATAGCAAAAGGAATTTGGTTTAGCTGAGCGTATAAAAACATAATATAGGTAGTATGAACAAGTTTCTGAGATTCTACGAACAAGTATAAAACAGTGTTGCCAATCAACCAATTAACAGCTTGATATTTTGTTCTCGGAAAAAAATTAAAGTCGGGAAAAAGAATAAAGTCTGTTGAAATAGCCGTGGGGGTAGTGCGGCACATGTGGGCCATATAGCGACAGAACTGAGGCCACACCACTGTTGCTTCACCACATTCGGTAAGACGATGTGCAATAGTGTCCTTGACATTGCAAGAAGCACAAAGGTCAGAGTCACTAAATCCGTCGGGAATGTCGTCGGGATACAGTATCAACAATTTGATGCACCACAATAAACCATACGGATCTTGCACGATAAGTTAAATAAGGAGCATGTAGAACACGCCAGATACGTTGCCAATTATGATGGGGATGCTGAGTAACAATGGTAGGAACAAGAGTACAAGGTTGTCGAAGTACCGAATACAGTCTTTTAACAGTGGGCACTTCGTCTAAATCATGATTTAACAATCGATAACAAATCTCATACAAAACCGGTTTCAGATAGGTATATTGAGGCGGGAGGTGTCCAAGATAGAAAGGTGCTTCTAATGGAACACGGTGTAATAAGTTCATGAGAAGCTGAGTGGTAGGATGATCAGGATGCTCGTGGAGTAAACGTAAACATCGTTGGAGAAATAGAGCTTGGGTCTGCAATTCGACATCTTTCAAATTTAATCCACCTTGTTGGAAATCGTTGCACAAGATTTGGTAGGAAACACGAAAAATCATAGGTTTCCACAAAAAATTACCCACAATTTTCTTAATTTTTGCAAGATGACAGTTAGAAAACGGCAGGACTTGGGCAATGTAATATAATTGAGATAATCCATACAAACGCACAAATTCTAAGCGAGATAAAAGGCTAAGGTTCCGAAAGCGATGTTGGTCAAGAACATAAGTTAGCCGATTCACTGTAAGGCCAACATTATTAGTAATAATGTCCACCACACTGGAACTGAAAGTCACTCCCAAGATTTTAACTGACTGTTGTAACTGACCAATGGAAGTAGTAGTAATAGTGGTTGACTTACCCAGAGGCATAACGTACGTTTTATTAGGGTTAAGCATGGCTCCGAATACTGATTCGTAGAGCCGTATGTGCTGTAGTAAAACGGCGAAGTCAGAGTGACCAGTCGTGAAACATGTTACATCGTCCATAAATGAGTAAACTCGCACAGAAGTATTACATATAGTGACACCATGAAGGGCATGTTGGACATTATATAGAAATGGCCCTAAACTAAGAATAAAAAGTTGACTGCTCAAGGGACCGCCCTGTTGGATGCCATTACTAATGCGGAAGGCAGAACTGAGATATCCATTAATTTTGAGCTTGATTGTCCAATTACAATATAACAGCTTAATCCAATTACAGAAATCATCGCCAAATCCATAGGCTTGAAGACAAGAAAATAAGTATGCATGGTTCACTCGATCAAAGGCATTGGAATAGTCCAAGGCAACTAAGGCCGCAGCACATTGGTCAATATCTTGATGGTAGGTGATGACGTCACGTATAACAGCAAGAATATCTTGAGCACGTTTATGTGGTAGACCACCATGTTGAAGAGGCCCAACAAGTTGGGCAAGAACAGTTTGTAAAAGGGCACTAATACATCGACTAATTATTTTATAATCACAGGAGAGTAAAGATATAGGTCTATAGTCCGCCACTGTACGAGGATGAGTCTTCTTCGGAATTAACACAATGACAGCAGTCCGAGAGGATTCTCCCAAAATGCCTACTTGCAGTACATAATTCACCCATTCAGTAAGCATGGGTCCCATTAAATGAAAAAATGTCTTGTATAACTCTATACCTAGTCCATCTATGCCAGGCGTTTTAGAATTCTGGGCTGTGAGGACGGCTTGCTTCACTTCCTCCTGAGAAAATGGTTGAGTGAGCGCTTGTTGTTGTTCCACTGTTAATCTATGCGGCAGATGGGCAAAGTAGTCTATGGGAGGTGCTGTGACGACATCCTGCATATTGAATAATAGTTGGTAGTGTCGAAGGATGATAGTTTGTATATCAGAAAACTTAGTGACGGATTCTCCATGTTCGTCAGTGATATTTTCAATAAGTTGAGACCTAGAGCGCTGACGCTCGTGCAATACTTGATATACAGACACACACTCATCGGAATCCATGGATAGAGTTTTACTCCGAATATGAATTCCCGCTCGTTGACGACGATGGATTTGTAATAGTTTTGCCTTCACCTCTTTAATGGATGCTATTCGTTTGTCCCCTTGAAGAGCCAGAGTATATAAATTGTGGAGGACACTATAATAAAAATTGTACATTTGATTAAAACCCTGCACCTTATCTTTGCAATAGGAAATAGACATATAACGAATCGTGCGTTTAACATTGTATTCCCAATAGTCAACAATAGTTTTACGAGGAGAACGCCGCTGAACGAGGCGATGCCAGGTATCGGTAAACTCTTGCACATATAGTGGATCCACTAGAATAGATGTATTGAGATACCAGAGACCTCTGCCTCTCGGTATTTTATTAACATTTAACATAATACTTAAATGTGGGACAAAATGATCAGAAGCACATGTGGGAGAAATTTGCATATCAAGTAGCCCGCGAAGCAAAGGTTGAGAAACAAAAAAACAATCTATTCTGGACGAGCTTGTATGCGTAAAAAAAGTAACACCTGGGGAATCCGGATGTAACGTAAGCCAACAGTCTTTTAACCCAAGGCCTGTTACCAACCTATGTAGAGTAGCACAATAATTGTAGCCCGGAATTTGCTGTGATTGATGTAGGACACAGTTAAAATCACCCCCAATGATAAGACCAGCATAATTTCCGGCACATTCCGGAGCAACCACTGTGTCGAAAAATTCATTGCAGTACCAACTTCTTGTAAGAAGCAAACATCAATGGAATGACAACGTAAAAAGTCCTGTAAAGCAGTAAATTTAAGAACGCTGATAGATTTGTTAAAATTAATTGTTGCAAAATGGAAGGGAAACATAAAATACTGAGTAAAAAAAACTATAAGAATGCACAAACTCCAATATGTAAACAACATCTTGGTGAACGAGAGACAGGTAAGGCGCTCGTATCAATACGAAAACAAAGCACCAAAAACGTAAACACTATGGTTGAGGGGGAACTGCAGAAGTAACCTTGGGAGGTAACTGACCTTCACTTGGTGCTTCTGAAGTAGGCTTAACACTGTCTGGAGTAAGTACACGTGAATCACGTGACGGTTGTTTGGTAGTTGACACTTTGCGTTTTTTGTTCCGACCACCTGTGTCTTCAACGTTAGGCAACAATAGCTTATCAGCACACTTTTCACTTGTAGAGTTTTCGGGTTGTAAAGCACTTGAGTTAGGAGACACATCACCACTATTGAGGGGTAGACTTGATGAAGTAACAGAGAGGGGAGCCACAGAATTATGCTGGGAACTCTCCGGAACTTCTGGAGGAGAGGCACTTATATGAATATCGGAACGTGGGGCGATACCACTAGTAATAACAGCGGATACTGCTTGTGAATCCGATGTTCGTAAAGAGGGGAAAAGTTGCACATCTTGTATGTTAGGAACACCTGGTTCAAGTTCGGTCATCTCCACAGCTTCTGAGGCGGCAGGGGAGGGACGAGACGCAGTAGAGCTTGAATACTGAGGAGTTTGAGGTAGAGGTCCTACGAACAACTCAGTCATCTGTAAAGTACCAGACGAATGTCGAGCAGGTAGATTACGGGGTTGGCGTTTATTACAATTACTATATACGTGGGAACTGTTGCCAAAGTAGAAGCAAGTAGGGGGCTGACCAGGATACATGACTGTAGCACGATGACCTTGAAATGTCACTTTAGACGGAATATGCTTTTTTAGAGTCATATACACAACATGAACTTCATTAGACACTGGAAATTGTAATTTATCAGACCATTGTTCATTTATTACTTTAGAAATAGTTCCATAAGGACTTAATGTTGCTTGAATCACTTCGAGACTAAGTTCAATGGGCAACTCTAAAACCCGCACTCGTGTGACATCTTCGCTTGCACTGGAAATATGGACGAAACTTTCTGCTCCAGTGGAGTGAGTAAAAATCAACTTCTCAGGTGTTGTACGCAAAAAATTATCATAAGTACTAGGGGCACTGAACTTAACATAAAGACAATAATGTTCGTTGAGCAATTGAATGGCTTCAACTTGGTCCAAGGTGAGCTTTACTTTCTCGGCAAGCCAAGTATGAACCTCAAGTGGCGTCGGTCGTAAATGGCGTAAACTCTTATCAAACTCAAATTTGACGGTATTTTTACGTATTGTATTCATATTGCACTAATAAACCAAAACACCAACAGAAACTAAACGTTTAGCAAATAGCTCGCTAAACAAACAAAACACTATAGTAATATACTCGCAGAGCACTTCCACACGTCCGCGCAGTAAGACGGCTAGCACTCGAATCCCACCACTAGACCAGCTGTAACAGCGAATGAAATTTATTTTGTAATGTATGTCGTTTATACGCATTTCACCTTGATATAATTTGTCTATTGACTTTTTAATGCTTATCGTAGTTGTTATTTTGAGGAATGATAAATGTTCATATGGATTCTATTACGTATTCGTCTATAAATAATATATAAATTATCAGAATTATTCATGATCTTTCATGGAAATTCACTGGTGCATGCGCAGTAGAAACAGAAGAATGCAGTTTATTGATATTAGTCCGAATACTAATTTCTAACAGGCTGTCAGAATTCCTTAATGAAAGCAGTGGTTCCCAACCTGAGGACGCGCAGCTTCCTCCTGGTTAACATGAAGGGGGCGAAAGCTACTGGCAGAAATGAATTGTGAAATATATAAATAAAGCACCACTTATAATGACTCTATAATTTAGATTAACAATTTTATAATGACCGTTTAAAAAATAATACTGAACTAGGAGAGTATGCTAAAGACTTGCTGGAAATAAATATAAATACCTGAGATTATTATTATTATTATTATTATTATTATTATTATTATTATTATTATTATTATTATTATTATTATTATTATTATTATTATTATTGGTCTCCCACTTCTTGGCTGAGATGTGAAATATTCACCACTTTCTTCATACCACTAAATCTATTTCTTCACTGTTTTCTTGTCACAGCCCATACCCCTAGCTATCTGAACGGCAGTTGGTTCCATAGTTAAACGACCTATTATTTCCCCTCGCATAGTAACAGATAGTTCTCTACAGCCTTTAGAGCAAGACATTTTGACAGCCTGTAGAAATTTGCATTGTGATTCGCATTAGTAATGACAGTAAAGTGGATTTTTCTGTTTCTGCTGTGCATCATCAGCATCATTATATCAGAAGTATTCCGCCATTACCAGCGGGTCACTTACCGCGACTAAGAAACTGCCATGCTCTACGATCTTCTGTTAACCTTTCCATCTTCACATACGATTTTTCTGTTTTGATATCGCCAATAGCCTAATTCAGCTTATATATAGTCTAATTAATCCCCTCCCTCCCTTTCCTGCCACCATACTTTCTAGCACATACCTCATGATACAGTTCCTTCTTAACCAATATCCCAACCAGTTTCTCTTCCTCTTCTTAATAATATTTTTCTCCTTCCATTTCTAACACCCTCTCATTCGTTTTCTTCTCGACCCAGCTATTTCTCTCCACTCTTCTCCACGCACTTATTTCGAAAGCCTTCAATTGTTTCTCATCATTTTTGCATAATGTCCATGATTCTGCCTTATAAATACAGTAAAATACAGTACACGAAGCATTTTATGAGTTTTTTTTTTCAATTCTATTGAAGATTCCAAAAAATAGTATTTTCTTCATCCTAAAGGCGTCTTTCGCCATTTCTATCCTTGCTTTTATTTCACGTTCGCATGTCATATCATCACTAATAATACTACTCAGATATCGAAAACTAGTCATTTGTTGTTTTCTTCCGTTCCTACTTCCATATTTGACACCGATCGCTTCGTTTCAATCACCATGGATTTTGTCTTTCTAACATTTATTTTCATCCCATATTCTTCAGAAGCTTTTCTCAAGTTTTCTACATCTTATTAATTTTCTTTTTAGATTCTGCAACAACAATCATATCAACCCCAAACCGTATACACCTCATCATTTTATCTTCTACCGAAATTCCATCTTTATTAGGTAGACTCCTTTCCGCTATCTCTTCTATATAGCTATTAACACTTTTCCTGGCGTCGGCGCGTTAACACGCCGGCGACATTCCAACCTTTCCCTGGCGTCGGCGTGTTTTCACGCTTTGAGATTGTGTTAGATTTAGTTGGGTCTGGCAACATTGCAAAACAGCAGAGGTCGATTGTGCGTACATAATACACTTCGTAAATGTTGTTACTCATGTGTAAGCGTTAAGTGTCTTACTTTGTGTGTGTATAGGCAGACTGATTCATTGTACCGAAAGTAATTTGCGCACACAAATCCCAAATACTTCATCTTCATGGCAAAGAATTGATAGTGTACCACATATTGTTGATTTCAGTGGGGATTCCGGGATCAAAATGGACGCGAAAAGCAAAAGCAGTCTTTTGTCGTATATGAAGGAGTTCTTCGATGATAGTATGGTAAACTACATTACCATGGAAACAAATCGGTATGCTCATCAGTATCTGGATACTCATGATTTGTCTCCCCAGTCTCGGGACCGTAACTATAAACATGTAACAACTAGGGAAATGTGGAAGTATTTGGGAATAGTTTTTATGACTGCAATTGATCAACGACCGGAAATTGAAGACTATTGGTCAACCAGAGCATGCTTTTATACTCCCTGGCATGGTCAACAAATGTCATTACGTCGTTTCCAGCAAATATCAAAATTTTTACATTTTGCCGACAACAATGCTAAACCAAATGATTGTGAAGACAGATTATACAAAGTTCGATATATTCTAGACCATCTGGTGAATAAATTTAGGACTGCATACATTCCCAAAAAGGAGATTTTTATTGATGAGGGTATGATCGCATGGAAGGGTCGCCTAGTCTTCAAGGTGTACATGCTGGACAAACCTAAGTACAGAATAAAAGCATACATGTTATGTAAATCTGCTACAGGGTACATTTGGAATCTAGAGGTGTATACAGGAAAATCAAGACCCATAAAATAACTTGTACTTGATCTCTTAGGATCGCAGTTGTTAGATAAAGGTTACCATCTATATCAGGGCAATTTCTACAACAGCGTAGATCTGAGTGACCTGTTTCTGCAGAGAGATTCATACGTATGTGGTACATTTAGGATGAACAGAGAAGCCCCGAAAGAACTACAACTGGAGGCAAAGAAGCCAAAAAGGGGGGAGTCGACGTGTATGCGAAGAGGACAAGTTCTTATTCATGTGCGGAAAGATAAGCGGGAAGTCAAACTGATTTCTACTATGCATACAGCAAACACGGTTGAAATAGAGAAACCACGACAGAAAGGACAGAAAACCGTAAAACCAGAAATAGTGCGAGACTACAACAAATAAATGGAAGGTGTAGATAAAGCTGATCAGCTTCTAAAATACTATCCATGTTCGCGGAAGACAATCAAGTGGACCAAAAAAATTCGTATTTGTAATTTTTCAAATGACAATACTAAATAGCTTCATTCTATTCAAGAATACAAGACTAGAATAGAAAGTATCAACTAAAGGATCTTATTCAGGATTTAGTGGAGGAAATGGCAGGCCAGATTGAAGAAATTAAAGCTGAGCAGAAGGACATGTGTGAGGAATCAGAAACGGCATCTATTTCAACAGTAACTTCAACTGACCTCGTACCAGAGAGGATAAGAAGACCACCAGCTAAGGATCCATCGAATCGTCTGCAGGGAGGTCTGAAAGTTCACAAAATAATCCACGTCCCACCAAACAAGAAGAAAAAAGGAACTGCAATGCGAAAGTGTCGTGTCTGTGCAAAACACGGTGTTCGCAAAGAAACTAGCGTTATGTGTTCTACTTGCTGTGTAGCTTTGTGCAAAATTCCCTGTTTCCGTGCGTATCACACTAAGACAATATATCAAGTGGGAAGGGGAGGGGAGGGGAGGGGAGGATAGGTGAAAGGATTATATAGAATAGAGGAGAGGGATGGTTAATATGATGTGATGTTGTTCCTCACCAAAATGTATGAATCATATTCATTTATTTTGATGTATCTTGGTATAATACAAGATCTTGGTATAATACAGTAGCTCCTTGACTGAAAGTCTAAAAAATACCCCTAAAACCCAAGATCCAGAAAGGGATATACCCTACTTCTTTTGCTGTAAGAAGTTCCCATTGAAATGTCTGTTCTGATATTGTTTGATATTAGGAAAAGAAAAACATTTCCTCTTTTTGCTTGAAAGAGTGTTCACTTCGTCATTTTAATGAATTAAAGGTAGATTCATTACTCAGTTTTAGAGCTCAAGGGTTAAAGTAACCAAAAATAATTTATCTACGGCCAGATCAAAACAAGAGGCTGCAAACGAGGCAGTTGCCCCGGGCATCGAATGTCTAGTTTCGTCACTGATTTCGCTAAGAATCCCCACAATGCCCCAAATTACCGCAAAAGATCCTGATCTCAGGTAAAAAATTTCCTGAGAGATCTCTATTTACCCTAGGACTATAATCTAGTCAATCATTCTCTTCAGAATAGAACTGCCTTTCAGGTGGTACCATTCACAGGTCTCCATCATGTATCTATGGCGGTAAAATCCCGAAGAAAGGAATTTTTTTTAAATATCTCTTTTTTTCAACTTTTGCCCCTCTGAACTCCCTCCCCTGTTTTAACGCAGAGATCTGAGAAAAATCTGTTAAATACTACTCGGTGGACTGAATGTTTGTGCACAATTTCAATCCTCTAGGTGCAAAAGTAAGCCCACCAAATATATATATATATATATATATATATATATATATATATATATATATATATATATATATATATATATATATATATATGTCGACAATGTCCCATATTCCCGTATACAGAAGGATACTTTGTAAAAATTCCCTGAGACATCCCTAATTACCCTAGGATCATGGTTTGTACATCATTCTCTTCAGAATAGAACTGCCTTTAAGACGGTACCATTTACGTGTCTCCATCATGTATCTGAGGCGTAAAAATAGTGAAAAAGTGCTTTTTGGGGGCTGAAGTCCTTTTTTTTTTTTTTAAGTTTTCCCCTGGACCCCCATTCTGCTAACGCAGAAATCTGAAAAAAATCTGGTAAATACTACTCGGTAGACTGAATGTTTGTGCAAAATTTCAATTTTCTACGTGCAAAAATAAGCCCGCCAAAAATAATGAACATAGGTTTAATAAAAGAAAATAGATTGTTTAAAATTATGACATCATCACCTTTCATGTCTCGACAAAAGAAGGTGTGAAACCATACGTAACGTCTTCTACAATGCCTCTGGACTTGAAAAACAACAACAAAAAATCCGGGCGAAAAAGCTCAAATAGGAGAGTTATAAGGCAATGTATCCTCGTCGCCAAAAGTGCCTTTACATCGCCGTGACGGGTATGTGACCACGCAGTACTCTAAGGAAGGGATGGTTGCATAAGAAATTTTTATTAATTTTGGAGAGTTTTTATTTTGACTAGGGAAATAACGTAGGTATAGGGAGTAAGGGCATAGATTTAAAGCATCAGTGCACTGTCATCTCTGAAAAGATTTGTATTCTCAGTTTTTCAAATCATTGTCTTATATGTTAAGTTAAAAACTGCTAACAACTGCTACTAGCGCTGTTACTCTTCAGGAATTTACTACGACATGTTCGGGCTTGAATTATTTCATTCGCCTCACTGTAATTATTTGAGAATGGAAACTGATTAAGCTGAACATGAATATGTTTCGTTGTCTTAAAGCAAGGGCCGTAATAAATGTAGATAAGGTTCTTATTATTATTATATAAAACACATAAGTATTTATTCCGTGTATAGAATAATATAATACAGTAACTAGGCAACATCATAATCACTAACGCCTGCAGGATTTTTTCCACCGGGAGGGGAGACCGATATAGTGTTTTTCGTTTTATTCCATATATATATTAACAGTCATAATATTTATCATTGATAGCGTATATCGTCTTTCGCCACTGTAGCCTATTAGTCAGAACATTCATCTCCAGATATGATGTCGAAAGAAAAACTAACTTGATATGACAGTAATGTGATTAATTTTACTGCACCCTGGATCGATCTATCTTCGATTTACTCATACTCCCCAGGCCCCCTGCCGCAGGTATTTCAGCTGCTGCGTTATATATATGGTTCCATGTCAAAAGGGCCCGACAAAAGGGCATAGACAGAAAGGCCAGACTCAAAATGGCCCGCGACAAAAGGACCCGAGTCAAAACGGTCCTACTTCGAACGGACCCGGGTTGAAAGTTGCCCCGCTACAAAGGGGCCCGAGCCAAAATGTCCCATGTGAAAAGGGCCCGGGTCGAAACGTCTCCGCAACAAAAGGGCCCAAGTCAAAAGAGCCCGAGTCAAAAGGGACCACGCTACAAAAGAGCAAGACCACAATGGCCCCGCAACAAAAGTGTTCGAGTCAAAAGGTTTCCACAACAAAAGGGCAGGAGTCAAAAGGGCCCGAATGAAAACGACCCTCATCAAAAGGGCCAGGTCAAAAGGGTCCCATGGCAAAAGGGCCCAAGTAAAAAGGGACATGCCTCAAACAAGCCGGGCTGAAAATGAGCCCTGCTACAAAACAGCCCGAGTCTAACGGCCCGGGCTAAAAGGCTTCCGCAACAAAAGGGCCCGATCCAAAATGGGCCGAATCAAACGACGCTCATAAAAAGAGCTCTGGTCAAAAGGGACCCACGACAAAAGGGCTCGAGTCCCAAGAGACCTGCGTCAAACGGGCCAGGGTCAAAATGGGTCCCGCTACAAGAGAGCCCGAGTCAAAATGGCCCTCGTCAAAATTGCCTGGGTCAAAACCTCCGCAACAAAAGGGTTTGAGTCAAAAGACCCGAATCAAAACGTCCCTAATTTAAAGGGTCCGTTTCTATAGAGTCCCACGACAAAATGACCCGAGTCAGAATGCCCCGCGTCAAACGGGCCTGAATCAAAATGCCCCTCATCAAAAGGTTCCCACTACAAAGGGGCTCGAGTCGCAAGGGCTCTGCGTCAAACGGGTCAGAGGGAAAAGGGACCCCGCTACAAAAGGACCCGAGTCCAATGGCCCCCTGTCAAAAGGCCCCGAGTCAAAAGGTCTCCACAACAAAAGGGCCCGAGTTAACATGGGCCGAAACGCGAATCCCCTCATGAAAATGGCCAGGACCAAAAGAGTCCCGCTAGAAAAGAGCCCGAGTCAAAACTTTCCCACGTCAAATGGGCCCGGGTCAAAAGGTCTCCGCAACGAAAGGGCAGAAGTCAAAAGTGGCCCCTCTACAAAGGGCACAAATCAAAACGGACCCGCGAAAAAAGGGCTTGGATCAAACTTCTCCGAAAGAAAAGAGCAGGAGTCAAAAGGGCCTGAATCCAAAGGGCTGCGTCAAAAGAGTCCCACGACAAAAGAGCCCGAGTCAAAAGAGACCTGCCTGAAACGAACCCGGGTCAAAACATGCCCCGCTACAAAAGGGCCCGAGTCAAAATGGCCCTCGTCAAAATTGCCCGGGTCAAAACCTCCGCAACAAAAGGGTTTGAGTCAAAAGACCCGAATCAAAACGCCTTTCATTTAAAGGGCCCGTGTCTATAGAGTCCCATGACAAAATGACCCGAGTCAGAATGCCCCGCGTCAAACGGGCCCGAATCAAAATACCCCTCATCAAAAGGTTCCCACTACAAAGGGGCTCGAGTCGCAAGAGCTCTGCGTCAAACGGACCAGAGTGAAAAGGGACCCCGCTACAAAAGGACCCGAGTCAAATGGCCCTCTGTCAAAAGGGCCTGGGTCAAAAGGTCTACGCAACAAAAGGGCCCGAGTCAAAAGGGGATGAATCAAAACGCTCCTCATGAAAAGTGCGTGGGTCAAAAGAGTCCCACGAGAAAAGGGTCCGAGTCAAAAGGGCCCTGCATTAAACGGACCCGAATCAAAAGGGGACCCGCTACAAATGCCCGAGTCAAAACAGCCCCGCGTCGAAAAGTCCCGGGTCTAAAGGATTCTGTCACAAAAGGGCCAGAGTCAACAAGAAACTGCGTCAAACGGGCCCTGATCGAAAGGAGCACCACTACAATAGGGTACGAGTCAAAACGGCCAGGCGTCAACTGGGCCCGAGTCATAAGGGCCCGCGTCAAAAAGGCACAAGTCAGAAAGACCCCGCGTCAAAAGGGCCCGGTAAATACGGTTCCACGGGTAAAAAGCTTGAGATCAAAGCAAGAGTGGATATCAGGCATACACAAGAGGATTTTGTCCCCTTAGTAAGTTGAAGTGTTTGTGCAAATGTAGGAAATATATCTGTAGTTATTAGTAACAGATAGGAAATTTGAATGGTAATATTAGTTTTGTTTGCTTGTTGATTGTTTTGGAACACTTGCTATCGCTTAAGTCGTTCTCCATGAAAGTTTGCTTGCACTCCCGTCATAGGTGGACTGGGTGTATTACGGCCTAGGCCGCGGTTACCATGGAGGGCCCTCAGACTATAACACCAATTTCTAAAGTAACGTACAATCAGTGGCGCAACCAGCTATGAACTCGGGGGCCCATGCCCTCTCCGAAACAAACCTGGTCTATCTTATACAGCAGCGTTGCAGACAAATTTTGGTGAAATTTCAAAATAGATCAATGCAGAAATGAATATTGAATTATGTAAAGCACTGTACGAAAGGAAGAAATACCCAGTGAAAACGCCTACATTAATTCCTTAGAGTAATAAATGTTAGTAAAGAGTGCGTCATTTTATGCAAAAATAAAAATGTTCAAAATAATTATTATAGCGCAAATTTTAAAACTTGTAACCGTTAATAATAGGGAGTTTGTGAATTGGAATGCTCATTTTAAGGTTTTTTAGCATGTTAATAATAAGGATAACTAAATTGCTTGTAATGAGGAGAATTCAAAATTTCAATTTTGTCCACATCAAGTGGTGCAGCACGTCGTTTGCAGACTACTGTACTGGATATTCTTAGCCCCTCCCGAAATAAAATCCTGGTTGCAAAGTTTAGCTTAAAATTTTGATTTCGCATTAAAACCCCTGTCTTGTACATCATCATTGAGGAACAATAAAAATGAAAGAAATCTTGATGATAGACAGTCGTCCTCGTCTTGGCTTCATGTTTCGTAGCGAAACTCGTTAGTGTCCACTACTGCATTCAATACCTTGTTTCTGCTCCATCATCGTGTCGTACCAACTTGTTGAACTTTCCGTAGTCTGTCATGCCCCTCGTGGCTTGTATCAATCATTTTCTTTCAAACATCCTTTCTTTTGTAGTATTCAGACAGAACACGGCACTGGTTTCAAATAAATTTGCAGCTTCAGGGATCTACTCAGTCGAATTTGTCTTAACCAAATTAAGAGCATAAGTCATGCATTTGGTGTAAATGATTTCAGAATTATCCTTCTCCAGTAATGCTTTAACTCCCTAATAGCAGCCACTGAAGTTAGCAGCTCCATCAAAAGAGCAACTTACAATATCAGACATCAAAACATTTTTCTCACAAAGTACTCTTTTGATTTAATAAAAAGTTACTTGTCTTGTAGTGTCACTGTTTACCACTGGCGTCTCTGGCATATACAATTTGGGGAGGACATCAAAGAAAGTTATTTAAATGGTACTATCTAGCCCAACCTGTTTATTATCTTTAATTCCATTTGTTACATTTCTGCTTACCTTCACGGACCCCGTAAGGCATATCAAGAACTCTGTTAACAGCCTGAATATTATATGACAAATAAATATAATTATTATTATTTATATGTTATTCTGTCGTTAGTAAATAAATTAAATTAGAACAAAATATTGAATATTTTGAACTTCAAAATATTGGGGGGACGCGTCCCCCTCGTCCCCCCGTCAGAGACGCCCAAGCTGTTTACGACAACTGCTAACAGCCGCTCAAGTACTTGACCGTTTATAACGTAGAGAATTACTATATCCAGCTGATTAAGCCCTGAAACATCTTGGATAGAATCAACCATTATGTTGAAAATGCCCGCTTTCTTGACATCTTCCACTGTTTTCTCCTGTTATTTTGTAAACTTTCTGATAGAAAATAAATTTTTAAAAATGCGCTGTTTTACCATTTTTGACTACAAGATGTATGAACATCCATAAAGAACCAATCAGCCTGTGGTTAAATATGAACCCAGCTACAAACCAGGCACCAGTCTTCAACCTTGAAAAGGCCGCAACTACCCAACATTATGAAAAAGAGGTCCCAGGTCCCAACAGCTCAACATGATGAGAAACATGCCTAGGACCGCAACTGCTCAGTGAAATGAAATAAGGGCCCCAACTGCCCAATATAATGAATAAAGGGCCCAGGGCCCTACCTTCTCAATGTAATGAAAGAAGGCCCCAACTGTCCAATATATTGAAAGAAGGGCCCAAGGCCCCAGGTACAAACTAAATCACTGTTTCTGATAATAAAAGACCATAGTGAAATATGGACCTAGCCACAAATCTAGTAACAAAAGGACCCTATTGAAAAAGATAACTTACTGATTGATGGAAAGATGGAAGAGGAGTGTGTGTTGGTAGCATAATAACACTGAGCTACCGAATTATTTAACTCTCTTTTGTTTTAGCTTTTCTTTTTCTTTCTTTCTTTATTCTTTCATCATTGTTTTCTTAGAGGGCCTAGGCCGCGATTGCGACCTAAGGCCTCTGGCCAGTCCGCACCTAACTACCGTCTTTCTGAGTATGTATTCTCGTGACATAGCCCAATCAAACTTTATCTATTGCTGACTTTCCCCTTACTTCTAAAATTCCATTTCTACTCCTGGATCAAAGTATAAAAATACATATTAGTATGAAAAATATTCTGTGGAAAACATTAGTTTAATTTTGCTGTGAGGAGACATATGTGGATCTGTATACAGGGTTACTGAAAAGTATTGGTACAGAACAATAATAACGACATGTCAATTGCATTGATTTGGAGTGTGGTCACTATGGAAGGCATCTTGAATTCCGCCATATTGCATATCACACAATATTGTTTTAAATGTAAAAGGTTATGATTTTACACTTCAATTTAGACTTGAGTATTCCCACAAATGAGAATGTGAATTCATTTTTGACATTTCATCTGTTTGAGACAGGGTGTGCTATGTTTTACATATGTATCAAATAGGGAAAGTATTATGACAGGCTGTAACAAAGAGTCGCATAGACGGAGGAAAAGCAAATTTTACAATTTGGCATTGGTGTATAAACTACGTTAAAAGATTTAGTGCACACCATGGCAGCCATCTTGAATTCCGAATATTGTATACCACACAATATTTTTAAATAGAAAGAGGTATGTGTTGAGTTTTGATTTAGAGTTTAACGTCCCGTTCAGCAGTGATGTATGAAAAGAGGTATGTGTGTCACATATATTGATGCTAGAATCTTCGTACAAACTACATTCATCGTCCATTTCAAAAGCATCGGAGTCTATTATTTCCATAATTTCTCCGGACGAAAATACGCCACTATCATAAGAACCACGACTTGTCGCGGTGGTATTCGTAGGGATGGCCTTTTTCAAAAAATCTGTTTTTCGATTTTCGGAAATGTCATTTCTCGTTTTTTCGTTCGTTTAAAGTTAATGATATCAAGAAATTTCACTAAGTCGCATTTGATTAAACTCAAATGATATTGACGAAAGTTGGTAGGATTGTAAATATTGACAAGCTTGGTATGCATGGAAGCTCATGTAAAATATTATGATGTAGAGACTTTTTGTTCCTGAGTTATTAGCTATCAATGTTAGGTTTGGAATCAGTGAAATCAAGAAATTTTATTAAAGCGCGAAAGATGGAACTCATCCAATTTTTACCAAACTTGGTATGGTGGTAGATCTTGACGAGCTTAGTAGCTATAAAGGTAACCAAAAAAGATCTTTCGCTTTTTCACCCAAGACCTTCAAACATCGATATTTAACCTAAGACATACCTCGAAGATCAAAAATAGTCTCCTTCTGACAACGTTTTGGAAGGCCATGTATTCCATCGCGGTAGAACATGGTGGGCCGTGAATCGAAGAAGGTATCAAGTGCATTTTGCACCTCTACTAGGGATTTGAACTGGCGTCCTCTAAGCTGATTGTCAAAGGAATGGAACAGGTGGTAATCGGACGGTGCAATGTCCGGAGATTATGGCGGATGCAATAGTGTTTCCCATCCAGTGTAGAATGGTGTCCCGGGTCATCCTAGCCACGTGGGGCTTAGCGTTGTCCTGTAACAGGAGGACCCCTTTGCGATTCAGAAGTGCTGGCTCCAGAGTCTTGAGTTTTTTCTTGAACACGGCTCAACTGCTGACAGTACACAGTTGCATTGATGCTCTGACTAGCCTGTAGCTGTATTTTTTCTCAAAATACTGTCCAGAAAAATTGGACTTGAACTTAGTTAAATCAATAAATTTCATTAAAACGCGTTAACCTCATCCGATATTGACCAAAGTTGATATGGTCATAGACTTTAACGAGTCTGGTACGCGTGCGAGCTCAGCATGAAATATTGTGATCCACAGACCCTTGGTTCTCGGTTCTTGAGGGATATAAATTAGAAATAATAATTCACAAAGGTAAACAGTGTAAAATTTATATTTTACAGAATATTAAAAAATAATTATTTACTAATAGTGATTATTAATGTGTTATCGACAATATTGCATTACTGCTGAATCGCCGGACCAATTTGAAAATCGAAAAAATGGAGCAAAATATATTGCATTCGGTTATATTTGGTTGGATTACATTAAGTTACGTTAGATTATGTTATTAGATGCGCAGTTTTACTATACGGATCCATAGTATAAGTAGTAGTAGTAGTAGTAGTAGTAGTAGTAGTAGTAGTAGTAGTAGTGGGAGTAGGGGTAGTGATAGTAGTAGGAACGGGTTAGAAGCCCCACAGGGGTTTGTTGGTTTCTGTTCTCGACATGAAATGGGCAAATTAAAGATTTGCTCAAATTTATCTATACATTTTACAATCTATGGATCCGTATAGTAAAACAAGTGTACCTCTCCGCGAAATAGTCCATCCGCCTCCACATACAGTGCCGCTTACAACATCAAAAACAACTAGCAAATACAATCACTATCTGAGCTTTTGCTATTCCCCTTACCTGACTTTCAATCACTCTTCCTCATAAACTTAAATAAATTCTCCAATTGACCCGGTAAATTTCCGAAAATTTGTCCGGCGATACAGCAGTTAGCCCGACAGTATATTTTATAATGTAAAAAAAAAGACTAACAAATTACCAAATAGAAGGATCCTGTATAAACTGATCGTGATAGTGTCAGGCAACTCTGTAATAAATTCACTTTTAACAATTGATTTTAACAAAATATGAAACATGAAGTGATTATATGTACTGATACTAAAGACTTCTCACTAAGATCCCCCATTCAATTCTCTTATTTTCTCTAACTAATTAAGTCAGTATCAAAAACAATTTGATTCTTTCAAAAATAGGCAATTTAATACTAACAAAATACTATTGAATAATTTATGTTCTAAAGATGATTTATATACGGTAGGACAAAGAACTAAGTATCTGACTATAATAATCTCATCAAACGAGAATTCAAATTTTAAATAGGTGGGTCTTCGTTTTCGTATTAGTTTTTACTGCTACTAACTTCAGTAGAAGAATACTACTAAGATGAAAATTTTTTATTTGGTTGTTTGTTGAAGTTCAGCGTCCCTTTTCAGTATCGAGCAAGACTATAGAAGACGTGGACTTACATTTTAAAGTGGAATCCGAACCACCATAACACGTTCAATGTTTTCCCACTCGGGACCCTGTGCATCAAAGAAATACGCGCTAGCCACTAGACCAATGGCAGGGCTTGAAGTCTTTTCTTGGAATAATGAAATTATATATTTAAAAGAAACGTTTGTCGCTTCCTAGTACTTCTCTCGTGCTATGAGAAAAAAGATTGTAACCAGAGATAGGCCTATAGTAAGTATTTATCACTTTCGGTTGCATTAAACTTAGAGATGGAAACTACCATTGCGGCACAGAATCCATATCAAAAACTGCTTCCGGCTATCGTCTTTTCTTTACTATGAAATCGGAAATGGTCTGGCTAATAGAAAAAGGAAAACAAAAGTAGCTACAGGTTTTTGCCTTTTGAGTACTCATATCTTTTTGGGAATATATACTTGACACAGCATGCTTCTAAATCTACGCCAGACGTGACCTGTACGCATGAAGGTGAAAAATATTCGTGAAAAGTAAACAGAAGAGTCTAGTTGTATGCTTCTGTTTTCTAACAGTCAATTTTGTGTTCAACTGCAGGAACTGACCTTGATACCTACTACTTGACTGAACACCTTGTAACAAGAGGGCAACTATAATTACCCATATGTCTCTTGCAGCTACACAGCGAGCTGTGTGTGTTATGTGTCACTCCCTCTCTGCCCCTGGCTGTGTTCGCGAAAATATTGTATGCTTATCATACTTTGAGGGAAGGGGTAAGACACCCTTGCACACCTTCGGACATAAAATGATCGAAAGACGACCGATGTTAATGTAGAGTTCATAGTTTTAAACAGTAGCGTATACTGGTTTGAAGGCATGGGCTACCACTGACTTTGCATTATTATTATTATTATTATTATTATTAATATTATTATTATTATTATTAATAATAAAAATGGTAATAATAATAAAAGTAATATAATAACAATAATAATAATAATAATAATAATAATAATAATCACAATATGCATAACAATGAAGAAAAGTGGTTGATGTATTTTGTTTAGAGATGCAAGGGCTCGGAAAAAAACCGGCTTTTTTGAAAAAAAAACTCGTTTTTTTCTGCTTCGTTTTTTTGCTTGGGAAATTTTGGGCTTTTTTCAAAATCCTGCTTTAAATTGATAAAGCAGACTTTGTTTCGCTTCTCTATAACACAAAGAGTCATTTAATTAGTGGTTGATGCCGATAATAATATAAAACCTCGAAAATAAACCATGAATTTCGAAAAGATATTTTAAACAATTTTACTTCAACATTTTTACATTATGAATTCCAAAGGATTAACTTATGTATATAATAATAAAAAAATAATCTCCTATATACAAAAGTAAGCAGAGTTGGCAAGAACCATGGTTGTTTCTAAAAATGCCAAAAACCCGTTTTTTGGCGGCAGTTTAAACCAGGCTTTTTTGGGGTTTAAACCAGGTTTTTTGATTTAGATATTTTGCTTTATGTATTTATATTACATATTCACAGAAATAAGTTTGTTTCGCCTTGGTGTTATTATGCCACAACGGGGTTATGCTGGAAGAGGTCCCATAAGCTTAAAGAAGTCCGGTCAGTAAATTTCTTAAGTTGAGAAACTCCCGCCCTAGCCATCGGGAAAATCCCGTCATTATTTTAAATGTAAAACAATAACTGGAAAATCCGTTATTACTTTCCATGTAAAATTTAAAGGTCAACGTATTATAATCAGTGCTAAAACTGAGGTATTAAATTACAAATTTAGTATGTAGATATCATTGAAAGTCCAATCCAAGCTAATGTTGGAAGCTACGTAGGCAATCGATAAATTTTACCAATTTCAATCAATATATTTAAGCAACCTTGGCTTCTTTATAAAACAACAGGCATTTAGGCATGCAGAAATATACAGTTTGCTTTCGTTACGCATCCTTACGAAATACCGAGGTTATCAAGGAGAAGACTTTCGCTTAAACTGACATCCGAACCGCTACTTGGTTTACACATGAGAGAAGGTTTGTGGTTCAACCGAGAATTGAACATGGGACACCTTGATTAAAAGGTGAAAAGGAAATAAGACTAATGCAGATGGTTTGACATGTGGAAACGTCACCATGGAAACGTCACGTGTGGAAACGTCATTTTTGTTCTTTTTTTTTTTGGTTTAAACCGGTTATTTAAAAAAAAACAGCTGCTGTAAACGAGCCAACCCTAAAAGTAAAAACTTCTTTTAAAAAATATACAAATAACTAGCAAAATTGTAGTATTTTTATTTCAAAATATTCCATACCCTCTTTTTGAAACAAAATAAAATTAAAATAAAACATAAGAGAAATACTTAGATTTATATGATACAATTAAAGGGTGCACATCTGGAACTTTTGGTTCTGTATATTCTTGAAATTCTACAGTTAAGTTTTTTATAACCACCATCAAGGGCGCCCATCGGGGGGGGGGGCTCGCCCCTAGAGGAAAATGTATTTCAGAATATCGAAAATTCAATAGAATTTTTACATTAGTTACAGCAAAATTTGAAACTATTTTTGAAACGTTGCTTATACTTGCCCCTCCCTTGGAGACCACAACCTGGGCGCCCTTGACCATCATCACGGTTTACCCAGTCCTCAAGTTTTCTGAATTTTTAACAAGAGGGATTCAACATATTATTACGGAAGACCCCCCCCCCAAAAAAAAGGACTCGGAATATATTTAAGCTAAATACAACTGCACAACAGATATGACTGAGTGGTTGGCTTTTGCGCTTCTATCGGGAAGTCCGGGATTCAACCCAGCATTCGACCATTCTGACAAAGCTTTCCTTCATTCCATCTGTGAATGTAGAAATAGTGCGCGTACTGGCCGACTAGGAGTGTAGGAGTTGTCCGACTTCCTTTCTTACTGTTTTTAAATCGTTATTATTACTAATTACCAGCAGTGACGGTTTTGCGAAGGTTAGGGGATCGGTCTTTCGGACTGAAGCCTTTTCCCCAAAGTTGCGGAATGTCTAAAACGAACGAAATATCTATTAGTTATTCCTTTACTCATAAACTTTAAGCTCCCGTCAAATAAAAATTACGAATGTTTAGAAAAACTAAACATTAGTAGTAAGAAAACCCCTCCCAAAATACTTTTCTAAATTCGCCACTGATTCTCAGTATAAAATGATCTTCAAGGTTGTATCCGGAAGATTATTGCTAAACATATAAACGAAAAGAAATATTAGTTATGCCTGTACTCATAAACTTCAAGCACCTCCCAAATAAAATTAGGACTTCTTAGAAAACGAAACAATCAGAGAAACCCCTCCCAAAGTACTTTTCTAAATCCGCTACTGATTATTTGTATAAATTGGTATTCAAGGTTGTATCTGGAAAATTATTGGTAAATCATTGCACAACTACAGTATAACAGAAATGTGGAAGTACGGTTTGACGAACATATTGAAAAACGTATGCTTTGACGGACATATAGAAAAACGTAAGTTTAACTTTTGTGCTAGAAGCTCGAGTACTAAGCTCTTAAAAATGAAACACGGATGACAAACTAAAAAGATCTAGAAGAAAAAAAAATATCGATAACTCAAAAGTTAAAATAAAGTTAAATAGCCTGTAAAATTGCCCTCAAATACTATATCCTTCATGTTAACTTTAATTCGTAAAACATGTGCTCCATCCATCTTGATGGTGAATTAAAGAGCTAAATATGGCATTTAGGTCATGGAATTGTTATCTAACTATAGAATATACTATAAGAAAGCTATTTGGATAGAAAAATCATGAAAATGAAAAAGCCAAAATTTCCAAAATTCTCGTTTTTTCCCAAAAAAGTCGGCTTTTTATGTGAAAAAAAACATCGATTCAAAAAAGCCGACTTTTTGCATCTCTAATTTTGTTTGATCTTTAGTTTTGAGACCGTTAGTGCGTTTGCATACGGCAACGATAATATCGGTGGAACCACCGATAATGTCGGCGGTGAAATCGACTTCAATGTATTCAAATCGTAGCTTGCACACGCCACCGATATTATCGGCCGATCCTCCGACACGCAGATGCTGTCGGCCAAGCCCCCGATACTGTCGGCGGTATCGCCGACACCGATTTTGTCGGGGGTAATGTTTTCTTATGATTGGATGCACACGCCACCGATTATGTTGGCCGGCCAGCGGGTTAGATGAAGAGAGTGAGTGACAAGGCGCTGTGTATTTTTGTTTCGTTTCTTGTTTTTGGAATTTTGTTGTTTCCATTTTTTCTATTACAATTGTATATTATTATTATTATTATTATTATTATTATTATTATTATTATTATTATTATTATTATTATTATTATCTTGTCCTATAAACAACTTCGGAACAGCTTACTATTTTCTTACAGTCTCTGTTTTGGAGTAGCTAATTCTCTTTATTACATAAATATAAAATGTGGGAAGTCTGAAGAGTACTGGTTTCCCTCTAAATAGCTATTACCAAATAGAATATTGAAAATTTAGATAACCAATTTCTTGATTATTTTCCTCTCCTTTTTTAATTTTTGTTCTTTCTCTCTCTCACACACACACACACTCTTTGATGGTATATTTTTTTAAATTTATTAATGCTTTTAAATTTTAATACATTCTGGAAATTAACTTAAGCGTAATTTTCAAAGTTTGATCCACTGTGAACATAAGCATATGGAAAAAATCCTGATTATTATTACTTTCTTTTATTTTCATCAGAATTGTGTGCAGATCACTTTTCCCGGTTCCACTCAATAAGCAATGATTTATATATTGTTATATTTGTTGACAAGTCAAAGTAGAATTATTATTATTATTTTGAAACGAAACCAGCACAATCAAACACTCTTTTCAAAGCTCCAAGGACAAGTTACTCATTTGGCATTTTCTTGATTGTGATCTCAACAATAGGGATGTGACTTCATGGTTCACTTGTTGCAGATTTTTCCTCTCATTTCCAAAACTATCCCAACCCCCCCCCTTTTTAAAAATAATTTGTGGAATGGCAATTGAAAACAAAGACCAAAGCTATGTATCCAAGTTTTCCCTCTCCTTTTTGTATCGGGATCGACCCCCTGATAGAGTTCTGCAGTTTAGCTACAGTGACTGAATGAAAAGGTTGTGTATTATTGCATTCGTATCTTTCTAGTTTTGCTTAGATTTTTAGAGATGGCAGGAATTTTTTCATTTGATATTTTAACCCTTATTGAACTTGTGGAATGTAGACCTTGCATATGGGATAATATAACAGACTCTTTCAAGGACAAAATTGAAACGCAAAAAGCATGGCGAAAAGTTTATGCAAGACTTGCCCAGGATTTTGAGCTTATGGACAAAAAGAAACGAGAAACGACAGGTATGTATGCAACAGCGCAAATCTGTCTTCAACATTGGGGGGGGGGGGGGGTAAGATGATCCCCATATTATATATATAGCAATGTTCAAACTATTTCTGTAGTCGAGAAACAATGCTGTGGAGGATCAGGGGAGCAGAGTTGTCTTCAACATTGGGAGGCGGGCAGATTTGAGGCTTATTCTGAGTGGACATTAATTTCATCTCATTTTCCTTTCTGGCGATCGGACACAATCAAATTTCTCTCCCAAATTGGATTATTGTGAGGGACAATCTCCCCAGTTCCAAGATTGGAGGGGACATGTCCCCTTCATCCCGCCGGGATTTGGGCCAGTGTATGTATGGAGCAATGTAAAACAGAATTACTAATTTGAATCATATCATTTAATTTACTATGACATTAATGTTAATTGCATGGAAAACAAAATAATATACATACAATATGTAACAATGTTCCAACAAAAATTAAAACTAATATAGTTTGCAATGTACAGCAGCATCAATTCTCATTGAAACGAAAATAATATGTTTACAGCATCTATTTAAAACGGCACTGTTAAATCTAAACATGTTTAGGCATAGGACTATTTTTTCTAAGTTTTGTACCGTCCTCCACACCTCTTCACAACAGTTTTTGTAGTCCTTTTAAAAAAGAATTTTCCCAATTATTATTTTTTTTATTTGTTTTCATATATGGAGAAGATTTTTGTGTGTCGCTTACTTCGCTCATCACCGGCAACGATATTGTCGGAGCTTCCACCGATATTGTCGGCGACGTGTGCGAAGTACGCCGACACCGACATCGATATTATCGGGGCTTCCTCCGATTTTGTCGGTATCGTGTGCAAACACGTTTAATGTTTTCCACCATAAATGAAATTCCACCATACATTTGCGCAGTTAATTTCTTGTGGATTGCGTTCGTAAAATGTTAATTTTTACCAATGTCACTTCCCTCAAGAGTCGCCTCTGTTACTGACGTTGGTTGTCATTCCGTACCAGTCTACACAAAAATTCTGCAGACATCATTATAATTGTTATGTTTATTATCCCTATCTAAATCTAAAATTTTTGCATTGTGTTAACAAACGATTCTCGGGCACTTTTGTTGCGGAGACCTTTCGACCCTGGCCCTTTTAATGAGGGGCGTTTTGATTCGGGCCTTCTGGCTCGGGCCTTTTTTGAGGAAACATTTCGACCCGGGCCCTTTTGACGCGGGCCCGTTTGACTCCGGGTTTATTTGACCAGGGTCCGTTTGACGCACGGCCTTTTGACTCGGGTCTCTTTGTCGTGAAACCCTTTTGACACGGGTTCTTTTTATGAGGGGCGGTTTGATTCGGCCCCTTTTGACTCCAGCCCTTTAAACCCGCGACCTTTTGACGCACGGCCGTTTGGCTCGGGCACTTTTGTTGGGGGACCCCTTTGGACTCGGCCCCTTTTTATGAGGGGCGTTATGATTCGAGCCCTTTTGTTGTGGAGACCTTTTGAACCGATCCCTTTTCATGTGAGGCCGACTTCACTAGGGCCCTTTTGTAGCGGGGCCCATTTCGACCCAGGCCCGTTTAATGCAGAGCCTTTTGACTCGGAACCATTTGCCGTGGGACTCTTTTGATTATAGCGCTTTTGATGAGGGGCGTTTTGATTCGGGCCTTCCGGCTCAGGCCCTTTTGTTGAGGAGACCTTTCGACTCGGGCCCTTTTGACGTGAGGCCGTTTGACTCCGGCTTTATTTGACCCGGGTCCGTTTGACGCAGGGCCTTTTAACTCAGGTAACTTTGTCGTGGAACCCTTTTGACCCGGGCTCTTTTTATAAGGTGCGTTTTGATTTGGCCCCTTTTGACTAGGGCCTTTTTAACCGTTTGACGTGCGGCCGTTTGACTCGGGCCCTTTTGTAGCGAAGACCCTTTTGACTCTGCTCCTTTTTATGAAGGGCGTTTTGATTCGGGCCGCTTTTACTCGGACCCTTTTGTAGCGGAGCCCCTTTTGACCCGAGCTCATTTGACGCAGAGCCATTTGACTCGGATCCTTTTCTCGTGGGCTCCTTTTGACTATGGCTCTTTTTATGAGGGGCGTTTTGATTCGGCCACTTTTGATTCGGTCCTTTTTGACGCAGGGTCGTTTGACTCTGGCTCTTTTGTAGCGAAGTCCCTTTTGACTCGAGCCCTTTTTATGAAAGTCGTTTTGATCGGGGCCCTTTGACTCGGGCCCTTTTGTTGCGGAGACCTTTCGACCGGGATCCTTTTTATGAGGGGCGTTTTGATTCTGGCCCTTTTGACCCGAGCCTGTTTGACGCAGGGCCTTTCGACTCGGGCCCTTTTGTTGCGGAGATCTTTTGACTCGGGCCCCTTTGACGCAGAGCCCTTTTTGACTTGGGTCTTTCTGCCTTTGCCCTTCTGTCTGGCTCTTCTGACATGGAACCATATATATAACGCAGCAGCTGAAATACCTGGGGCAGGGGGCCTGGGGAGTATGAGTAAATCGATGATCGATCGATCCAAGGCGCAGTAAAATTAGTTACACCACTGTTCATTCTCTCTATTTCTTTCTATTCTCTCGACATCATGTCTGGAGATGAATGTTCTGAATAATAGGCTACAGTGGCGAAAGACGATCAATGATACGCTATCAATGATAAATGTTATGACTGTTAACTTAATATATATAGGGAATAAAACGAAAAATGTATATCTGACTTCCCCCCTCCCGTTGGAAAAAATCCTGCGGGCGTTAGTGATTATGATGTTGCTTAGTTACTGTATTATATTGTTCTTTACACGAAATAAATACTTATGTGTTTTATATAATAATGAGAACCTTATTTACATTTATTACGGCCCTTGCCTTACGAGAAACATATTCACGTTCAGCTTAATCAGTTTCCATTCTCAAATAATTACAGTGAGACGAATGAAACAATTCAAGCCCGAACATGTCGTAGTAAATTCCTGGAGAGTAACAGCGCTAGTAGCAGTTGTTAGCAGTTTGTAACTTAACATATAAGACAATGATTTGAACTGAGAATACAAATCTTTTCAGAGATGACAGTGCACTGATGCTTTAAATCTATGCCCTTACTCCCTATACCTACGTTATTTCCCTAGTCAAAATAAAAACTCTTCAAAATTAATAAAAATTTCTTATGCAACCATCCCTTCCTTAGAGTACTGCGTGGTCACATAGCCGTCACGGCGATGTAAAGGCACTTTTGGCGACGAGGATACCATGAAACACCTGTATGGTACAGCCACGAACATTTGGAAGTGGAGGTTGGAGATATAAGAAATTATAGGTTTTTACAGTAGCAGCATAGTTTCACTGTATGTCTGGTAGTTGTGCATCCAACATGACAGCAAATACATGCCCGAAAACATAACATGCCAGGATATTTCTCCACTTGGAGGAAAAAGTATTACTATCTGAGAGCATCACTTAGAGAAACAACCACGAGATAAATCTACAGAAATTCCATTTACTTTAAGATCAAAGAGATAGGAATTAATGCAAAGGAAACGAAAACAATAATACGCATCATGCAGAGACCGAAAAAGTATGGAAAGCTAAACAAAATGAGAAAAGAAGGAAAGAGGGAAAGGAAAGAGCAAAAGACATGGGAATAAATTATTTTTTAACACTTAAGGATAAACAGTGTCCGTCTTTCCCCCTGACCCCATCGTGGGTTTTCTCCCTTCATAGGATAAATCTCTTTCAGTATCAAACGCGAACATAATTTATAGTGTTTAATTCCTTGAAAAAATGTAATTCAGTCTAGGCTGAGACTCGAACACAGTAGAACGACAGTCACACACGATACCCACTTATCTACACAGGAACTATCAATATACCAGAAATTACACGTGCTGTTATCAAACGTGTTAAATCAGCCATTGTCGGTGAGTTACCCCAGTTACACTTGAAGTTTGAATTTTAGTATTTATGGCCTTTAGCCATCTACGGCTACAGGCCCCATGTTTTCATTAAAAGCATTTGTTCTGTACATTAAAATCAAGAATAAATTAATCTATTATGAATTAATCTCCTGGGTGCACCAACACACACACAAACACACACACACACACACACACATATATATATATATATATATATATATATATATATATATATATATATATATATATATCGGATTGATTAATGATTAAATGAGTTATTTCGTAAATCTACGAAACGGGTCTTGGAGGAGGTCGTCGCAACAGTAATGACATCTCGTAGCGTTGTTACGTAACGCAATATAAAGCTTCAAAGCCAGAAGTTAAAAATTCTGCCGTGGCTAAGTCGGTAGGATTTCTGCTTCTTAAGTGGAGCAACGCGGGTTCAAATTTCGGTTGGTTCACTTTGATTTTTCTTTCTCTCAAAATGCATTCCTATATGTTTGTATTTGTCGCTAATAATTGCTTTATTGCATTTTTTGTAGATTAACTTAAATTAGTGGAGGTTAAGTAAAGTCAGAAAGGTTAACATAAATATATGACTGCGTTATACGTGTGTGCAGTCCAGAGATGGAGTGAGTCAGTGGGTCAATTGGGTCAAGATTTGTAAATGGATCGTGGGTCAACAAGATGTGACTCACTGCGACACTTAACCGATTGTGACTCACTCTGACCCAAAAGCCCATTCTGACACACTCTGACTCACCAACCCATTCTGCTCAGTGTATTGTAGACAGCTTCTTCTGAGCACTGGTGAATTTGTCTACCTTTTACTTTGAAGGCCTCCCTTTTTCTTCTTTTTTCATTTGTTTCTATTGAAGAAAGAACTTCAGGCACTCTTGCAGAACTTCAGGTAATTGATCATATTTGGAATTGTAGTAACAGCAATAGGACTTACGTCTTGACTTTTCAAACACATCCTGAGAGTTTTTAGAGGAGCTGACTGCTGAAAAAATGTGAATCACCTATAATGTATTAACTATTATATAAAAAAATGAATATAACTATGTGTGAGTGATCATCATGATCAAATTGCAGAGTCAACTGAAATGACATTTGGCATATAAATAAAGTGGGTCCCGGTGGGTGGTGGGTCTCAGTGGGTCACGTTCTGTTGAACCGTGGCCCACTGACCCGCTCCATCTCTGGACTACACATACGAATAAAGCAATCATATATATGTGTTTTAATCTTCCTGACTTTACTTAGCCTCCACTAATTTAAGATAATTTACAAAAATGCAAGAAATCAATTGTTAATAACATGTATAAACATATAGAAATGTATTTTGAAAGAAAAAGTAATCGGTGTACTCGAGACTCGAACCGGCGCTGCCCGCTCAACAGGCAGACACCTTACCGACTTATCTACGCCACAACTTGTTACTTCTCGTTTTGAAGCTTTATTTATATTGCGTGTGTTACGTAACAACGCCACGAGATGTCATTACTGTTGTAATGTACCATTACCGTTGAAAGTAATGGCAACTTTTTTTTACGCACCCTGTACCTAGTAAATTTTTTTATCCGATTTCGGTTTAGTTACACAATTTATTTACTCTCTTTACTTCAAATTAAATGTAATGAATCGAAAGGTTTCATTAGTAACCATATTCCCACTGAATAATATATTTATTTATATTTTGATTAAGTGTAAATCCCATTTTCGCATATACAAGTTGAATAGTAACAAGGTTTATCAGGCCGACGTCATACCAAAAAATAATTCCGTTATTGGATATAAATTTTCTTAATTTCAGACCAATGTAGAATTCAGTCAGGTACCTAATCTTTCCCTCACCCCCTCTCACTAGTCCATAGTCACTTTCAGATCCGGTTATATCTGGATTTGCCAAATTTCTATTTGTTTTGTAATTTCCGCGGATAAAGGTTTCGTCCTGATTGGTGGAATTTTCCAACCCTTGTCGTTTTCGGCGCAATGTTATTATATTAATCGAAGACACATTAAGAGGAACACCACTGTTCATCCATTGTTCAATTTCCGCTTAAAAGGACGGACATTTTCATTAAATCCAGGTAAAATTTAATGTAATTTAATAGTTAAAGACTGACAATGATTTAGGAGCTGACAAACTTCCATTTTTCGTCAAGTGAACTGTAAAATAAAGGAGAAATAAGAACAAGCTTTTCAGACGCCATATTGCTCATCATCCAAGCCGAAGCATAGACAGTTTATAAAAGTGATTTTACTTTCGTTTTTTTTCAAACAGTAAAACTCAGTTAGGGATTAGGGAAATACGACCTGGTTTCGTACATTCTATAGTGTACATTGTAAATGTGATTTCTTTTTTTTAAATCAGTAATTGCATGTACACAGTAGGTTTCATAGTTGCAATGTTAACTTTCGGAATGGCAGCTTAATTTAACAAAAAGGGGCTCCTATTTCTCTTTCCAAATTGAACCATTTCTAGCGGGGGAATGGGTTAGTTATTGTTTGTTTTAGGGCCTTTTCCCCTCTCAGGGGAAGGGTCTCTCAATAAACCTCGTTAAGGTGCTCCCAGGGCATCAATCTTTAGTAATCATTTAGTAAACAATTGGTCAGGTCAATTGGACCTAGGGTTAACTCTTCTCATTTTGCCCCATAAAGTTTAATAGAACCAACTCTATATGCCAACAAGGGAGTACTTTTCCTCAATACGCATGTAATTAAATGGTGCTTGTGTAGTTAGTTTTTATGTGTAGTATTTATAGTGCTGTGTGTAGTTAGTAGTTCTGAGTGAGTGTGTGATTTCTACGGTTAGGACAGTGTAGTTCACATGCATTAGTTTAATACCATTTGTCTAACTCAAAGCACACTAAACGAGAGTAAATATTAGATTTCTGATTAATAAGTACAAGTATATATTTCAGTACACGGTAAATTATGTCTCCACTACAGCGCCATCGCGTTCGTTTTCTGTAATCAGTCGTTTGTTGACATTACGACATCGCATGACTTAGTGATCTAGATTGTTTGATTTTGGCCATTTATTCTCAAATTACATCCCGTGGACATGGTTTTCGGTTCAGATGAGTATACATTCATATAAGATAGCATGAGATCTTACTGTACTGAAAATTACAGCTTGCTAGGTCAAGCAGCAATCGAAATATCCACTGAAATAAAGAATGCCTATTTTCTTAATAGAGGTAAAGTCCATGTGCTGCTACTATTTGTTTCAAAATGTAGTTTTAAATTCTCTTTTCCCGTGGCTGTAGAAAATTTCCATTGTTGCTTTAGTTTTATCAGCAAATCAGAAATAAATTAATCGTTGACAATTTAACTTTCAGTAAATACACGTATGATTTTTTTTAACTACGAGGTAAATACAATTTGGGTGCTTCGAAACAAAGAGTCCGTGGTTCGATGAATGTTATCATGTAGTAGTTTGAGCGTGATAGATTGTGATTATTATATATTTATTAGTGTGTAATATAAATATGTGTATGGCCTGCGTGTAAAATGTATGAAATAGGGTGTCTGTAAAATATTACTTCGCGCGAAAATGAGTAAATAATGAATGAATGTAATGATATATTAATAATATGATATAAAATATGAATGAGATGGTATGACACCTATATTTAAATGGATAGGCCTAGTGTATATTATATACTGAGAATATGTTTACTAAAAATCTCTCGCGTTTTTGACTTCTACACCAGTACATTCATCCAACCGAGTTTGCTATTTGGATAGTAAAGTGTAGTTGGGAATTGTATGTTACTTCGCATTTAAGTACCTCATACTAACAGCCCCGGATCTTAAGCCTTTCAACAGATAGGGTAGCATCATGTGGGAATTACTTCTAAAGGTTGACAGAAATGATAATTAAGAAAACTAACTGCTATATCCTGTGATCATCGAAAAGTACAAGTTCGGTCATTTGTACCTTTAACATTCATTGACTCTCCGAGATTTTTTTTCGTTGCTTACCCTATTTATTATGCAGTGTTCATACAACTCAGTTCGGACTATCCGATTAAATCAACCACTGCTAAATTAATATTTAAGTCAATCGCGTACCCGGACGTCGACCCATGACCCTCTTAAGTATTTTCGTTTCTTTTCTCAGTTTAATTAGTTGATGGAAATTAACGACGTCCCAGACTTTGGCATGTCTGCGCAGGGTAGCCATCGGTGATGTTTGGTCACTGAAATCACCGATCCAAAATTCAGTTTATTTACTTTTTTTATTTTGGCAAATTACTAATTAGGGACATCTTAGCTATTTTTCCCCTCTAATTTCATCACTATTCTGGATTCTTTTACTTTCCGAGAGGTCGGATGATTTTTTTCCTTTTTGAAATTCTAAATTAGCGCCTTCTCTAACCTTCCGCTGGATTCCGGGATCTGCAAGGGCGTTGACCGGATACAGTGAGTGGTGGGATTTCCCTAAAGCCTTTGTCTTTCCGAAAATCCCATCGAGGACACAGACTCGTCTCGACTTTGCAGATATCTTTTTTCGGCTATTTATTTGGTAAGCCGAACCCCTTTTGGCATAAAAGAGAATATTTGGTTATAGTATGTTGTATACGCAAATTCGTCCACTTATCTTTTGTAGTTGTAGTGTTCTGTCTCCTCTCTTTTTACCTATCCTTCTTCTATTCCTTCTATAAAGTTTTTTTTATTTTTTCAATCTTCCCCCCCCCCCCCCGGCTTTGAAACTCATGAAAACATACAATATTCATATCACTTATTTCGATCGTATGTACTAACTGAGACATCGAGGGATACAATTCGTGGGGGTGTTTCAGCACAACTCAGGACCATTTTCGCGATATTCAACCCACCATGGGAAGGGGCTGACGAGAATGTACACTATGCTTTCAGATTCCTATAAACTTACTTGTTATTCATTGATCGTACAACTTATACCCGCTGATTACTGATTTCTGGTTTTCTTTCTATTGATTGGTTATATGGTGTATGTATTAGTAGTTTGGGCCCACTAGTTTCGAATAACATTGATTTTTTTCTTTCTCTGTATATACATCTATATATGTACTTACATATTTTGAAAGTTACGTGCCTGCTCTATTTGTTGTATTTCCACCTCTTATGTCAACTTATTAAATAACACCAATTATTTCTTTATACGCGGATCTTAGTAAATTGAGAATTATTATTAATTATCGGGTTTATACATATACATTTCAATGTTGCAACCTTATGAAAAGAAAAAGAATTTTGTTAGTCAGGGTTTTTGTTTTGTCTTTGAGCCAATAAAATGTGAATGTTTATCGAATATAAAAAGGTTATGTAGAATTTAAACGTCGACGAAATACTGAGATTGATATTAGAGTGAAATTGATTATATTGAGGAATATGAATAAATATATATATGAGTATGTATGTAAAGGGCTCGGTATTTACCCTGGTTGTTTTAGGTTGCCATAGATTTTTGACACCCGACACTGACCAACTATTTGTGATATAAAGTATTACCGCGTAAATTGTAATAAATGACACCTTATTGAGTTGTTATTGATGTTTGTGACTATTAAAGTTGAATATCATGTTAAATACTGCATGTAAATAGAACAAGTAGCAGGTCGTAAGAAAAGTAAAAATAGCCCTAATCCTTATCCAAATTTATTTTGCGAGATCATAGTGAACTCAGTAAACTACGAAACAGTGCGCCCCACCATCGAATCCTTCTATCAGTAATCTATGAAACAAATCCTCCCCTACGACTGGAAACATAACTATTTGGCTTTCGTCAGTTCAGTGACTACAATCTCTTGACTCCACGATCTATACTGGAAATAAAAATTTAGTGATCTTAAGTTGAACTGATTTTGGTTATTAATTTAGTAATGTGAATACAGGACCTAGATAGGTCCAAAGACATAGCTCCATTTAGATATAGTATAATGGAAATAAGTTCTCAACGTCTGTGACTGGATCCGATAATATTTTTTTTAAATCTTAATAAATTTTGAAATTTTATATCAAGTGCGTCAAGTGACGAAATGAGAAATTTATATATATATAATACGAAGGAACTAAATTTTTTGTCTGTCGTTAAGACAAACGATTAAATACTCTCATGGACACCAATCATAGTGAATAAAGAGAGTTGAAAAAGGAGTTATTATCGACGTGAGAACAAAGACTCATAAAATTGTCCAAATTTCTCCTCTTGGGACAGAGACTCAATAAAATGCTACTAAAGTGTTTTTTTTAAAGAATGATTAACCAATTATATTTTTTTTACAATGATATGTATTCATTGCACTGAATCCTAAATATGTTGGCCTTTGAATTTTCTTTTTCTTTTCTTTTATTTTTTGTCTTTCGTCTTTTGTCGAATATTATTTTTTTTAATGTAATCCAACTTTTAATATCTCTAGAAAGAGAAATGTGTTATTTGATATTGTTGAAAGTAGCAGATTTCTGTGCATGCTTATGAAACGTTTTTTTTTCTCATGTATCAAATTTTTCCTGTTATGTCAAACTAAGCTTTCTTTTATTGAAATGTAATAAATGTCTATAGAAATGTAGTTAGGTTAGTTTAATTCAGCTAAATGTAACCTGAAGTATACACTGTCCTGTATGAATGTGAGTGTGAGTGAAATGTAGGTTTAGTATCAAGTGCACCGATTCTTTTGATATATATATGCGTGAGTTACTATAGTTAATGGTAGTTGTCAATTAAAGTCGTTGAATGTCAATACTAACTTAATTTAAGTTGGCTCTATGAAGGAAGCAAAAAGGACTGAAGTAACCTGAACGAACGATCATCATGGGAGAACTTGGAGAGTCAGAATCTTCGACAAACGTGTGTTGCTCTGATTTTTTTTTTTTTTTTTTTTTGTGGTCGATTCTAACATGCCATCAACTTCGTCGTTTATTTTTCAAATATTGGATATTAGTCTAGAACTTCTGGAAATATTGAATAAACGGTTAAATTAAACTTTCTCATCTATCTCAGAGCTAGATTGGGATAATTCGGTAGTTGGGGTTAAATGGATCTAGGCCTGGGATGTATGGGTTAACATGTGTCTACCTTTGATCACCTTAATACCAAACATTCACCCAATAGCTATTGGAAATGATCCCAATTCGATAATTATTCACTTTCCTTTACAATATTTCTAAAAAAAATATCCAGTAACAGTTCCCCCTTTTTTCTTCTTACTTTCTCTATTTTTCTTCTCTTCTTATCCCAACTTTCTCTTCTCTTCTTTACTTCTTCTTCTATTTTAATAAAACTGAAAAGGGGGTCATGACTGGGAATTCCATATATAATAAACACGGTCATGTATTTATTTTACCGGTATTTTCTTCAGAAGTCCGATAAAAAGTTTTCTCATTTCGATTGAATCTAGTATGTTCGAAATTAAGAAATGGATAATATATTCCAATATAATTAGACATAAGCCTATAGTTTCATGAATATCCCCCCCCCACCAGGGGCGAAGGGTTCCCACTCACGATTTATTCCATGCATCTCATATTTTACAGAGCTTTCTTTCTTTCTTTCTTTTTCCTTTTCCCCCTTTTTCTGTTTTACTGTTGCGACGACCTCCTTCAAGACTCGTTTCGTAAATTTACGAAATAACTCATTTAATCCTTAATCAATCCGATAATATATATATATACACGATGTATGTGTGTGTGTGTTGATTGTGTGTGTATTGGTGCACCCAGGAGATTAATTCATAATAGATTAATTTATTCTTGATTTTAATCTACAGAACAAATGATTTTAATGAAAACGTGGGGCCTGTTGCCGTAGATGGCTAAAGGCCATAAATAAAATTCAAACTTCAAGTGTAACTGGGGTAACTCACTGACAATGGCTGATTTAACACGTTTGATAACAGCGCGTGTAATGTCTGATATATTGATAGAGCCTGTGTGGATAAGTGGGTACCTTGTGTGACTGTCGTTCTAAAGATTCTGTGTTTGAGTCTCAGCCTAGACTGAATTACATTTTTTCAAGGAATTAAACACTATAAATGATGTTCGCGTTTGACAATGAAAGAGATTTATCCTATGAAGGGAGAAAAACCAAGACAATACAGAGGTAATGGGTAAGGTAATGTTTATCCTTAAGTGTTAAAATCTAATTTATTCCCATGTCTTTTGCGCTTTTCTTTTCCTCTTTCTTTTCTTATTTTGTTTAACTTTCCATACTTTTTCGGTCTTTGCATGATGCGTATTATTCTTTTCGTTTCCTTTGCATTAGTTCCTATCTCTTTGAACTTAACGTGAATGGAATTTCTGCAGATTTATCTCGTGGTTGTTTCTCAGATAGTAATACTTTTTCCTCCATTGGAGAAATATCCTGGCATGTTATGTTTTCAGGCATGTATTTGCTGTCATGTTGGTTGTACAACTATCAGACATACAGTGAAACTATGCTGCTACTGGAAAAAGCTATAATTTCTTATATATCCAACCTCCACTTTCTAATGTTCGTGACTGTACAAATTGTACTATAAGATCCCGAAAAGGATATACGTGGATTTTTTTCATTCTTTCCTTTGTTCACTTCCATTAGTTGAGACGTGAATTGACGTGAATTTGACGTGAATTCAAATACACAAATATTCATACCCACACCGAATGACCAAAGCCCAGCGGTAGAACATCAACTTGAGATTCGAAAGATTGTGCGATCGATTCCTCGTGGGTAAATATTTGACTGAGGAGTTTACAAAGATTCTTCCTCGGTGTCACTAGGGAAATTTTTATGGTCCTATTAACCCATTTCCCTCATTTTTATCCCCTGAGCCTCGGATGTTTCAAAGCCGTAAAATAAATTCTAATGTAGTTGAAATAACTTAGCGCTACTATCCTGTAGTCGATGCTAAATTAATACTGTTAGTTTTGAGATTATACCTGAAGGAGGGGTATTAATTAGTATATCCTATTGAAAATTCATGTCACCACTGATTTAATGTTCTGCATAACTCCTACAACGTAACTTTGTCAGAGGTGCTTAATGCTTAATTTTCTCAGAAATGCACATTTTGACGAAGAATAAAAATCTGTTATAAAAGCTGGTATTCGCTGACTGAACTTCCCGAATGGAATATCTGTGGACCAGTCCCACGAACTCCTGTTATCTCTCTGATTACTAAATATCAGATAACGGGATGATACAACATGGTCACGGGAGTAACTACCACTTTTACACAAAATAACACTACTGCCGCGACCAAGTGTAATATTTTACTGCAGTGCATGTTATTTGTAAGTAAGCATTTCTTATTTTAGTTTGACTTTCAACATCGAAGCGAATGAGAATGCCGACTGATTTTGCTTTTTTTCTGGTTCTTTGCCGAAAACAAAGAAGATAACCAGATAAGTGACAGAGGTTAAAAGGAACGTTCAGATGGTGAGGTCTATGCATGCACCTTACAGATTTAGATGAATTAGGTCCTGCTGTACTACAACCAAAAACGAGTGTGGAGCTCTTTAGTACTCGGAGCGCAGACTACGTATTGCAACATACGTTATTCTGCACTTGGTAACCGTTGTCGAGAGATGTTCCGGTAGTAGTTTCACTTGTGGCCACTATCAACTCACCGTTTGTCGACCTATAGCGGTATCAGTCTGTGTGGGAGGCCACTAGGAGCGCCAAGAATTTGAGGAAGGGGGCCTGGCACCCCTTGGCTCCGCCACTGGTGCCAGCGTTTCTACATGACAATAGTGAATAGCAAATAGCTTAGGTTAGTTCAGGTTAGATTTGGTTTAGTTCACCTACAGAGGTTTGGCACGGTTGGACTTGTCGGAAATTAATCTAAAAAATAAACAAATATATTGGTGTTGTTGGGGCTTAGTAAAGTGTGTCGTAGGTCAAGAAAATTGAGAATCACTGTCTTGATTATTCACTTCAATTAATCATCAATCTCCTTTAACCTGAAGTACACAGCCACAAAAGTAATTTCCCCCCTAAGAACTCTAATTCCATTACTTAGAGTCCAGGTAATTTGCAGTTGTGAGAACGCCTAGACAGATGCAACCCAACTTACACGTAACTTTTCTCGGCACTAACAGCAGTTGGTAGCCCTGATCCAGGTGTTTATGCGAGTAAAATTGTAAAGTAGGTGACTAACGAAACAGTTCTCCATTCTAAGATCAATCTCTCTGGTTCAGAGCGTGTTGTCCAATGAACATCATATGTTAATCTCAATATTACTGTGTATGTAATGTATTTTTTCATTATATACTGTATAATCAAAGAAATAAAAACACTGATCACATATGAATCAGAAAAATGCTTGAAAGTAGCTGAAAATATCAAATCTAGAACAACTGCTGGAAATAACTTTGTAAATGATTGCTTCCATTGAGAGACCTTCTCCAATTCTTCTCATTCCATTATCTTCTTCTTTCTGGAGGAGAGAAGATCTTGCTTATCACACTGAGCATGCATTGAAATTGAAATAAGAAAACTTGAAAAAGCTTCAGCCCGGCCGGGACTCCAACCACCAAGTAGAACTTCAATACGCTAACTAACCACTCACCGAACGCGCCATTTAAATTTCAACCCAAACTAACACCTAGTTAAAATCGTTTCATGGAAAAATATAATCAAAATACTCAAATATATCAAAAAATATATAAACAAAATATAAATAAAAGTATAAATAAGAAAATATAAGCAACTTGTGTGAGTGTCTTAATGGCTTACTCGAGATTTCCTTGTTTAACTCAAAAACACGTTATATACACGTTGCAAAATGAAGAAAGTATCACGAAATGTTCTTTAGTTGAGCCTACGTCATCGGCAGAGCCGTAACATGTGGGGGTACAACTGCCCCCCAGAGAAGCTCCCCGCCGTTCGAGGGGGTCCATTTTCAGACAAAATTTTCTTACTCCATAAACAATAGGTTCATGAAATTAGAAATGAAGCATCAATGAAATGAAGCTACATTACATAAACAAAACAGCACACAAAAGGTAAATAGAACAAAAATGAGTCGTGGACCCATTTGAGTAATATTTTTTCGTATGGCTTTGAGATTTATCAATATTGTCCCCTTAATAATTTTGCCATGTATGTAATGGGCCCAGGAAGTAACTGACGGAACCGCAGACCTTGTTGTGCGGGAGGACCCACAGACTCCGGTGGGCCCATAAAGATTAAGAGAAAGTTGGAGAGAGGGGGCCCAATAATTAGAAATCAACTTTTTCTAGGGCCCAAATAATCTTATTAATGCTTGCCCCCCAGAAAAGAGTTGAGTTGATTTTGAGTTTAACGTCCCGTTCAGCAGCGAGGCTATATGATACGTGGTCCTACTGATTAACGTGAAATTCTAACCACATTAGCTCCCGCCGGGAATTGAACCCGGGTCTCCCACGCCAAAGGTCCCCCAGAAAAGAATCTAAGTTACGGCGCTGGTCATCCGTTGCAGGGATGGCCCCGATTTACATTACATTTCGTCTTTAATATAACTTCTAATTTCCAAGGAAGAAAAGACGACAAAATTATTTTCACATTCTTTAAGTTGTATCAACACGTGCATCAACACGTGTAGACAGTTCTATGTATATATTCCATAACTAATAGTTTATTTTCTTATATTCATATGAGGAGTTAATGGAAAATTGAGGCCATATGATCATGAGGCGCAATCCACTAGGGGTTCGAATTCCTCTGAAGAGCAAGGTCGGAATTTTAATTGCCGTCAGTATTTCTGTGTTTGTGTTCCTGTAGTGTTTGTAATACGTCCAAAGGAGATGAAGTGCCAGTGGCGAACAATACTCCGGTTGGGGCGATTTCTTTAAAAGAAATTGTTAAAGCAGGAAACTCCCATTGCAAATACCTGGGTTCAAATCCCGTCGTGGTAATTCTTGATTTTTCTGAATGGGAAGATAATGTTTATGTAATTGGTATTGTAATCATGTTATTCCTTTATTATTATTATTATTATTATTATTATTATTATTATTATTATTATTATTATTATTATTATTATTATTATTATTATTATTACCACAGAAGGAAAGGAAAAGTAAAATAGTAGAAGTTATTCATAGGAACAGAAAAGATATGTCAGATGTTTCTTAGTTTTATACATGAACGCAATAATATTATTACGTTTACGGACTTACAGATAGAATTATCATTTTATGACAAGAAATGGAATATAAAGATTTGTTAGCTGATGACAGTCATGCATTTTGTTTCGGCCTTCTTCTAACTAGAAAGGGGAAGTGATATCTGAAATAGGATCATTCTCTTGACTAGCGATCCCTATTATAAGTTCGATCACTATTAGCAATTTGTGCACAGCTACGAAGAATTCCTTGGAACTCAGTTTTCGCCCATACTACAGCAGTAAGGACGTGTTTAGCCCTTATATATTCATCAATTCTTGTCCAAACACGTTACTTGCCAGACGGTTACGGATTACGTAATTTGTGTTGTTGGCATTTCACCTGTGAAGGAGGTCGTCTCAAATCTTAGACCCAGAGAAATTGAATATTTTTCATGTTAGTATACGTCAGAAGTATCAGTTTTGTAGATTGTAAAAAGTAACTGAATTGCCACACCCGGAATCGATCTGGCGCCCCATCATGACGAAACTAACGCTTAAGCCACTACTCTAAGACAACACTCTTCTGTGAGGAGGAAAAATGGAGCTGTAGTGAATTCAGTAATTACACACTTTTACGATTCCAGTGTAATAATACTGAAACTTTCTGATTTCAGTCATGATAAAATAGTAAAGTATTATGCAGAAAGAATAGTCCAGAGAAGTCAATTTTAAATTGACAACTTATATGTACGGAGGCGCTGCCATATGCTCTCGCCTCGGGCCCTGATTTTTCATGGCACGGCATTGGACAGATACTTATCTTAATTAGAATCTGGTGTTTCAGGACACTGGATTATTTCTTTTAAGTTAATTCATTTAATGAACCTTTTTGCTCATTACATTGTAGACAGCATCTTCTGACGCTACAAAACGCCAATGAACCACAAAATTACTCCCCCAAAATATGTTAAATCGCCTATATGTGTGATTTGATTACATTAAGGTGAATCTGAAAAACACTAAAAAAGTACTAGAAAATTACCCCGGAGGAGATTCGAACCACCAACCTTATGATTACTGGGCAGGTGTTTCTCCGTCTTCGCCACGGAGACGATGAAGGAGACATTGCTTGTAAAGCAAAAAATCGTTGAGATCGTTTTAATCTGGTCAGTCAGATTGCTCTTTTAACCGTATATATGAGACGATAACTGTTTGGGATAAGATAAAATACGTTCGCCATGTAATTTTATAACAAAATGACGCGTGTCTATTTACTTTATTTCATAATTATCCCATACTCGCTTTCTAATGATCGACGACAGTTGCCATCTAAACTCATACAATTAACGCACTCAAGATTTTTCACTTCATGATGTTGAGGCAGTGGTTATTCTTGACCCCCAGAACTCACTTTAGGAACAATTCGTCAGGAAAAAATAATATGTAATAATAACCGCATGCACATGACTGGCGATAGTTCGTGTTGGTCCCTTCGCGATGCTCCGCGACGAATCGAAGGAGCGCGGACCAAAACGAAGTCCTCGCTGCGACGCGAGATATCTGTTTCGACTCGACAAAACCCTGCCGGTAGTGGGACAACGTCTCATCTCTATATTGACGATCAACGTTTAACCGCAAGTGGGCCACTAGGTGTTGGCGACGTTTACGGCATGGGGTAGGTCCATTTTCATATAGCCTCGCTGCTGAAAGGGACGTTAAACTCAAAATCAACTCAACAAAAAATGCAGTGCTTCGCATCACATATCCATATATGCTTACCATGCGCTTTATAACAATTGTTAAAAGCTTGTTTATTATATGGAGCGCTTAGAGCACAGGGCAATAAACCCATTAAGTTGTGAGAAAAATAGACATAAAATTTGTAATGTAAACTTCTGTATGTTGGTCTACGTACCTTGATTTGGGAGTTTCAAATTTCATCCGCTTTTAAACTGTGAAGTATCGATAATTCAACAAGGAAATAATTAGACCATGATAATTTAACTGAAATTCATCGTTAGTTTGCCCATGATAAACACTTTACCATTTTATATCGTAAAGGTCAGATCCATCATTATTGTATCAGAGCGGTGCTTGAGGGATTGACTGTAGAAATTCAAACTCCGATTAGTTAGAATTTGACAACCTGGTTTTATTACAAGTTATTTATTAACTCTTTAGTCGGTAGAAAGAGGACGTGGATCATGTGTCAGAGTTGATGACGATGTTTTGGTGTTTCAGTGGTTCATTGTGGGGGTAGATCGGAGTGGGTCATGGTGGGTAGAGGGTCAGAGAGGGCGAAGTTGGGTGGTGGATCATGTGTCAGAGTGGGTCTCAGTGGGTGGTGGGTCAAGTTTTCATTGACACACGCCATCTCTGAACAAATCTGTAAAACCAAACTAAACAAAAAGCAATGCTACTACACAAAACGCTCAACATCTTAGATATTCATGACAAACTATTGCATGATCCGAATAACTCTAGTATATCCACAAACCATCATTTGTCATATTTTACCGAAATACGTCATGACTTTTCTGACAACCTGATATTTGAAATGTTGTTAATACGCAAAGTATATTGATCTCGTCACTTATTCACTTATTCTCTTATGATCATCACAACCTTTAGGGTACTTCCCGTAGATATAGAAAGGTGAAATGTAGTATCCGGGCTTGGTGTAGCGTGCAAATAAACTAATGAAAACCAACACGATAATATTTCCCTCCTCCAAACCCCCAGAAGTGGAATGTGTTGATTATTCAACAAAAAGATTTGAAATCCAATCAGAAAATTCATAAGATATAAAATATGTAGGCAAGTCTCGACTCTGCAATAATAATAATAATAATAATAATAATAATAATAATAATAATAATAATAATAATAATAATAATAATAATAATAATAATAATAATAATAATAATAATAAAGAAATAACAGAATTACAAAATCAATTACGTAAACAATACCTTTCAATTAAGAAAAAAATGATTGCCACGACGACGGACCGTAACTTGTAGGGGCAGCGGGGTCACTGCCCCACCCCCAGGGAAGCTCCCCGCCGTTCAAGGGGTTACCATTTTAAAACAAAGTTGTCTTACTCCATATATGATACGAAAATGAAATTATAAGTGAAGCATCAAACAGGTTCACTACATTACATAAAGAGAACAGCACACTAAAGGTAAATAAAACAATGAGTCGTGGGCCCATTTCCGTAAAACAATGTCTACAATTAGGGGCACTAGAAATAATATATATTAGTATATTATTGTCAGATTTGTCAGTATTGTCTCCTTAATGAGTTGTTGTGTATGGAACGGGCCCAGAGGCGTAACTAACGATCCCGCAGACCTTGGTGTGCGGGAGATTCCAAGAATTTCGACATCCTTTGATCTTATTGGCCGATACAAATAGGACATCAAGAGTCATGACGTACATATAGTGGAAATTAAGGCAAACTGCTGTCGGCCCTCGTGGCTGAGTTTTCTAGGGCAAAGTTGAAAATAATTTTTGGCGGGAGTTCAAACATTGCCTAAGGATTTTTTAAATTTTCATAACACTTTTTCATTAAAATAAGTTTGCAGTTTTACTATACGGATCCATAGTAAAAGTAATAATAATAATAATAATAAACAGTAGAAGTAGTAGGGGTAGTAGTAGTAGCATCATTGATAATAATTATATTCTTTATGTAGGATACTTGAAGAAAGTACTTGAAACTACACACAGCATATGGCTCGATTTTGTTCGTTTTGACTCGACTCGAATCGAAACTCGAGTCAAATTCAAGTCAAATTGGAGGAAATTTTTGGAGTTGAGTTCTCGAGTCGAGCTGAAAGATATTTTTTGAGTCGAGTCGAGTTTGAGTGAAAACTCGCTCGAACTCGCTCGTGCCCATCCCTAAAATCTTCTTTACCTTCTAGTTTCCAAATAAGAAAAGACAATAGAAGTTATTTTCACATTCTTTGAATTATGTCTAGAAATAGTGTGCGCTATGATTATCTAACATAACTACTAGTTTATTCTTTTGTCTTGGTCTGAGGAATTGATGGCAAAGTGTGAGAGCAGAGAACTGCCATTATTGTCACTCGGATTCGAATCCTGGTGAGACATTTATTATTTTTTCTTGATTGGAAGGTATTGTTTACGTAATTGATATTGTAATTCTGTTATTCTTTTATTTTTATTATTATTATTATTATTATTATTATTATTATTATTATTATTATTATTATTATTATTGCAAAGTAGGGTATTGGCTACATATTTTATATTTTATGAATTTTCTGATTGGTTTCACGTGTTTTTGTTGAATAAACAACACACTACATTGAAGGGGACTTGGCGGAGGGAAATATCATCCTGTTGCCTTTTATTGTTTACTTGCATGCTACACGAAGCCTGGATACTACATTTCACCCTTCTATATCTTCGGGAAGTACTCTAAAGGTTTTGATGATCATAAGAGAGTAAGGTTCGTTAAATTAATTAACTTAAAAATAACCCAGTGCCCTGAAACACCAGATTCCAATTAATATAAGTATCTGCTCAATGCCGTGCCGTGAAAAATCAGGGCCCGAGGCGAGAGCGTATGGCAGCGCCTCCGTACATATAAGTTGTCAATTTAAAGTTGACTTCTCAGGACTATTCTTTCTGCACAATACTTTACTATTTTATCATGACTGAAATCAGAAAGTTTTAGCATTATTACACTGGAATCGTAAAAGTGTGTAATTACTGAATTCACTACAGCTCCATTTTTTCCTTCTCCCAAAACAGTGATGTCTTAGAGTAGTGACTTAGGCGTTAGTTTCATAATGTTGAGGAGGAGAGTTCAATTCCGGCTGTGGCAATTAAGGATTTTTTTATAATCTACAAAACTGATACTTCTGACGTGTACTAACATGAAAAATATTCTATTTCTCTGCGTCTAAGAGTTGAGACAACTTCCTTTACAGGTGAAATTCCAACAACACAAAATTACGTAATCCGTATCAACCTTCGTAACTGTCTGGCAAGTAACGTGTTTGGACAAGAATTGATGAATACATAAGGGCTAAATACGTCCTTACTGCTGTAGTATGGGCCCAAACTGAGTTCCAAGGAATTGTTCGTAGCTGTGCACAAACTGCAAATTGAGATCGAACTTACAACGCTAGTCACGGGAATGATCCTATTTAAGAAGTAAACTCACCTTTCTACTTAGAAGAAGGGCGAAACAAAATGCATTACTGTTATCAGCTAACAAATCTTTATATTCCATTTCTTGTTGTCATAAAATGATAATTCTATCTGTAAATCCATAAACGTCCTAATATTATTGCGTTCATGTGTAAACCTAAGAAACATTTGATATACTCTATATTTTCTGTTCCTACGAATACCTTCGACTATGTTACTTTTTCTTTCCTTCTGTGGTAATACTACTACTACTACTACTACTACTACTACTACTACTACTACTACTACTACTACTACTACTACTACTACTACTATTACTACTACTACTACTAATAATAATAATAATAATAATAAAGGAATGACATAATTATAACAGCAATTACATAAACATTATCTTCCCATTCAGAAAAATTAATAACTGCTACGACGGGATTTGAACCCAGGTAGCTGCAATGAGAGTTTCCTGCTTTCACATTTTTTTAAAGAAATCGCCCCAGCCGGAGTATTGTTCGCCATTGGTACCTCATCTCCTTTCGACGTATTCCAAACACTACAGGAGCACGAACACAGAAATGCTGAGGACAATTAAAATTCCGACCTTGCTCTTCAGAGGAATTCGAATCCCTAGTGGATTGCGTCTTATGATCATATAGCCACAATTTGCCACAAATTCCTCATATGAACATAAAGTCGGCCATACATTAACGTATTTTTCAGTCGTAACCATAAAATTTAATACGCTAGTCTTGTTAAGAGCTGCCAATACGTTAGTGTATGGGACCTGGCGTAAATTTACGTACTGAATTTTTATACGCTGGAAAAGTCTGGCTGCTTTTAACTTCGAGCGTAAATACGGCGCGTGAAAACGGCTCAGATGAAAGAGTTTTTGAGCAGCAGGTGGTCTCTTGCCCTTTCCAGGCCTTCTCCCCGGTCTGGTTTTATCGTTTTCAGAAGAGAAAACCTATTCTTGTGTTGTCCTCGCGAATCGTTGCTGAGATTTGCTAGTAGACTCACCAGAAATCATCGTTCCAATCTAATTTATCTTTCTTACAATGCATGATTTCGGCTAAATTAATATTTTCTATTGCACAAAACGAGATATCATTTCCTAATTAAAATTCATAATTAATTTTCAGTACATAGAGAAAAAGCTATTTAAATCCAATACTACCTAATCAGAATTCGCAAACGAAGAGAGATCCTCCGTGGTTATATGGTCAGCGTACGCTTCTCTGGCGCGGGACATCCTGTTCGATTCTCGGCAGGAGTTCATACAGTTTGGATCCCACTTCTCATATAGCCTCGCTGTTTAAGAGGTCGCTAAATTCCAACCCAATCCAATCGAACAAGTTGTCTTTCGACTACGAATTTAACATTAAATTTAATATTTGCTTATTAGTCCCTACCATACACACACACACACAGAGGTCGAGATGGTTATAAGGATGAAGTCGCATTTTTATAATTGCTCATGTTCTGATATTAAAAAGAGAAGTATAACATGATTTTTAATAGGGTGTGACCAATTCTCGCCAAACTGAAAATGTCACGCTATTTATAAAAGAGAGAGAAAGCAAGAGAAGGGAAAGAAGGAAGGTTAGGGCAACCAACAACAATGTTACTTCCAGACATACTTTAGGGCACTTGGTTCTCTCCGGTCGAATATGAATAAAAATGTCCCCAATAGCTAAGATAAATTACGTTTCACTTTTGTGAAGAACACTCCTTCACCAAATAATGTCCAAGTGCAGCTTTCTGATATTTTGTTTTGTCCCACGCTACCCATACAATATTTTTTTAGAAGAAATCATCACCAGCATAGAGGCTAGAGGTACCTACTAGGTGTATTTAAGATAAAAAGTAATAATCCTGACTTTCAACAAGATACTATCTCGATATCTGTCTGATAAAACTGAGCAAAAAATTGCGTTTGAATATCGAAATTCGCTGAAAAGTTTTTGCTATTTCGAGCACCTGCTGCTTGTTATTTTAAGTACCTTACAAGAACTTGTAGCAAAATGGGTTCAGAAAGTCACTATTTTTTTCACGTGACTTTAACATTACTCGTGAAAAAGAAAATGTGATAAACCACAATACATATCCTAATGTTTCTTTCTTTGTGTATTATTTCAAACCTCAGATTGTACACATATTTAAATTTAATAGACCTAATAATCCTATTTCTCACATACTAAAATCATTGTACTGCTCATTTTAGTGTGCTTGCTTTCCAGCCATAAAAGTTCTAGTTCAATCCAGGGTACCAGCTATGTTGAATATGTTTCAACATTTTATTATATCTCGTCATGATGGGGACTGTACCAACATTTACTTGAAAACTTATGTGGGTTCAAAACAGAACATACTTAACACCAAAATTGAAATGACACCCATTGCAAGAAATAGGAATACACTCATAATAGTTAATGTTAACTTGTAGTATTCCATTAAAGCATTTCTCAACCTTTGTGGTGTGGTCACTATGAATCTTTCCCAGATAAACGTTAACTTAAGGTATATTACCACAAAATATTAAATAGCAATGAATACCTGACACTTAAATAATTTATTTCACGAACGACTCAATCGTTTTACTGAGCTCCTTTGTGGCTAAACGGTTAGCGTACGTGTCTTTGGCGTGGAAGACCCGGGTTCGCTTCCCGGTGAGAGTCATGTGGTTCGGATTCCACGTTAATCAGTAGGTCTCGTCTCATATAGTTTCGCTGTTGAAAGGGATGTTAAACTCAAAATCAACTCAAGTTATATCGCTTTACTATATTTATAAGTAGCATCTCCATCACTGTCAGGATAATTTATATAATAATTGACGCAACTTCCTACTTAATAGTGTGTTATTTTAGTGGTATTTTAACTACTAGAGCTTCGAAATTAATTGATATTTATAAGTTTGTTTACATTTTTCTTTTTACTTTCTGTTTAATTCCTTATAACTACGCTTTCTTACAGTGAAATATGCCTTATGTAATGAATATAAGAACTATGAGTATTAAAAACATACAAATTGACGGGATCTTTACACTGAGAGAAATGAAAATTTAAAATAAAACAAACCTGTTTATTTTCTGAACCAGTATGGAAACTCTTCCGACTTAGATTGCTTCAAATCATTGGTTCACAAGTTGTGAAACAAATGTAGTAAAAAAAAAAAAAAAAAAATAAATTTAAACGAACGAATGGATTTGGTTCAAAGTGTCTTTAATGAGTTAACAGTTTAATCATTTGAAAAAATCTGAACCAAGATTGGGTAGTTCTCAATTCATTTTAATAAGCAGTTGGATGTTTGTACCAATATGTAGTAAAATTTAAACAAAGTAGTATTTCAGAATAGTTTAACTTTGTTTGAAAATAACCTAATTTGAGTTGAATTGGAGGATAGAGAGTTATAAATGGCTAATGTTTGGACCGAATTTGACTACTATAAGTTCAAAATTAAATAAATTAAGGTCTATATTATGGTAAAGCTTCGTGATAATATGCCAAATATCATCGCTACGCCAAATTCATGAAACAGCTCCAATCATTTGTAACAACCCATTACCTCCACGCCCCTAATCACCAATGGACAGCACACTTGTTAAATAATATTCCCAATTTAACTGAATTTTAAGACATTGTTGAGGAATAATTTTAGTAGTATTTAATTATATCTATACGCTTTTATTTGAATCACTTCACTTCAGATCTACAATTAGTTTCATTATATTTTCATTAACTGTTAGTCATCCAACGATGTGTTCAAACATAGAATATTCACTAAGTCATTATATTGGCCAACAACGTAAATCAATTTCTTTACAATTAACTAAATCATTTTTTAAAAAACACCAAATTTGTTATATTTAATTTGAACATGTGGTTTGGTCCAGTCATTTGAATCAATTATTTTTTTAATTTAAAAGTTGGTTTACATCGATCAAAAGTGTCTGGTTACTGTGTCAAAAGGTTTTCAGTAGAATTTACATTGAACGCTGTAAATTTCTTATATCTTATACACTAACATGAGAGGTGGACATAGGGCGTATTGTGAAATTATACACTCAGAAAAAATGTATGTGGCGTACGTAAAAACGTAGGTTACATGCGTAAATCCTGTAGTTTTTGGACTTAAGATATCACTAAAAAATATATAACTAAAAAAAGTATAACTAAAACATACTTTCCGTATAAATGTTTCGAATAAACGTACTTTCTGTACGAACGAAAGAACTGTATAAGTGGTCAGGATCTCACATACAGATATACGTAGTGCTCTCAAACGGGTCGGGTCAGGTCAACTCGGGTCGGGTCAGCTCGGGTCGGGTTATCGGGTCGGGTCAGTCGGGTCAGCTCACTTTGGTCAACTGAGTTTAGGTTGAGCTTAAACTCGGCTGGAGTCGAAAGCTGCTGTTTTTCGCTAGCTGCCTAATTAAAAATAGCAATTTTCAATTGATTTTATAGAAGCCATAAATCTACTTTGAACACTTGCAGCTAGTGTTTTTATGGTAAATTTTTGTACTTGGTAGCAATTTTTGTACTTGTGTGTACTTTAATTTGTAAATGTGGAAGATTGATTTTACCAGTCGACTGTAATATTAATATCTACGCCAATATGGAGTCTGGATTTAGAACAAAACTAGAAGTTGTTTAACACGTTGCTGCCAAGGGTGAATTTTGTTGTTCACCGGTAGAGTGCCAAGCGTACTTACTTACATTATTCTTGTTTTGTTCATATTTTTTAAACATAATATTAATATTGAAACATAATCTAAGGCATGGTAGTGAATCTGCGTGCATAAAAGTTGGGGGTCCGATCGGACCTACGTGTGTATATTTTGTTTATGGGCAAGGGGATAAATTACAGTTGAACTGGCAATTCTGTTAGAAAGTTATTTGTTTATTACTACATGTGCAGAAGTGAGAAGTGTGGATATATTCATCTTGCTTTTAGTGCTAATAAGTAATATTTTTGTGCAATGAAAAACGAAGAAATATGCGCAGAACTCGATCTCATTAGTAATAGCAGTGTAGTGATCAAGACTTTTCTGAAAATTCAGCAAATTCGGGACACTGACATCTTGTGAAAATAAATTAGAATAAATAATGAATCCATTGTTAAACTTTTTAATATGTCACTGAAAAAGCAAAACATAGGTCCGACCGGGTCTACAAAAGCAACAAATGCTTGTTACTTGGTATTTAGCGCCTCTAGCGGCGTTAATAATCAATATCAAAGACCAAAACCTACATGTGTAATAAAAACACTACAGTTCAATAACAGTAGAGACAGGGTTTAACAATACAAGTACTCTAACGTCAATTCGACGAATTAGAAATTGTGGGTCCGATCGGACCTACAAGAACATTTTCTTACATCACTCCGGACCTACAAGAACATTTTCTTACATCACTCCAGTAGGTCCGATCGGACCCACATGGCAGCTAACGTGTAAAGAGTCTTCATCCCGGCGAAATTAAAATACCGCTAATTTTACAGTAATTATGTGATATCTCCCAATAGATAAAAGATAATTGAAATTTAGAACAAGAGACAATATTACTTTGCGTGAGGTACCGTTATCACAAGTCACCTAGCGGCTTTCCGTTTTCAGCTGTTTAGAAACGCGAAAATAAATGCCGATTTCCAAAATGTCTTGAAATCGAAAGCAGATAAGTGAGTCGTGATAACGGTTTCTCATGTAAAATAATATTGTCTAGGGTGCTCTTGTTCCACATTTCGATTATCTTTTATCTATTTGAAGATATCACATAATTACTGTAAAATTAGCGGTATTTTAATTTCGCCGGGATGAAGACTCTTAAGCAAGGCTAAAAGAAAGATTGGATATGGACGACCAAGCCCAAGCAGGTCTGCGGTGGCTCAGTGGTAGAGAGTTCATTTCTGGTGCATGGTGTCCATGGTTCGATCCCAGCTTGTGCTAAGTAGGCTTTGTGGTGGAGAAACACCGTGTAGTGGGTTTTCTCGGGGTTCTGTTTCCTCCCACTTTCTTCATTCCACCATTTCATTCATTTCTCATGGTCACCGTATCCCTTAGCCTCGGTGCGGAATCCAGGGACCTTACACTGAATATTTCATTTTATTTCACCAAGCCCAAGGACATCGATACAAGAACAAGCTGAAGATTGGATATGCAAGACGAATTGCATAGTAATCTTGCTCTTTTCCTTGTTTTGGTGACCACCAAGTAGCGATGAGCATATTTTCTTGCTTTCCGTATAGTATGAAAGACCATAATCAAAATCACACTTGGTCTTCATTTGTACCGATGAGGCGAGCATTCTTGGCTCTTGTATAGCATGAAAGACTACCAAAACTACGAAATGCAGGACCAAGTCTTGACTGCAAGACAAAGAATAAGACGCAGTATTGATGATCAAGACCCAGGGAGCGAATTGTTTGAATTTCATTTGTTGGGCTGAAAGTGATGAAATAAAATTAGTACTTTGTAATTGAATATCATACTGTATTTTAAAATTTTAAATTACAAAATTCATATTATGTATCTTCTTACGTGCAACTATATATACTGTAAAATACGTTTTAATTACCAAGAAAGAAAAATCAAAGTGGCACGCGTCCCGGAATCATAAGAACCTATTTTGGAATGAAAGTTGAAGGCTTGGAAAAAATCACAGGTGTTCTCCTGTTTCCTCAACCCTTATCATTGTAGTTAAGCGATTTCCTTTTGTCTCCGCCAAGAGACTCTTGCTATTGCCTTCCGAGAAGACCCCCTGCCGTCCAAGCAGGTGAGAACACTGACCTTGTATAAAAATTTCGTCACATAGAACTAAAGCAAGAAAAAAAAAATAAACTTCTCCCGCGTCGGACATTGGTATCAGTTATAAAAAGAAATAACCAAACCTATAAAGTGCCAAATATTCATTAAGATGCATATACAAATTCACCGCTTGATCTAGCTAGTATTTTACGGGTAAGACTTCGGTACACGTGGTCAGGGTTTAATTCCCAATGGGAGTGCATTTTGGCGTTCACCCAGTGTCGTGACCATAGTGCTCTCAAACGGATCGGGTTGACCCGACTCGGATCGGGTCGGGTTACGGGTCGGGTCGGCTCGGGTCAGTCGCGTCAGCTCGGGTCGGGTTGTCGGGTCGTGTCAATCGGGTCAGCTTGTCGGGTTAGGTCAATGAGGTCGGATCACGGTTCGGGTCAGTCAATTCGGGTCACGGGTCGGGTCGGGTCGGTCTTCAATCCGACCCGACCCGTTGAGAGCACTAGATATACGCATGTGACATACAGCTGGCGTATGTAACATACGTATACGTATGTGATATATGGAAGACTGTTAGATGTCATACATCCTGAAACGGTATGATGTAACATCTAAGTGAGAAAAGTCTGTAGCAGATGGATAACGTGTGCTCCATGCAGGTTTCTGTAGTAAACATAATGATTTTGTATATTTGTAGAATATACCGTTGTCCGGATAACGGATTTTTCTCAGTGTATTAATTAATAGCCCAGTCAATGAAGGTAAAAAGACATCAAAGTTCGGAAAAATTTGGGTAAAGCTGATTTTCTCCCAAGTGATAGACCACTATGAGGGGAACATTTTCCCAAAAGTCCCCGCCCCTCCCCCTGGAGCTTTCCCCTCCACTCCCCCTCAAAGTTAAAAAATGGGCGTTTCAGAAAAAAGGCCATATCTTCAAAACTAATGGACATATTGACATGCTTCTTTTTTCTCGTAATCTGTGGAACGTACTCTACAATTTCGTATTCCTTAAAGTTTTTCATAAACCTAATGGTTTTTTGGCAATTTTAATCTAAAGAGTAAAAAATGAAAAAAATCGCCCGCGCCATTTTGTTTTTCCTCATATTTCCTTAGTGAGTTGTGATATGGAAAAACGTTTCAAATAAATCTTAAAGAGCATAAAATTATCTTTCCAACGGTGTATATATTGTGGGGGTTACTCTTAAAATTAGCCATGTAGCGAGGTAAATTTGAAGACGAGCGGGCTCAAATTTTCGCCTCAAATATCAGTCATTTAAAAAAAAAAACAAACAAACAAACAAAGCTTTTTGTTTTTCAAATAATAAACCACTGCATTGTAAGAAAAGCATTTTCGTGATATCCCTTCTCTCCTCTGGATCTCCCGCCTTACCCCCTTCCCATTCTAAACAGGGCCGGATTTAGCATTTTCGCGCCCCTAGGCCCAATATTTTTCCCGCCCCCTAATCTGGTTAAAGTTACTTTCCTAAAAACCTTTATTATAAAATTATATCAGGCCTATATATTAATTGCTTAAACACCACTCCACGATGCAACTTTATCATTGCAAGTTTTTTGAGGAATTTACTTGGTTCCGGGCTTAACAAAATACCGTTAATATATTAACAAAAGATTGGTGAATAACTTTGGTTTTGTTCAATTTAGCCATTTGGGCAAATAAATAAAAAAAACTCTGTAATACATTATAAAATAGTTTTAATCTCGTAGCGGTACTCGTGAAGCAGGGATTTGAACATTGGCACGCACACGGCGCATGCGCCCCTAATCACTCCGAGCAGTAGCGCCGAGCCAGCCTAGTGGCAGTGGCAATACGATGCGTACCGCTCAACGACATCCCTACAGCCAGTTCTCCCGTGTTTGAGATCAATGTTGTAACGAAGTTGATGCATAATGTTGAAAAATAGTTTAACTTTCCAACAATTATTTGTTCCAATGAACTTCAAAATCAGAATGCTTTATTAGCCTGATTTTTAAAAATCAATTCAAAAAATATGTTAAGTTATGGCTATTTATTTTTATTTCTAGATATTTTTTTAATTTTTTCTCTCGGCCGTGCGCCCCCTGGGAGCTTGCGTCCATAGGCCCGGGCCTACCGGGCCTATTGGGAAATCCGGCCCTGATTCTAAAGTTAAAAGTGAGCGTCATCCATCAAAAGAAGTTTTGTAGGTGTGTCATGTGATTTTGGTATTAATAAAAACAATATAAAAAATGTAGTTTTAATGTGGTTAAATGACTAAATGAGCATGTTTCTATTGACTTTTGCAGTATGTTTAGACTATGTAGGCTGAATGTGTAGCGACATTATTATTCACGTTGTTGGCAACACTGCCCCCTTCCACTCCATTTTTATCTGACTTCGTGAAGAACAAACGAGTCAGTTGAGTCATAACAACTGGTGAGCTACTCTCTGTCCCACCCTAGGAAGATTATAAAACGGAAATGACGTTCAACTAGCGCGATGTTGCCACTTATTATGAGTAGGAGGAAGCCGATTTGAGAAAATAAAAAAGAACACAAACCAAACTGCGCAGCGGTAAGCGACTCAATAATAATAATAATAATAATAATAATAATAATAATAATAATAATAATAATAATAATAATAATAGAAGAGGAATTGTAATTACTTACCTCACGTAATCTATTCCTGGAGGCAAGAAGCACCCAAATCTTTACTCCACACAAGTTCAGTGGGAGGGAGTTCGCAATGATAAGAGGGAGACGAAGAACTTAATGCCTTCTATTCTGTAGGAGACTTCTGTGTTAGAAGCAACTTTATTTAACATTTGTATTACTTCAAATTTGTTGCAGCTTGAATCACATTCAACACTTTTCTTTTTAACCACTCTACAATTTCTTTTTTGGAACATGATTTCGTAAGGATTTTTTCGTCTTTTATTGAGTATGTGCGGTCATTATCTATAACAATCACGGAATTTGGTGGTACATTCGGAAAGAGTATTTCTTGGAAATATTCATATTCTGCTGCTCAAATTCTTTGTGATAACACTGGCTTACAGTGGTTTTGGTGCCGGGTGTTTCTTAGCTGATTTGAAGTAGAATTGGGACGCTGAATCCAAATATGGCGTTAGTTTTCCCCTAACAGCTTTAGTTTTTGAGATATAGGAATTACAAGACTGACCTGCTACAACGTTGAAAATTGCATAGGTGCTGTTTTACTGTAAGTGAAAAGAAAACTATGACATTTAAATCTGTTATTTGGAACACTTTGAAAATAATGAAAACCATATAAACACAAACATCAAGTACATAATAACTCTGTAACTACATTTTATAATAGTTTTTATGAATAAAAAATCAAATAATTTGTTCAAAACGATCTATTCAACACTTCGGAAGCTTCGTTTTCGTGACATCCTTGAATGTTTCTTTGCACAGTCTCTTTTTAGGTTCCAGCAGTAATCTGCCATCATATGGGCATCCCATCTTCCTTGGTAGCGGTCCTCCATTGTTTTAATATCTTGGTGAAATCTTTCACCTTGTTCTTCACTCAGACTGCCTACGTTGTCTGGGAAACGGTCCAAATGGCTGTGCAGGTAATGAATTTTGATACTCATATTACTTCCAAGTTTTTGGAATGCATTAAGCATCTGGTTCACTAGCTCAACATAGTTATCAGCTTTATTATTGCCAAGGAAATTCTTGATAACTTCTACAAATGAGGTCCAAGCTCTACGTTCAGTCTCATTCATGGACTCCACGAAAGCCGGATCTTTCATGAGTTGTCTTATTTGGGGACCATCAAATATTCCAGCTTTTAATTTTTCTGTGCTGATCTGAGGTAGCTTGTTTCCCATGTAAGCAAAGCACGGCCCGTCCTTATTTAGCGCCTTTACAAACTGCTTCATCAAACCGAGCTTGAGATGTAGAGGTGGCAAAATGATTTTGTCACACTCAACAATAGGCATGTTAATAATATTTTTCTTACCAACAACCATGTCGTCTCTCTGCGGCCACTCTTTTTTTGACCAATGGTTTGCTTTGTCTCTGCTATCCCACAGACATAGAAAACAAGGATATTTTGTGTAGCCACTTTGCTGTCCAAGAAGAAAGTTCACCATCTTTAAATCCACACAAATCACCCACTGATGGTCCTGATATTTAATTTTTTCCATAACCAAAGCAATTGCTTCATATTCTTCTTTCAGTCGTGTTGAATGAGCGATTGGAATTGAGCCATATTTATTGCCATTGTGTAGAAGGACGCATTTTAAACTTCGCTTGGAGCTATCAATAAACAGGCGCCAATCATCTGGATTGTATTCTGGAAGACCCATGTGTTCTAGGAGACCTCTAACATCGTGACAGAATACGAGATTTGTGTCTTCAGTGAAAAATGGTAAAAACTCCTTTTCCCTTGTTCGGTAGAATGTGATTTTAGTTCCTTTTCTCCTTCAATCTGGAAGCAAGTAATTCAGACGATTCTTTTGAAAGATTAAGGTCCCTAACTAGATCATTTAGCTCATCTTGATTAAACTGTTGAGGAATTGTTGACATTCCCTCATAATCACTGTCACTTCCATCATCCATGTCACAAGAATGTTCACTACGTTCGTTTTCAGTCTCACAAAGCTCTGGCAAGTGGTGAAACGTTGGGATTGGTATTTCATCGGAATGAACAACTGGACGTCTTGCTGAAGGCAGATCAGGATATGTCCACTTGTTCCGGTTATTTCTATTCATACCCGTAACATTTACCAGGCAGAAATAACAGTCATCAACATGGTTTGTGGGTTCCCTCCAAACCATTGGAACACCAAACTTAAGACTTTTTCTTTTTCCAGTTGTCCACTGTCGCAAGTGTTCAGTACACATTTTACACACAATATGTGGAGCCCACGTTTTATCTTGGTCCCCTAGGCGTACACCAAAATATGCATGATATGCTTTTTTTACAAAGTCACTGATATGTTTTCTATTGTCTTTAAATGTGTACTCACCACATATGTAGCAAAACACATCAAGATGGTTAACACAACTTCTTCGACTTGAACTCATTTTATGTTCAGGCCACTAACACGGATGTTAAATATAAAGCCTTAGTATACGCGATACAAGTTATGATTTCAGAACAAAACTCACATGTTCCAACATGTCACTCCACCTGCAAGACAACAACTACGATCCACTAGCCAAGTAGAATACCAATGCAATCTAGTGGACGTTCCTGGAACTACTATATGACTAGTTTCCGTTTAGTACCGACAGATAGCAGCACTAATGAGAAAAGAGCGCCGTTCTTCCAAATAGAAATCTCTATAGAGCACAGTAGGATTTATTTGAGTTGCAGAGTTTATAAGATCATATTCAAACTTGTTATTACGAGAATATTTGTATTTCTTTTGCTTATTTTGTATACTATTGCAAGAAGCATGCAGAAATAGTGGTTACATCATTTATAATTTACATATTTATTTTGGATTGTAATATTTCTTCCACATACATTGTAACGTAAATAACACTACTGGTACAGTAGCCTGTATCTACCAAAGTAGAGCTGATAGAAAAAAACTGCTTACATTATTGGATTCAGCGCCCCACACATAGTTAAAATCAGCTCTAAAATTTTAGGCACCAAGAAAAAAATTTTTTCTGTAGGCCTGTGTAATCAGTTGTTTTTGTGCCGCGAAAAACGAGGTCAGCTCCAGGAATTTGCCCACTCTCAGTCATGGTATGAATCACACTATTACTCCCCCTTTTTTTTCAGAGATGCCTTGACGCCTAAGGACAAACCCTCTCTCCAGCTTCACTGCCTGGTTTCGAAAATATGAATAAACGTTTAATAACATGATTTTTTCACCAGTAGAAAGAGGTTTCCCTTCTTTCTTTGCTTCTTATAACAATGTGGGAATTTTTAGCCACTGTCTCCAAAAATACCACTATAGCAGTTAAACACAAAATTAACTACTAACAGCACTAACAATAACACAGATAACACGGAATAACTATAACAAGAAAATAACAAAATAAAACAAAACAGAAGAAATTTGCACAACAAAATTCACTGAACTATCACAGAACACAATGAATCAAAACTGTCATCCCGCTTCCGCCAACGTGGCAACAACTGAGCTCATGTTGCCAAACTTACCTTATCGTAAGAAGTTTAACTGATAAAGAATGAGTTTGCATACCTCTATTATTATTCTAACAGTCAGTCTTACTTTCTTCGTGTATCTACTGCAAAAGTAGCTCCATTTTAAAAAAGTTTTTCGATACACTAATATTTGAGTGAGAGTAAATCTGACAATCTTACTTGTGTCATGCTTCTGCTGTTGTTGTCGGCTACCGTTAGGGTTGCAAGCACTTATATTAATATGCTAGATGAACTTACCAGCTACGCTGGACACACGAACAATTATAAACTGCCGCGCAAGTCAACGCTGAAGTTTAATTTGTTTTTACCGCAATCTTCAAAAACATTTTAAATTCTGTCCCTAACCGAATTCACCAAAACTGTTTTTGGTCTTAAACCGGCTCGTTTTTCTACTAAAAAACGGTTCGGTTTTCTATTAAAATCGGCATCAGTTACAAACGCAACAGTTTTTAAATTCGAAAGAATTTTCTCTGAAAATCGGAATTTTCATAATCTTCCCAGTTTTTGAAAAAATCTGTCGGTTTTTTTAAAAACCGTTATTTCTTTACGCACCAGTAGTATGGAATACCACACAGGATAGTGGGTGGTCCGGAACCCTCCCCCGCAAAAGTTGTTTTAGGCTTCATTTTTTACAAATTTATATTCCCCCACCGCTTCAATGACTTGTTCAAGCGAATTTAGTTTTGCTTAAATACTTTCAATAGAGAAAGGGCAAGCGCATTTAAACAGGTTCTACATCGTAAATAACAATAAAATACATAAAAAATACAGTGCACTGAAAATAAGAATAGCATAGGCTATTAACTTTGACAGTTTTAAAATTGGCTACCTATAACTTTGACAAAAATAATAATGCAGGAATAAAAAAAAAAAACTTTTAGGGGTGTATAGCCCCGGATCGTCCTCCCTGGCCACACTACTGCTACAAAAGTTAACATAGATTAACTTTGTTACCTTTCGTAAACCTTTCGTGATGAGGAGGGAATCTCATAATTTGTGGATGAAATTAAGAAAACTCAGGGCATAAATAAATTTACAAAACAATCCGAATAAATTTTGAGATAAGACGAGAACTAATCCTTCGATAATTGACACGAGAAGTAAGTCTTCCATGATCAAGACGAGACGAGAAAACCTAATTTCTCGTCTCGTGAGCAACACTATTTGCACAAATTGGAGATTGTCACTATTCATCTAGCGACCACGAAAACTATGAGTTCTACACTAATCTTAATGAGTTTGGACATTTTAATTTTCATCCCCACCATGTGGATGGGGCTAAGCTTAGACTTGAACAGCTTCGGGAGAGTTACTATTTATCTCAGTGACCCCTAAACTATGAATTCGACACTAATATCAATCGTTTCCGATTATTTTTACATATCAACCCACTACCAACTCGTAATATACTAAAAGCGCGACCTCCCACTAAAAAGGGAGTCAATACGTACGCCAGGAACTTTTTCTTACAGGGATGTTCAAAATAAAAGGGGGTGTATTCACAAAGCAATATATTCTGTAACTCAACTATTAGTGATAACTGGTTTAATGGTCTCTTCCCTTTCAACCTTCATTTATACGTATCAATTTTCCTTAAAAAAAAAAGAAAAAAAAAGAAAAGCTTAATTATTTCTCGGAAGGAACTGCGGCGCCCAAAAGAGAAGGATTAAGCTCTATTTTGTTGATTGTCTTGATCGAAACTCCGAAACAATGAAATCATGTGCTTTACAAAACCAGTCATGAGCATGTGTTTACTTCATATTTTGAAAGGAAAGAAATTAGCAAACCTTTTTTTTTAATTGATGCAATAAACATACAACACTGATTGATGGAATTGGATTTGAAGAAAGAATTGGATTCCTTTTCTATCCAGGGGGGTGTGTAAAAAATATGAATGTTAGAAGGGTTTAGAATCTGAAGGGAATTCTCAAAAACGCTAAAATTCCTGGGCTGTCTGCTTATTTTTAAAAAATGTCAAATTTCAGCTTTCTAAGTTGAGCGGCTAGTGAGATACTTAATTTTTTTTGCAAAAATTCGGACTCCTCCCCACTCCTCCTTGGTATGCTATTATAATTAATGTGATATGATAACATCTTAATTGGCATTGGGGTCTAATATAAACCGAAAATCTTTTTATTCTGCTTTGCCGTTTGGCCATACATAAAATTGGATTACACACGCTATTAAGTTATTTTAAGTAAAGATATAAATAACTACATAAAGTGACTTGTGTTGTTCACTTCCCACTTGTTCTACGAATAGAGGCAACCGTAAGGTCTGTAACCTTGTTGTATGAGACTATATGCACATGTATAAAGGGACAATAGTCTTTCATCCTTTCTGACAGAAAAGTGCACTTTTTGCTACTGGCTACACTGGTTTGACGCGTTTGACGTATTTCCGTTTTATATTCTTCCTAGGGTGAAACAAAGATTAGCTGTTTGTGTTCAGCGTCTCTATGAAATACTTTGTGCTATATTGCAGAAAAGATTTCCCATCTAAAGCTGTTTAATAATAAAAGAAAAATACTTCTTTCATTCTAAGTAACCTTAATAAAAGAACTCCCCCAAACGTTTTGAATTGTAAATAATCCTAATAAAAACAACTAGTCCTAATTAATCTTGAGTGCGCCATATTACTGTTTATTTTAGGCTTATAAATATTTTTATAGCTTGTATTGTTTGATAACAATGGCCAGTTCAAGTTTCTCATGTATTATTTGTGGGGATGAATTGGAAGGAGATACCGTAAAGCGGCCCATACACGTACACAGTTGCATGACCAACATGCATGAAAGATTTGTTTCATCATGCATGTTGGAAGAATTTTTTGCCCACACACGTACCAACATGCTGTCCAACTTACTAGTGGTTTGAGAAATGTGGAGGACCAGGAAGAGTCGAATGGCAAGACAATATGATTGCTATTAACAAGTAGTAACCATCGAGGTCTGTTAATTCTACATGTCAGTACACAGGAATAAGTGTGAAAACGTAGTTGGAATAATGATTTTCTCTCTCTCGCTTATAGGTTGCTTCTGTGTTCCTTCCTGATACGACAAAAATGAAAGTTCATCGTAGTACCACAGGGGTGTAGCTACGGGGAACCCATCAGGGCTAGTCCCCCAAAAAATGATTCAATAAATGACCAGCTTTTAAAACATCATTGCAAGATTACCTCGCTTCAGACATTTAAAACTAACTAAGTTTACAATAATTAATAATTTACGGTAAATTATTTATCTATCGAAAAATAGTACGGTACCTCTTCCGTGTACGGAATAACCAAATGTACAACCTTGCTACCACGTATGCTACAACCGATTGATCTAGTGCTCCTGTGCGGATCATGTCCAAATTGGATTGAGAAGGTTTCGATAATGGAACTATATTATTATACACCATTTATAATATTTTGTGAGTGTGATTCTTCTTTAGATTTGTGTCAATATAAACTACATAAACAAATGAACTTCGATATTTTTTTAAACAGCAGATTACACAATTTACTGTGATTTATATTTGACAGTTTGAAGACACACATTTTAACAAAGTACTATAAATACTGCTACAAAACAATGGCACTAACCCACACAGCACACCGACGTCCAATGCATATCCATTTAACGTCCGGGCAAGGATTTACGGGATTTCCAGTGGACGTGTGGTTTTGGTCCATACAACGTCTAGTGGATGTACACGGGAGAGTACAGGTGGCACAGTTGCCGTGCATCTACTGGACGTCCAGAACGTACATATTATGACCATTTCTGGTACCAAAACGAACTAATTATGGACGTACAGACGCCCAATGGACGTGTTCTTTTGGTCCATACGACGTCCACTCGATATACACAAGATGTTACTTTGGGACAGTTGCCATGCATCTCCTGGACGTCCATTCGGAGCTAAAATGGACCTATTATGGACTTCAAACTGATGTAGAGGATGTCCATATGTGGATATCATGGGAACCTGAACGTACAAATTGTGACTATTTTTGGTTCCTACACGGACCAATTATGGCCTTTCACTGAATGTTCTAAAGGACTGCCACAGAAGGATTATTCACTTAAAGCCCGATACAGAAGCCATACTAGCTGGAATCAATCTATTTCTAACATAGGTTAAATTTTACCATATCAAAGTGACATTTAAATAAGCCATCTTCCATCAATTTTTACTATCAGTCAACAAATACACACGTCAACATTTATACTATAAAGTTTTATGAGCAAACAAAAAAACAATGAGAAATATTTTTAATACGTTTAATATTTCGTACCTTTCCAGTCACAATTCTTGTTCTGTGTTCCACGAAAATAATTGGTTTTCGATTTTTATCTACTGAAAGGTCAAACTATTTGAAGATTCGGTATCAATAGCAAATCTAGTTCCAATTTTACATGAATTAATTCTTCCTTATAATAATGCATCCTTATCTCCCGAAAATGAGAACTCAAAATATAATTAATAAAGTAAAGTATTCTGCCCATACGCTTCAGTTAATACAATTTGTTGATTAAAAAAGCTTCAAACCTGCATCCTCTTCCAATCTTTGTAGATGCATAGAAAGATATCACAAACCAAAACCTCCCTCGATTCACTCTAAAGTTTCAAATTCATTTGGAAATATCAGTTCTCCCTTTCCCTTAGTATTGAGAACAGACAAGACAGCTACGCTTCACTTCTCATATTGAAACAAATGATGACCAAAACTTTTGAACACAACCCCCCCCCCCCTTTTTTTTTTTTTTTTTGCATATTATCATACTCATAGGAGAAACATTAACTTCAATCAAAACATGCCATCCATTAATGGCCGAGAACGTTACAAATTATTGAACCTATATACATTAAAGAGTAAGAAAGGCGTAACATAGAAAGAAACGAATAACATAACAATATACTTTATTGGATTACCTCTAATTACATATACTGCTCCACAATATTTGTCTTTTTAATATATTGAATAAGATTGTAATACGATTTTCTTTCGCATCTCAATGATATTAAAAGTTTCGTATACATGTTTTATTCTTGATTATGAAATGTATTATAAACGCATAATATTGTTACTAAAATAAATATTTTTTAAAAGCAAGTGAATTTTAATCTTCTCGCTGATATATCATGAGATTCTTTCTTCGTGCGCTCCATTTCTCTTTTTTCTGAAATTAAGTAAATGGGAAAATTAATTCTAGGTATAATCAACATCACACCAATCAAAATTAAAATCAGATTATGAGGTTGCTGTTAAGTAAGGTTCTTTATGTTTAACTTTAAAGAGTAAAAATTACATGACGGATTCAACTTGGGACCTTTTGGCTTTAAACTATACAAACGGGACTCAAAGGTATACAAAGTTACAATTACAAATTCCAAATTGAACTACAAATTACAAAAATGAGCTCATTCGTGGCTAAGCGGTTTGCATACGCGCCTTTGGCGTGGGAGACCCGGGTTCGATTCCCGGCGGGAGCCCACGTGGTTCGGATTCCACGTTAATCAGTAGGTCCACGTCTCATATAGCCTCGCTGCTGAAACGGACGTTAAACTAAAAATAAATTAATCAATACAAATTACAAAATGTATTATTAGCGGCAGTTTCAAGTTTCTGAAAATCTACTTTATTTCTTGCAGCCTTGGGCCACAAAATGTATTTCCTTTTCATACTTTATTCTGTTCAAGCACAATACAATGAATCTCAAATTTCAAGTTTAACTCCCAAAAGTCGTTCCATCTAAGAAACAGGCTTTCTCATTCCATTGTAAGATCGAAGAATGTTAAAGGTTTTCCGATTTTCTAAAATATCGGAAAAAATATATACTGTAAGTACGAATATATCCCCACCTTTCCGAAATAATATATATACAGGAGACGGCAGTGCGAAGCTCAACAGTGACGTTCTGTTTCCAAAGCTTAACCCTTTTAGGCTTTATGGTAACTTCTGTTACCACGGCGTAGTATCGTATTTGATCGCTTATTTAGGTTCTATAACAAATATTTAAGCCGTTTTTTGTTATTGGTCAAGTCTAGGATGGACCAAAGAACACCCCAGATGCGTTTTGAAACCGGATGGTGAACTTGGCGACACCAAGTGGGGGCGGAGGGGCGTGAAATTTTTCATAAAACAAATTTCAGAAAATTTTCACGCCTTTAATTTTCAAGATATCAGATTGAAACTTTGCATACTGATTGCGTGCACCATTAGGTATTTCTTATTCTTTTTGAGATCCCTATGTGAAACCAGGTCGGGTACGAGGGTCTCAAGTGTTTTTTGGAGGGATCCGAAGCGGTGAGTTTTTCTGAAAAATTTCCGATTGTCTCGATTGTTCCGGTTGATGTGTACGATACGGACATGTAGTGGTACTGTTAGAAAGAGCTCGTTGTACTGAAGAAAATGACGTTTGAACCATGACTGTACCCAGGTCCGGGCCAGAAGGGCGCAAAAATTTCGATTTCTTTTTTCCAAAAAATCTCCCAGTTTTTTTTCCGTTTCTAGTGTATAATACGGACAAGCGAATAATACCATTGCAAAGTATCCTCTATCCTTAAGAAACAAGGTATGAACCTTGATCCTACGACAGATATTAAGGAAGCAATAGTTGTTTGAGTGAAAGTCTCAGGTTAACTCAAAAAATGGAAATCCTAAAAGGTTTAAACATTTCTATGTATTTATTTATAGTTTCGTATCTTAATCTACTACTTATGTAGCATGAATACAAATGAATATCAAGCTGTTCGGTGAAACTATCATTTTTGTTTTCAAAAGTTTTGTTGAACACTGAGTAAACACCCTGATATTTTTTAAAAATTAAATTAAACGGGTAACTAAGCAAGTATACTATTACTTCAATACAACACAGCTTCTTGGTATCGTAGAGTTTGTTGCCAGAGTACATTAAACTTCAGTTTCTATTCTGTACGTTATCTTGTTCGTCTACCTTATGTTCTACGCAATCCATTAAAACAACCGTAATATCATTTTACTACTTTGGAAATTTGTTGAATTTTATAACTTAAAACTATACTTGCTCAATAAATCATAACTAACCTTTGTTCTCTTCCCTCCTGTCTCTCCTTCGTTCGTCGCAGCCGCTTCTGAATTATCGTCTCCACTTTTTCTCTGTAACTGTCCCGCAAGCTTTTTCTACGGATTCTGTGGAAAGAAGAATAAGTGTTATACTTGAGTCTGTGTGTATTATTTTGACATTCTAACATCTGCAAATCTATGAGATCTAAACTAGTTATAACCAGAAAATGTAAAAACAGCAACTAAAGAATTTTGCAGCAATTAACGTAATCATGCCTGTTTGCCTCTAACCAGGGCCGTAACGTGTGGGGGCAAGGAGGGCAACTGACCCTCCAGGGAAGCTTCCCGCCGTTCGAGAGGGGCTACTTTAAGACAATTTTTTATTCCATATACTGTAATACATGTAATTATAAATGAAGCATCAAACAGGTTCACTACATTACATACACAAAATAGCACACAACAGGTAGATAAAACAAAAATGTGTCGTGGGCCCACTTCAGTAAAAAATGTCTATATTATTAAGTGCCCCAGAAATCTTTATTCTTATGGCTTTGACATTTGTAAATATTGTCCCTTTAGTTAATTTGTCATGTACGGAATGGGCCCTGCAGAGAGCTGGAGGGCCCACAAAGAGTAAGAGAAAGATGGGAAGACGAGGTCTATTTTCGAATTTTGTGGGGAATCCAAAACAATCTTTTGGAGGGGGCTCAAATATTAATGCTTTCCCCCCCAAAAAATATAAGTTACGGCGCTGCCTCTAACTTTAATTTAGAGCAAGACATGATATATTATGTGTAATTGAAAGGAAAAATGTTATAAGGTAGATACTTGTAATCGACTTCAAAAATGTTATCTATCTAACATTGAGCCCATTTACTACGAAAATATATTTATCGCACATTAAATGTGCAACATAAAAATTGTACTATTTTTTTAAAAAAAGGAGATAAACATATTTGAGTCATTGCACGTCAAATTATTACACTACAGCCCATTTTCAACCCGACCCTTTTCTTTCAAGTAAATTTTATTTCCGTGTTATCCTGGATAAAAAATTCATTAACTGTCTTAGAAGAAATTATGAAATCAATTACAATTTTATCTACGTCCATTATAGCTTACAATTTAGCCTTTAAATATTAAGACTAAAACCAAATCTTTAAATATTAAGATTAAAACCAAATTGATGATGCAATATTTTTGACAATTTTTTATATTTCAGACGCGTGTCTCTGGTAACATGCTACACGTATGAACCTAACACTGCATTTCTACTAGGACAGTACCGCAAATGCCATTTAATTCTGGAGATGGTGTGCTATGGACTTACAAAACTTACAACAATTTGTTGACTTAAACCGAAACAATTAGACATAGACCCCAAAAACGTATGGTCCTCTCAATACAGACCGATTATACCATCCTCAAACCAGCTATAAGTCTGTGACCAAGCAGAGATACGAAGGAGGACCACCGTTAGAAAGTTCCCCCTTAGTAACTGCGTCTTAGTTATTTCGTCTCCGCTAGACGACCTTCAGAATTGGAATTTACAAAAAATTCTATTCGTTACCACCAAAAGTTGGTTAAAAAGCAAAGATAATAGAAAGGAAAATAAAAAAAATCCAGTTTAAGAAAATTTAAATAATAGAAATTACTCTAATCAAAAGGTGAACTAAGTAAATAGGAATAAATTACATGTCCGGAGGAAAGCTTAAAATTAAATCGGATAGTTATTAGTACAAGTCCATCGGTGATGGAAAATAACGTTAAACTTTCTTACTGTGAGCTCACACACATGTCCCTCCACATCACACCTCTGCCCCGAAGGAACCATGACAAACGCCATGAAGTATACAAGGAGATGAAAATTTTCTCTCACACGAAAACAAAGTAGGAAAAAAGTACTTAATTCGAATGAAAATAAAGTACAACAAAAAAACTGGAAAATACCGAAATAATGAAAAAAAAACAAACATAGGATGTGTTAACCTGTATTACTTTTTCCTTACTAAATCTTCCTCGTTATTGGAAATACTGTAAATATATAATATAATAACGTTACTAAATAATATATGGACGTATTTATGAAGTTTCGCAAGATATCAATACGCATAGATGTCATTACACTATTCGTCTTCACTTACACACCGAATTGCTACTAATTTCCACTCAACCTCATCTGGTCGATATACCTTTTACGCCGAAACTTGAAAACTGAAAATTTCTATAGTTACATTGTACGTGTTAATCCAACCCCGATATTCGAAGAAAAGACGCTTCTATATCTCCTACTCCCAGCTTCTACAAATCTGAGAGCTAAAATCTTTAACCAATGACATTTCTTCTATCCACCTGTGGCAGATGTGACGAAGAAAAAATATCACTGCTAGCATTTACTAGTAATTATTTCAACTTAATAAATATAAAGGATACTGTAAATAATAAACTTTACTATTATGATCCCCAAAAACAAACAAAAAAAAATGATGCTATAGACCTTTTACGTTTATTTATTAACTGACATTTCTGTTTCTTGGCAAAGCGCTGATACTTAAATACACGATAAAAAATCTATACGGAAAAGGGGGAGGGTATGAAAGGAGTTTCTCTCTAATCATTGTAACGATAAGTTACACACTGAAGTATTGAAATGCGGGAGCGTTTCAGGCAGAACAGAGAAAAAATAACTCAGGGGAAAAAATAAATAAATAAAAAAAATTAAAATAAAATAAAAAAACAAGTACATAGAAATACACAATTTGACGACTACTTTCATCTGAGTGTCTATGATCCAGCATCTTCAGTTTTTATTGTGCAGTATTTTCAGTACTTATATTACAATATCTGCAGATATGTTTAAGTAGATAAACACTGCATCTAAAAGTTTTTAGTATATCGTATTGTGAAAGCGTATCTTCACTATAAAATAATGCCTTCAGTTGACTTGAAGAATTCTCACTTTACGAAACGATGGCTCAGTGGTAGAGCGTTCACCTCTGGTGCATATGGCCCCGGGTTCAAACCCTGTTCCCGCCAAGTGAACTTTGTGGTGGACAAACACCATGTGCGTGGGTTTCCTCGGGGTTCTCCCATTTCCTCCCACTTTCTTCATTCCACCATTTAATTCATTTCTCATCATCACCACCGTCTCATTTAGCGTAACAGGTATAACCGTGGGACGTAAAACTCAAAAATATAATTTTCATTCATTTACGAAACGACGGAGCATAAGTGATTAGAAGGGGGAAGGGGTAGCAGGTGAAGAGAAGAAAGGTAAAAGAAGGAAAAGAGGTGGACTCAAGGAACTTGTGCTATCGTCGATTGGGGCGAGAGGAAGGTTTCATCTTTAAATTATTTCTTTTTTACTTTTCTTCTCCTTATTTAAATCTAACGATACACATTACTGGGTTGTGCTGTATGAGACTAAGCACCGCTTGGCGAATACATGTTCACCCCATTCCTCTGAGCAGACGAGAAATTATGCGAGAAGAGCGTTTAAGCGATAACTAGAAGTGTAAAATGTCCAAGAGCTCTCATTATACTCTGAAACAAACTAGGCCTAACCTAACCTGATGTAAATGTACATAATAATGGAGCTGTTATCTACATTCTTCCCAGAACATTTCATATAGCATCAACATATTCAAGCGGCAGGGGTGCAGAACACTGACTCGCCTCCCATTCAATTGTAATAAAACAAGAAAGTAATGTGTCCTACGGGGCTCTAACAACCCGCCTTTATCCGCTATCGCTCGCTATGTGAATTGAGGGGTTCATCCAAACAAACGATTCCACCAAATAGAAAATTTATGGGTAAAATATGATGGGAAACACATTTCGTGAAGGAATGAAAGTGTGAATATGAGTAATTACTGTCAGTACACACCATATTAAAATGAATTCGAGTGATAGTGGAAGTATTTTATGTGTATATGTGTTTTTCCACTATCCTCGTTTAGCGTATAACTCTCGTAGCTGAGACGCCCGCTCCCTACGGACGTACGCCCTCCCTGCCGCGCCCCAGCCTTGATTCGGGAATATAGCATTCGTGCTTTTTATTGGTCACCTAGCACAAGTTGGTACATCATCATGCACTGTAGGCTTTATGCCACATACCCGTAATTTTTTTTATTAGGCTCAGGCCAGTCTTTCAGAACCGGTATCCGCAATGTCGTTGCTGTTGAGTTTAACGTCCCGTTCATCAGTAAGGCTATATAAGACGTAAACTTACTGATTAACGTGGAATCCGAACCACCTGAGCTCTCGCCGGTAATCGAACTCGGGTCTCGCACGCCAACTGCTTAGCCACGGAGGAACTCACATCCGCAATGTATTTATACTTATGGTATTACTGCTGTATTGCCAGAATACGAAAATAAGAAACGGAATATTGTTTAGATTCTCACCCAAAATTATGATATTGGCCCTTTGATAATGATTATTGTTCGAAATACGATGTGAACGTATGGCATAAAAGCTAGTCCATAAAACACTAATTTGTGCTAATTTGTGTGTGACGTATTTGTAAAAAGCACGAATGCCATCTAACCGAGTCAAAACAGGAGAGCAGAAACAGCGTCCGTAGGGAGCAGGCGCGTCAGCGGCGATAAGTATACGCATAAACGAGGATGGTGGAAAAACAATTTCATCAAACAATTCATTTCATAAAATGCACGCCTTATGTGTTGCACAGCTTTGGGGGAGGTATTACATGCAATCCAAAAAAGTACCAAAATGTACTAAATTAGATTATACTCGATTAAGTTTGGTTAAATGTTCCTCTTCTTTTCTGTAGCTTCAATTTGTTTACACTAGTCACAATAAACTTTTTGCCTGTTTAGTAGACCATGCCTTTCACACAATTTCGACAACTGACACTCATTTTTGTATAACTTCATAAAACTCAATCACGATATGACACAACCTTGTCATTTACGCACTGCCTTTCCCAAAAATCATAACAAATATACCGCCAAATAGTCCCTTCCGCCCCCCATATATATAGTGTAGCTTACAATCAAAAATAACTAACGACAAGTATTTTGGTAACTATCACCCTCAACTTACTTTTACTCACGAACCAAAAGAAACTCTCCAATTTATCTGGTAAATTTTCTAAAATTGGTCCGGCGATACAGTAGTTAACCCATACTGAGCCCTCCTGAAGTCAATCTGCAAGTAGTAATGGAGCTCCTCATTTTGTGCATGCTGGGCTAAAAGAAATACAAAACTCTAATCTAACCTGGGAATGTAAGAAATCTGTCAAAATTTGGTAGAACCGTCTTCTCGAGTAATGTCGAATTGAGTCCTGAGCTTTGGTACAGAAGGAACGAACCTCACTAGTATCTTATATGAGGGTGTTATTAAACCCTTCACCATCTGAATTCACTGATATATATATATATATATATATATATATATATATATATATATATATATATATATATATATATATATATATATATATATTACCAATTCCCATGTGCCCATCTACGTTACCCCAGCCTATTATAATACACCCGAATATAAGATTTGAAATGGCATGTCGACGTAATAGTGAAGCTATCCACGTCTTGAATTGTTCCTTCTTAATTAAGAATTGATTTATAATTGATAATGAGTTACTTTTGTCCACATACAAAAAAGCTTTCAGTTGTATAATAAATGGTGCACTGGAATAAATCTATATAAACAAATCACCCATCATATCTTACCTTTTTCGCAGTTCCTATTCTCTCTTCCTTCTTCACTCCAACATAGAACTAAAAGTATTAATATTACTGAAATCTCTACGCTTCTAATCAACCACTCAATTCAAACCGGCTGAGAGAGCACTGTGCAAGGATCTGCGCATGTGCCGTCACTAACAATTGAATGTTGTTTTCCGTACGCCCCTTTTTTTATCCAGATCATGTAGGTCCGTGGACGTTTCATTCGTGGATTAAATATTGACATCCAATGGACCATCCACTGAAATCCAGAAAATGGATATTCACTTTTGAACGTAATATGGACATCCAATGGACCGTCCACTCAAGTTCAGAATGTGGATATCCATTGCCGAACGTAATATGGACCACCAATGGATGTTACGCATAAGTCAATGTACTAAAACTGGACGTTCTGGATCTAATATGTACGTCCACTGGCTGTGAAGTGCTCTGTGGGAAACTGATATGTAAGTACATTATATTTTTATATGCTGTAAAGTGTTTTAAAAAACATTTTTTATCAGGTGGAAAATATGGTGAAAAATTTTTATTCAGTTTTTCAGTTTGGATTTAATTTGCTTTTTTTTCACTTGGTGTGAAAGAGGAAGTGAGATATAGCTGTTAATAAAATAATTATGGTGTTTTTAGTCACGAATAATAAATAAATATTTTTTGTCAGGAAATAAAGAAATTGAGTAATTTTTTGTTTTTTTAATTTTTTTATTAATAATCACCAGATACAGTTTAGAGGCCATTTTATGCTGGATATCTAACAACAACAATAACAATGGAAATAATTTGGGAAGGTATCGGCCAGGGCCTGTTTAGTAGGTACTATCCCGGCATTTGCCTGGTGAGAGTGAGGAAAACCCTGGAAAACCCGTCAGGATAGTTGGCAGCAGGAACCGAACCCACGACCTCCCAAATGCGAAAACAACACACTACCACTTGAGCTGGAAAATCAGTCTTATGTAGATAGGTTCTGTGTACAAGGGATTAAATTGAAATAGTTTTGCACAAAGGTATAACGTTTGGTCCGGGTCAGTAGCTCTTAGTTAAGCATAATAAAAACTACCTGGTACATAATGTTTATGGAGAAAAAAGCTTTTAAAAACAGCGTTTTTAGTTTTTCGGACGGAAACCAAAATTTTCCGTTTTTTTTTTTCAGACCTCAAAATTTCTAGCTGTAACACTGTTTTTGGGCTTCGTACATTGTAGCTCCCCCCTCAAAAACGACGCCCCCTCTAGATAAACCTGCTGGCTACACCCCTGTAGTATCACAACTTCGGCATGTAAATTTCATCAGCGGCAGAACCACTTAATTTGCTTTCTCTTACTTTGTGTTCTTACTTTACTGTGTTTTCTTCTGTACTTGGAGCACAATGTGTTTATCCTGCGTTTAACACCATCAAGTGTGGCGTCAAGTTGAAAATCTCTCAGCTTTTCTAGTTTTTCATATGCAGAATTCTTTACATTCTTCTCCACACAATAGTCTTTTTTTAATTTTACCTTCCACAAACACGGAAGTTCTTTGTATATCTGAATAGATTTACGCATAGAATCCCTTCTCATGTAACGCAGATCATCCATCTTCAACGACCTTGGCATTACGGAGGAGAGAGTCATGTGATTTCTTCCGCTGTTGTGATTAGCGAACCAAGATATAAAACCGCCACCTTGCATGAACGAGCACATACACAGTAAAAATGCATGAAGAACGGCAAAAACATCATGAGGCCATACACGATCAACTTGCCTGTGGTTTTATCATTTTTCATGCTAGTCGGGCTGTTTCTTCAGGCATGTTTTTACGTGTATGGGTCCCATAATAGTTGAAAAGGGGCTGAAAACGATTATTGAAAGTAGCTTAAAGCTCAACGATGGGTTTCATGAAAAGTTGGAAGGAAAACAAAATATTACAGTTCATAAAAGATGCAGGCAAAATTATACTCGACCTTCGAGTATTAACGCTGCTATTAGAAAATCAGATAAATGCGAAAGTAATCCATCTTCAATGACATCTTCGGTTTTGAGGAGTTCGGAAGTGAAATTCGACTTTAGAAAAGATTGTTTTCTTTGTGCAAAACCAGCAGAAATTGACACAAAGGCACCTTCAAACCGAAGAAAACCTATTCACATTGTAACGACAATTGAAATAAGAGAAAACATGCTGAAAAGTGTGAAGAAAGAAACGATACCTAGGGACAAAAAGTAAAGGCCAGGCTTCTCAGTGTTAGCGACCTTATAGCTCCTGAAGCAAGGTATCACAAATACTGTTACAGACATTTTTGTAGAACTACCAAACATGATCACGGGTCGTTTGGTAGGCCAAAATCAGAGTTGAACGAAGCATTTTCTAGATTATGTGAACATATAGAGAATAGTGACGAATGCCAGTACACAATAAAGGAACTACAGAACCTTTTAACGGAATTTTCCGGTCTCCAGGAAACATACACAGATAAACACTTGAAGAACCTTCTTAAGGAACATTTTAAGAATCGTTTATTCATGTCAAATATAAAAGGACAACAAAAGGTTCTGTGTTTATCTGATAAATCTAACAAACTGATTGATCAGTGGTACAGAGATAGACACAGATCCTGCAACAGAGCGTATGAGAATAGTGTTAGTAGCTGCAGACATTATTAGAGAGGATATACAGAAAATGATGTACGATTTTCAGAAATATCCAAGTGTTGATGAGATCAGAAGTGGAGGGGAAAATCTTGTTCCAGAGACTCTTAAATGTTTTACTAAAAGAGTAACAGAAAAGAAAGGAGCTCCAGATACGAAGAAAAATGAACGAAAATGTGCGGTAATAAATCACGCAATAATTTCTGCTGTGAGACCAAGATCGTTTTTATCTCCCATTCAAACAGGTTTGGGATTAACACTGCATAGGTTATATGGATCAAAACATCTTATTGATCTTCTAGCATCAATGAGTGTTTGCGTCTCATACAATGAAGTATCGGTATACATGAAGTCTCATAAATGCTGGATCGCCTAAGGTAAATGATGAAGGACTCATCCAATACGTATTTGACAGTGCAGATGTTAACGTACGAACACTAGACGGATTAAACACATTCCACGCGATGGGAGGGATAAAATGCATAACACCAAGTAAATGTGTTAAAACAGAAGTGGAGGTGAAGCGAACTCCGTTGGGAACATTTAATCCTGAAACTATTCGTATTCTTTCGTATGCCAAAAAAAGTCACCGTAGTGGGCTCTCCTATATTTTTGTGGACCAGAGGAATTGAATGTCGAACGGTACACCCCATATTTCCAATGAATGTTTTGTCGATTGCAGGCGCAGATATGCAGCCTGGGTGGAATGGATTCATGACCTCCGTAATGAGTAGAAGAGAAGATTGTGAGGATACATATATATTAGGAATTCCCTTTATAAACATGGATCCTAGCAATCCATCAACAATTTTTTCTGCTCTCAGTTATGCTGCAGAACAATGTCAGAAGCAACGTCGTGCCTGTATTTTTAAAGGCGGCTGAAATTGTAGGGTCAGCAAATCCGTACAGTGAAGTGTCAAAAATTATTCTGAGGCTAGGAGGATTCCATCTATTAATGTCTTTTAAGGGTGCTATTGGAAAGATAATGGAAGGGAGTGGTTTGGAAGACCTATGGGCTACAGTTTACGGTAAACTGACTGTAAACCACATGTTGAATGGTCACGCATACGCAAGAGCTGTCCGAGCATATAGCCTTACTGCTTGTGCGATTGTTAAAGTGATGAGGAGCAGTTTTCCTGAAATAAATGGCTCTCTTGCATATTTGGAAAATATTTCTAAAGATCTTCTTGAAAAGGGTTTTAATGAACAAGATGTTCTAGAAGAACCAGCTGTTAAAGAAACTTTGAGCAAATATAACGATTTCTTGCAGGAAATTAGAACTTTAAGCAGAACAATTAAGCTGTGGGTTAATCTCCTTAGGTGCATTGACCTTATAATGCTGTTTACCTTTGCAGAAAGATCAGGAAACTGGGATTTACATCTGAATACAACAATTCAAATTCTCCCATATTTTCATGCTGCCGGACATCTCCCCTATGCTAAATCCGCCCACTTGTATGCACAGGAGATGTGCAAACTTGAATCAAAACTTACAAATCAAGAACTAGTTCTTTTTAAGGAGAAAGGATTCTTCACTATTAGGCGGAAAGGCAAGTACTGGTCAGGAACGTGGTCTGATATGTGCATAGAACAAGATTTGATGCGACCCATGAAATCTGTTGGAGGACTGACACATGGCCGTGGCATTACTGACAATACTCTTTCAAAATGGGTACTTGGAACACCATTCTTTCTCAAAGTCCATGAGGCTGTAGAAGATTTTTTCGGAACAGCAATGCAGTTTAGCGAACAGCACGTTGAACTACGAGAATCCAGAAAGAAGAAAGACTTGTCAGACTTACAGAAGTTTACAGCTTGGTTACAAGAACACAATTCTTTTACAAAGTTGTCTGGTGAACTTATCTCTTTGGCCACTGGGTTTGTTTGTGATGATTCAATAAACTGTGATCAAGCATACGATGTCGGTTTGTCTACCATAAACAAAATTAAAGGTAAAAATTTCCAAGAACTCAAACTGCACAGAAAAGATATGGTGAAGACACATGCAGCACAGAAGTCAGCAAGAGTAAGATCAAAAGAGGTCAATATCAATTCTCAACAGCTTTTTAATCGGATATTGTGTGTCTGTGATAGCGCCAGCAAATTAAAGACATATTTCGAATATGAATTGGCAATACGCCCACCAGCTCTGTTTGATGAAGTTTCTCTTCGAAAAGGTACAAAATCATCCTTGATGAAAGTTTTTGAAGAAGGAGTCATCGAAGAACTAGATGTAAAGGATGTAACATATATTGTAGACGGAGGGTTTCTTCTTCACCATCTGCCATGGCCAAAAAATTGTACCTTTGGAGCTGTCTTAGAGAACTATTGTACACATGTTCTTAATAAATATGGTCAAAAATCTATCGTTGTTTTTGATGGTTACCCTAGTGAGCCTACCACGAAAAATGAAGAACAAAACAGAAGAGCGGCGAAAAAATCTTCACAAGACATAATTTTTTGTCAAAACACAGTCTGTGCCACGGGAAAAGACGAGTTCTTAGGTAATAGAAACTATAAGAAGAGATTATCGTTGGCTCTGGGGTCTGAACTCGTGAAACGGGGATTGACTGTAATAACAGCAGAGGAAGACGCAGATGTTGACATTGTAATGACGGCCATTCAACAGATGAAAACTGCTTCAAAAGTTATTGTTGTAGGATCTGATACTGACCTGGTAGTCTTACTTACTGCTTTGTCTCCTGAGAAGAAAGTGCTTCTGTTTACTTCTGTAAAGAGAAAGGTGGTGTGACTCCGAACACACGGTACTTCAGGATCGAAACATTGATTGAAAAGTTTGGAGATTGCCGGCAACTACTTTTGTTCTGTCATGTGTTTACAGGATGTGACACGACATCGTGTTTTTATGGTATGGGCAAATTAAAAGTAATAGATATGCTCAAATCACCGGAATTTCAAAACTGGGCCAGAGTGTTTTTGGATATTTCAAAATCTAAAGGAGAAATATTATCTACAGGTGAAAAATTAGTTTTGGCTTTGTATGGTTTGGGAAAATACTCAAATTTGAATGAAGCCGATACCACAGTTTTTTGTCTTTGACAAAGAAAAGTTCACTAAGATCTAACTTTGACCTGGCCAAACTACCTCCAACTTCTGAAGCGTGTAATGAACATTCGCTCAGAGTATTTTTGCAAGTACAGAAATGGTTAGGAAATAAACTTCCTGACAGAGAATGGGGTTGGAGGATAGAATTAATTAAAGAAAACGGACGCTCCAAAAAGACATTGAAACCTATATCCACATCCAAGCCATTTGCACCAGACGAGCTTCTGTACATAATATGATGTTCGTGTAAGCAAGTTTGGCCAATACTGTAAATGTGAAATAGCTAAAATAGATTGCTCTGCAATGTGTGAGCACTGTAGTGGGCTGCCTTGCCTAAATTCACATTTCTATTCCGAGGAAGAACTTGTAGAATCATGATCCGAAAATTAAATAGTATACTGTATAGCTACGGAAGATTAAGTTGAAAATACTGCAGTAAGCATAGGGGATATGTTCAAAATTAAGATGTAAACATAATAAAAAATGTTATAGATATGATTTCATATGCTAATTGACTGAGGAGATCCAAGGCAAAAAATAGGGAAAGGAAGAGCAAACAAAATATTTCAATTTTTTATAGTTTATTTGTTTATCTAGAAATTATTAGATTTATAAAAAATAGAAAATAAAATAAAATAATTTTATCACTTTTTAAGAATAAAACAGAATGTGAAAATTATCAGCGTGTTGAATAGTTTTGGAGATAATACATTTTGTCAGAAACGCTTATTTTTAAATGTGGAATGGTAATGGGGATAGAGTAAGGGTTAAAGCTTCACAGGGGAGGCAGGACTAGACAAAAATGCTTTTCTAACATGCAGTGGTTTATTATTTGGAAAAAAAAGCTTTATTATTTTTTTTCTTTCAAAATGAGGCGAAAATTTGAGCCCGCTTGTCTTCAAACTTACCTCGCTACATGGCTAATTTTAAGAGTAACCCCCACAATATATACACCGTTGGAAAGATAATTTTATGCTCTTTAAGATTTATTTGAAACATTTTTCCATATCACAACTCACTAAGGAAATATAAGAGGAAAAACAAAATGGCGCGGGTGATTTTTTTCATTTTTTACTCTTTAGGTTAAAATTGCCAAGAAACCATTAGGTTTATGAAAAACTTTAAGGAATACGAAATTGTAGAGCACGTTCCACAGATTACGAGAAAAAAAGAAGCATGTCAATATGTCCATTAGTTTTGAAGATATGGCCTTTTTTCTAAAACGCTCATTTTTTAACTTTGAGGGGGAGTGGAGGGGAAAGCTCCAGGGGGAGGGGCGGGGACTTTTAAGAAAATGTTCCCCTCATAGTGTTCTATCACTTGGGAGAAAATCAGCTTTACCCAAATTTTTTCCTTGCAAAAACCTTTATTGACTGGGCTATAATAAGAATTTGCGTCCGGTGAAGGGGAATGTTAAAAGTTCGAAAAATTTTCTATATATTTTTTACAACAATGAGGAATATCACAGTCGAATCGATAAGTGTCAGTGAACTAAACAAATGTTTAGAAGGGGGATGAAAAACAGAGCCGTAGCTAGAGATTTCGGCGCCCCTACACTCATCTTATCAAGCTTTCCCTTTTTATTTTTGGCAAATAAGAGAAACAGCTGTTGTTATACTACGTTGAATTTTTATCAAGCTGCTTGCACAGACTATTGCAACAGCCAAAAGTGATCATTCTCTATTCTTTTATAAATAAAAGCTGTTTTCAAGAGGTTTATTTTTGACTTTTTGTTGAACTTACAAAACTGCCTTTGGCTGTACACAAATCCATTTTGAGAACAGTTATGAAAATTTACAATATTTAAGTTTCATACTATATATAAGAAATGAAATTTTAATATGTTTGAAACTATGTGTTTAAAAAATGTTCGAAATGGGTAACAGCATCAATTTCCAGTAATAATTTTAAACTTTTGTAATTTTATTCTGTATGTGACCACATAAAGATGATTTTAATTTTGATTGTTTTACAGTAAAAAAATATTTTGTGAAATGTAACGGAAGCTCTGAAGGAACGTTCTTTGGGAATTTCTTAATATTGATCGAGAGGTGAAGAATATGTTTAATGTTTATACTTGAAATCCAAAATATAGTTTGGCTACTACATATGTTTAAAATTATAGTACTTACTTTATTTCTTAATGACTGAAAATTTTGAATTTGAGGTTACTTATTATTAATAAACATACAAAATACACACACACGTTATATATATAATGTGTGTGTGTCTTTTGTATGTATGTAGATAGATAAAAATATTACACAACTAGATACGTAAGCACAAAAAAAATCCTGGCGATACAAGTAGTTGATGGAGAAATGATCCCAATCGTGTCTTCACTGTTCGCCTTTTCCCGTTTTGCCTTATGATTCTTATCACAGGAAACGTCAACCAAAAATTGGTACTTAATGACTTGTTATCGTAAGGCAAAACGGGAATTCCCCTTTCGCCTTACAATAATTTTCATATATTGGTAGCCCTGCTTTAGCAAATATAAATGTAATTAAAATGTTCAACAGAAGGATACTGAAAAACTGGAAAGAAATAAGTTTCATTGAAAAAGAAGGTAACAATGTAATGGATTCGAAATCAGAACTTAGAATTAATGATCACAGAGCACGGGTGGACTGGCGAACTTTGGCCCATCATCAAAATTTTGTCCCATGAATCCGACATAATGGCTCACGAATCCGGATTTTCGACACCCTACTGCAATTCACGGGAACGAAGTTATACCTAATCACAAAAAAAAAGAAAAGAAAAGAAAAGAAAAAAGAAAGAAGTAAAGAAAAACGGCATAAACATAGTCCTACAAGTTTTGGAGTGCGCAAGTGTTTGTTTTTGTACGTAAAACATAGAATCACTTTTAACACTATCCACCTTACATATATTTTATTTCTTTTACCTCAATATCAATCGTTTATTCTGCCTACAGAAATAGAATTGTAACTCCTCGAAAACAACTTAACTCGGATCAGGAACGCAGACAATTTTTGAAGAGTGAAAAAATCTTCATCGAAGCTCAATACTTATGTGTAAAAAAAAAAAAAAATGATAGTTTTTATAATCATGTTTCATTTATTGCGTAATAGAAACATTTTTGCACAAATTCCGATTCACAAAACTTGCCAGACATCAAACGGTCTAAGCCTAACGTTCCATAGTATGCAAAAAATTTCAAGCAAAAAGTGTACGACTATACTTAGGTAGAAAAAAATATAAATGAACTTTTCCACAACCGAAAGGGAGGATAGGTTTATTTGGTAAAGTTGTCATTTAAAAAAATGCAACAAGGAACTTGCAATAGGAGTACAATACAGAAGGGTAACCGGGAGTGGAACGAGGAGTTGGACCTTCAAACCATACCCTGCCAAATAGAAATGAAATCTTTGATTTTACGTCCCACGGTTATGCCGGTTAGGCTAAAGGAGACGGTGATGATGAGTAATGAATAAAATGGTGGAATGAAGAAAGTGGAAGGAAACGGGAGAACCCCGAGAAAACCCACGCACACGGTGTTTGTCCACCACAAGGTTCACTTGGCGGGGGCTGGGATCGAACCCGGGACCCCAAGCACCAGAGGTGAACGCTCTACCACTGAGCCACCGCCCCCCTTCCTGCCAAATAGAGTTCGCTTGTTATATGTTAATTAAACTTGTTTAATACTTACATACAGCCAGGGACGTGAATGAGCAGGAATTCATTTCGGAAGGAAGGTGTCCAAATTCAATATGAGGACAAATTGTATTAACATTTGTAATATCGCCCCTAAAATTAGACAAAATTTAAGAAAAGTCGTGATTTCGTGGAGGGGTTTTCGGATCCCCAGGCACACCCCCTGCCTACAGCAAATGAAGAATGTAGTATAAAATGAAGTACTTTTTTAAAAAATGAATAATGCTAATACGTTAAAATAGTTGAAAGAAATGATTGCCGGGTAGGCAGGTAGGCAAGTCCGCTCTTGTCAGTGGGATAAATTATTGAAAAGGCATAAGAATTAATGTTTATATTCATGTAATTAGATTATTTCTATATATTTGCGAAGGTAGAGCAGGAAAGGGAAGGGATTTTAGAATTTTTATGTAACTTTGTTTTCTGTAAGATGATTGGTTATTATGAGTCAACCAGATAACAGGTTTCCGATTAGATGTCACATTTAAAGATCTGTACGTTGCTCAAGTAGTTTCACACTGTGTATGATGAGTAAAAGTTCCTGATCAGTACTGAGTTCGTCACTCGAAAGTGTGTAAGTGCAAGTGTGTTTAAGTGTGTTAAATGGCTATATCTTTCATTGCATCTAAACGAAGGGGAGGGTTACTGTGTTAGAAAGAACATATTTATCGGATAAACTATTGTCGTGAGTCAAAATAATATTGCAATTGTAGTGAAGGGTGTAAGGTTACTGTTGTTCTAATTTCTGTTGAATTTGAATCTTTATCTGGTGAATACATACATCCTCCGAGAAATGAGCAGATTGAAAGTTCTCTCATACGAAATGAAATGAGTTTTACGTCCCACACTTATGCCGGCTAGGCTAAAGGAGACGGTGATGATAAGAAATGAAGGAAATGAAGATAGTGGGAGGAAACGGGAGAACCTCAAGAAAACACACATACAGGGTGGTTGTCCATTACAAGGCTCGCTTGACACGAGCTGCGATCAAACCAAGGATCCTATGCACCAGAGGTGAACGCTCTACCACTGAGCCACCGCTTCTCCGGAAGACTGGCCGAATAGCAGTAAATAGAAGGGTCCCTGAGAAAAGATAAGGTACAAAAGTGCTGTGTTTTTTATATGTTACTGTTAATTTATTTATTCACAAAGCTGTAATGTTTAATAAATCTAAGAATGAGATATTTGAATTTTACGTCCCATGGTTATGGCGGGTAGGCTAAAAGATACGTCAAATATAGACTTGTAATAAGGGTAATGGACTTGCTTGGTTCAAACGTATTTTATGCTGTTAGGGAGTTAATATACACTGCTTCACGTTCTTAAAAAGGAGCTTCTGATTGTTTCAAATATCTTATAATATGACAATGTGCTGCAAATCATCAAATTCAATTCTCAATGGTCTTCATTACTTAAGCTCATTATGTTTATAATTCAATTATTCTATTGATAATTGCTTAATTGGGAATTCTTTAAGCAACTTATTTACTTCATTTCTGGAACCATTTTGATAATAATTTTTGGAACCATTTTGGACATATTTGAATCCATTTTGACAATGAAGGGGACAGGACAACAAATCGAGCAGAGGGTTGGCACTAAAAGTTAAATAGAAGTGCTGGGAATCCTCACCTCAATATACATATAGGCTAATTGAATTACTGAAGCAGGAGTAATCAGAAAATGAAGCTTTGGTGGCCATGCTTTTAGCAGGGCATGCTGCAAGACACTTGAAATAGAAGTGAAAACAATTAAACATTCGCCTGCGTAATTTGAAATGTAGAATGAGTAGTAAACATATTTCTCTAATGCAATACTTAGATGCTGTTGCTCATTGTATATATACCAAAGATAAACACCATCTTGTATAGGTGTTCTGTACTTCTTGTAGTTACTGCACTTATTTTGTTATATGAATAAACAAATTAAATTATATCTATGAATGCACTTGCAAGCCTACCAATATAAAGTTTGTAAAGCGAAACGGGAAAATTCACACCGAGATTTCCCGTTCCGCCTTACATCAGGATGAAAAGTGATTACAGGGTTTACATGTAAATTTCATTGCTAGAGGCCATAAGGCGAAACGGGAAAAAGGCGAAAGGTGCAGGAATCATCCCAATAAATTCCTTTAAATTGGAAGCATTTCATATGTCAATGAAATAAAAAAAAAGTCACTGGTAGTGATCAGTCTTTGAAAAAGAGGAAATTCGTGAGATTAAGTTCTGTCCCATTAAGGCCCTATACTACAAATGTTTCAAATTAAAGAACGTTATTATTCCCCTTGTTTACCTTCATTTTTAATATTCCCGAGCAAAGAGCAACTTATGTGTGTCTCTTCACCCCTTTCATTTTTCATACCTTTATTCTCACCGTCGTGATTAAAACAATTGGGTAGAAAAACGTGATTAACTAACCAAACTCATCATCATCAAAACGTTAAATACGTACGTATTTAAGACTGTGACCGTTTCTGATTTTGAAAACGCTCTTGTGTACACTGTAAGTCATTACTTGGCAGCATGTATGTCACATCGTCATTAAGAAATCATATATAATAAGATTTTTTAAAGTGATAAATAAAAACTTGTGTTCATTCCAATAGCAACAGGATTGGACTTTAATTTTTTGTTTCAATTTATCTCCACAAATAGGACGAATATCAAGTAATATGTTTGCCATAAAAACTACACCTCTAAGATTCATTTTACTTGGAGAAATGATGCTGTAGACCAGTGGCGTAGCACACTTTTGCGGGCCCCCCTGCAAAGTATAGAGAAGGGGCCCTAGTTGTAAAGCTGATAGAAGTAAGGTTGAGGTTCTACATCTTTAAACCTTTATTCATCGCAAGACATCGGCCCCCCCCCCGCACTGCGGGGGTTGCGGGGGCAGCTGCTACGCCACTGCTGTAGACGGTAGTGGGAATTTCGACCGTGTACGGGAATTTTCAGTGCCTGGCGATTGTGAACAGCTAATTTGCAGCTAATCTGGTTGCATACTTCCCCGCAAATGCTTGGGACTCAACTGGTGGAGCACTTTAGCTGTAAATCTCCATATGGCTGTACCATCCAGAAGTGTCCCTTACTGTACAACGTATTGCTTACGTTTATATTTTGGCAATTTTGCATCCCTAAAAGGGAACAAGGTGGACCACCCAAATTTATCATAATACATATTAAGGTCCTATACTATTATACCAAATGTTTAAATTGGGCAATTTCCAAAATTTAAGGGGTGGGCCAAGGTACCCCTCCCCAAAATTTAAAGGAGTGCATCAATATAGCAGTCTTATGATAGGGAATGGACCCCTGTATACTTCTATATCATCATATAGGGTAATTAAACCTCATCAAAGGGATAAATTAGGACAAAACCCCCTGAAATTTAATTTTTTGGCAATTTTTACCCATGAAAGGGAACGAGGTGGACCACTCAAATTTATAGTGATCTATATTAGGGTTCTATACTATTATACCAAATGTTTAAATTGGGCAATTTCCAAAAATTAAGGGGTGGTCCAAGGTACCCTTCCCAAAAATTTAAAGGGGTGCATCAATATACCCATGTCTTATGAAAGGAAATAAACCCCTCTATACGTCTACCCTATATCACCATATAGAGTAATTAAACCTCATCAAAGGGGGTTAAATTAGGTCAAAAACTAGGGATGCATTCGAGTCGAGTCGAGTCGAGATTTAAGCCTGTCTCGACTCGTCTCGAGAAAATGTTGTCTCGACTCGTGTCTCGACTCGAAAATATGTTTCTGTCTCGACTCGACAGTCTCTGTCTCGACTCGACTCGAATTCGAGTCGAGACGTCTCGAAATTCGAGTCGAGACAAAATGTACGAGTTAAAATATATGCACACATCAGCCAGACCATCATGACTACCTACCTAATTGTCAGTATGTCGACTTTTGGCATGGATAAAAACGGCGACACGTCTTGGCATACACGCAATGATCCTTGATAGGTCGCTGGAGAGAGCTGGCACCACATGTGCTCACTCAGGTCATCTAATTCCCGTAAATTCCGGGAAGGGGGGCGATGTGTTCTGACGTCACGTTCAATCACATCCCACAAGGGACATCACTCAAATGTCCGGCTCCAATTTCAATGAAACTTTTTTTGCTGATAGAAGGCATGTATGCATCATTACTTGTGATGACAAATTTTTGCCATGGTGCATGTTTTCTATTTTTTTTAAAATAACTTTTAAGAGTTGTGATGTGGTTATTAGAGATTACTACAGAAGTCCCTTACTACCATTTGTAAACGGAGCGTTAATGAAGAAAAGTGAAGAAAAACCATGTGGATACATATAAGTCCTGAAGGGAAGTCGTATGGTAGATATGACCTTGATGGCAGCCACCTTGAAATCCGCCATTTTGAATTAAGGTCAAGTTTTCAAAATGGGAATAGGGTAATATGATACATAATTTCGGGCTAGAATTTAATTAGAAAAATAATGGTGAGGTTAGTTTTAAGATACACGTATTTGGGGGAAAGTTACAGGCATATTAATTGTTTTTACTTACTGTGTGCGTAAGTCCCTTCTTACTTTCGTCTCAAGACCTGTAAATCGATCGCAACGGCAGAGCCCGGTTTCGCACTAGTGTTTAGAAATCTTTAAACCCACTTGAAGCAATATTTGTGGATTATTGTATTGTATTTGGCCTTTAATTAAATTTGAACCCACTTCATGATCTTGTGTAAAGTATCACTAAAAGAGAATTTCTGTTTTTATGGAGAACGTAAGCATAGCAATTATAAAAGGTGAGTAAGGTGCGTATGTATTTATAAGAAAGTTTATTTTACGAGTCTTTTGTGATTTCGCCAACCTATTGTGGTTGTGGCGTTGTTTTTTTTTTCAAAATACTCATATCTCATAAATAAAAGAGCTATTATAAAATATCTTACCACTATTCTTTAATACTTATAAAATTTTATTTATTGTAAAAGCACTGGCGAGATATTTCTTATCGCCCACTAAAATTATGGTGGAGCTCCTTCGTGGCTAACGGTTAGCATACTTGCCTTTGGCGTGGGAAACCTGGGCTTGATTCCCGGTGGGGCTTCATGTGGTTCGGATTCCACGTTAATCAGTAGGTCCACGTCTCACATAGCCTCGCTGCTAAACGGGACGTTAAACTCAGAATCAACTCAACTCAAAATTATGGTTTTGACTTTATTATGATGTCATTAGTTTAAACGCCCAACTGCCCAGTAATTATAAACATTGACTACATTATAAAATTGTAATTTGTGACGACTAAAATATCAGAAATTAAAGATTATTCTTTGGGGTTTGGAACATTTTGAAAAACGTGAAAAACTGGTACTGCACCGATACAACACACCTTTTGGATTTGTCATTGTGTAAAGTGATACAAACTAAAGAAGAATTACAACTTTATGAAATTGTATTAGGACTTATTATTTAGAAATAAACACCAAATAAGTGTAATAGTTCATATCCGTATCAAATACCAAGTTTATGATGAATCAACTACACAAAGTAGGATCCAAAAACGCTCATTGCAATTTGTTCCATCCTTCAGTCGAACCAGGAACTGAAACACAAAGAGTGACATTTTCTTTTTAAAGATACTTTGTCCAGCTGAGTATTGTGAAGGTTTATGTCAGTAGAAGGAATTGCATTCCATTATACAAGCACAATTTCACAACTTTATGTACACATTACTAAATATGGAACACCCTTGTCCATATGATTAGCGTACGCGTCTTTGGTGCGGGAGACCTAGGTTCGATTTCCGATGGGAACTCCTGTGGTTCTGAACCCACGTTAATTTGTAAGTTCACGTCTCATATAGCCTTGATGCTGAAAGGGACACTAAACTCTAATCTAGTACTAAATACAAATATTTAAAGAAAAATGATGATGCCACATTTATGATTTCGTACTAGATTTAGTGATTTTACTATTAAACTAGTGATCTAGTACGTACTTTGGGTAAATAGGCACATTCTAGTGATTTTTTTTTTTGCATTTTTTTCTGATGCAGACAAATGAGAAGGAAATGGTTCTTAAAATAAAAGGAAGAAGTATATTGCAGTTCAAAACAAATGTAGAAACCTTAAATTATTTTTTGTTTTCCCTCTGACTGAATGAAACCCCTGCTGTGTAACGACCTTAGGTAAACAACGGCTATCTTTGGTCCGCTACCTCCTTTTGTTAGCCGACATGAGATGGGTTACTTTTTTTTCTGGAAGAAAGTGAAGAAATAATTATCCAGTACATTTACGTTTTGTCAGGCACACAGGCGCAGTCTGTACTTGTTTCCTAACGAATTTTAGCAACATAACATAAATGAAACATATGTACCAGAAAATACAGGCAGTACAAACGGAAATTTTCATCTGTGACACATTTGATGAGAAATATAGTTAGATGTCACGTGCAAGCACTCTAAACATGTCCTATCCTGTAATTCTATTCGTATGTTTATGTAGGTGAGACTGAGAAATCAAGAAACAATAATAACTGGTTTTCTTCCAGGGGAAAAATCTAAATGTGAAGGGGTGTTACACTGGGACTTTAATTGCGTCCTTTGTACAAGATTAACAAGTAATAGCAATTTTTTAATTTATTTTAGTTCTTGGGGAGAGGAAGATGGAAGCGAACCCTCGTAAGGACCTCTGCAAGGAAACATGAATACTATGTTTCACAAAATAGTTTTACATTACACAAAATAGTTATATATATATATATATATATATATATATATATATATATATATATATATATATATATATATATATTGAGTTTTAGTCAGGGTTTTCATTCTGCAGGAGAGGGGGGATAGTAATACCTGACGAACATTTTCTATTCACAGAGTGTTGCAATGATAACATTTCCTCCATTATAACTTGGCCAAGCTAGTTGCATTATATGTAAGGATTAAGTTAGCCTAAAAAGCTTAAATTTCTATGGCTGTTTTACTCTGTACCCATGTTTCTCATTTTCGGTCTACGGGACTCTGTTTCCGGAAATTTTCGATAGCTTCCAAGTCTGAAAATAAATGTATCAAAGGCATATATATTATATCTATGGTTATATGAGGCATGGATCTACAGTTTAAAGTGGGATACCGGTAACAACTTCATGAGCTTCCACCGTAAATCGAACCAGAGTCTCCCGCGATCAAGGCGTATGTGTTAACCATACAGCCACGAGGAAATTCACATAAGCACACACACATATATATTGTTGAGTTGATTTTGACTTTACCGTCTCTTTCAGCAGCGAGGATATATGAAATGTAGACCTACTGATTAACGTGGAATCCGAACTACATGAGCTCGCGCCGGGAATTGAACCCGAGTCTTCCACGGCAAAGACGCGTACGCTAGCCGCGGAGTTCACACACACACACACACACAGAATCAGAGTCCTCACACACCAAGGGTGAGAGCTGTGCCACTGAGTCACAGCGGCCACGGGGCTAGGTCGAGTCCACTTTACGTTCATAGTTTCTTAGTACATAAATGTTACGATTATGAAATAGATTTTCATTAATGAGCTGCATAAAAACAAAAGCTTTCGAAATGTATTAAACAATTAGCTCGATTTGAGTGTGAACTTAAAGTTATATCAGAGTGTAAATACGGATACGCACCAAAGCTCGAAAACTTAATACACTATTTCTCCTATATAGTCAGCATGTATCAAGCAATCGTTCAGCTTTCATTTGAGAGGATGGAAATCGAAGGCCCCTGAACAACTATGTTACTAATGTGCGGAATGTATTTATCTTACAGTGAACTGCTTTGATGCCAAGTGGCCTAACTCCAAAATTGAAATTTTCCAGGACTGAAAGTTGAAGTTCAATATCTCATGAACAATCCATATTTCTTTTATGTTGGGAACCTTAACCATAACTACTGTATGTAGTTCATTGTTTTATAATTTAGTGTTTACAAAAATCCTTTTAAAAAATACCTATTCATAGAAGTGAATAGTACTTATCTGTACTAGTTCTTGGCATCCAAGCAGTCCATTTATTGTAATACTAGCTTAATATACCCATTCTTCTCATGGGGGCTGTATTTGGAAGTTAACACCTGTGGAAGTATCACCATTCATTTCAGTGACCGCGAAAACTATGGATTTGACACTAGTATCAATCAATATGGGCTATTTATACATGTCTCGGTATTCCTCACCCGCTGACACCCGGCCCGCATACAGTAGTAGCTGAATTTGCAAGTCATCGCTGATGGAAGTGTCACCATTGATCTCAGCGACCGTGAAAACTATGGATTTGACACTAATGTCGATCGATTTGGATTACTTTTACTACATGTCTCGCTAAACGCCCCCCTGAGACCCCCTGGTTCCAATTTTGACAAAAAAGCTTCGCCTTAGACTGGGACCTGGACCAAGGTATCCGTGACCAAAATTTGGTAACTCTCGGTCAAGTTGTCTGGTCCCCAGGTCGGTCCCAGTAAACGTCCCCCCCGAGACCCCCTGGTTCGAAATTTAAAAAAAAAAACGCTTCGTCTTGATCTGGGGCCTGGACTAAGGTACCCGTGACCAAATTTTGGGAACTCTCGGTCCACTCGTCTGGTCCCCAGGTCGCACACAGGCAGACAGACAAACACACAAACGAACTCTTTATTTTATTTATATTAGATAAGATATACTATGTAAAATAGTCTCGCATCATAATATGTGATGTACAACAAATGTTACATTATATATTATCCGTAGCTCGTGATATGCTGCAACATATTAAAGCCTCAGAATAGTTGGGCAAGCGAATAATCCAGAAGTTACGTAACCCTATTGCGTTCATGGGAACGAAAACACAATAATTATAACTATGCTAAATTACTATAGACTACCAACTGCTCATTCAGAGAATTTATGAAGTTCACTTTATCGCAATAGTTTTATACAAACTAGATTTAGACTACGGATAATAGTTTTATACAAACTAGATAATCAATTATTATTATTATTATTATCATTATATTTGCAGTACAACCAAATACAACGACATTAACTATTAATTCTAATTAACTGAATTGAGCTGAAAATTAAATCTTGATCTTTAAAGATTAACTATTAATTTTATGCGTTCTGTACCTTTCTGAAGGAATAAAAGCTGGAATTGGTTTCAAGGCTGTTTCTCAGTGAATACTTTCTTCAAAATAATATTAAAAATTATAGAAAGATTTTCGAGACATTCGAGTCGAGTCGAGATTTTTAAGAGCCGTCTCGACTCGACTCGTGTCTCGACTCGAAAATTCGAGTCGAGAAATAAATTTGTCTCGACTCGTCTCGAATTTTACAAAGCGTGTCTCGACTCGAGTCGAGTCGAGATTCGAGACATGTCTCGACTCGAGCGCATCCCTATCAAAAACCCCGAAATTTAACATTTTGGCTAACTTTTCCCATGAAAGGGAACGAGATGAACCACCCAAATTTATAGTGATCTATATTAGGGTCCTATACTATTATACGAAATGTTTAAATTGGGCAATTTCCAAAATTTAAGAGGTGGGCCAAGATACACCTCCCAAAAATTTAGGGGTGCATTAATGTACCCATGTCTTATGAAAGGGAATGGACCCCTGTAAACTCCCATATAACCACATAAGGTAATAACACCTCATGAAAGGGGATAAATTAGGTCAAAAGCCTCCGAAATTTGATTTTTGACAATTTTTTACCCACGAAAGGAAACGAGATATACCCCAGTACTAATAGAGGTGCATAGAGGAAAGTTGCCAATTATGGGGAGGTTTTTTTATAAGGCTTCCTGCTTAAACATGATTTGTAGAAAATATGTGTAACTTCCGGTAATGCTGTACAGAAACCTTGTTCGTCTATTCTACATATGGAAATGTGAGAAAAAACAATAATCACAGAATAAAAAAATAAAAACAAACAGTATTGCTGTTCCCCATATTAGGCTACCGGGGTTCCTAATATGGGGATGCTGGGGTTCCTAATATGGAGCTATGACATATAGATGCTTACATCAATATTACTTGCATAAAGCAAGGACACACAACCTTTCAGAGAAACTATTGTGATAAATACGGGAAAATGAAATAAGAAGAGAAAATATGAAGATATAATATGATTGTATTGACGTTATTGTTGATCAAAAATAAAATAGATCTACATTGTTCTAAAGCTGGAAAAACATTAGGTCTAATACAAAACGTTAATACAAATCATTACGCCTACATAACTGTGAAGAAAAATAATTTCAGATGCAGAACACAATATCTTGGAAATATTTAAAGAAACAAATGCATTTATAATAAATGGTTGTTTGAAAATAGTTTATATATAAAAAAAAGTCTCTTCCCATTTCTCGTTTTCAATTAAATGATAGACGAAACATAAAAAATGCGTCTCTTCCTTTTTACTGAAGTTGGAAATCTAGAAAAACTTAAAAGCCTGATACTTTTTCACTCAAATTGTAAATCCACACACAAAAAAGTCATCTTCTTTTCATGTATACTACTTAAATTGTAAATCTACGAGAAAAAAAGAAACTGTTTGCTTTGCACTGAAATTAAAACTCCACAAACCATAATTTCACTTAGAGCAACATCTTTCACAGACGAAAATGTCATCATCGACGCCTGCACAGAGAACATGATCCCACCGTGAACACACTGCACATTGAATCCACTCTTCACCTTCACGATCTTCGGAAAATAGTCCATTGCAATACAAACACTCGGCTTCTTCTTTGTTATCTTCGTCGGACACATCCGACAATTGCATATATTCCCAGTTAGATGAACTACTGGAATCTTGTTGTGGCAAAGACCTAAGCTGGAATCGTTTACTTTGTAAATTATCCGCTTCTCTGCACTCTTTGGCTGTCTTCTTTGGCTGCTTCATATTCTCTATTTGTCTTCCGAGGGATCCTCCTTTCTCGTCGATAGAAGAAATATTTTGCTTGAAAATGCCTTTTCTTTTCTTCGATGCTGAAGTTCCGCATTCTGTTCGTTTTTTAGTCTCTATTTTGGTTTCCCTTTGGCATTCTAAACCTCGTTTGTAAGGTGAACTTGTGATAATTTGGGCTGATCCAGTTCGAGATTGCTTGTAGTTTTGTCGAACAGGACGTGCTGGAATAGGGGAAATATCATGTGCTGTCACAGCACATGTAGGTGATGGCAGTTCTACAGTTTTACTTGAACCTGGTGTGCTTGGCTCAGAAGAGTTTCGGACCTCGATGGAAATCCTTTCTGGTTCTGGTGGTATGGTAGCAGATAGTGACCTACATGAATCGGATGTGTTTGCTTCGGAAAGTTGCCCGTCCTCGATGGAAATCCTTTCCGCTTGGGACGTTATCGTAACAGCTAAAGACATACAACTATCACTTGGTGTTTCATATTGGAGGAAGTCATGAGTTCTGAAAATATGTCTATTAGTCGGAAATAGGCCTGCTCTTTTGAAACCACTAGCTGCATTTTCGGCTGTTGCTGCTCTCATGTACGCATTTCCAAATAATTCGCCAACCTGATATATAGTCTCAACACGTCCTGGATTCATTCTCAACCAGCGTTCTATTTCCTGCCTGTAATAGCACTTTAATGGTCCCATAAATGTTAGATCCAAAGGCTGCATCTTATGGGTGGAATGTGGCGGTAGCGATATAATGGTAACATAGTTCTCGCGTCCTAGATTTATGACATCTAAGTTCCGTACATGGGAAAAATAGCCATCTAAAACCAGAACCACTGGATCTTCTTCTGTAGGCTTGACATAGTTTATAAAATGTCGGAACCACTCTGTAAATATATCACTTTGTATCCAACCAGATTGGTGACATGCATAAATAGAACCAGGTGGGGTTCCATTCATCAGTTCAATTTTCATATTCTTGCGTGGGAATACGAGTAGCGGTGGAACGTAATTTCCTGTAGGGCTCATGCATGTCACTACTGTGATAAGAGTGCCTCTTTCAGCCGACTGGAGAGCAGAAATCTGGCGTTTTCCTTTAAGAGCAATGACTTTGGTGTGTTTACTTTGCACAACGGAAATGCCAGTTTCATCGCAATTAAACAATCTTGATGGAGAATGCTTGATTTTATCCATAGCCGGTTCAAATATGTCAAAAAATTTATCTACTGCTTCAGGAGTAAATGATGTAGCTCTAGAATGTGAGAGACCCTGTGGCCTTCTAATCGATAGCTGGGGGTGACGTTTAAGAAATTGTTTCAACCATTTTTTACCTGCCATCTTCTCTGTCCGGGAAAAAAGGATTCGGAATTTCATTTCTGACAGCCAATTGGTACGCTAAACGTCGTACATCCGTCATTGACAAGCCAAATAACTGTTTTTCCATATTAATGCAATGATCCACAAGGTCCTCTTCAATATGTAACGGGAGAACGTGCTTCCTACCTAATTTGGTTACCCTCGGCGCAGTATCCTGGCCTGATTCAATGGCTTGAGTTACATATCTTTCTAATGTTGTTTGTGGTACATTATAAATACGAGAGGCCTTGAAACTTCCCATTTCCTTCTTCATCACAGAGGAAACAGCTGCGTTCATATTCTCTTGCTGCCATTGTTTCCTTTTCGGCATCTAAAACAGACAGAAAAGTAGGTCTATCCTCCATATCCAGAATAAATTAAGGGTTCGTAATTTGGGGAGCCCCATATTAGGAACTTCTCACCACCCCATAATAGGCAACTTTCGTTGACATTTTTCTCACGCATATATCAACAATTAGTAAATCTAGAAAACACGATATACACTATTTACTATGAGATTCGTTTTCTACTCTAGCGCGTAAGATAGTGTAATTGAATATTTCTTACCTTTACAGCGACACACAGACGTTACTTCCGAGACGGTGCAAATTTTCTCCTGCACACCAAACACTTCCATTCGACTGAGACAAAGAAACTAATTGCGACGCCACCTAGCTTAGGCCGTGTTGCCAGTTCGTGACACTAATTTACCGTTCACGCAATTTCTCTTCCACAAAATTCCCTCGTTTATGAGAAATCCCACCTCCCCATATTAGGCAACCTCCCCATATATAGCAACTTTCCTCTACTATGGTCTTAGGCTACCACACCCAATTTTTGGATTTGGCAATTTCCAAAATTTAAGGGGGATATTCGTATGTACTTCTGCCAAAATTTAGAGGGTGGGCCAAGGTACCCATGCCAAAATCTAGAGGGAGTGGTCCTAAGTAATTCTAGGTCATTGGCCCCCTGGCCAAGGTCATTGACCTTTGACCTATGACGTCACAAAGGTCGGGGTCAAAGTCCAAAACGGAATCAGGCCGGGCCATTACTACTGCTACAGTATCGCTATCAATTGCTCCGATGATTTCAGAGGAACCCACAGAAATTATTGAGTCACACGGATCTTCTTCCGGGAAGTGTGGGGAAGGACCTCCACCTGTACCTAAAGTTTCTCTTCGTAGAATTTTTAGTTGTCTCTTTCTCTCAGATTTGAGATTGTCCACAACTTTTTCAGTTGTTTTGATGTTCTCTGAAAAATAAGAGCACTATCAATAACGATGCACACTTCCTTACAGTTAAGAGACATAAATACAGAAATATAGTTTACGGATAATGTAAGATGTACAAGGAAAAATTCTTCGCGGACCTGGCAATATAGAAGGTAAACGTCTTAAAATTAGATTTACGAAATGTTTGATACTACTTTACAGTAAATTTTCTGCTGTAACCTGTCACTAGTTTCGTTTTACTGGTATTACTACTGTTCGGGGTACAGTAGAAACCCTTCTCGTCCGCTCTCCGGTTGATCCGACCACGCATATGAGCCGAACTTGTCCCGAGTCGTCGGTGATTCACGAATCCTATGGTCACGGCATTGTTATTTACTTATTGTTACCACTTGTCTGCTTTAGTGCTTCGTCATTTCTTTTATGGTTTCCTTCGTTGTGCGTGTTTTCTGTATTGTACTCCGCAGTTTCTAGTGTTTACTGTTTGATTTTACTGTAGAGAACAATACAGCCAATTTTGAGTTCAGAGATTATTTTACTGTAAATCCGCATTCTGTATTTTCTAATAATTCGACCTTTTCTGCGTTCTGACAATACCCCAAGCGCCAAAGCTGACGGATTAGAGGGTTTCTACTATATATAAATTTAACATAGTAATTTCGGATAAGTTTGGTTACCTCAAGCAGTTTCTGTCTGAAATGAAATAAAATCTTTGAGTTTTACGTCCCACGGGTATGCCGGTTAGGCTATATGAGACGGTGATGATGCGAAATGAATGAAATGGTGGAATGAAGAAAGTGGAAGGAAAAGGGAGAACCCGGAGGAAACCCACGCACACGGTGTAAGTTAGTGAAATTTTTTGAATAAGTTAGATAAAAAAAATTCTGTCTCATTAGAATAGATTTATAAAAATACAGCATATTCTTATTCAAACAATTCAGATCGTAATGAACCTTATGTAAGATTTGTGCAAAGGTCTTGTTACTTACGAAAAACAAAATACGTTGTAATTTTGAAAAAAAAATTGAATTGATGTCTTTAAGTTTTACGTCCCACGTTAAGCCGGCTAGGCTAAAGGAGACGGTGTTGATTAGAAATGGTGGAATGAAGAAAGTGGGAGGAAACGGGAGAACCCCGAAAAAACCCACGCACACGGTGTTTGTCCACCACAAAGTTTACTTGGCACGAGTTGAGATCGAACCAAGGACCCGATGCGCCAGAGATGAACGCTCTACCACTGAGCCACCACGGCTCTAAGATATTTTGAAGTTAGTATGTTGAGTTTACATATGAGAAGAAACACTGCATTTCTGCTTTTCAGGAAACTGGACTTTCTGATTTTTTACAAGCTTTTAAACTGGCAATAAACGGCTCTCGTTAGGTGAGGTTGGATTTTTTCAATTATTTCTTCCTATAACGCATACTGAAATTTTGCAGACTCACTCCACTACTAACGAAAATTACGAAACAGTTACGAGAGATTCTTTACGCAGCTGAGAAAACTGTATAAACATGGTTCTGTATGCGAGTGTCGCACGGATGTGGAGCACCTTACTGGCATAATCAAGGAAAGAATTCTGAAATGAAGAACATGTGTCTCCGAATGCTATAGTGTTATGATTTTTTGAATTATCCGTCTTTTTAAATTCTTTAGTGTCAACAGGGGTAATGTTGTATACAATGTTGATATTTAATCGTGTGTTAACTGTTGCATTAAGTAGTATCAAAGTTGAGGAAGAAACAAGCAGAACCTAACCCACTTTCACTCACTATACATTACTCTGTAATTTTACGCGTAAGAAAAGGTTGATTAACATCTCTGTTCGTCGCCTTGAATGGATACTTACATTTGATTTTAACGTTATTAAGTGCCCTCCTCCTGAAACAATTCTGCTAGATTTATTTTAAAATTTATCCACAGGTAATGTAAAAACGTGATAGCCCTAAAGTAGTTATATGTATATGCGTCTAGTTTTACAGTACGCTGTCAAAATAAAAATAAAAACTAATATATTTCATTTATTGGCTTTAAATGATTCCCTAAGACATCCTGCATAATTTTCCTTGGCTGATACCTCAACCATCTCAAACAGTTTGATAATATGTGTGTAACTATGTGCCATAAAAATATTATTCATGCGAGAAATAGGCGTCAGACTGTTTTCTGGGTTAAATCAATTCCCTAATACACTCTACATACTTATTTTCGTGCTGTACGCAGTTATAATTTCTCACAGATTGATTATATGAGTGCTAACTGATATGCAGTTAGTCGCCTTCGTAATAGATGCATTGTATTTTGTGTTTACAGATATCTTAATCTGTTTTTAATAGTGTTTCAAGATATATGGCATACAGGAAATTACCCTTGTGGCAAATAATGTCCTGTAAATATTACTATGAGTACTCAACGACTTTCTACATCATTAGTAATGGTTTCACACTCTTGTAACCATAAAATGCAGCTTCCCCACGATATGCAGAAATACTTCGCCGGTAGAAATGAGTATCTAATACAATCCAATTTCATATGTACTCACTCATTTTAACCGTAAATTACAATTTTTATGATGACATGCTGTAAAACTGCACAAGCGCATGCAGATAATGGTGAAAACTTTGAACAATAAACATTTCCGTGAGTTATAGCTTTCAACATTGAGTATGAGAGAAATCTCAATGAAAAAATGAAATGAAATTTTGAGTTTTACGTCCCACGGTTATGCCGGTTAGGCTAAAGGAGACGGAGAAATCTCAATGTGTTTGTCTAGTACGCCACTGCTCTAAATAATTACCGTTAAAACATGAATTATGTGGGGAATTATCATATATCAGTAAACTAACCAAAAATAAATATTTATCTTAGTACTCACCTTGCGATGATCTGGAATGGCATTGTATTCTTTTTCAGTATCATCCAAAGCATTGCTCTTCTGTTGGAGTGTCGATCCATCTGTCCTTGTATTTTCAATTATATGCCTTATTTAAGCACAAGCTCTTTTAAGTATGTTTTTTCCGCATTAGTATATACGATTTGTAATTTCTGCCATTGTGTTTTGCTACTAAAATCTTAGCTCTTTACTTTGAATGCGAATTTTGCTCTTCTTTTATTTTATGAATGCTTATTGGCTGTTGGCTATGACCTCATCATTTCTATGACGTTTTTACTTGAGTCTACCTTGAAATCAACCTTCGATAAGGAACAGCCGAGGAAGGTTTATAAATATGACTTTTTTTTTTCAAGTAGTCCTTGAACTTCAAGGAGCACTTATCCGAGGAAGCCTTAAAGTCAAGTCAATGAACAGTTCAAGGAGCGTTTATAAATATGGGCCTAACTCTCTATCGCTTGGCAGGCATGTGCATCATTGCATTTCCTGTTTGTGATTAATGGGACGTCAAAAACAGCAAGGCCTTTTTTGGTTACCTTGTACAAGGTAAACTATTCACCTTGAAAGTGAAAACAGTCGTCGTCACTTTCAGCCTAATAGATACAGAACGCTGAAATTTCATACTATACAAATATCGACTAGAAGACCTTGTTTGACGTACTCTGCAATACAACCATATGAACAGTACTACCAACCCAACATAAAGTTTTAATTTTTTTTCAAATAGCACTACTTCAAGTTATTACATACTTCAGATTTACATGTAAAACGAAAATTCACAATACCACATTTATTATGCAGTGCTGCTAACTAAGAATACTACAGTATCACAAACATCGGAAAATAATTGAATTTTGCAGGGCTCTGCAACAGTAATAACGTAAATGACACGGGCGCGTTAGAGCATATTCAAAGTACTTTAATGTCAATTACTACGGTCAAGATATGATGTCTTTCGAACAAGTAGGAAGAAAGTTACAAGAAATTGAACATTTGACTTTTTTCAAAGTTTATTTCAAAAACGTGTTTAGATAATTATCATATCAAATTCAGTAGATGGTTTTCAATAGACATAAAGCTCATAATGCCATTTACAGAAATTTGATATCTGAAACCACTCCAAAGATACGAAAAAAAAAAAAAAACAGTTGAATTTGAAATATAAAATGGCGTATTAGCAGGAACTTTTTAAAACATTTCTTTATGTATTATGCTTCTATAACATTACATCAATCTTATTAGTAGTGTAATTACAGGAAGTTCTTGGAATTACATAATTTTAAGGAGTGTTGCAAATTTTACGATATTTACCATATCTCCAGAACGGTTTGAAGTATCGAATTGTAGTAAACGCCATTATAATCTTCACATCAATCGGAGGCAATCTATCTATTTAGATTATGTACTTATCTAAGTAGTTTATCGAAATAAAGGCTTTTGAAAAAAATCACATTTTCATTCTTTTGTATATTTGTTTCTATTCATTCGAAATCAGTCATATCATTGCCATATTATTAGATAATAAAATACTTTGGATGTGCGTTGCTCCGTCAATCTCACTTGCGTTATTATTGTTACAGAGAAGACCAAAAGTTGGATGTTTGTGATACTGTAGTGTCCGTAGTTTAGAACACTGAATAAGAAATGTAATAAGTTTTTGTTTGATAAGTAGATCTGAAATTTGTAATAATCTGATGTAGTGCCATTTGAAAAACCAGCTTTCTGTTGGATTGGCAACATTGTTATCTTGGTGATATCACAGAGTATGTCAAGCAATTTCCCCATGCCGATACTTGCATACAATATTTCAGCCTGTTTTGTCCATTGACGTTTTTGTCATTGTTAAGAGCTACAAGGGTGTATCAAGATAAATTACCCATCCTGTATATTGTAATAATAATTATATAAATATCTTTTGATTGTGAACGATTAATCTCTCTTTATTTCTTGTTGCTCTCTAGAAGTGTTCGTTATTATAAACTAGTTCGTAGGCAGCTTCATGTAACATGTATTGATAGGAGTTTGTATTCGTAAAATGTCATTTACTGTTGTCACTTGTATTTGATATTAGATCCATAGTAATAACGGTTTGCTTAAATAAGTATAATATGCTATACTACTAGGTCCATTTTTGGTAATCCTTTTACTTCAACTAATTATCATGATAATAGTATTCTTTTCAGTATTTATAATGGAAAGTTTTCCATTTTTTCACTGATAAAATAACGCTTTTCACTAAGCAAAACAGACACTTCACTTAACCTTTCATCAATTAAAATGTATATTACTTTAGTACTTTTCAGTAATTAAAATGGACATTTCACTTGCTGTTCATTAATTGAAACGTAGATCTCTTCATATAGTTTCTGCTACTTAAAAGTATATGCCTTCGTGTGCTTGTTACCAATAATAAAATTCTGAGATCGAAATTACTGCAAGTTGAATCTTAGGAATCAAATTTCAGGAAATGTTTAAGCACTCTTATGCATTAATTGCAATCTTCGTATCGTGAAGTTCAAGACGACAATCGAGAGTGACAGTAAATGAGAAACTCAAACATTACAGAAAATGACTTCTTTAAGAAAAATACCGGAACTTTCATACCAAGAATCAGTACGGCATAGTCCAGATCGATTCAGGCACGCAAAAAAAGAAAATTTTACCTTGATAATCTCAGATGTTATTGAATTTAACACAGAACATAGCAAGAAACCAGGAAAGATAATAATTTACTCAGTGGTGCTATTCTATTTTTTTTAACAACCGGTTCTGTATATATATATAGTGTCCCACCAGGAAAGGGTCATATTTTGAGGAATGATAGTATAGATCGTGAGAAGCAATTGTTCGAGTAATCGATGAAAAGGACTCGTACACATATCGGAGTCATTCAAAAACAGGTAGGTAGCATACGTAATGGGTATTAGATACGTATCATATTCATTACACTCACAGATCCCAGTATTGCGGGTAAAATTTCGAAATGTATGTTCAAATTTCTGTCTGCTTATTGAATCGAAAGAATTCGAAGTTGACTGCTTTCAGAACAACGCAAGCTAGCGAAAAAAAGTATAGTTTTTCTTTTCCACAAATTTCTTTGGCTTCTTTCTTTTATTCTTGGCTAGGTCATGCGTGTGTGTATGTATTTATGTCTAGATACAACAAACGGTTCTGCGAACTCGAAATATTTTAACAACCAGTTCTAGCGAACCGTTGCGAATCGGCTGAATAGCACCACTGAATTTACTGATTCAAGTGATATCCTCCGTTTGGAAGTGTGTGTCCAGGTTTTTGTGCTGAAGCCTTATATATATATATATATATATATATATATATATATATATATATATATATATATATATATATATATATATATATATATATACTTTCACTTTTTGAGTTGAAAAAGATTTATAAATTGAAAATTTTCCCAGACATTAAACCAGTTTCCGTTACTTCATTCACACATATTGGTCTCATGAAATCAAAACCTAGTCGTATTTGACATGGCATCTTAATTCTGCATAGAGATAAGTAAGAGACAAAGTTTTCAAAAGTGTTAAAACTTTCCTGAATTCCAAAACATACTACTTCTGCGAACTCTGCTTAGAACTGAAATTAGCATTCAATGAACTAAAAATATGTTCAACTGGATCAATATATTCCTGTGATATTGAGTGATGCCTTCCTATTGAAGTAATAAGAACTGAGGGACTCACAATCTTTAACACATCGCGAACTGGTAGTGAGCATTGGTGATAATGGCGTTGTTGTCTTCCAGGTGGAAATCTATATCCAGCAGCCAGTTCATGTGGTTGAATAAAATTCACGATTTCATTTAACTCACAACTGATACCTATAACATCTGCAAGCCACTAGTCACAGTCATACATACAGGCCACAAACATCCTTCTTTGTACGTTGTGAAATCTGAATATTCTCTTGTCGTTTCTAAGATCTTGGTTAACAAATAAAACTTCTTTCTTGCTCTTTAAACTTTGTGCAACGTAAGTTCGCCCATTACCATGAGTTCAGATATCTGACTTCTAAATTTCTTTATCAGAGGTAGTTTGGTTGATCATTCTTCTATTTTGTGCTGGCAGAATTCTTCAACCTCTTCTTTGGGCAACAGGATGAGGACTGTTAATGTGTATAGTTCACGACTCTTGTAAAATACTTAGCATTCTGAACTGCAGTTGTACTTCGGTTGGAAAGATTATGTTTTGTAGCGTGGTGCTTCAGCATATTTCTCACCATCGCAAGGCCTCTTCTCATGACTAGGAGCACTGTATACCCACTCCGTTGGCACAAGCGATTTCGTCAATTCGAACAGTTGGTAACGAATTTTGAAGTGGCCAGGGGCACCATCAGAAATAATGATGGTCTTTTCTGCCTGTAATGGTAGCTGTTGAAGAATTTTGCGTGTTGTTAACAATGCATGTGCTGAGTTACGTCCCCTGTCATCACTTATAACTGTAACACTTCCCAAGTTATTCAATGAAGGTATCAATGGCAATAGTTGTGGTCTTGTTTTGAAAATAGGTGACTCCTCTAAAACCTGAAACTTAGTCGTTACTCCAGTGTACCCTTGTTCTTCATGTGGCAAGACGATAGACCAGCTTTCAGCACAAAGAATCACTGAACATAGTTCTTCAGCTCTGCATGTCCCTTCACTTCTGCAATTTATTGATGTTGTAATTTCTTCAGGTGATGATGCGTTCCTGCTTTCATCGTCCATTTCCCAAGTTATTCAATGAAGGTATCAATGGCAATAGTTTTCTTAATGAGTTTATTTCTCTCCCATGTTGCAACATTGTTGCGTATGTAACCTCAGAAGAGCCATTTTCTATATTTTTCAGACGAAGTATCTGTGAGGCGAGTTCTCCCTTTCAAGGGCACTCATCTAACCAGGTCTCTCGTTGTACATTACAGACTACAAACAACTTCGCACATATGTCACGTCTTCAAATTCTACAATGTTACCACGAGAAGTTCAAACTTGGCACAATAAACACATAAACAGACATTTTTAGGTAGGTGTCAAGCCACTCACTTAGGTCGTAGTGCATAATTTTTTTTATCTTCCAATGTGGAATACTTAATGTTCCTTCTTATATATGGCAAAAATTTCTTTGATACTGCGGATCATGTATCTTCTCACTTTCACCATTTTCTCTCCTGGAACTGATATTTATTTTTTTTTTTTCCACTCTGGCTATTCATTCTCATTTATCTCTCAGATAAAATGCTATGCAATTTTAACATGTGCTTCATTTCTTTGATGACCATAGTAGGAATCCGGTTTTCCAAACACACTCTTGCAGAACTCACATTTCTTGTTTTGTCCAACATGTATTTTGCTACGGGTGGAATCTGGTGCAAAATTTGTACCTTTGAAAACGGCATTGGGATAACTGTCACAACTTGCAACTTTTTCACTGTAGGATTCAACTCAACAACTGAATTGACGTTTGATATAAATTCCCGGCAAGTTGCACAAGCTTTTTTTCGTTTTTCTTCTGAAAATGGAATTTCTTCCTTGAAGAGTTTGGTTAAGTTTGCTTTGGTGTACTCATCCACAGTTGGAGTAATTTTGTTGTACTTTTTCGATGCACATGGTTTAGGACTTGACTTCACTGACGGGGCCGCGGTGGCTCAGTGATAGAGCGTTCATCTCTGGTGTATGGGGTTCTTGGTTCGATCCCAGCTCGCGGCAAGTGAACTTTCTGGTGGACAAATACCTTGTGTGTGGATTTTTTCGGGGTTCCCCCGTTTCTTTCCACTTTTTCATTCCACCATTTCATTCATCTGGCATAACCGTGGGACGTCAAACTTAAAGATTTCATTTTCATTTTTTGACTTCAATGACCATGGTTTCTTAACAGAAATAAACCAACCTCCTTAGCTGACTGATTCAGGGAATGTAATTCCACTTCTTCTCTTCAAAACTCTTTATCATTCACATCATGCGGAGATTTCTTCTTGTTCACTTCGTCATTGTTTAAGCATTTAAAACACAGAAAGTTATCACTTAAAACAGTCTTTTCTTTTCTTATACATCACTGTTTTATGGCTATGCGAGTCGGCACACTTCACTCTCTTGTGGCTCCAACCAGAAACATTTCAAACTCAGTCCTTTTTACAAAACACTCTACAAATCAATCGGTCAGCAGGATCTTCACAAAAGCTTACAGGTACTCTTAGACCATAAATTTGGTGGACTACACTATTTGTTTGTCTATTGACAATTGAACTGTGAACTAATGTGCATTTCCTTCTATATGCTAGGCCAAATACACAGAATTATTTTGATGGTCCCAGAATGTTTTAAATTGTGTTACATCTGGAATAATCTGGGTGGTTCCACATTACTCCAGAAAACCTTTCATGATTTGGAAGGTTCTGTGTAAAGAAAATCCAGAAGATAATAACATTTCAACATTTCCAACTTTATCGTCTTTATTCCATCACGCTGAGCACATTAACCCGTTTATTATTATTATTATTATATACAAAACTATTATGAAAAATTCCAAAACTAAAATAGTGTATTCTCCTTTTCAGGACATCAGTACCGTTAGTGATACAGCTCTTGTTAAATTCTATCGATTTTTGAAATATGTTTCTGAAACCAACAAAAAATAAACATAAAATAAAATAAATACAAAATAAAACCAGTTGAGAATGCTGGAAGAGCATTGCCAGAACGAACTTAAAAAGCATTATTTTATTCGAAATTTATATGAAATTGTATATTAAATTCAATAGATAATATATTTACATATTTGGAACCTGCGTATTAGGGGATCTATTGAATTAGCTATACTGAGCTGTCACTTTTTATTACCGTATATATATGCAGATATAAAGAGTGGCCATCGGTTACGATTTGGTAGTAAAATGTTCAACATCCTCTTAGATATTGAACACCAATATAATCTCTCTATGACTTACGGTTCCTGATATATGGCTCCTTAAATCTCCCAAAATCGGAACATTTTTAGCCAATATCTCGGGAATGGTAAGAGTGACGCGAAAAATTCCATCAATTCTTTCAGATAGTTTTTGATGCTCTATCGAATGAAGGGCTCAAAATGGAAAAATTTGCAAATAACAAACACACCCATACACAGACATAGAGAATTCAGTAACGGACTTTTAAAGTTCGTTGATAAAAAAAAATAAATAAATAAAAAATAAAAAAAAATTAAAAAAAAAAAAAAACTGTAATCAAGACATTAGTCATGGAAGTTAGAACATGAACATGGCTTTATCGAACTCAAAAGTGGAAATTCTTATTTTGAGGGAATGTAGTACTGTATGGTACTGATCAAGCGTAAAAAAAAATTAAAAAATAAAATACAAATAAATAAATAAAAGTACAATTCATTTAAAAAAATTGAGATTGGCACATTTTTTTAAAGAAAAGAACTTTGACACATTATTTTCAAATGTAGGACATAATTTGATCAATAAACTTTTATTTTTCAAACAAAACAAAAAGCAATGAAATATCTTGAATCGTTCCAAAGATCGAGTATATTAATATTCTGCCAAAAATCATACATGAGAAATGGCACCGGAGGCGCTGTATTGGCGGCTTGTATCTCTGGCCAGATTTTTTTTGTACTAAAAAGAATATGTGTTTTTTATTTTGCACTGAGTTTTCACATCTGTTATATTCAATAACATCTAAGATTATCAAGGTAACATCCATGCTTGAATTGATATGGGCTAAACCATACGGACTAACACAAATCTTTCTTGTCCTTTCTATAATATCCTTGATGTAAATGATAGGTCGAAAGCTGTTTTTTGTTTCGATAGGAATAATGTTCCACGGGATGGGTTATGGCGATAAATTATGCTTATTTAGTTTTAACGAACAGTAGTTTGGAATAATCCCAGGAATAAACTGATGGCTTCGAACATACTATTAAAACATATTCCCATGTAGACATAGATACAAATCGAAATCTATATAGGAATAAACGCTTACAGCCAAACATTTGTTCAGTAATGAGATTTTTTTAATATCAAGAATCTTTTGTATTACGTGAGAAAATACTTTTTCCTTAATTTAATATTACACCCTAATGGTAAGGAATCCATGATAACTTCTGTAATATTTCAAAATACATCATCCTCTGCCAGTCAACAGTATATACAAAGACATGTTTACACTTTCTGGTCAATCTAAGAAATATAAGCATTTCTTCTCATTATAATAATATACATAAAACAAAACTAAAATAATGTTCCAAAACATATTTATTTCGATCAATAAACAATAAAGTGAATCCACCTTCATATGAATAACTTTTAATGTGTTTTCATTTACTTCCATCTTCACATAGAGACGTTAGAAGTTCATCATATTCTTTAACATTCAGTTCAAATGTTTCTAGCTGTTTCGCGAAGTCGTTCACTTGCTCCGCTAGTGTTGGTTGGTCCTGGAAACTTTTAAGAGGAGGAGCACTCTGACACTCCCGATAGAACGCACCTAATTCGCTATTGGCATTTGGCCCTGCAAAAGGTGTTTTCTGAAAAGTACAAAAGTATTAAAAAATTATACCTCATACAATGAAGTTTTAAATATAATCGATGTTGCAAAATTTTTCATGTTTGGAAATTGAACATTGTAAATCCTGCGTAATCACTCTTAATTTATTATTTGTTTAGTGTAAAGTCTAAACTACATATAAAAGACTTATACGTTACAATTATACTCAAGCTATGATGGAGTTTCATACGTTATAATTATACTATATGTATTAGGATTAGGAATAGATTTCTGGGCTTTCGGCATCTATGGCCATGTTAGCCCGTATAAGGGATGACGTCATTCCGCGATTACTGTCCGCGCAATTGAGGAAGAAGAAAAGAATGGGAAAGGAAGGAAATGGCCTGAGACCAATATGTAAGGTACCATCCTGACATTTGTCTAGTGTGAATGAGGGAAACCTCACTCAGGATGGCTGGTCTGAATAAGCTTTTACACTTTTTCGGCCGAGTGTTCCCACCGGAAATTGAGCTCTGGACTGCTTGCACCAAAAGGCGAGTGTGTTAGCGACTTCGATACGCGAGGCCACACTCTTTATGCATGTACTCAGAAAACCAATTCAGAATCGAAGTTTTATTTTCTATACATCCTTCTGTATCATCAGCGTGTTAATTTTCACTTGTTGACTTCAATACAATCTTTACTCACTAATTATTTTCATTATTATGTAATACTTTATATATATATATATATATATATATATATATATATATATATATACGGTGGCGGATCCAGGATATGATCAAGGGAGGGGCTAAACCATAGTTTGCCGCTTTATCCAGTGTAAAGCAGGAATGAAGCCCATTTTATCCAGTGTATACCTGACCGTCAAGGGGGAAGGGGCTATAGCCCCGTAGCCCCCCTTGGATCCGCCCTTATATATATATATATATATATATATATATATATATGTGTGTGTGTGTGTGTGTGTGTTTAACTTTAAAATCTTTGCATTATATACTTGTATTAAAATACAGACACTTGGTTATAGTGTGATATCTGGTGTGAACTACATGCACACTCACTCGGGATCGAATCCAAATCAAGGTTATTACTCATTACCAAATGTTACATACTCATAGATAAAACTGTATACTCGTTCTCTAATTGTTGCTTTGCAAGTAACTTTAGGACTGTTGGCTGAATTTTTAAACATAGTTCTCTGAATACAGAAAGAAAATTATTATTTTACGCTACTAAAACAAGTCACTTTGGTCAGATCATTTTCATTACTAGCCAGATAATGATAATAATAATATAATCTAGAGATAAGGAAACACATTTCCTTGTCAATGTACAAATATTGACACTACTGTATTTCACTCAGTGTGTAATGAAAGTCCCTTGGGGTAAATCTGAAATTATCAATGGGTCAGACAGACAGCGATCCACTACTTGATTAGTGTATTGACTCTTACATTATTTCTAGCTTTCTACATCAGGGTTCACTATATTTTAGTTAGTTTCATGATTACTTAACCACATAATAATGCAGAACCACTACATGACTATTAAGAGTTTCTTCCGTCTTCATGAGTTGAATATCCAACGATCTTTGAATAAATAAATAAAATATTCTTCTAAACATAATACACCGTATTACAACGGTTTTACATTTAATAACTTCTTGTTATAAAATCAATAGTTCATACCATTATAGATATAATATGAACATATAATTTTACCCAAACGAAAGAGAAGAACACGAGACATCATAATCAAGAATCTTATATCTAATTTTCAGTCAGTTCTTCCCAGGGAAGTTGTTTTGAGCTGTAAGGAGGGGGGAAGGTGGAAGAGTGCATTTTAACAGGCCCGTAGTCACGGGGGGGCTAGGGCGGGCTCAGCCCCCCTAAATTTTTTGCAGCCCCTTAACTAAAATCATAGTTCGAATTAACGGGGGATGCCGGGGAAATTCCCCTTCGGTAAAAATTTATGTCCGGCTCGTATCACAGAAGTAACAAATTTTCGCCTTCTACATTTACAGCAACAATACATAAGCATCCCCCTCTCGTTCGAAAGTTTCATTCGAACACTAAAGTACATTTGGAAATATAATTTCTTCCAACATTTCAGTCAGAGTGCTAAATTAAAATGTACTTTTATTATCCTCATTTAAAGTATTGGCCTATTTATGTGTTACGCTTCTTTGAATTGCTAATATTTATTTGAGCGTGAGTCTGTTTATATATATATATAATGCTCCATGTGCAAACGACCTTCGTTGCAGGAGGAAAATAATTTATGGTTATTCTATCGGCAAACATGTATTTGTGTTCAGAAACAACATACTTTTACCTTAATCTGCGGACGAAGAGTTTACTTCTTCCTGTTCTTTTTGGAATTTGCAACTGAAAACATCCTTTTGCTGTGTCATTGGCTTTCGGTTAATATGCGAGAGATTGAAAAGACAGCATCCCTCAACAGGGGGTCGCAACTGCTTCGCTCTAATAATCACACAGGTGTATGGGTTTGTTTTGTGTATATTGGACATGGAGAGAGAGAGGGGTGGGGGATTTTGACTACGTTTTATGTCACGTGATAACGGAGTAAGAAAAGTTTCCTTTTGTGAATTGTATTTACTCTTGTTGTGTTGTGAGTTGAACATAGTTGTAATTCAAGTTGATCGATGCTGGTTTCTGAAGATGTACCGAAGTTCACTTGAAGAATGACAATTGTAGTGTAGCAGCAACTTGACTATTTGTTAAATAACTTAGAATAATATATCTTTAAACTAAAGATAAGTTCGATTCACTTAATCTTTATCGGGGGTGAATAATTAGATACTTATATGAAAATAATTTAATAATTGTTGCCAATTTTTGGTGCCAGAATCAAATGTTCAAGCAGATCATTAGACGTAAGCCTAATCATGCAAAGTTACTATTTTGTAAATGAATACCTTGCAATCTTCTGGTATGTAAACAAAAAATGCAGCGGGCTAAACGGAGGTAGTAGTTGCACTTATAGGAAAAACAGAATTTTCAATTAAAAATTGAACCTTATTGGATGATAATATGTATAATGCTTTATAAATTTGAAATTTCACCTTTGACTTAAAACAGGGTGCGTTGGGGAGTTTAGCGTCTCTCTTCAGCAGGGAGGCTATAAAGAAACGGGACCTATAGCTTAAAGTAACATCCAAATCACTATCGGTTTGAATCCGAGGACTCCCAGTACGGTTTGAACCCGAAACCAGATGTGCCGAAGGCGAGCGCTGTACCCATGAGGCTACGGGGTAGCCCACAAAAGTAACAATTTGTTAATGTAGTTTCATTTTGAAGAAGAGATATCTTCAATAGAAATAAGTAAATAGCTGTTTAAATAATTAGTTCTTAACTTAAACATTTTAGTACCTACGAAAGCAACTGATCTCGAATTATTATTTGTGCAATGTAAAGAAGAATTTCATGTATACTTTGATATGAATTGTACTATACAAAGAAAATTTAATGAAGTGTTACTTCTCTTATCAATTTCGTTTCGAGAAAGAAGGTAACTGCGCTAGAACAGGGAACTTTTTTGGAGTCATTTCTTATTTGAATGCTCGAGTACCAGATCATAACAGATTATTTTTACTTAAACATGACTTTAGTAGCAATCATCCTAAATGATTGTTGATAGTATGTTCCAAAGAGTCTAGAGCAGTGGTTCTCAAACTGGAGTCCGCGGACCCCAGGGGTCCGCGTGACCTGGTTACGGTGTCCACCACGTCTAAAAATTGAAATGTGTTGTGATAAAATGGAACTCACAGCTGTTATGCAAAAAGTATTTTTTCAGTTACTAAAAAGAAAGCAATTAGAAATTATACGTTTGTAAATTTGAATATTTTCTTTAGATACTAAATTTCTGCCCTGAAGCCGGTCAACCTTTATATAGAACTCCTTCAGGTGAGAGGAATTCCTTCTTTGTTAGGGCATTTTTTCAAAAGGAGTTTTACATTAACTGCACCGTGCCGATCTTATTTTGTTGAGTTACAACAAGGACATCACCAGAAACCTCGATCTGGACACAATTGTTTTAAGATTGACAGCATCCAAAACAAGGAGACTTATACTATGATTGTGTTGTTAGTGATTGTTCAAATGTACAACTTGTTTCTATTATAGTGTGCCAACATGAGGAGTGTATATATGCGTGTTGTGTTTGTGTTTCTTAATCTTATGAAATTTATAAATTTGTAGATAGCAAAAACCCATAAACATATCATTATTTCTTTCGAACATCACCATAAAAAAAATATCAAAAAATGTTTAGAAGTACAAGTGTAAAATAAAGCGCGTGATATTTAAAGAAATATAAAGTTTCATATCTAAGGAGATGTAAATAATAATACAGGTAAAATGTTAATTTCATTTTTCCAATATGCATATATTTGTTTAGGCCACATGTATTTCAAAACATTGATTTAAGATTCTGAGACTCTTCTCTGTAGAATCTCTTTGAAGATAGTATTAAATCTCATTACTCTCTAGATGTTTTCAAGTTTCACAAATATTTTTTCAGTCATCAAAAATTAAAAAACGTATTTCCTGCACTAATTCTTTGGAAATTTTAATGATTGGTTCGTTCGGCCAACTATTTCTTTTAACAAATATATTTTTTAATTTCCTTGAAGATGAGAAAACGGAAAAAATATTTTGTTGCCATAACAAATTAAATTAAAAAGGAGACACATAGTATTCTAGCTTTCAGTGGCGGCAAGTGTAGTTGGACGACCCGTAGCTCCTGAAGAAAAACAAGGTATTAGCGTGGAACTGTGTAAAAAATGTAAATACAACATTGAATCTACTACATTAAATGTTTGTGAAGTATGCAATATAAAGATTCAAAACAAAAATACAATAGTAACACGATCAAGATCGAAAAACATTCAGACGAATTTATGTGCTTCGCAAACAAACGACGATCGGGTGGAAAATGACACAGTAAAGGGAAAGTGTTTTAGTTGCGTTCGGACAGAACATGAGGTTTCGTCTTTGAAAGAAATGGTACATATTTTGCTTAGTGATGTGAATACATTAAAAAGTACGATTCATGATATCAAGGAACAACAGGAAGGAAGTGTGATTAAAAGTGATGAAGTGCAAGTGCAAGGAGAAAACATGAGTTCAAGTACGGTAAAAGCGAACCATTGTGACAGCAATGTAGATGTTGATAGCTTGGTACAAATAATAAACGTATTACAGGATGACATAAAGTCCCTAAAATCAGAAAACGAGGCATTGCAGCAAAAAATAAAGTCAGTAGAATCAGATGTTGAAACTCAAAGGAACCCCAACCAGTGGCAGAAAGTAAACTACAGTAGACCTAGAAAATATTCAGATGTGGTTTCAAATAGTTCAGTTGTATGTGTAAACAGATATAGTGTGCTAGAAAACGTCGAAAGTGAAGTGGATATGAGGTCAAATGTAAATCAGGCAGGAAACTCACAAAAGAAGACAAGTGTAAGAATGCCCACAAACAAAGGACAAGCGATAAAGCAATCCCAAGTGCGCAAAGCTTCAATCAATAAGATTGGTACAAGAAGAAAGCTCCAGACAGAGTCGCAAGTGTACATATACGGTGATAGTCATGGTCGAGGACTGTCTATGAAAGTGAGCGACAATTCTAAACACAAGTTGGCAGTACAAGGGAACATCAGGCCTGGAGCGAAAAGTGTTGATGTGTTATCTGGCATCAATACGAACAATGTAAATAAAGAAGGTAATTGTGTAGTAATATTAAGTGGAACAAATGATGTGGCTAGGAATGAAGGTTGTGAGGCTGTGAGTAGGATTAGAAATAAACTAGCTGTTTTGAATAAATGTAAGTTAATAGTAGTAAACATTCCTTACCGGTACGGCCTTATTAAAGAATCGTGTGTTAATGAAGCTGTACAAGCCACTAACTTAAAACTAAAAGCAGTATGTAATCAATTCACGAATGTTGATATGGTTGATATCAGTAAGTTAGGTAGGGAAATGTATACTCAACACGGTATGCATCTGAATCAAGCAGGGAAGGATCTATTAAGTATAAAGATCTGTGAAATAATTGTTAAGAGCATAGCCACTACATTAGAAAGTAAAAAGGCAATAGCGATGCCTTGGTCTGTACAGGAAAACCCAAATCACCCGACTCCATGAATGAATTGAAAAATTCGTGGGGCCGGGTGGAAACTTCAAACCTAACAAAGTCGCTAAAAATTAATGATATAAGTAGAAATGTAACTGTTAATAAACGATCAAATGTACAAGGTAATATGAGTCAGGGAGTAGAACCGATTTCAGTCAATGCTGTCCAATTAGCCCAACTATCTAATAAAGCTGATGATACACACTCAGTGACCAGCAATGCTCTTAAACTATGCTTTCTTAATGTACAAGGGTTGAAGGACAAATCATTCCTTATTTCAGATTTTGCCTACGAAAATGATTTACATATTTTCTGTGTGAGTGAACATTGGAGTGCGGACAGTGAACTCCAATACAACAATATAGATGGTTTTTCTATGGCAAATAGTTACAGTAGGAGTATATACATACATGGTGGGGTCGCTATCTATGTTAATAATCAAATAGAATATCGTCAATTAGATATAACTTTTCTTAATACTGAACGTGAATTTGAATCAACTGCAATTTTTCTGGATCAGTACAAGTTAATAATTGTATCTGTTTATAGAACTCCTGATAGTAATCCAAATATTTTTTTAGAAAAATTGGAGAAGTTATTGGCATTTCTCAGCAACTGGCATAATTATGAGATAGTAATAGGGGGCGATGTAAATGCACATTTTGATGTGACTACTGACAAACGAACTGTCCATGAGTTACTTAATCTACTCAGACAACATAATCTTCAAGTGATTAATCGTAAACCGACTAGAGGCACAGCGTGCTTAGATAATGCATTTACCAATGTAAAAACGGAATATTTAACCAGTAATGTATGTCAATTTCCTTTCTCAGATCATGATGCCCTGCTAGTCAATCTAAGTACAACAAAAGTAGAATCCTGCAACTTTAGTTTTCCCACCACCGAACTTATAGCAACTAGGCCCATCACAGAAACTAATTTGCAAAGTTTCATTCAACAATTATCGTGTATAAACTGGGAAGTTAACATTAGGTATGATAATTTAAATGCCAGCGATACATTTGATCTTTTTTTAACAAAGTTTCTAAATATTTTTGATATGTGTGTGCCTAAAAGGGTGGTCCGATATAATTCATCAAAGAAAACAAAGTTAGGTAAAAGAACGTGGTATACCCCAGAACTCTCTGCCATGAAAGATAAAGTAATGCAGTATTATAATATATATAAGAATAAAATGACTAGTGAATCCAGTGATATTTATAAGTCTCAAAGGAGTAAATATAAATCTGCAATAAAGGTAGCGAAAGCAACATACAATGAAAATTGCATTGAATTATCACCAAATAAATGCAAAACTGCATGGAAGATAATCAACAAGGTAAGCAATAGAAATAATAATAACAATAATAATGTTACGCTGTCGCCTGATACTCTTAACACGTATTTTGTTACTTCCGTAGAGGAAATCAAGAAAAACAATGCAGATACTAATGTAAATATGTATCAGTATTTAAGTCAACATACTCCATTTAATAGTTCTTTTGTTATTAACCATGTTAGCCCTGATGATGTCATAAAAGTAGTTAAAAAAATGAATTCTTCGGACAGTAAGGATATATTTGACATATCGAGCAACCTTATAAAAGCTATAATTAATCAAATTGCGCAACCCCTTGCAATATGCTTCAACAAATGTTTCTCTCAAGGTATTTTTCCCAAAGCACTTAAAATAGCAAAAGTTATTCCTATACACAAAACGGGAGATCGATCGTGTTCATCTAATTACCGTCCAATATCCCTTATTCCAGTTTTTTCTAAAATTATGGAAACTATTGTTAAAGATCAGCTATATAAATATATGACTGAGCAAAACATAATTCTAGAAGCTCAATTTGGATTCAGATCTGGGAAATCCACAATTGATGCAGTAGAATCACTAACGAAAAAAATATATGAAGTTTTTGAAAATAAGGGTTTTGCTCTAGCTACATTCTGCGATTTAAGTAAAGCATTTGACTGTGTTGATCATAAAATTCTATGTGATAAGTTAGCGTATTACGGATTCCACAGTAGCAGTTTAAACTTTGTAAAATCCTATTTAAAGGAACGTAAACAGATAGTCAGTGTTAACAACATGTATTCAAACATCTTAGAAGTGAAATATGGGGTACCGCAGGGCTCTGTTCTGGGTCCGGTACTATTTTTAATAATGATAAATGATTTGCCTCTAAATACTAATACCACATCAATTCTATACGCGGATGACACTACGCTACTTAACATAAATACAAGCTTTGAAGAAGTGTATATAGAAGCTCAAGGCGCATTAAGAGAGGCAGCGACCTGGTTTAAAAGAAATGGTTTTGTGCTAAATCAAGATAAAACAAAAAAAGTAACCTTTAGTCTCAATCACTGCAATGATAGAGGAAACTATGATGTATCTGAGGTTAAATTTCTTGGTATACATATAGACAGCCAACTAACCTGGGAACAACATGTCAAATATGTATGTACAAAGCTCTCCCGAGTGCTCTTTCTGTTAAGAAAATTGAAAGATATAGTTCCTTATGAGTATCTGAGGAATTCATATTTTGCATTTTTTCACAGCATAATTGGATATGGGATTTTGCTTTGGGGTAACAGTAGCCAAGCACATGATGTTCTAGTTTTGCAAAAGAAAGCCATCAGGATTATTGTTGGAACACATGATAAAGAACACTGCAAACCACTATTTATCAGGCTTAAGATAATGACAGTAGTTAATGTATATATTTATCAAGTGCTACTTTACACTAAGAAAAACCTGGCAAATATGACACTCAGAGATGAAGTACATACATATAATACTAGATTGTGTAAGAAAATTGATATACCCTTCACTAGATTATCGAAGATCAAAAATAGTTATTTAGTTATAGGACCAAAGCTATTTAATAAACTAACATCCTCCATACAACAGCTGCCATTTAAGGTTTTTAAGAAAAAGTTATATGACTGGTTAATAACGAATCCATTTTACTCAATTCAAGAGTTTAGTGAATGTCAAGACATTGTGTCCTAGTTTGCAGTATCACTTTATTTCAAATATTATTAGGTTGTTCATAATAATATTAACCAACAACTGATTGTCTGTATGTAATGATTATTTTATATATATATTTAATATTAACCAATACTGATTGTCTGTATGTAATGATTATTTTATATATATATATGTAATATTAACGAATAACTGATTGTATGTAATGATTATTTTATATATATCTGTATCTGTATTTTATATATCTGTATCTATATGTATATTTCATTCGGACGTTGTCTATTGCTTGTAAAGCTCAATGACAATAAAATATTCTATTCTATTCTATTCTATACAGGTACAGTTGTACTAACGCTATAGGGGAAAATTTTAATAATAATTCCTTCACGCTGTAGTTTTAGTTTTAAGAGCATAAGAAATTATTCATCATCACACACAGACTTTATATATATATATATATATATATATATATATATATATATATTGTATAATGTCTGTGTCTCTCTCTGTGTGTGCCCACCCTAAGTTACATGTAGCCCCCCCTAAATTTGGAGGCTGGCTACGGGCCTGCATTTTAATCAATAGTATACTAAAGGGACAGGTATATTTATATCGGTGGAGAGTCTTGCCCAGTGTTTTCAGATTTCCTGCTGCGAAAAGGAGAATAATTACATTTTCTTAGTACTACTGGGGTGAAAAGTAGTACTAAGAAAATACTGGGAATCCATATTCACGACGATAGAGTCGAAAGTTAAGGATTAATGATACAAAGGCGAGGTCACCATTGTCTCTAATATATTTGTTGAAGTTAGCATGTGAAGCTGCTTATTATCTGTTACTATTCATTGACATATTCATAATATGCATGAAACGATTCTGCGGACTGAGTCATATGACATGATTAGACTCTACACTGCATATTTTGCATTTTAGCATGAAGGAAATACTGTTTTCTTTATTTTTCAAAAATAAAATTTACCGGTAGTCAATATTATGAGTAAATTATAGCCCGTCTCCAGTAAACTAGCATTCAACTTGAATTAAAACAAATCTAGTTCGTCCAATGCTTGTTCTAGTTTCTTTGAGATTCACGAACATCATACTCAAAAATCTTCTTAAAGAGTCAGCAAGAATCACAATAAATATGAACTTTTTGTTGGATATTTTAAAGAAACTGACCTTCTGATGAAGTAGTAAATAGGTTTTTGCCCCACTTGAAGGCGTATTGCATTCCGTAAACCATAAATGAACAGATCAAGCTTGACATGTTTTGAAGTCTATTCTTCGTTCGAGGTAAGCCCTACAACCAAGACGGAAGGGTCTAAGGTTTGTTTACGTTTTCTTGGATTTTTTAAAACTACTGAAATATTTGAAAATTATAGTCAAACATCACGAATTAAGTTCACGATAAAAATAAGTGTGCAGAAGATTATTTAGCTTAAATCGTTATCTTTCCCGCTCTAGTATACCATTCCACATATACAATTTGTTTTCTATTTCCTTACCAGTTTCTATTCCTCTCTTTAATTAACACTAATATTAGCTTCCGTGTTTACATTTTATGGTATTTTCTTTTTCATTATATTTCCTTTCTGCCAACTAGTTTTCTCTATTTTCCATCTCAATATCTTCATTTTCTATCCCATACTACAAGACTTATTTTAGTTTAAAGCCGAACGATAATCTCCCGAGGCTAAGGAAGAAGGGCTACAAAATATTGTCTAATATTCTCACAGTACAGTAAAACATTCTTGTAGTACGATTAACTTCAGTTTGAAATATGAGATTAGGAAATTAATATATACACATCATTAAATGGATTAAAACGGTTACATAGTAAATGTACTTAAAGTAGTTAAATATATCCAAATCAAAGAGTATTCAGTAGTGTACACACTTACATTACTACTCAGTGATAGCAAGACTATCCATGGCTTTGGATTGATTATTTTAACAAAAGAAACACTGACCAAAGCTTAAAACCCACTGGGTATATCCATGGTAACTTACGTTACGTAATGACGTATATTTTGAAGAATACTAACCACAAATAAACTTAAAAGCTCCGCTTTTTTTTAATAAAAGGAAAGCTGTCATATTTATACAGATACTTACCAAATATCGTCATTTTATATGATATAGCAAACCTAGGAGAAAAGAAAATACTATAGTAACTCACGTTACAAATTTTTCCCCTACATTCAGAACCTGAAATTTTTCAGTACATTTTTTTTTTTTTTTTGTACTAGCATAGCTATGTGCATGACATTACTGTGTAAGATAGGGACACACATAATCTAATTATGGCAAAAATATTAAATTTCTATTTACATTTTATGACTATTTATTTTAGTGGAATATGCACACAGCCGGGTAACTCACGTTACATTTGTCAACGATCTTTTATTCTTAAGTATAAGCAACATACATTTATAATAACTTGAAATAAGCACAGTTTAATTAAGTTGAACGTTGAACTTTACTTTAAGAAAAGGTTTCATCAGTTATATGAAATTTTACTTGGGATACCGACAGAAAAAAATAAGACCTATGTAATAATAAATAAAGCTTGTATAGCATAATCAACATTAAAACTTAGTAGATTAAAGGTAACCTACGGAAAAAATAAGAAAATAGTTATTCTCTGAAAAGCATTTAATGATGCCAGCTACATACAACTATATTTTTTTATCAAAGGAACAACTTGACTAAAAATTATAACTATATTTCTTTCATGAATTTTTGTCCCTGTTTCCGTGGACATGCCCCACTGTATTTTAAATTATAATATGTAACGGTTTCGGCTATGTAACATAGCCTTTCTCAGACACATTATGAGAGAAATTTTCAATTTTGACAGATTATAAACAATCTGAATGCCAGACCAAGTGAAACTGAAACACAAATATATAATCTTAAAATATATACACTGCTTTGGTCAGTTGGAGTTTTATTAGCAATCTTGAATTTTCCAAAGCTGCAATGAATAATTTATAGTCATTGTTATGACAAATTTTAAATTCTTTTAACAGACATATATATAGTCATTGTTATTCTTTTTTTAAATTCTATTTGCTGAGGCCTTCAGCCAATGCTGTAAGACTCCGTGTTCACTTTCAAACTAATCACGTTCCGCCATATTTGGTTCTTATAAGGCCCTTTTTTTATTTTCTTCTTGTCTACTCTATCCAAACTTCCTTGCCGTAATTCATTAATAGGTAAGCCCTCTGTCCAGTTCTTACATATTATAATTTAAAATACAGTGGGTTTTAAGCTTTGGTCAGCGTTTCTTTTGTTAAAATACTCAGTGATGTTGATAATTTGATATCACAATAAAGAAAAATTTAACGGAATTTTCAAGAACAAGTTATCATATAAAATTCCTAATATAGATATAAAAAAAGCATATGTAACATTAGTTATTATCATCATAAGAATTCTGTCATCTCTAACAGGCCACTTCCTTCAAACTATGAAGCCTGAACGAACCAAACTAGTGTCCCAGGAGTCACTAAAATCAGACTTTATTACAATATATGATCATATGAATGAGTACATTGGTTTCTTTTCTTGAATGAGATATGGGTATCATGATGCGGTCGTTTGAAGTTTCGGTAGGTGTTTAAAAAAGATAATTTTCAAACTAAAACGTTTTCAAATTTTCAATATTAAAATATTTCAGATTTGTAGTGAGTACAACATTTTGAAATGAAAGTTTTCAAACAGAAATTTTAACATTTATCTTTAGGGATGGGCCAATTCCAGAATTTCTCGATTCCGATTCCGATTCTGGCTAAAACAAGTAATAAAAACACATTTGAATCCAAAAACATTTTATTAGCCTATTGCAAATGAATAAAATCTCTTTCAAAACAATGAAAAATTGAAACTGAAATGTTCAAAACCTGAAAATATGGAATTAGAATGAAAAGTCTTGTGTCTTGAAAAGTCTTAAAAACTAAAAAGTTTGGATTATTTCAAATTTCTGTTAAGAAAAGAAGCATTTGAATCCTCTTTGGGTATAATCTTTTTTTTTTTTTTTTCCCACAAATTTGCCCTGAAATGGAAAACAGTCTCTCTGAAAACACTGTCGCTGGTGGAGCAGAGAGATATTTTCTTGACAGTTTACTGAGAGACAACCATCATAAAAGTACATGGTTTTGAGAGTTTTCACTATTTTTTCGTCGGAATCGGTATCGAATCCGGTAGCGCAAAGAATCGAGAATCGACGATTCCTCGATACAGCCGGTATCGAAGAATCGAGAATTGCAATCGGCCCATCCGTAATTTTTTTTAAGACTATTTGCTATCAACAGTTTTTTAACTGAAGAATTTTCAGTAAGCAAAAAATAAATAAATAAATAAAAAATAAAATAAAATAAACAAATAATAATAATAATAATAATAATAATAATAATAATAATAATAATAATAAATTAATTTAGGAGATGTACGTTTGACACATTCTTTAATTTGGGAATTACCAAGAAATAAAATTTAGTTATTCAAGACTCGCTGTAGAAGGCAATGTAAGCGCTATCTTGAAATTGTTTCATTTATTTTATTTTTTAATACGTTTATGCCCTAGTTAGATTTTCATACTTCGTTATATGCTAGATTGTATTTCTAAGCAATGGTATTTTCTATTTTGTGACGCTTGGGCACAATTTACTATCTTTTGTCTCTATTGTTATAGTAACTATTGTTTTCGGCATTTACATTGCTTTCTACAGCGAGTTTTCAATTGTTCTCTACGACGCCGGTGGTTTTTCTTCCAAATAACTGTTTTTGTACCACGTATACCTAAGATGATTTGCATTTCTGGGAGTAGAAAGCTGATTATGAATCAGTGATCGGATCTTAATTATGTTATTACGGAGATATAAATTTATGTTACAGTTGTAGAGAAGGATAATAGAAAAATACCTCAAGAAGTTTTTCCACGGCCTAAAGACGAACACACGAAGAGGCGAATGGTATCAGTTGTTCCTGCAGAATGGTTTCTATTTTGAGCAGGGTTCTGGAAAACCCAGTTCAAAACAGCCCAGTGCTTTTATTGGGTAAAATAAGGTTTTATTGGTCAAAATTGGGTTTCATTGGGTAATATTGGATTTTATTAAATTTTGAACTTACATTTAAAGCCATATTCTTACGTAATGTATCATTTAAGCATATGCGTTCTACTGTACACATGAAACTATGGAATTCGCTTGCGAGATCGCGGTAGTTCACGTTTGGTGCAGATTCCTAGTTCGATTCCAGCTTCCACCAAGCGCGTTTTGCGATGGACAAACATTATGTGCATGGGTTTTCTCGAGGTTCTCCCATTTCCTACCACTTTCGTCTTGCCACGATTGTTATCCATGTCATCACAGTTTTCCTTAGCCCTGGTGCATAATCATGAGACATTGAACTTAGAAGTAACAAAAAAGCACAAAGTATTCGTGAAGTCCCATACGCGTTTCGTGGAACCATTCTACATCATTGACATTCGCTTATATTTCGATTTCTAGAAAGAAGAAAGTACACAGTTTTCTAGAGTAACAAAGAGATGGAAATCTTATGTAATACAGAATAGGAACAAAACCCCTCTTACACTTATGATTCAAACCCTTGAGCCAGCCGTCCTGAATTTCACTTAAAACACGCCAGGCAAATACTGAGATAGTACCTCAATTTCAGGAGCCAGAGATAAAAAAAAAATTGGCTTTATCTAAAGGATGTTGTTTTTTTAAAGGAAATAAAACAGTTCTTTTTAAGAAATGAAATGTTGAAAATGGATTTTTTCTAATTTTCAGTTGCCAATTTGGTTTCTTACAATAGATTTTACGGTTAAAGGGTTTTTGTAACATAAAATAATTGTATTGTGCTTCACATATTCCATCAGATACGCAAGAAGAATCACGGAGTTTCACGATCTGATTGCCGTTAAGTTGAGAAGATAGAGGTGTATCTTTAGTAATTTACTTTCTCAAGCGTTTTCGATTTGTAATTAATTGACACATGGAGAAAGAATTTTACTTTTATAGTCATACACATGTAACAAAAACAAAGGAAATGTAGCCGTATTACTTTTGATTCCATACTAGCTTAAGTGTCCGTTCTTTGCACAGGAAGAATCAGATTCAAGGAAACTGTTTGAGCCTCCTCTACACCCTTAGGATACTCATATCAATGAAAGTGTAGTAAGAGATTCTATTTCTGTCATGAATTTTTAATCCCTTCTCCTTTAGGATACGTTCTTTAAGTTACATGATAATATCTCAGCTTGAAGTAGGTTCTAAAACTCATTTCAAACTGTTCAACCATTTTCTGTGACGCGATTACAAACAACGGACATCGTCGATTTAAATGTGAAGAAATAAATTATAGAAAACACCCTCTTTCCTCTTTCAAAATTGAAATTTTTAAAAGCAGGAAGTGACGTGTCCTCTTACTTTTAGTGAGGTATTAATATACCGAATTTCATCTTCCTAACTTAACGTGCTCGCGAGACATTGTAATTCCTGGATGAAATTTTGAACCCGCTTTAGTTCCTTTATTATATGCCCTTTAATCAAAGTAACAAATAAATAAATAATAATGAACTATGTTCAAAAATTCATTTCAAACTGATCAACTCTTTACCCGTGATGCGATCACAAACAACAGACACATTCACTTTCAATGGAAACAAAGGAATTATGGAAAATCACCCCTCTTCTTAAAAACACTGTATTACGGAAACTCTCAAAAACACTCGGGCACGCGTCCACTTACTTTTAATGGGAAGTTTACATAAAAAGTGTCATCTTCCTAAATTGACAAAACCGTGAGATACTAAGATTTTCACATAGATTTTGACCCTCCGCTCCCCCCATAAAACATGCATTTTAATCAAAGTAATCTGATTAAAAACCTAGTTCGAGGTACGTGATAACTGCAATCCAAAAATTCATTAACCGTTTTCTTGTGTTGCACCCACAAACAAGATTCCTTTCATTTTCATATAATAGATTACAGTTGAACAGAGTTACAACAAATTTGATCGAGCGCAAACAAAATTCATCATGAAAGATTCCCAAACCTTTTTTGTTCCAATGGTATTCTGTTTTGGTGGTAAATGCATATTATAAGCCAATTTTGAAAGTAGGCTTACACTAAGAAATACGATTAAAGAAAGTAATTATACTCATATTAAGATTATTTCAATCCGTTTTGAAGTACATTTTTTTGAGATGGGCTGTTTTGGGTTTTATTGTAGGTTTTACCCCAGTCCCCCCCCCCGCTAAGAAAAAACACACTGGAGAATTTTGAGCTGGGGAAAATTCCAATAACCCTGATTTTGAGATACTCTTTTGTTCGTAAACTGGTTCAAAAGTTGATGAATTGTGACCACTCCACGAATCTAATAACAAAATGGACTTGCATTAGACGCTGGGAGAAAAACCTATTAAAAGCATGATTTCACAAGACCTGATGTTAATTTTCCCGAATTTGATGCTTCTACAAGGCTATTTTCAGATTAAATGAGGTTGTTTTTGACTATAGTGCCAAATGTTCCATTCTTTTCTTGCAGAACAATTAACAACGGTGATATCAAAACACAATTTGCAGAAATTAAAGGCTGTATGGCGTAGTTATGAGTCATAGACTTCATTGGCTGTGTCACACTTCCTAGTGTTGGTGTCCCTGTAAACGTTATAGTGAGAGGTGCAGAGACTCACTTTAATCAAGCATCCCATTAAAACAAGTACAGAAAGTGGTTTCAAATCAGTCTGCAACCCCCTCGCAGCAACCTCTGCCAACTATAATTGTTTTCGGCTAACTGCAGAGCATTTCAAACCAGAAGACTTTTTTTTTTTATATATATATATAATTGTAATTTAGGAATACAAATAAGCAACAAAATTTTACTCGCCCAAGAAGAAAGTTACTAGCCCGCATCACACAATAGAAATCATTTACTTACCTTCGATATTATATTAAATACTCGCCCGCACCGACGAACCGCTCGCCCCGGGCGAGTGGTTATTTGCATCCCTGTTGTAATCACTATATTGGATCCACCATTTTGAATTTTGTAATTTTGACATCAGATTCTGAATAAGCTGTCCTAAACCCTTAGCGATATGTTTTCTTCTACATTAAATGACTATTTCATGTCTATGCTTGACAGGGGTGTAGCCAAGGGGGGGCCCATCGGGGCCGGGCCCCCCCAAATGGTTTCCTGCCCCCCCAAATGACCAGCTTTTAAAACATCATAGTAAAATTACCTCGCTTCATTCATTTAAAAGTAACAAATTTTATTGACAATTAATAATTTATGGTAAAATAGTAAGGAGAAATATTGTTTTTTCTCCATACCGATCGAAAAATAGTATAGTATCTCTTCCTTATACCGATCGAAAAATAAGATACTTTTTTTTGTGACAGCAGATTACACAATTTACTGCGATTTATATGCTTTAACAAGTATATTTTTATATGCTTTAACAAGTGTTTTAAAAGACATAGAGGATGGAAAATTTAGTGAGAAACAATGCTTTTATTCAATTTGGATTTCATTCGCTCTCTCTTTTATTTCTACTCAGTGTAATAAAATATTTTTTTTTAAGTCACGAATAATAAATATTTTTGTCAGGAAACCGTAAAGAAATTAAGTGAAATTTCAAAGAAAATCAATCTTGTGTAGATATGTTCTGTATACAAGGTCTTAAATTTAAAGGTAACCAAGAAAAGTTTTGTTGCTTTTTCACCCACCACCGTCGAACAATGATATGTCACCTAACCTGGAAGATCAAAAATAGTCCCCATCAGCATCGACGACCTTCTGAAAACGTACTGGAAGGCCATGGAATCCATTGCGGTAGAACTTGGTGGGCCTTGAAACGAAGAAAGTATCAGGTGCATTTTGGACTTTTACTAGGGATTTGAACTGGCGTCCTCTAAGGTGATTGTTCAAAGAATGGAACAGGTAATAATCGGACGGTGCAATACCCGGGAAATATAGTGGTGTCAATATTGTTTCCCATCCAAGGCGGAAAATGGTGTCCTGAGTCATCTTAACCACGTGGGACTTTGCGTTGTCCCGTAAACGAGGACCCATTTGCAATTCAGAAGCGATGGCTCCAGAGTTTTAAGTTTTTGTTGAGCACAGCTCAACTGCTGACACTACACAGTTGCATTGATACTCTGACCACCTGGTAGCAGTTCCCGATGCACGATGCACCAAACACACAGAAGGACCTTATTCTGGTACAGTGCTGGTTTCGGCTGTTTTGAAATCGGTTCATGGGATGCTAACCAATGATGAGAGCGCCGTGGAGCTTTGTATAGGATACACTTTTTATCACATGTCAACGCCCTGTCCAGAAATAGCTCCGAAACAGTAAATAAACACAGGCGACTGCCGCGTTTCCTTCTGGCCCGGAGTCAAAATATGTGAGACCCATTGACACAACTTGTAGTGCTTCACAAGTTGATGGATGTGCTGCCGAATGGTTTCTCCACACACTGCATTGTAGCCCCAGTTCCTCTTTGTACATGTGATACGTGATCGTACACGTGTACATGTGATACGTCTTCCGGCACGTGATGTTTTCGGGTGTTTCGTCATCGTCCTTAAACTTGTTAAACCATCGCTGCAATGTCCGCGTCGTCACGACACCCTCACCAAAGGCCTGGCATATCTTCTGTCCCACTACAGCGGCGTTTGACCTCCATTTGAACTCGTTCAGCATACATGCTCTTATGACGCTCTGTGGATGTCCCATGTTTCCTCTGTCTTTACGCAAGTTTACGGTGTGTCTGAATTGCCACAACCAGATAGTATGTTGGATATACCCACACCAACAATTGACGTTCGCCTTATCTCCACTCGCATTCAACTCACGATGTGAGGTCCAATTGAACACAGACTTCCACGAAAAGGGACAGAACTTTCTTGGTTACCTTTATAGTTATGCACAAAAGTATAGCGTTTTTTCCCGGGCAGTAGTTCTTGATTAAGCATAATAAAAACCATCTTGAATATAATTTATGGATAATAATAATAATAATGATAATAATAATAATAATAATAATAATAATAATAATAATAATAATAATAATAATAATAATAATAATAATAATAATAATAATAATAATAAGCTAAAATAGTGTCTTTAGTTTTCCAGAAGAAAACTAAAATTTTCCTTTCTTTCAGGCCTCAAAAAACACTAGCAGCAACACTTTTTTTTTTTTTGGCTTTGTACATTGTAGCTGGCCCCCCCTCAAAAACGACGGGCCCCCCCTACACAAACCTGCTGGTTACACCCTTGATGCTTGAAGACCACTCCTAAGGTTCAAAGGGTCATTTCAACCCTTAATTCGTACCATTGCCGAAATAAATAAAATAAAATTATATATATATATATATATATATATATATATATATATATATATATGTATATGTATATGTAAAAACGTGTCGATTATCTTCCGATGTTCTACAAGTATACAAAGTTTTCATTCAAATCGGTGAGTTACACTTCCGTAAGTCTCTTTGTTAGATGCTTCCCAATACTACTATGTAGATGTGGGTAAGCCTATCAAACACATCGAAGGACCTATACATTCACAGTACACAAGCTACCATGACTCACACTTGTATTACACGTGCTAGAACGTAATTTGTGCGTACTAAGAAAATGTACTGATATCGTATATTAAAATTTTAAAGGTGTACTTTAACACGGTTTTAGGTAATAATCCGAAAATTTAAGTCATTTGACATTATTTAAGACGATTTTGAAGTCATATTTACCAAATTTGATTCAGGGTAGTATCTTTGATCTGCTGACATCTACCTATCTTTTAATCTTACGTTAACTTGAAACAGTTGATATTTCTTTTCAAAGACATCTAGGAACCTACACATTTGAATAAATCATAACTTGATTCAGATGAATCATAAAATTCCCTTCCAAAATATTATTATTCATAATTTTATACTTATCCAAGAGAGCGATATGCACCACCTAAATTAATAAAAGTATGCACCTATAGTTCTACCTTTCAGGGTCCTAACATTCAATGTAATATAAGCTATAATACAGGGTGAGTCAAAAGTCCTTGGACACCTGAATAAGTTTGAAAATCGACGGGAAAAGTAAAAAGTGATGATGGGAACAGAGGTTTGATGAGAGGCCGCAACTTTTGGAGTGTATGTCATTCATGGCTGCCATCTTGAAATTCGCCATTTTGGATTCAAGTCATTTTTTTTAAAATGGGAAGGACGTATATGACACATCAAATAACACTAGCTTGAGCTCAGGAATTTAGTGGTGTAATTTTTTTCTACCTTGTACAGTTTAGAAGTTATTAATGTTCAAAGGTGGGAAATTACCTTGATACTGACCCAGTTCTCTCTTTGTTCCAGGTGATTTAAAATGGGTCTGACACGCGAAGAGAAGATCGAAATCATCCTTATATCAGGGGAACGCAGATACCGAGCAATAGCAGCTGACTACAACAGACGGCACCCAGACAGAGAACTGGTATCGCACAACACGGTGGCTCACGTGATCACCAAATTCCGGGAGACGAGCTGTTCAAGATAGGGCACGTAGTGGGCGACCAAAGACTGCCACCAATGAGGAAACTGCAACGGCGGTTGTTGCGTCGTTTGTGGAAAGTCTAAACGAAGTACCCGTCGTGTGTCCCTAGTATGTGCAATAAGCCAATCCTCCGTTGTCCGGATGTTGCACGCCAATCAGTGGCATCCTTACAAGCTGCACATGCAACAAACTGAACGAGGATGACCCTGATCGCCGGTTGGAGTTCTCCATGTGGGCTACTGAACAACACGAACTGGATCCTGCGTTTGCCAAGGGCATACTGTTCGGAGACGAGGCGTATTTCACTTTGAACGGGGAGGTTAATCGACATAATTGTCGATACTGGTGTGACGCAAATCCGAACTGGGTTGACCCGAGTCGAGAACATAGTCCAGCGAAGGTGATGGTGTGGTGTGGCATATGGGACACCCGCATCATTGGGCCATTTTTCATTTAAAACACCTTAACTGCACCACAGTATCTGATGTTGCTGCAGGACCTTGTGTTCCCTGCCACACTGAATGCTGACGGCATTTTCCCATCTTATTTTCAGCACGATGGAGCCCCTCCACACTATGGACTTGGTGTCCGTGAATGGTTGGATGAACAACTGCCAGGGAAGTGGATTGGTCACCGTGGTCCCGTGGAGTGGCCGCCCAGATCCCCTGACTTAACGCCCCTTGATTTTTATCTATGAGGACATCTTAAGCAGACAGTGTATGCTGAGACAATCCGTGATTTGAGACACCTGGAGGAACGCATCCAACAAGCCTGTGACGGAATTTCATGAGACATTTTCCTCCGTGTGCAGTCAAAGTGGTTGCGGCGACTACAGTTGTGCATTGCACGGGATGGACAACACGTACAACATGTGTTCTAGCATACAGTATCAAGGTAATTTCCCACCTTTGAACATTAATAACTTCTAAACTGTACAAGATAGAAAAAAAATTGCACCATTAAATTCCTGAGCTCAAGCTAGTGTTATTTGATGTGTGATACACCCCTTCCCATTTTTTAAAAAATAACTTGAATCCAAAATGGCGGCCATGAATGACATACACTCCAAAAGTTGTGGCCCCTCATCAAACCTCTGTTCCCATCATCAGTTTTTACTTTTCCCGTCGATTTTCAAACTTATGCAGGTATCCAAGGACTTTCGACTCACCCTGTATAATTCCCAAATAAAAGAATGAATGACTCATAGCGTTCTCCTTCCAAATATTTTTGACAATTTTAACGAACAAGATAGACCACAAACTAAATGAAGCATGAACTCCTAGTACTATTTTTCAGAGACCTCACTCAATCTATTACAAGCTATGCAGTTCCAAATTAATACAAATTGCTAAAATATATAAAACAGTAATTATGTCTGTTGTGCTACACGGTTGGGAACGAAATAGTAACTTACTTTGAGAGAAGAACAGATACTGAAAGTATTTGAAAATAAAATCCTGAGGTCAAGAGGTACGGGAATGAGGAATAGAGAGACCTTCATAACGAGGAACTGTACAATTTATACCGTTACTTAACATTGTTAGGGTCATTAAATCTAGGAGATTCATATGGGCAAGTCATGCAGCCAGAATAGAACAAAGTAGGAATGCTTTGAAAATTTTAATTAGAAACCTAATCGATAGAGGATATTTAGATGCAGATGGGAAAACAATGTTAGGATGGACCTCACAGAAATAGGTATATAAAGTAGAAACTGGATTTAGTTGGTTAAGGTTAAAAGTCTATAGAGAGCTTTTGCGAATGCGGCACTAAATCTTAGGGTTTCATAGGCCTACCCCTACTCCTTGTCTTCTTTTTCACGACAAATATTTAAAAACGCTGAAACACGTGTTTAATTATATTAAACAAAAAGTCTAAAAATTTCATGTATCTAATAAACTTAACGGATTCTGAGATACGGACATCTTATTGTATTAACTGCAACCCCCTGTCCCTTTCCTTCCATCTCTTTTCTTCCCTTCTGAGAGAAATATTATAAAAAGAAATGCTGAAACGCATGTCTAATTATTTTTAAATCAAAAGTCTTAATAGCAACCTTCATCTCTGTATACTTAAGGGGTTCTGAGATATTGACATATTATAATAATTGCAACTCCCCACTCTTCTCTACATAGAATTTCCAAAATTCCATCATTAGTGCCAATAATATGATAATGCTAGACCATATGTGCATGCATAAATTTTACAATTACATTCTCTTCATCAGTATTTGCTGGTTCACCAAAAAGCGTTCATTTCAACAGCGCCTCTATGAAACGTGCACTTACAGCATAGCGTAGGATCCGAACAGCGCCGTAACTTAGACATTCTTCTGGGGGGCATTAATACGCGTATTTGGGCCCCCTAGAAAAAGTTGTTTTTCTAATTCTTAGGCCCCATCTTACTCTTTATGAGCCCCCCGAAACCTATGGGCCCTCCCGCACGGCAAAGTCTGCGGGGCCGTTAGTTACGCCACTGGGCCCGTTCCACACATGACAAATTAATTAACGTAACAATATTGACAAATCAAAGCCATACGACTAAATATTATTTCTAGAGCCCCTAATAGTAGACTTTTTTACTGAAATGGGCCCACCACTCATTTTTATGTACCTCTTGTGTGCTGTTTTGTTTATGTAATGTAGTGAACCTGTTTGATGCTTCATTTATAATTTCATGTTTGTATCCCATATGGAGTAAGAAAATTTTGTCTTAAAATGGGCCCCTCAAACGGCAGGGAGCTCCTCTGGGGGGCAGTTGCCCCCTGCCCCTCACAAGTTACAGCCCTGGATCCGAACCACATGAACTATTGTATCTCTTGGGAGTCTCTCACACAGAAGATCCGTATAACAACTGAGGCTCACAGACTAAATGGGAAATTACCCATAACTGTAATCACTGTGTCCAAGTTTCAAATCAAATTCTGAAGTGTAATGCTCATCAGTATTTTGTCTTTCTGCACCAATTATATTAACTGATAAGAGATCAATAAGCTGCCTTATCGTCACCAAGTACATAAAATGACCATCTATTTAAATTGTAGAAGTCTTGTTTATGGTAGCACAAATTTAAGAAGTTCTTACAATTCTTATACTGCGCTGCATAGGTGTCTGTAAAATATTCAATATTTGTTAATCCCCTTAATAAATTATAATACGACTTCTTGTGATTTAAACAATGAAAAACGTTGATCTTCACTTTTGTAATAAGCATAAAGAAGTATAAATTATTAGATTATTTTTATTTTGGGAAGGTTCTGCAAATGAGATTTTACAAAAAAAATCAGTTTTACATCCCACGGTTATCCCATATAGGCTAATGGAGATGGTGATGGTGAGAATGAATGAAATGGTGGAATGAAGAAAGTAGGAAGAAACGGGAGAATCCCGAGGAAACCTATGCACACGGTGTTTGTCTACCACAAAACTCACTTGGCGCGAGCTGGCATCGTGCCAAGGATCCCATGCACCAGAGATGAACACTACCACTGAGCCACCGCGGCCTCATGAGATTCTACACATGGCTATTACAGACTTTCAAGTACTGATTTTTAAAAATTGTAAGATATATTTTTCGCAGAAACTTTTCATTTCCTTAATGGAGTTTTCATAGATGACTTTAAAACTTACCTGTAAAAAATATTAAACGGTTTTAATGATAGAGCAATTTATTTTTTATACATTATATGTTCACTCGTTTCTACTAAGTTAAATATTTTGCATTACCTAATTCCACAAATAGCAATCAATAAAACGCTCTACAAGTATGCTTTACATAATAAAATAAAAATCATGGCTATCTTCATCCGTCTTCTATACCTACTTTTGTTTCGCTGTGCACTTACCAATAAAATCATAGCTTGGTAGATGACTGACAAACTTTAACGAGCTATAACTTAAAAACACTGCAGCCCCAGAAAATCTAAAATCTTGCTATATTCCCTTACTGCTAAAAACTTGCTATAATAATTAAAAAACTGCCAAAATATCATAAAGATCGCTGTTCGGTGTGACGTGGAATGACCCTAGTGTAACTGCCCTCTAACTTGTTCTTTGGTGTTAAGTTCCATCATTCAGAAAGCGTTTTAAAATACTTCCAGGGTGACAATATTTCATTCTTTCCACCATATTGGAGTGTGAACACAAAGTTTTTATCCCAAAGTACCTACTAGAGTTATAAACTGTATTAAGTCATAGGTTTTCATGCATTATATTTATACACGCCACGTTACGATAAAATTAAAGCCATGATAGCATAGTCGGCTGCAAAGATTAGTTAGAAGAAAAAAATGATAATAAAGAATGTCTTGTTCGAAAATTTTAATAGTATGCTCAGTGTTTCTAGATGATAAATGCACTTCGAGTAATGCATAGATAAATAATTTTATTAAACTTACGAGGGACGTTCAGTATCCTCTAATACTCGCCTCCTTCTCCCTCATATAGAGCCATAATTTTAGCATGTGTAGAAAGTAGACACTTTATAATCGCTTTATGTCGAAATGTAAGACGTACTTTTTTCTTTACAAGTGTCGGTAGTAGAACATCTGTAAGAACGTGGTGAAAATGAAAAATACTGAGGTTCATGCTGCTATGAATTACTTGAAATTACAAATGAGAAACCGAAAGAAATTCATGAGGATTTGATACAAGCATCAGACGAACCTGCTTAATCATTTCCCACCCAACTGTTGCGAGATGGTGCCGGGAGTTCAACTATGGTAGTTATGCGAAGATGTCCATACAAGTGAGCCACCAGAAACAGTAACCACAGAGAACAACATCGAGATCTTTCACATGGTTACCGCAGACAGACGAATCACCACCAGGAACTTCGCAGAGAGTAAAGAGTTGATTTGATTTTGAGTTTAACGTCCCTTTCAGCAGCGAGGCTATATGAGACGTGGACCTACTGATTAACGTGGAATCCGAACCACATGAGCTCCCGCCGGGAATCGAACCCGGGTCTCAGAGTAAAGGGTTGTCAACCGGCATAGCACATAGTATCTTAACCAATTATTTGAGTATGAAGGAAGTTTGGTCAAGACAAGTACGCGAAACCTGATGGGTTCCGAATGGAAGAGCACACTAGATCAACAATCCCAAAGAAATTTCGTGTTCTGGGATCCCAAGTGAATACTGCTTTCGCATTATCTGGAACATGGAACCACAAGTACGGGCCATGTTATGCTGCCCTTATGTGAAACTTACAAGCTGCAATTAAAAGCAAGAGAGGAGGAATGTTGACACGTAGAGTGCTGTGCATCAGGACAATGCTGCCGTCCATCAGTATTGACTAGCTGCAATTCAAATAACTGGATTTGAATTGGTAGCTCATTCCCCTATTCGCCTTACCTAGCCATAACCGACTTCCACTTGTATCCAGATTTCAAGTGTGTCCATAGACAGGGATTTTGGGATGACAATGCCATCATGGATGCTGTGAATGTATGGTTTCAGGAGCAAGAGAACATCATCTTCTAACAGAATGCAGAAGTTTCAAAGCGGAGGCTACGTTGAACAATAACCATATTTTCAATTCTGTTGTATTTTGTTTTATTCGCGAGTATTAGGGTCCCTCGTAAGTAGAGGTATACTTTGGTATACTTTCGCAAACTGAATTTAACTTTGGAGCCAACTACTTATAATTGCTTCTCCTGTTAGTCAATTACAAATCCTAACTGTTTTACACCAAAATAGTTTGCTGATAGTTGGTATTAAGACTATTCATGGCTTTGGATTAATTGTTTTAACAAAAGAGACACTGACCAAAGCTTAAAATTTTACTTTATTTTAAATTATAATTTGTAACTGTTTCGGATATCTAACATATCCTTCTTCAGACACGATCGAAGTTAATGAAAATACAGACATATATATAAATGTTGTTATAACAGAGAAAAAAAAAATAAGAAAAATAAATAAATAAATAAAAATAAAGAAGTGACGGTTAAAGAATTTAAACTCTGTTATAACAACATTTATATATATATGTCTGTATTTTCATTAATTTCGATCGTGTCTGAAGAAGGATATGTTAGATATCCGAAACAGTTACAAATTATAATTTAAAATAAAGTAAAGTTTTAAGCTTTGGTCAGTGTCTCTTTTGTTAAAATGATAGTTGGTATCTAAAGTTATTGTTAATTAAGTAAATATTACCAAGTCTACCATAATGAAGTCGTCTGGAGCTGATATCAATGAGCAGCTAGATCTTCGCGATTCTCCAGGCGATTCAGATTTTATTGCAGCCTCTTGAGTAATCTCTCCTGTTTGAGTTTTTTCAGGTACTACTTTTCCTTTCTCCATTGCATCTTCCTCTTTCTCCAATTTCAAATATAGAAGACTACTGAATGGCACTTCAGGAATCACAAGATCGGGTTCTGCTATAGGTTTTCTTGTGCTATCTGCAAACGCCCCAACTTTTATTGTTTCACTTAGCGAAACATTACTCTGTTCACTGCAAAGAAAATGATACGTATATGTTACTTTCACTATTATTATCAGTAATTTAATACATAAAGTTACACATTCTCTTATTATTTTCATGCTTTAGTGTACAAAAATTTCCACTCTTAATTTGTTTGAAAGCCAATCTATGTCTCGAAAAATTATTCCGTCCCAAGCTTCTGCAATATATTTAAAGTCTTCCCTGACTTCTGAAAATTTGGGCAGACCTCTCTATTCACTTAAACACAATTCTGCATTGTGCCAAAGTATTCCTATGTATCGGATCGGTGTTCGTGGTCCCAATGGAACATGAATTTGCCTATCAAGCAATTTAAAGACTGTAAGTTTTCTGATCCTCAGACGAGCTGGAACTTTCGGGGTGCAGTAAAATGGCAAGAGTCATGTACGGAATGAACTTATTACCAAGGAGGGGTAATATCACATTACCTTTAAACAGGGAACATCCACACTACGTGCTAGAAATGAACTTGCCTTTCATCTCGTGATCAAATTTCTAGTCCTTTTCTTCCAAGGACCAAAACAGAAAACTTTCACCTAGAAAGCTATAAATTAATGGTGACTAAAACGAAATTTTGATCTCTATATCATTAAACTAACACGCTCTAGTTGCATAATTTACAGAGCTCTAGGGAGTATTATTAGCATCAATTGAAAGGAAGAGACAACTGTGTCTATAGCTGTTTTATTAATCCTTTGAATCATGGCCTCATTTATGTCAAATATCCTCTACTCCTAGATACATGTGACAAATACTACGATAAATAGCAAACCATACGAAAGAAATAAAAATTACTAAGTTTAAATTGTTTAACCTTCTGTAATAGAACTTTGTCAGTCATTTCCCTTCACCTTAACAAGCAATAATAATAATAAAAAAACTATATTTTGGACATTGAAACAATACTATGCATACGTGCTGGAAGTCTTGCAGAACGGCTATGTCCATCTGTCTGTCTGTCGACAGGTAACTATAAGAGATATCGAAGAAAAGCGGTTTGTTACAATCGACTCAGCGTCTAAAAATAGGCCCAACCTCATATTACAACCACCTATTCAAACCGAATGTGACACAAATTTACCATTTCCGGTTTCAACGTTAATCGCCATAGAATAAAAACAGAAAAGATAGCGACAAGCAGTTTTCTTGGAATCGATTCTACATCTGAAGAAATGTTACTATCTTTACTCACGTACTTTTACTTAAACCAGAAACGATAGAAATTGACTATTACTGCCGATATTTCTATAGAGCAAACACAGTAAGAAATAACTACAAGCGATTTCTTTGGGATCGATTCAGCGTCCTAACAGTAAATTCCATCTATTCCGCTAACTCCTATGCAAACCGGAAGTGGCAGAAATTAAACATTTCCGGTTTCTGCTCCCATAGCGCAAAAATTTGTGAGAAGGAACAAATAGCTTCTTGGAATCGATCCACTGTCTCAATAGTATGTTCCATTTACTCTATTAAACCTCTAGTCAATTCAGAAGTGGTAGAAATTAACCATTCCCGGTTTTAACTATCACCATAGAGCAAAAATACTAAGAGAGCGAGAAATAGTCTCCTGGAATCAATTTAGCATTTCGAGAAAAAATAAAATTTTTTCAGATAACATCTCTCAACTGAAACCGGAAGTGGCAGAAATTTACAAGAACTTTTAGTCTCAATAGTGATCTTCGTAGAGCAAAAACTGTAAGAGAGAGGGACAAGTGGTTTCTTAGATTTGATTTAGAGTTCCAACAACAGATTCAATCTACTCCGTTAGCTCTCTAGTCAAACCAAAGAGGTAGAAATTGACCGTTTCCGGTTATAACGCTGAACGCCAAAGACCAAAAATGATATTAGATAGCGAGATAGTTTTCCACACAAATTCAGCAACAAGAATGAGTTTTGTTTTGACTTTCATTTCTCTATTCAAACCGAAAATAGTGGAAAACTACACCTTCCTGTCTTAACACCACACCTTTGTCCACACGACTGGGATCGAACCAGGGGCACCAAACACCGGAGGTGAACACTCTACCACTGACCCACCGCGCCCTTCCTTAGTTCGTGTTCGTCTCTCTCTCCGTTTCTCGTGAAAGTTTGTTGCTGTCCTGTTAGGCTTTTATATTAAACCTTTAGATTATGTAATATTTTTCTATTTTTACAGCTTTTTTTTTAAAAAAAAAGGAGAGAAGCTGCTTTCCTCTGATATCTATTTCTTACCATTCATCTTGTTTGAACTGTCTAAGTAAGAACATTTTGTAACTTTTATGTCATCCATTGTCCTCACGATAATAAAATAGTCATTTTTAACTATGTTTTTTTTTCTTATTTGGAGTTTGCCACATTGGTATATTTGTAACAAAACTGAGGTTTGGTTCAACGCCTTTCTAATTCTCAATCACCCCAACGACCCTGTTTTCTGGGCTGCCTATTATTGCAGGAAAGGAAGAATTATAGAAGGGAATGCACTTTTGGAGTCGTGTATAGAAAAACCAGAAAGGTTGTGAAAATATAATTGGACGCCGTTTGTGCGCTACAGTAGAAAAGTAAATTCAGCAAACGAAGGTACAGTAGATACCAAATAAAAACTTAACATAGGGTTTTTTGATACAGTTTATGGTATGTGATCAAAGGTTTTCCAAATACCATCTTCTTCGATGCATTTTGCAGTATGGGCCATTACATTCTTGTTGCCCGTTTGATGTTTCTATGCACTCATCGATGGTGGTGAATGCCTGGACGATGTTCCGTCCAATTTCTCTCTTCAGCTGTCTTTGTACACACCGTCCTCCAACCACCCCCCACAAGCAAAAATCTATGTGTTAGGTCAGGTGAAGAAGGAGGCCAGTTAACTGGTCTTCCCCGACCGATCCAGCGATTTTTCATCAAGACACTGACGTATAACCTGGGTAGCGTGAGATTGTGGTCCATCATGCTGGTATATTACTGACAACCTAGTTTGAAAAGAGGTACCCTTGTAGTCCTGGTAAGTCATCGCGTAGGAACTGCAAGTACACTTCACAGGCCAAATGCTAAGGCAGGAAAAAAGGAACCAATAATCTTATCATCAAAAATCCCAGCTCACACATTTAAAGCGAATATTTTTTGTTATTTCTACTGTTGTTCCTCTAGGATTTTCGTCTTTCCAACGATGTGGATTGGAGATGATGTTGATCCTGTTCCAGGTGAAAGTGGCGTCAGGAAACAGAATGAATCAAAAGCCATTACAATATGCCTCTACCCATGCACGAAACGTAACATATTCACTGTCCTGGATAAAGATGCTGCACGCGTTGAAGATGAAATGGATAAAGCCAATCTTCTCGAAGTACAGGTATGAGGAAATAATTGACGCGTCTCTTTAATCTGACGATTTTTGAAAATATCTGTTTTCTTTATATGTTGGAAATTTTGAAAGGTTTCCACAGCAGGATAGGTTACTGACGAAAAAATTTTTATTTTTTGTGTTCAATATTATTTTAAAGCTAGTTGAATATACCCATGCTTTGCACGGGGGCTGTATTTGGAAATCAACGCCTGTGGGAGTATCACCATTGTTCTCTACGACCGCGAAAACTACGGATTTGATACTAATATCGGCCATTTTGGGTTATTTTTCCATGTCTCGGTATCCCCCCGCTGACTCCCGGCCAGCATGCAATTGTAACTAAATTTGCAAGTCATTGCTAATGGAAGTGTCACCATTGATTTCAGCAACTGCGAAAACTATGGATTTGATACTAATATCCGTCATTTTGGGCTATTTTTTACATGTCTTGGTATCCCCCCGCCGACCCCCGGCCCGCATACAATTGTAGCTGAATTTGCAAGTCATCGCTAATGAAGTGTCACCATTGATCTCAGCGACCGCGAAAACTATGGATTCGACACTAATATCGATCATTTTTGATTATTTTTACATGTCTCTCACCCCCCCCCCGCCCGGTGACCTCTGGCCCGGAGCCGAATAGCGTGAATTTGGAAGTTAATGCGATCGGAGTTTCACCATTGATTTCAGCGACCGCGAAAACTATGAATTCGACACTAATATCGGTCATTTTCTACTACTTTTACATGTTCCGGTAAACGCCCCCCTTGGTTCGAATTTTGCCAAAAACTTTTAACTGTGGTCTGGAGCCTGGACCAAGGTATTCCTGACTAAAATTTGGTAACTCTCGGTCAATTTGTCTGGTTCCCAAGCCAGTTCCGGTTAACGGCCCCTGGTTAGAAATCTGAAAAAAGGGCTTCGTCTTGATCTGGGGCCTGGTACCCCTGATCAAAATCTGGTAACTTTCGGTCCACTCGTCTGGTCCACAGGCCGCACACACACAGACAGACAAACACACAAACAAACTCTTTATTTTATTTATATTAGAAGATAAAGAAATTAGAAGCAAAAACCTTAATTTGGCCGAAATTACGAAAATTACCTACTCTGTTGAAAAGGGTGCTTTTCTAGACCGGGAGAGAATTCTGTAATTCAACGTAGAATTGAGACCTCTACGTCCCTCTTGGAAGAATGTGGATTTATATCCACAAGCAAAACATTTAATCGAATATTTCTAACATTTCCTATACCTGCAGAATCCATATAAATAACGGAAACAGTGGGAATTATCTATCAAAAGGGACGAATTAGAACATGATCATAATGAACATCATATCTTGTAGTAGAACAGACGTATATGTAAGAAATCGGTAGGCAGTTGGTCAGCGTGAGCGTAAAGTCAATCAATAAATGTGATTGAGGGCAGTTCGAGCTCCGTACGCAGAAATTTTTTCTACTATTTTTAAGTATTTATTTTGTCGTTTTTTGTATATTAGAAAAAATTAAACTACTACATATGGTTAAAATTCATCACATTATCAAAGTAAGAAAAATGGCATTCATGCTCCTGTATTACTATTCTTCATTTTTGTTTGCAAAGTTTCATAATTATTTTCTGTATGCTCATTGGCGCATAAAGAATGCTTTCAGTACATTCTCTCTCTTAAAAGCAGTAATTTAGGGAATTTCATAATTACATTTCACATTACTTAACGTTTCAAAAATTACGGTGTTTGCACGAGACCAGACGAGAAAGCCTCAATCTCATGTTGCATCGTCCCGTGGCAACACTATTAGGTAACTTTGTGTTAGAAAAACTTGAAATATCAGAAAATATCGAAAACATTTAATTAAGTGAACACATAGTGAATTCCTAACAAATATCGCATTTTGAACACTTTGAACGTTGTTATTCACTACCAATTACAGAAATTTTACCACTACGGTGGAAACAGGAGTGTTTTTCTTTTAATTTCAAGAGCGCCAGTAGCGAAAGATATAACCTTTACACTGAGTACTCACTGAATTGCAACCACCCTTTCACACAAATGTCAGCAACCGAGCTGATTATATGACCACTCCGACTGGTAACACTGCAGAGAAAGAACACACTCGAAGTTACATGTTGGCAGAGAGCACACTGTTATAGTGTAAGTTAGGCAGGATTTATCCGCACTTTAATCGGGCATGATTGTGGATAGCTGGGCTATAGGTGCGTCAATAACCCAGACAGCATGCACGCTCCTGTGCAGTAAATGTATGCAAGGAGTGGAAACAAAGTGGGTAACGGTCTCCAAGACGCGGAACTGCAGGGGTATACGGAAGTTCAAAACGTGAGGCGAGCGTCGCGTCAAACAGTTCGTGACAACCAAATGAAAGATCAGTGCACGGGAATTACCTGACCAATACAATGGTGGATGCACAACACCTATATCCCACGCAACTATACGGCGTACATTGGCACGCATGCAGTTCTACAGCAGACGACACACTCGTCACTTATTCCTTACGACTCGTCACCGCCGACTTCGTTACGCTCTGGCACAGGAACACGCTAATTGGACCATCGATGATTGGAAAAGGGTGTGTTGGTCTGATAATTCACGGTTTGAGCTACTACTCTCGGACGAACGTGTGCGTGTGTGGCGTCAACAGCACGAAGCTATAGATCCCTCATGCGCAGTGCGCACTGTACAGGCAGGTAGGGGCGGCTGTATGGTTTGGGAATGCTTCTGTTGGCATGTACTGGAATCGTTGGTGTGTATGGACCACAGCGAGACGTCCGCTGTGTACCTGAAGGTGTTAGAGAATCACGCACAACCTGCAACACTTCTACCCACACGAAGAAGCATGGGAGGAAGTTGCTCAAAGCGAAAGTTACCTGTGTCGTCTCATTGATGGGATGCCGTGAAGAATGCAAGCGGTTATTAATGCAGAAGGCCATTGGATATCTTACTAATATGGAGACGAGTTCATATAAAACAGTACTTTTGAGGGCTACATTAATAAATTTCAAAACACTTGAAATTTTAATTTCTAAAACGATGTGCCAAGTATATACAGAAATCAAAACTTTGACCAAAAAAGAGCATAATACTCTCTCATCGGGAATCGAACTCGGGACCCTGTGTGCAATAGTCACACGTATTAGCAACACCACTAGCAGGGAGTACTGTTTGCAATGAGTCGTTGCCAGAAGTGCAACTAGTATCAAAACATCTCTCGGCAACAAGAATATGTTACAATAATCTGCGTTCCGAAAAAAATAGCTCCATTCATTTTTATTTGATACAGCACGATTCAATTCACTGAAGTCTACGGGGTGCATGCATTGACTTCATCACATGACCATTTCTTTTAGCCTCTTCTCCTTGGAGGCGTGCTCGTCCATTATCTAGACATCTCTTCTTTGACAAAGAACTACAAAGAAAATCAAAATCAGTCGGCATTTTCATTCGCTTCAGTGTTCAAAGTCACACTAAAATCTGAGATATTTACCAGAATGATACATTGCAGCGTAATACTTCACTTGTGTTAGATGAAAGACGTCTTTGTACACTACTTATGAAGTATTTATTCGATTGATTACGGCGACATGCAACAAATGCATAGCATCTATTAAATAATTTGAGAACGTTATTAACCGTTCTGCTTTCACCTTAGTAGAAACATTTCTGTAATTATTAGTGAATAACTACATTTAAAGTGATCGAAGTATGATATTTGTCAGGAATTCACTACTTGTTTACTTATTGTTTTCGGCGATTGCTGATATTTCGACGGTTGTGAAGTTTTGCTAACACGAAGTTCCTAATTTAATATGTTGCCAAAAGACGAGATTGTGGGCTGTATCGTTTGATCTTGTGCAAACAGTCTCGTTTCAAAAATTGTCTGTCTCATCTCGAAGTCTCCGCTCGTTATAGAGGCGATACACGAGAACTAAATATATTGCCCCATGGCATCACCAGTGTTGTCACGAGACGAGACGAGACATATTAAAATCTCGACTCGTCTCGTGAAAATGCTGTCTCGTTTTGAAAATTATATGACTGTATCGTCTTGAAGTATCACTACTTAATTAAATGCATTGTAAAGTTTTCAACTCAATAAATGTTTACAGAAAAAATTAAGCATTTAATAAGGAAGTTGTTAGGAAACAAGTAGAGGAGAAGGTTCTATCTTGTATTTAATTACCTACTGATGCCACGAGACGAGACAATCATATAATTTTTAAGATGTTAAGTAATGTGAAAAGTAATTATAAAATTCCCTAAATTACTGCTTTCAAGAAATAGAATTTACTGCGCTTTAACTAAAATTGTTCCTTTTCATTTACCCCTTCCCTTGAAAAGCACACTTTATTTTGCATTATTCAAAAACTCAGCTTTTGCATTGTATTTTCCACTAAAGGAGACAATACATATTAACCGCTTAAAATAAATTCTTGAGTCTTTATCAAAGTGATTACTCTTTCTAAATTTAAATGTCCTCACCTCCAAAACGCACACCACAGGGAAGGAATATTTTCAACCACAGTGCAACCAGGCAAGTATAGCCTAAACCAAGATCAGCATAACACACTGCGAAGTTCTCTTGTTAGTCGAATTAATATTTTAACGTTTTCATATATTATTTATTTCACTTTATTTTTATCTTCATTTTATTTTAATAATTTATTTACTTATTTATTTTACCTTTGTTGGTGACGTATATGTCGCGGACTCAAATCGGGATGGAAGTGATCACTCTTCAACATGATGGAATTATCTTTCCCCGTATGTTGAGGAGATATAGTCATCTTCGTTCTGTAAGCCACAGATAAGTGTAAGGTACCAACTGGAGTACTTAGCTGACCAACTCGAACTCTGTTGAAGCCTTCACCTATAACAGAGATAGAATATTAAGGGGTATTCTAGATACCATAAATGCATCTAGAGCACCACAAGTAAACTCAGTACCTTTTCCATAATTCTAGTCTATATTACCTCGTTGATAGTAGTACTCTCTCTGAAATATATTATGTATTTCTCATGCTCGGATGCACCAACCGAGGATTAAGATCGGATAAGATAATCCGTTGATTATTTTTATCTTTGGATAAGAATCTTACATCGTTGCACCAACAATTTGTGAGAAAAGATTAACCTCTCCACGAATAATCGGAAGCTGTATAAAACTATGACGTTTACGATATGATGTCATACAATGTCATACGTTTGATTGGCTAAAAGAATGTAGTAACAACTGAAAACTGATTCGCGTAGTATGTGGTAACTTTTCGTACTAGATAAGGGAAGAAAGCGGGCAAAGTTGACTCCTTGGGAAGGCAAATATGTTTAATGCTGGTGGACAAACATAGCCTTTAAAAAAACATCAAATACTGAAAAGGAAGCTCTTTCTAATAGTTCAAAATGCACATAGGAGCGCATAGTTTTTTTTTTTTTGGTAAGCGGGATGGCGTGGGAGATCCGCCGTTCGGATCTTACGTTAAGCTGTAGGACCGGGTCATATATAGCCTAGCTGCTAAAAGGGATGCTAAACTCCAAACCAAACCTATTATGGATATCTTAGGTCCAAATATTAAAGGCAAATAATAATAATAATAATAATAATAATAATAATAATAATAATAATAATAATAATAAAGAATAGCTCTATTCTAACAGATCAGGCTTTTTTATTCGCCTGTTAAGCGACATTTTCAAGTAAGGGTGGGTGAACACTTTTTCCTAAGTAATGTTTGGCTACAAACTACACTAAGCTTCACGCAAATACCGTCTTCTCTTGAATCCAACGTTCGGTTTTTGCATTCAAGTATAGGGTAAGATAGGGAAGAGTAGAGAATATTACAGTGGCGTGCGATAATGTAACCTAGAGTATTGTAGGTTAAGTTAATTTACGTTAGCTGAATGCTTTGCCATTATTTTCAAATTTAGGGTAGGGTAGAATAGGTTAGGCGAATTAGCTCAATGGTCAAATGTAGAATAGAAAAATGAAATCTTTAAGTTTAACGTTCCACGATTATGCTCTTTAGGATAAAAGAGACGACAATTGAAGCAAGTGAATGATGATGGAAGAATTGGTGGAATGAGAATGTATGAGGAAACAGGAGTATCCTAAAAACCAACGGACACGATGTTGTCCAAAACAAATTTTCTTGGTGGGAAATCGATGTGGGGACCCTTCGCACCAGGGGTATGCGCTCCAAATGTAGGGCAGAGAAGTTATGTTACTTTACGTTAGATTTCCTTACATTCAAAATTCTGCCATTTGAAATGTAGAGTAGAGAAGGAAACTTTAGGTTAAGTTAGCTCATCGTATTGCCACGTCTCACCATGTCACTTTATTCAACAGGTACGTCAGCAAGGAACCCCTCCCCACGACTCTAATCGGACAAGACTTTCAAAACTCAAATCTTGATATACCGTACATTTACATCGCCACACCAATTCCGCTCAGAAAAATAGCAAAGATTTAAGTTTACATTTGCGTTGCCAGTTGCTTATGCTTCATTCCAGAAACCAGCAATGGTGTACGTAAATTTCATTCTCTTAATTAAGCAAAGTTTATTTTATTATTTCACTGCCGGGTTTGCATAATGTTACCAATTGGCGATGCGGTGCACCTTTATGTACGGATCCAAGAACAGGTTCTTTGCATTTATATTTCTTTTTCAGGAAATCGACTTTTTGGATCTTAAATAATCATTCTTGGGGTGTGGACTTTCATTCCTTTGTACAGATCCATTTTAGCGTAGCTTGAGTGTATGTACACGCTAACAAATATTGCGCAAAAGACACTAACCAATTTGTGCTAGATTGTCACTAAAAAGCATGAACAACGGCGTCGACTTTCCAAAATTTATGTGGCTGCGTATCAATGGCGGAGCGTGTTGGCCTATGTTTTTTCAAGGAAGTCTAGATATTTGATTGATTTATTTTTAATTAAAATCTTTTATGTACGCTGTCATAAAGGGCCGCGCTGTGATAAAGTAAAATATATCGGTACTATAAGGATAAGTTGGGGCTGACCTAGATCAGTCGGTAACACGACTGACTTAAACGAACAGAAACGTGTGCAAACTTATGTCCAAACTTAAAATCTTGTGGGTGCGCCGCACTCAAAAAGTAATTTGTGTGGGTGCCTCGAGCCCCGGAGCACCCACGTTATCGGCGCGCATGAGCATGAATGCTATCAACCCGAGTTATTGTAGGAGCATAGAGAGGAGTGGCCCGATTGATAGCGAAGGTGTGCATACTTATAAACAAGGATAGTCCAAACACTATATACGGTATCAAATTATATGTTGAATAATGTATTTGTATATTACTAAAGACGTCATAGGTAATATATGGATGTTTCCATTGCTTGTATATTTGTGTTAAAAGTCAAGGGTTAAGTGCTGTATCGCCGGATCAGTTTTTAGGACATTTGCGGGTGAATTGGTTAATTTATTTTGATATCTGATGAATGAGTGATAGTCATGTGATGGGAAGAGTTGAAGTTAAGAAAGTGTCTGTTGTTATTGGTTGTTTTTATGTGAGCGGCATTACATATGAAGGCGGAAAGGTCTATTTGATGGAGAGGTACACTTGTTATGATTTAGTAGCGGGAAAACACTGTGGAAATGGCACATATGTCTCAAGGTTCTGACACCCGTGTTTGAGTTTTATCGAATTATAACCTAACCTAATGTACTTAACCAACCTAACTTGCTAGGTGGGCCACTACGGCAATGTATTTCTGCAAACTGTGCAGAAAGTGTAATTTATGTTTACAAGTGGGCAGTTATTAGTATGAAACCATGGCAAGTGCTATTGAAACTCGTATCATCATCAAAACCCACTGTTTTCAATCACCTCGCTTACGCATGTACACGCCGTGTCTGACGCACCTGCAACCTTCGAACGCACCTCCGCTCTATCGTGCGGGTCCACTAGCTTCGCCCTGCTCTGACTCGACTAGATAGCATTTGAGCTTTGTAGTGGCCACCTAGCACAGGTTGGTTTGTTTTTACACTAGTTTTTAAGCCATATATCCGAACTCCACATGTATATGCATATAGTTATTTTATAAGTTGTTGTAAAGTTTACACGATTCTGTTTTCAAGGTAATTGACCTCTATCACAACCTAACCTAATATATTGTTATCTAATCTAATTTAACGAGATGTAGTACATTTTGATATATTTTTTTTATTTATTTATTTTCATGTGGACCAGCGATACAGCACAAATGTCCAAAGTAACATAATACATTACTGACGTAAATTTCATAATTATGTGGAACTTTAGCTCGAGGACATTTGTATAGTTTCACGTTATGAGTTGGCACATTGACTTCAGATACTTCTCTTCACTTCACATACTATGGTTACCAGCTACCTTATAGGAATCCGTGCATGACACGTTCGACTTATATTAATGCATTTTTACGTAGTTGCGTATCTCCCACAGGTAGGAAGACAAAATATTTCGACTAGTAACACACTAGTCTATTAAAATAGTACTACAAATTTGTTCTGTAAATTTTACAAATCTGTGGATCCGTACAGTAAATGTGCACCGGTGACTCTAATGAAAATTTGCTTCCATTTTTTCTTAAATTTATATATATGAATTATTACTTACGGTGGTTACTGCATGACTTATTGGTAAAGACACGATAGCAGCAATCAATTATATTTATTGTAAAATTTGCAGAACAATCTAACAAATTTAATGTAAGAATGGGAACAATTCTAGTTTATGACATACAAAGTTAACTGTTCTGATTTTCTGCTTCCGTTTAGTATTTTTCTTTTCAAACTTATTGATGCAGTTTTTAATATACAAGGGCATATTCAACCCAAATAAAGCAAAATTGTAAAGATTTAAAAGTGCCTGTAGGCTGTTAAATTAACGAATGGAGTAGTCTATGCCATAAAATATAACACCCTACGAGAGTGTTTTGCAGCAAGGTAGAATCTTATAAATCACCATAAATGTGAGAATTAAATGTCAAAGTCAATACAATGCACTAACAAGTAGTCGTAAACGTAAAGTTGTTTTGTTGCACCATGATAACCAATATTCTGCATGTATTTTTGAAAAAGGTGTTCAAAATTTCAAATCAAATCACATTAGTCATTTGGAAGTTTACAATGTAGTAAACGTGCTAGGTGCCGACCATGCATCACAGGTAGTTAACAAAAATCACAAACCTCTTCAGGAAGAATATGGTAATTGGGTCAGCATATTGTATATGCCTAAGCGATTTGAAAATGAATGTAATCGTAAAATTAAATGTCAATCACCAATTACTATCAGTGATGTGCCATCAGCTGAGTGTGACGCCATAGCAAAGGTCAAGCGCACAGGTAAACGGAAAAACCTAGTGAAACGAAAAAGGCAATCTAGTGTTCAATCTGAATACAGTGAAATTGGTGTGCATAGAAAAATATCGCATAAGAAAAGAAATTGCAAGTTGAGCTGTAAAAAGTTAGTCAATTCTTTGTGTAATGCCATTATCATAAATATTGAGAAACCAATTTTGTGTTTTGAGCTATTGCTTCCTAAAGCAATCAGAATTGCTGAAAACCACATAATAGTTTATACATTCACATTAGTCGTTTGTTGGCAAGTGAAACCTTTTGAAATTGTTTTTGTGTTCAAAAAGCCTCAAGCAGGTCTAGGGTAAACAAAAACCTCGTTGAGCCGGACTGCTTGTATTTTATGAAATTGACACTTGCAATGATTTTGGTAATTCGAAAAAAAAAAAAAAAAAAAAAGTTTGTGTAACAACATAATTATCCTGTTACGATTTGTAGTACTTGCATAGCACGTATCGGCATTAGTAGGCGTCCGCAACCCACTATGTAACTTTCGGACGGCCGAAGCCATTTTATCAAAGAAGGAAACAGATAATTATAATAATGTGGGTGGTGTCTTCTAAATTTCGGAAGCAGACACTTTAAAAAGTGTAATGGTCTGACAAACCATCCGCTGCTCGGTCCATTCCTGGTCAAAACAAACGTCTTGCCGAGCGCCTATGTAACAATATGGTCCAGCTCATCTTAAAAACTTTTTAAGTAAACCTCGTATAAAAGCACTCTTAAGAATTTTTCTCTTAGCAAACAGACGAATATGCATATATATGTGTGTGTCTCGTCTGCGACGGATGTCTTGGTGGACCCTCTCGTTTCGCCAAATACGGTGCTAAAATTCAACAGAAGGAGCAAACTTCGTCTCCAAAATTTCCTACCTATAGGTTGTCATAGTTATTTTTAGCTCTGACATCAACAGTTTGCATTGTGAGCCTCTCTGCTTGGTAGAAGCACGGAGAGATGGAAAAAAGAGCCAGCCAGTCAGCTCCGGATGAGCAGACAAAGAACACTGAGCGTACTATGGTACATTTGTTATGTAGTTAATTATTGTGTTTAGCGCATTAAAAGTTGCATGGTGCAACGATGAACCAATACTAAATAAATGGTGCGTTGATGATAATGAAACTGTTGCTTCAAAAAGAAAAAATTGAAAAGTAAAACATTTGTTCGTAATAGTTGCTTGTAAAGTCGTCTTGACGACAAGGAGTAGCAGTACAATGGAGAAACTTCAAGACTACCCGAAGGAAGATAAAATGGAAAGCAATGGAACTCATCCCCCAACCTTAAGGACATGCCCCTGGAACCGCCAAAGATTATCTCTCTTCAACATCAAAGTGAGTGAAAAGTGACAGTGCGAAATTGCAGAAGCTAACGATGTAGTGAAGTTCAACCAGTAACCCGCGACTACCGCGCCTTCCGCGATTGTAATAAGAATAATTGGGCCAAGTGTTAAATTTTATTATCATATTCAATTATTTAAAACAAAGTGCTAAAATGTAATGTAATATGTGTTTGTACAGTTTCAGTGTTGTTTATTAAAAGTGAAATTTCGCATATTTTATCAAAATAATCATCATGGTATAAATTTATATTTTCTAGTTTAAGAGATTTTAATCTACTTTTTCTTTTCAGCATAAATAACTAATGCCTATACAACATAATAATTTTCGCATTATTAAATTGTATCGGCATTGAGAATACCATTAGAATCAGTCTTTATATCAGTTTCCAGAATGCTCTGACCCGAATTCTGAACCGTACTTTCCAATGGTTATATGGTCGGTTTTGGTAGAAAGTCCGAACTGCTATTGATGTCTAAAGGAGACGTCCAAAACATAGAGGATCGAATCCCGGACTGTTATAAATGCCTAAGCCCCCCTAGGAAACTGCAGGACACGAACCAAAGACACTCATATCATGTGACTTTTGAAAACGAAATTTTTCCGCTTCTGGAGAACCTGGGGACTTCCACGTAGCATATTGACGTTTTCCTTGCAGGTCGTACTTCAAGCACCAAGGCTCATCACCAGTTACAATTGATTCTACGAATGTTCTGTTCCGTCCTGACTGTTTAATCATGTCCTTCCAATGTTCAACGCGAGCAAGCATTTGGTCGTCACTTAAAGTCTGCGGAACAAATCGAACACAGATTTTCCGTCTTTTAAAAATACTTTGTCGAAATTTCGTGAATCATGTCTTTCGTCGTATTTAATTCCTCCGCCATCGATCTCACAGTCGAATTCGCATCGTGGGCGAGCATTTCACGCACTTGTTCCACCAACTCATCGCGATTTTTGTTTTTCGGTCTACCTGGCTTTGAGTCATCTTTCAAGGACTCACGACCGTCCCGGAATCGTGTATACCATTCGAACACACGTGTACGAGATAAACACTTATCACCATTCACTTGTTTCATCACTTTCAATGTTTGTGGAAATGTTTTACCTATATTGAAACAAAATTTAATATTGATTCTATGCTCCATCGTGTTTTTATGACGAGGTGACACCAGATACACTCACTTTTCTTGCTATAACTTGACACTCCGTTAATTGGTTCTCAGGATTGTGACTCTTTTTGTTGAGCATATATCCAGTTTTCCGATCATATGTTACTTCAATAGATGGAGCTAGTGATTATCTGTCAAGAGAAAAAAGTTTCGTACTTTTCCGACATAAAGTGTATATTTGTGTCGCACTCCATAAACGAGTGTCCTCTAAAAGGTAATGTAACTTTAAATGAGTTTAGTAATTGCAGCTCATTCACAAGATAATGAAAATATCTAAGAACTAATCTAATATGCTTTGGATTGGGCTAGCCCACGAGTCTCAGAAAATTTCAAGATGTTTCACTTGCATGTCTATAAGTTTGTTTATAGTTTTGTGTATAATTTTGAGTAGCGAAGTGATGTAAAAATGACATTACCTTATTCGCTCCTTTTCTACCATCTTCGATATACGTATTAATTATGGAAATTGAACTTAAAAATACAACTGTCTTTTGTACTATAAAGATAACCAAGAAAGTTCCGTTGATTTTTCACACACCATCTCTGAACATCAATATGTCACCTAAGACGTACTTGGAAGATCAAAAATAGTCCCCATCAACATCGGCGGCCTTCTACCATTCCATGGATTCAATCGCGGTAGAACTTGGCTAACCGTGAAAAAAAAAAGAAAAAGTATGAAGTGCATTTTGAATCTCTTCTAGGGATTTGAACTGGGTCCTCTAAGGTGATTGTCCAAGGAATGGAACAGGTGATAATCGGATGGTGCAATGTCCGGGGAGTAAGGAGATGCAATTGTATTTCCCATCCAAGGCGTAAAATGGTGTCCCGGGTCATCCTAGCCTCGTGGGGTTTAGCGTTCTCCTGTAACAGGAGTACCCCTTTGCGTTTCAGCAGTGCTGGCTCAAGAGTTTTGAATTTTTCTTGAACACGGCTCAACTGCTGACAGTATGACAGTACACAGTTGCATTGATGCTCTGACCAGCTGGTAGCAGCTCCCGATGCACGATGCCGCGAGCAGTCTACCAACCACACAAGAGGACCTTCTTCTGGTTCATTTCGGCTGTTTTGGACCGGTTCATGGAATGCTAACCAATGATGACGGCGCCGTGGAGCTTCGTACAGGACCCACTTCTCATCGTATGTCAACACACTGTCCAGAAATGGCTCCTTCCTAAGACGAGACAGCAAAGAAACACAAGTGTCTGCTCGTGTTACTTTCTGGCCCGGAGTCAAATCATGTGGGATCCATCGATCCAACTTGTAGTGCTTCCTAAGTTGATGGGGGTGCTGCCGAATGGTTTCTCCACTTAACACTGAATTGTAGTCCCAGTTCCTGACTTGTGGAGATATGGACTTGCAGATGTCATAAATAGGGAAAAATAAGGAAGTAAGGGAGCCAAGCACAAATATGCTCAAAAACAAAATTGTGCTTGCACAACCACTGAGTTTACTTTTCTTTCCTTTATCATAAGTCTGCTTCAATATTTTAATTTAAAGGTGATTTACTAGAAATCTGTTTTTTTTTCTTTTTTTAAAATCTTTTTAAGAGGGAAAAGAACTGGCAATATTTTTTCATACTACACATGTTTTCTACCATTTTGCAGCTCCAATTAAATTACCGATACAATGATTGTCTTCTTTGCCAAACTACTTCCTTGTACACTGGGAGAATTTACAAAAGTAGTTAGTTTTTAAATACGTCTAATAAAAAACATCTCAATACGTCTAATAAAAAACATCTCAATACGTCTAATAAACATCGTGTTTCCAGTAAACTCTTTCGTGTTTGCCTTCTCAACCTTTTAAACATAGAAAAAATCCGAACTAAAAACAACACGATTATTTTACAGCAGGAAGTATATACACTGCACACACTATATAGAACCATGAACGGGGCCGCAGCAGCTCAGTGGTAGAGCGCTCACTTCTGACGTGTGGGGTCCATCTCAGCTCGCGTCAAGTAGCCTTTGTGCCTAGTTTTTTCTCGGTGTTCTTCCGTTTCCTCCTAATCTATTCATTCCACTATTTCGTTCATTATCATCATCACTCTCTCTCTTAACCATGGACGTTAAGGCTGTTGCTACCTCTTTGTCAAGTCGAGTTTTCCCCTATCTAATAACATTGGAACTTTTTTCGAATTTTTCTCAGTAACCAATGAACAAATCCCTACAAAAATTTGCATGGAGTCAGGTCAATAATAAAGGATTCCTTATATGAGCTTATAATCTTACTAAAAGCCTCCAATTAAGTTATTCATTCCCCCCTTTTTTATCATGTGAAAAATCGCAACAACGCATTGACGACACTCGGTTCTCTCTTCTAGCAGGTTGTGGAGGGTTAATTTGAGGTTGAACATTGTCCACAGCTGCGAGGGGACCCTTTTCAAGAATGACATATTTATGGCATTTCAGTGAGGAGGCGTTGGAGTACGTTTTCTTTGCTGAAAGCAGAAAAAAAGAAATAAAAACAATGAGAACAAATCCATTCTTCTTTTACATTAGCTTTACCCCCGTTCATGGATAGACAGTTGTAAGCAATTAGAAGCGAACTGTCTCTATTGAATAAAGATACTTTTAGTGTATACCAAAGCGAATATCACTTTATTATTATTATTATAACTTTTTTGAATAAAGTGGTATACAAAACATATAAACATTTAATAACCATATAGAGAACATAGTTAACGAATCTCTCAAGATGTTAGGGTTCATAATTAGAACTGGAAAGGAATTTAACAATAGTACTACACTAACAAAAATGTATTATGCCTATGTCCGATCAAAACTGGAATATGCTGCTGTGATTTGGAACCCATCACAACAGCAATACACACACCAACTGGAAAAGGTCCAATCTAAATTTATCAAATACTTGACGTACAAGACAACTGGAGTCTATCCATATTATGAAAATTATCTAACATTAAGTGGGCGGCTATTTGAAGCGATCGCAAAGCGCATTTATTGCTCATGCGTATGCTTGAAATACGCTGACCATGTATTTAAATCTGAGCGGCTAAACATGAACGCGAAAGCAATAAAATCGCTGAGAAAACGCCGGCTCGAGCGTATTTGGTGCAGGTTGGAACAATAGACCGCCTGCTGTTTAAAAGATTTCAAAAGGAAGGACAGAAAGGAAAGACGTGTTGCCAGGCAAGGGGATTGTAACAAGAAACAGCTGCTTGGAAGACGCTTTGTGCAGAGATTGGAACTCTGCTGTTATAAAGTATGTGTGTGTATAACAAAAGAAAATTCACAAAAAATAGAAGGAAATTCCGAAAATTAGCTAATCACAGAAAAATCTATGTAACACAATAGGGTAATTTCTCGTGATACACTTGATTGACACTTAGCTGGTGCCATGGTAATCTATAAGCAAAATATTTGGCTTTAGGCAAAAGATGAAACAACGAAATAACTTGAATTTGAGCCCCTATCTCCGAAGCTCGAACTCCACCCCCAAACAGATAACCACAAGTGTAATCACAAAGAGAAATTTTCAGTTGTGTTTGAAAACGTGTCCTGTGTACATATCCAGTCATGGTTAGTGTGTTTAACACAGAGGCGTTTATAATCGAAATACAAAATAGGCCATGCCTATATGATTTAAGAGATCCGAACTACATGAATCGTGACTTAAAAATAAAAATGTGGAGAGAAGTGGCCGCGATATTTGTTCCAGACTGGGAGGGAATGGAACGGAATTTTCAGAATGAAGAAAGTAAGAATATTCTTATTTTATAATTTCATTTAATACTGTTAAGTAGAGCTACATCGAGCCAAATTGTATGTTCACTATGAATAATAATAATAATAATCATAATAAATTCTTTGTTAAAGTTGTGCCAACTTCCAATATACCTAATATATACCAAACCTTAAGGCGCAACAGCTCGAAAGGGCCAGGGTCGGCTATGCGTCATTTTATGGGGTGGATATGTTAGATGATGGAACAATTGCCCTTAGATGGTCTAAGCCATAGATGTGTGCACAGTAGAAAGGCGGAAAATGCCACCTCTAATAGTTTGGTACTTAGGTATATCGAAAATGTTTTAAACAGCAAAGACCATAATTTTAAATTGGGATTCAATACATCTTATTCTCTTTCCAGTCTTTGAAATGACCGAAAAACTACGTTGCCTAATTATTTCGAAACTTAGTTTTGTAAAACAAACACATAATGTTTCAGTTTCCAGACATTTCTTTCCATGCAGCTTAGAAATATTCCTGGGAAAGATATGTTTATTTTATTTTATTTTATTTATTTATTTTAACTGTAACTGCTCGTGTTTTATCAACTTTGTTCTGAAACTGAAAATAAGGTGCTAAAATTGGTAGAGAGTAGGAATTTCAGAAGAAGCCAAAATCATGAGAGGAAAAAAATTAAAAGATTAAACCAGAGAATTGGTTAAAAATATCATGATGTAAATTTTATAGTTGGTGGCTTGGAATTTAGCGGTCCTTTCAGCACCGAAGCTATACAAGATGTGAACCTACAGTTTAAGGTGGAATCTAAACTACCTTTATGCTCTGAAACTTTTCAATGATCTCCCACAGGATTCGAATCCGGAACCCCATTCTCCAAAGGCACGTGCATAGCTAGTAAAGTATAAAGTAGTGTAAATGTTGGAATTTATTGATTGGGTCTAATATTTGTTTTCGATACAGAGGATATCTTTAAAAACAAATGCCTCTTGCTCCGTCTCTTTCGACTATATCAGCGAGGCTACATCAGACGTGAACTACAGCTCAACGTGGGACCCTAACCACCTAAGCTCCTGCCTAGAATCGAATCCAGGTCTACCACTTCTGGCGCGGGAAATGAAAAGAAAAGACCTGGAAACCCTGACTGGCTCATAGTATGATTTACAACTTTGGTGAAACTAAAATTACCGTGTAGCCACTTAGGCCGCGTTCGCTGTGGGGGGTAACGCTTTGTCGACTAGCCTAGTACTAATAGACAACTTCTGTATCCCTACACTTGAACAAAGGCGAAATGTGACAGATTTGATTTTTCTCCATAAAATAGTACAAAATGAATTTAATTGTCCGGATCTTATATCAACATTAAATTTTCATGTCCCGACACTTAAAACTCGTGCTAATAACTCTGGTCTGTTTTATTGCAAAAAAGCAAGGACCAACGTATTATTGAAATCACCAATTTGGAGAATGTGTTCTACTTATAACAAAATATGTATCAAACACAAAGAAATTGACATCTGCAATATGAACTTTATGTTTAAGAAAACTGTTGTAAATGTATTGTGTAATACACCAACACTATAATTGGGCTTATGCCTGTTGTGTTGATGGCAAATAAATAAAATAAATAAATAGATGTGATTTCTGGGTAATAGCATGCTATATATTATAGGGAGCTAGCTTTAATGCGAAGCTGAGGAATTCAGAGTTGATTGGCAGGTTCCCCACCCCGTCGCCAAGAAACGGTCACTCGACGGTCCTGGGCAGGGTTGCCAGTGCGTTGTCGAAAAATTCAGCTAATACTCACTTAATTCAAAGAGTTTATGCAATTATGCAATCCCTATCGAAGATCCCTGTATACGTGGACACACGCAAATTGGGCTGTGATAACAAATGCTTCAGTTTTTTCTCCCTCGCTTCTTCGTCGCACTGCACTATGGTCTTCTTTATTACTTCTCTAGCTTCGCTGCGTATAGTTTGCCCTCTCTTACGCTGTGAAGCCATTGTGAAATGAATAATAAGCAACAAAACCGCAACCACAGCACACAACAAATAACCAACTCACACTAACTCTTCAGAATGACATTCATGTGACAAATTTTTAATCCTGGCAACGCTGACATATAGAAGGAGGAAAGAGAGCATTGCAAGAGTCAGGCAGAAAAATTGTTGAAATTCTTCCCCCTTTACCTCAGCCCCCGCTGGTAAACAAGCTAGCTCCCTATAATACTTGCCACGTTCAAATCATCCCCAACGGGCTTCCTTGTAGTTAAGCAGAAAGTTTACCCTAACTGTATTCATAAATAACACTCGAAACAAGCTATAAACGACACTAGCTAGAGATGCGCACGAGTCGAGACATGTCTCGAATCTCGACTCGAATTCGATTTGAGACACACTTTGTAAAATTCGAGACGAGTCGAGACAAACTTATTTCTCGACTCGAATTTTCGATTCGAGACACTAGTCGAGTCGAGACTGCTCGTAAAAATCTCGACTCGACTCTAATGTCTCGGAAATCTTTTTATAATTTGTAATATTATTTTGAAGAAAGTATTCACTCAGAAACAGTTTTGAAACCAATTTCTGGGAGCATCCATGTGCCTAGTGGAGCTCGAGCAAGGCACCACAACGGCCCAGGCGTCACACTGTTCGCAGACTACGTACACCCCTTCATGACGAAAATGTTTCCCAACGGTAGTGGCATTTTTGGACAAGATAATGCACCATGCCACAAGGCCGGGTGGACATACTGACTATTAGGTAGATAGTCATAATGTTCTCGCTGATGTGTGTGTATATTTTAACTTGTATATTTTTTTGTCTCGACTCGAATTTCATTAATGTGGTAGCTTGGTGAAACAGTATTCCATTACATATTTTTATACTCATGCGAAAATGTTTTAGTTGAATAAGTATGACATTGACAAACGGGTGTACTTCAATAAAAAGTAAGGCCTGTATTTTAAAATGAAGCATCAAAAGATTATGTATAAAATTAAAATTATTCTGTTAATAATATATGTTGTAGTATTTGTATAATACTGTATGTGTTGTAGCCATATATGAAATTTCACTTCCACCGTTTGGAAATAAATATTCCATGTGTAGAATTCGTAAGTTTCAAGGTTATTACTATCAGGTTACATTATATCCTGTAACCAAGAAATCAATCCCTATTCATGTTTTGAAAAGTTATAATAATAGAAAATGATATTTGTATCTACATTGTCTAGTGGAGCCTATTTCATTATGTATAGATGTCTTTCTTGTGTAATAAAAGAATCCCTGATACTAAAGTTCACTTTCTCCTACAAATGCGCTCTGTAATAAGGGTAATGTGTGGTCAGTTCCTCAATTTCCCAATTGATTCGCGATACTGAATCAATACCGAAAAATTTGTCATCGCTAGGAATAGAATTCGACAGCATTCACGCTAAGAACAAATTTGTGTAACAAAGAAGGTTTATTTCTAAATTTTCTTCGCATATGGTAAAAAAAAAAAAAAAAATGATTACTATTTAGCATAAAAATTCTATAATAGTATTCAAAGTTGTTAAAGCGATACATATTATAATTATAATTATTAGTCCAAAATGCTACCTTAACTGGTTTACCTGTTTCTGTGAGGTTACAAAAGTGAAAGAGCGCTAGTGTATTCAATGTGAAAACCCAGCTGGTGTCGGCACGGAAACAATGAATTGATTTTAACGTCCCTTTCAGCAGCGAGGCTATATGAAACGAGACTACTGATTAACGTGGATTCCGAACCACATGAGCTCCCGCCGGGAATCGAATAAGGATCTTCCACGCTAAAGGCGGCAGGGAAACGAGCATTACCGGCAAGGGAGAACCGATGTGATGACCTCACATTTTAACTAGGTTACTAGTGTCAAAGCCGCACTGAGATTCCCTGGTCCTTACAGGCTCTTGTTCCACGGATTCCCTATAATAATAATAATAATAATAATAATAATAATAATAATAATAATAATAATAATAATAATAATAATAATAATAATAATACATTATTATTATTATTATTATTATTATTATTATTATTATTATTATTATTATTATTATTATTTCACACAGGAGATTGATCTGGTATCACAGCCGTCTGTTAATTTATATTTGTATAACCAATCACTAAATCTAAGACTTTGAAATACACGAGATGCAAGAGGCACCTTGCTAGGTTTGAAAGTAACCACAAAAACTTCCAATAAGAATGGACAAATATACTAAAAGCAATAGGTTCAGCAAAGAAAATAAAGAGCGCCCACTCTTCCTGAGTGCCATAAATATGTCCTCGAAAAAGGCGACAGGGGTAGAAACATTCATTCCGCAGATGCGTTATGGACAGAGTTTTAAAATCTGTTTTAAATGGTTAGCCCGAATTTCTCACACGCTGCTAACACAAACAGGAAGAAAGAGAGATCGCACTGTTGCAAATCTTCACATGAAAAAAAAAAAAGGGGGGGGGGGAATGAATAACTTAATTGGAGGCTTTTAGTAAAATTATAATCTCATATAAGGAATCCTTTATTATTGACTTGACTCCATGCAAATTTTTGTAGGGATTTATTCATTGGTTACTGAGAAAAATTCGAAAAAAGTTCCAATGTTATTAGATAGGGGAAAACTCGACTTGACAAAGAGGTAGCAACAGCCTTAAAAAGGAACAATTAGCAAACACATTTTTTCCTGCATCATACTGGAAAATTTATGTTGGCATTTGCATTCACATTCATGAAACAGGATTTAACCTACATCGTTGCATATATAAAAAAATGGCGAAAGCATAACACTTTTATAGAACATGAATGCAGGTTAACATTTTATCAAGATAACTTGCGTCAGATACAGAAAACTTATTCAAAGTATATCTCTGTCATAAGTAGAGGATGGGAATCTCTGCTTTCTCATTTTATTTATTTATTTGTTTTCACTTTCTTAATTTTGTCTCATGCGCCAATTCTTTGTATATGCGACTCATTTCACTTGCAACAAAACGAATAGAGCAAGGGCCAAGTGAGTTTAAATCCCCCCCCTTTGGGGTTTTCACTACTATATTAGTAATGTTTCTTAAGGTACTTAGAATCAAAAAATAGTTGTTGGTCAACATGTGAGTGCAACACCTGCGTCCTGGGGCCCTTAACTCTCTAGCACACGTGTATTTTTATAGACATTGATGAGATCTCTTTAAATGCCCGTAGATCAGACAGTCAGTGCAACACTGGGAAAAATTATACCTCGATCGATTTGTAAGAGTGCAGGCTTTCAGTTTACGTAATGGACGCGACATTTCTATGTACAAAGGAAAAATAAATGAATGAATGAAAGAAAATTTCCCTACAATTATCCCTTCTCAAGCTTCTTTTACTTATTATGTGGCAATACTGCAAACTAATAACAAAATGTATTTGTGTGTCCTATTTTATGTTCAACTTAAAATGAAAATTTCATCTTGATCCATCAAATAGCAGCAGAGATAAAATGTATTTTATAGTTTTCACAGGGTTTATGATAATCGAGTTTCATGGAAATACGAGTATGACTTTGTATCAATATTCAGTTTTATTTTTCTACCAAAAAGAAGTGATATAAAATTCTACTTGTTTTCTCTCATTCGTTATATTATGACAGATTCAGAGTAGCGAGAAATCCTCCAGGAAAGTTTTATGATTTGTTGGTCGATGGTATTATGGAAAATATTCCAAAGCAATAATTTTACTATTGTGCAGTTACATTATGTTTTGAAAATACTTGGTGTTCTGGTGTTCTACAGTGAATACAACTTCCAAACATGTCTGCCGATATGTGGAGTTATCAAAACTCTCGAAGTTATGCATAGTACATGTATTCTTATTGCATATGCACACAGATAATTACACTTAATATAATATGTGATAAGTAGTCTTTGAATTGCCGTAATACTAAACAATCTGTTATATTTTTTATGTTCTTGTTTCTTTGTAGGTTGATAATAGTAGCACATTTCCCCTGAAATCCACGTCATGTCAACTATTCTTAAGAAGAATGGCAAACAAAAAGAAGCCAGTCAGACAGTCGACAACTACAACAAGAAAAGGGTGTGTTCTGAAAAATCGAAAAAAAATGTGTAATACACTACCCATGAAACAAAACTCATATGAGGTTAAGAAACTTCTTCCAAAAAAGCTTCCACAAAATCTTTCAAGTTAAAGACCTACAGAAAGGCAGCGGCACAGCAAAACTGCACCGCTTAACATCAATTTGCATCCAAATTCTTACAGAATACGACACAAACAAACACGTCTATTGCTGGGACTACCAAAGTTTTACAAAATTACCACGATTGCTAAGTCAGTGTACTGAATCATGCGGGGCGAAAATTTGTACACTCTTGGTGGATAATTCGCCGTATGAGGCGTACTGCTGCGTGATGGGTCATGGGAATCATAAGTGACATGTGTCACTAGAATTGCTGAACGTGACATTAAAGAAGCAACTATTCGAAAGTAAAACGAATCATTTTTGTTACAGATTCGAAATATGGATCTCATAGCAACCGAAATAAGGTACTACAACTTATGCCATAAAAACTGTACAAGTAGTGACTAGACCCAAATCTACTGAAAATGAAACATTCAAAAAATGCTTACAGGGTACAAGAGAATTTTTTTTTAATGCACATTTATGCATACGACCAGCAGTATGTAATTAAGGAGTAAAATGTAGAAATGTCAAGTTCTATTCGGGAAAAATGTCTGATACATCTTCAAGAAGATCCAGGCAGTATTAATCAAGAATGCAAAATATGTGAACTGAAGAAGTTGATGAAGCATTTCAAATCAGTTTATTATTTTACCAGGTCGTCAAGGTGAAATACTTTATGCAAGAAACCCACCTAAAGATACGCAGGGTTCCCACGCAACTGGCAAAAACAAATTCCAGGATTTTCCAGGATATTCAGGCAAATTTTCCAGGGATTTCACATAAAAATTCCACGGTATTTCTGACAAAATATACCTATTCTGAAGTTATAATATTCAGTTCAGCAGAATATCATTACTTTACTGTTAATCTTTAGACCAACACATCGCTATGGCAGATTAACCGAGTTTCAACATCATCTCCTTTTCACTTAGCTCCTTCACCACACTTTTCACTTCCTCTTCTTTTTGTTTCACAGATCTTCTCATGCTGTTTGATTTTGCAATGAAAGTCAAACTGCCGCACTGTTCCGCTTTTTCGGCGTATTTGTCAGCAGATTTTTGTAGTTCATCTATGTCATCTTGTAACCGTTTCTTTTTGTTCTTCAGCTCTTGAACAGCATCAGCAACTTCTTTTCTTTTTTGTGATGACTCTTTCTTTGCCTTCTTCCTCTGTTCTATGAATAACTGTTACTTACTACGAGCACTTGATGCAGAAGCTAAGAGTTCCTTCGAAATATCTACTTTTGTTACACCACCAACATAACTGACGTGGTCACATATTATTCTTTGCGCTTGGAATGACTTCTGCTGAAAATTTTCGATTTCAATTTCCTTATTAACAGAAAATCCTCTTTCAACTGTGGCTTGCCCATGTGATAAGAGAAGAACTGGCTTCATCACCTGCAACCACAACTTATTGTATTTTCCTGACGAACCAACTTCTCTATACAGGAAAGCATCAACACTTTCTTTGCCTGAAATATAATCGAATTCCTTATATACACCGTTGTTTGGAAGAACAACAGCTTCAAGAAAATCTCTGTACTCCTTCAGCATATCATCGCAAGAAGACATTCCACCCTCAATTCTATTTAAGTCTGTCAATGTCTTTAATAAGCTCGTCATCATTTTCTGACATCTCGGCTTATCTGTTCCCATTAATTTGGGATTCAGACATTGTATGGCACGTGATAGTGGGTATTTGATAGGTGACTTTTTCAATATCTTTTTTGCAATGCAGACAAGAAAAGACCTGCATTGAATCTTGAATTCTAGCACACGTTTTTCACTGATGGCCTTGCTAGTCAGTAATTGATCAAGCTCATGCTGAGCTACAAATCCAACATCAATGTTCTTTGGATGAGTGTAATTTGCAAAATCTTGTATGTCTAATTTCAGTAGCTGTGGAATATTATCAATGCTTTCAACTTTATTATTCAGAATAAATCTTATTATATTTCGCACTAAATTATAAAGATAATCACAGAGGAAAGGAATCATTGGCTTGTCCACCTGATACACTGTCAAAAAATTGCCGATGTCCTTTGTGACTTGATATTGTCAGTGGATCCGGAAAGTGGGACTTGATGGTTTTAAAAGAAACTGAGTTCGGAGTGTTTGACATTTTACTGCATTCATCAATAAATAATTTTAACTCTTCCTGCATCTGTAGTACACTCTCGGCAACGGGCAAATTTTCCACCCAACGGTGCTCACAGTGTTTCAGTGGGAACACATGTGAGCCAGTCATTTTCATGTAATCCTCCCTTCTAGCAAGGGAATCTTGAAAAAAACTAGCCAAACTACTGAGAACTTCCAACAAATGCCACCCTGTTTTGTTCATTCCTTCTTTTACAGAATTATGTACAATGTGGAACCCACAGCTTCCCACATTTAACAAATGCACTCCTGAAGTCTGTAGCAACTGTTCCTGCAACAAACGATGAAACTTCCAATTGACATTCCATGGATACCTGAATAACTTTGTTTAGGTTCAGTCTTTCAACACAGTTCTGGAAATCTTCCAGCATCACTTCAGCAGTAGAATGTCCCATGAATGCTGAACCATAATACCGGGTTACCACCTGTAAGTGAAAACAGTAAGTTTAAGTGCATTTGTTGTACAGAAATTACACTATCTGACCAAAGCACTGTTTTTATTAAGTAAAAATAATAAAAACAGTGCTTTGGTCAGATAGTGTATTTCTATCGTATACAGAGGATGTTTCCGATCTATGGTGACGAAATGAAACACCCTGTGCAGCACCACCAAGCGGGAAGAAAAGGAAATTATCAGTCGTGTGGGCACCTTGGACCATTGACTGTGTGTGACAGATGTGGTAAGTGCATATCTGGACGAATGCCGCCGTAAATAAGTGCTTTTTGGAAGGTCTACATAACTGCCCTTTCCAACGTAAACACTGCGTGCCAGCCTCTTAAGAGTGGAAACTTCGCTGAAGGGCAATTAGCAAGATGCAGGGCCATCAAATAAAGCACTCTCGATAATGGCGACATGGTTTCTCTTAAGATTAGTGTGGCTTCAAATCGTCACCATAGATGGGAAACAACCTCTGTATATTGTTTTAAAAAATAACAAGAGTTCGTAATCACTGATATGATAACTCACAATATCAAGTTTTAATATAAATCTTACTCAAACAGAGAAATGTGATTTTCGTTATATCGAATACTTCATTTCGCTTCTTTTGTTTTAAAATCTTGGCATGAGACTAGTAATCCGGAACTTTGACTAAAACAAAGTTCTGATATCCGTGCAACTAATCCCCTCCAATCTCAATCAAAACCAATCTTCCCCAACTTCGGTAGGATCTTAGTTATACCTTCATATGTTTCTGTTAGAGCTCAGAACATTAAGTATAAGTGTCATGAGTCTAAAGTGCCTCTGCAAGTAGTTCCTTCGCTTAATTATGATTACAAATAACTAAGTCGCAATTAATAATATGGCATACTGTGTCTGTACCACTTCTTTAGCATCGTAACCAAATAACGGTGATTTCCACTATAACCAAAGCTGTATAAGTTGAGGAGATAATCTTAAGTATTACCTTTTAAAGTGTAAAAAATGGCGAATATTTCGTAGATGTGAGCCAAGAGTATGCCTAATCTAGGTTAAGTAAAGCTAGTTTAGTTACTTTTAGAAACAGTCTACATATCATTGCACTTAGAATGATGCGAGTATTTAACAACAAGTTGGTTCTTGTATTTAAAACTAACACTAAAATTTTCAGTAACATCTACTTACCCTGTTGTTAATATCCCAAATGCGAACGTGGATATCCATCTGTTTCATAGCTGTCGTTGAGTTCAAAGTTTCATCAGAAAGCAGAACGTAACTTGGCTGCGCAGACACGTAATCTTGAAGGAGAATTTTGAAATATGGTGCCAAACCAAACACACTTAAATATGAACACTTAGTTTCACCACATGAAAACTGTTTGGCCACATCATTGGCGTGGAATATAGAGGTAAAAAGACTCGAAATGTTTTGACAAGAATTGTACGAGTAATACGATATCACGACTTTCATTGCCCAAAGTACTTAAGCTCGCAAACAATACCTGCGTGTCACCTGAATGTGCACTGGTGGTTGGCAAATCGGCTTTACTAACTTCTTTCCGTTCATTACCTACAGTAGTTTTCGGCTGAAAAAAATTCTGCACTGTGCCGTTTCGGTTGTTTGTCAAAGCCAAATGTTTCTTTACCCCTTCATGACTTCGAATGGCAGCCTCACCCATGTTGCAAACACCGAACACTTTTGAGCAAAGCACACATTTTGCACTGTACTTGTCCGGACCCACAGTCAGCCACCCTTTATATTCTTTTTTCTTCAGCCAAGTTTTACTGAACGTGGATTTGCCTTTAGGCATTTTTTTTTTTGGGGGGGGGGGGCTAATCGTTAAGTAAAATAACAAGAAAAGTATCGCTATTATTCGACCACATGAACAAAGCACAATCTATCAAACGAAGATCGCCAGTTAACTAACTGGACATTTCTCTTTCCTTCCTTCCTTCGTAATGGATATTGCTCTGAAGGCGGTAGCAAGCCTTTGAGCAGTTTACACGAGCGGTTGAGGAACCGTAAAGGCATAGTATACACAATGTTCAGTCTAATGCACTCTCGCTTTTATACAATGTCATTGCAGATTAAGATGTAACGTTGCCTAGTTGTTACTTCGACTACAAAAAAAGATCAAAAACATGATACGAGAAGCAAAATAGTAATGTTTTTAAATCAATACACTAAGCACGGGAATCTCTAATGAACACATCTCTCCACAGAGCGAAAATGTATTACACCGAATATGGTGTATACTGTGCGTTTCCGTTTACTCAGTCGCCTTAGAATGCGGCACTGAGAGGGAAATGTCCTAGGTCTCGCAATTTTTATTTCTCAGGACTGCTTTCGTTCGCATTCTATTGCATGTAATTGCAACTAGTTGGGAAATTGAAAAAAACTTCCATTTTTCCAGGACTGTAAAGAAATTCGCGGATATTCCAGGACATTCCAGGGTAATTTCAATTTCCAGGGTTTTCCAGGGGCAATGCAGACGTCGTTGAAGATGGACTCTGCGTAGGTATGCCAGAAAGTCCTTTGGTAATTGAAGCATCTTTACTGTTACTGTGGGCTGTAATTAATCACAATCGAACTTCGATCTTTTGTGGCCGCCCATGGCAAAAGTGCTACATTCCAAGAGCTTAGACTTACCTCATGTCCTTATTTACTTTATATCGACGCTTTTAGCTGCAACTAATACAGGTGCAAATCCTCAGAAAACCCGAGTCGCCAAATATTTAGCGCAAGAGGCTTGTTCAGCTGTACCAAGCGAACCATGGTTGATGTTAAAATATATGCTCCTAGGTATAACAGTCAGGCATCTAACAATAAATCTGCTAAAGTCTTTTTTTGGAAGTACAGTAGAAACTCGATTAACCATCACCCTCGGGACCGAGACCATGACGGTTAAGCGAATAGACGGATAAGAGAAATATCGTTATAAACCTCTACAGTAAGTAGATTTAAAAGGTTCTGGAAGAAATAAATAACTTATACAAGTGAATAATACATGTTTATACTGTATTTAAATTACTGTACTGTACTTACATACAAGAGAAACACTGAACTGGTAGTGAAATAACCACACATTTAAAAATAATCTGTCATCTTCTTCTGCTTCTTCCAACGCCGAGCTCTTTGTGCGGCAATGTTGCGTATTTTTCTAAGAAGAAGTATCTGCGTGGCATTCGCTTCCTCTTGTCTCTCAACCAGTCGATGCACTGGGTTAACATTTTTTCGGCTTCGGAGTGGCTAGTGGCTGGTCGTTGCTCAGTTTCAGGTTCTTCATCCCTGTCGTCGGCTTCGTCATTGGCCTGCAGAACATTAGATATAATTTTGTCGTCACTCAAAAGTTGAAAACCTCCATCCATTTTATCGCATTCTAACCAGGTTGTTATTTCTTCTGTCGTTAAAGGTTCACTGTCCAATCCGTTATTGCAAAGTTGCACAATTTCCTCAACACTAACCGTATCATCAGTAGGAAGTTCAGGTTCAGGCCAAAGCTTATTCCACCCATTATTCAGACTTGAATCTTTAAGATCCGCCCACGCACTGGCAAGATTAAATATAGCATCTTTAATGTTGTAGGTTTTCCAAAATTCCTTAACTGTCGTTGCCTCGTCAGATGACAGCAAACTTTGAATAAAACTTCTTCTGTACCGACGTTTCATGTTTTCAATGATCCCCTGGTCCATAGGTTGAATGAGGGGAGTTGTGTTAGCTGGAAGGAAGAGACACGTTATTTTACCATCGTCATTTTTAAGTTCATCAAAGGGATGTGATGGAGCGTTGTCCATAATGAGAAGTGCTTCCTGCGGCAACTTCAACTTGGCGAGATGAGCTCTAACTTGCGGTACAAACACTTTGTGAAACCATTCCGCAAAAGTGGTTTGGTCCACCCAAGCATTTTTTTGTGAATAATAGTTCACAGGAAGAGCATTCAAATTTAAGTTTTTAAATGCGCGTTTTTTTTTTTTTTTTTTTTTTTTTTTTTTTTTTTTTTTTTTTTTTTTTACCAATCACTGCTAAGGGTAACCTATGCTTGCCAGCTGCATTCGCACAGACCATTGCAATGATGCGATCTTTCTGGACCTTAAAGCCTGGTGCTATCTTTTCTGGAAGTGATGCCAGTGTCTTTTGCGGCAAAGCTTTCCAGTTGAGCCCGGTTTCGTCGCAGTTGTACACTTGTTCTCTCACAAGTTTAAGAGCAGTAATTTTTGCATGAAACTCTTCTCTGAAGTCTTCTATGACTGCGCTGTTTGAACTAAGTTTCTCGCCACTTATGTCCAGTTTTCGAATGCCGTGACGAAACTTAAATTTATCAAACCAACCCATACTAGCTTTAAAGTTAGGATCCCCATTTAACTTTTTATTAAGTTCGATTGCTTTTGTCATTATAATTGGCCCTGAAATTGGGATTCCTTGACTTCGAGCTTGAATAAACCACTGATACACAGCATTGTCGAGTTGTTCATATCTAGCAGGTTTCATAGTTTTACGAGCTTTTACATCTCCATCGGTACTCTGCATTTTTGACACATGCTGCTCAATCTTTTCGGCATCCCGTTTTATGTCATTGACGGTCGTTCTACCAACACCATAAATCAGCGTGATACTTGTTGCAGTTTCGCCCTTCCTCAAACGTTTAATAATTTCGAGTTTTTGGTCAAGTCCTAACACGACTCGTTTTCGCTTTTCAGCCATATTCCAAGCATAACAATCAACAGTAAGTTGATAAGGAGTATGTATACTCTGTACACTCTGTAACAGTACTCGTACTGTACACACTAAATCTGCGTGCCAACTCAAGGTGTCCAGTGAAACTGACAATAACTGATTGAATTACCAAAACAGTAGGAGTGGGGCGGGGCCTCGAAAGGGTGGGGGTGGGGATTTTCTGCGTTCGATAACAATGGACTAAAAAAATAGTCATAACGTCAGAGAAAATTAAACTTTAATTTAAACAAAGAATTTTCAATTTTACTAGATATTTATGGAAGCGTACCTCCAGTTTACTAACTTTTATATTCTCATTCCATTGTATACCTGTACTAGCTAATTCTATTGGAGATTATGTCTCGCTCTCCGCTTGTTCCAAAGGCAATCCCGCTCCAGACAGTAATGCACCAGAGTAATGCATTTTGGTGCAATGCTGCCGCAAGTCGGACCGGCGTTGGAAAAAGCGGAAATCAAGCAACATCTCCTTTTTTTAAAATGGATTTTTATAAATATCCATCACAACTTATAATGATTGAACAGGACCAGAGTAAAGCGTATTCCTTCCATGTTACACTAATATAGGTTCGTCTTGAAAATAATTCATAACAGTTTGGAATTTAATTTCTGGCATCTTGAGTGTTTCAAGTCCATGCTTTTCTCCATAAGGGTTTCAGTACTGTATCAAGTTTTTGTGTGGAAACTAGCATGACCGGAAGTGACGCATGACTATTTCAGTCCATTTCACTTACACTTTATTCCGTGCTCTCCACGGCGCACGGCGTCAATTACGGCACATTTAAAGTACAGTACTGTCCGGAGCAGTGACGGTTAATCGAGTTTCTACTGGAACAATAAATCTGCTAAAGTCTTTTTTTGCAAGTAATTTATAACATTTATCTCTATATACACATCAAGGAATATTTCAACTCATAATCTCATCAAATTTCTTTAGATTATTTTTATCCTTTAGATCTAAATCTTCAACAAATTTACATTTTATACTGATGTTTGTCATCATTTTCCTCATAATACTTTTTAATCACATTGTGTATATCTTCCATGACGTTTATGAAGCCATTAAATATATATTTTTTCATTTTTTATTATATACATTACATCAGTAAAAGAATATCCATCATTTAATAATTTTAAAATTTTAACACATAGATGTCCACAAACAACAGACTTAGAATTACATATTCGATAGTCATTATAAAATAGATTTTGAATTCCAAGATATTGTATTAACGGTTTAGGTGGTACTCCTCCGTAAGTCACTAACACGTACTTAACATCTTTATCTTTCGAATAACATATCCAATGTGTACCAAGGAAAATGAATGAAGACGTACTGAAGGAAGCTAATGAAGGACAACAGATCGTGAAGATAATAGGAAAAAGAAGAAACAGCATGCTTGGCCATCTTATTCGACACTCCGATTGGATCACTGTGCTGGTAGAGGGAAAGGCAGAGGGAAAACCAGGAAGAGACAGACCAAGGATAGAATATCTAGATGCAGTTACGAAGAAGAGGGCTTATCAAATTAGAAAACAGCTCTTCCAAGCGAGAGAAAAGTTTTAAAATTTCCATGTTGCTCATCAACCTATGGTTGAGGTGAACAAGAAGTTTATTGGTGACCGTTTTTGTGCACTTTATACCCAAAATGAAACGTATTTTCCCCGTGCGAAGAACGGATATTCAGTTAGTCTTTAATAATAACGAACAGAAATTTCACATGTTAAATTCTTCAATACATTTGTCGCTGCTCAAATTTACGCACTTGTGCGGAGTGTGTGTGTGAATACGTAAATAAGATCATCTCTTTTTTTGAGTTGTTCGAAAAACACAATTACAAATAATAAAGGGGGATTTTTATCAGAAAACTAAAGAATAAAATTAAAAGCTGTTGCTTTAAGTATTATTTCTGCTAGCGAAATACGTTGTATACATACATGCTGCAGACACGTTACAGCAAATAAGATTAGTATCAGGCGAAGAAATAGTTTTTAAATTATATTTTCTGGGTTTTGCCAATATTTCCGAACAAAAGATTTTTTCTAATGGGTTCAAAATTTCCTGAAATTTTACACAGCACAATGACAATACATATCTCGGTATGGTATTAACTAAAATGTTTCTGGCCCTGTTATTTAACACTTCCCTGCCATAAAATGGTAACTTTATAAGATTATTTAAGATAATTTAAATGCGTCTATATTAATTAATCTAACTAGGATTATATTTTAGTATCTTTTGTAGCCATAACTCCATTCTATCACGGTGCTAACTTTAAAGGAGTGGTACAAATATATTTGTTGCCGCAAAATTTCCCTATTCTAATACCAGAAACATAACTAATCAATGATCTTAACTGTAAACTAGTTTTCATTTTAAAAGCATAATGTAGTAAAATATTCGAAAAATTTCAATTTTTCCCAATTTTTCCGTTTTCTCCCAAGCTCGGGAAAAAACCGTAAAAAACTGGCTTTTACCCAAAATTTCCGCGTTTTTTCCAGGCCATTACAACACTACTCGCAGCTTTTGGAGTTAGTACTGCTATGAACGCTAAAGTTAAGGTAGGATGCGGATTTAATTGTTTAGTATAGTTCTTTTTATGGCTCTTTTCAACATTTTCTTTATAATAAACAGTATGGAGAGTATTGACAGTTATGGGTTGAACGCAAAGTTTTACAGCATATAGAAGAACATATAATAATTTGAATGAACCTAACAAAGATATTGAATTTGACACTGATGTGGGAGATGGATTTTTTGATCCTCAGAGCCAGGGTGGATTACGATTTAAATCACTTGATTTTTTAAATAAGTATCGTTGATTTAAATCGAATTCCGAAATAAGTTAATTTAAAGTGAAAATAAGTAAAATCCTGCCTCTGTTGTGTTATTTCAATTATGGAAGATAATCATAATACAATAAGACGCAAATGTATGTACAGCACAGTATGAAAACGAGTGTTTCATGCAGAGGATGATTATGGAAAATCCCGTTTTGAACGGGTAACGGAGGAATTCTACTTTCTTATCTTCGTTATCTTGAAGTTTATGAGTAAAGACATAACTAAAATTTAGTTTGTTTTAGAAATTCCGTAATTTCGGAGAACAGGATTCAGTCCAAAAGACACCCCCACCCTAACCCCTTTCGCAAATCCGTCATTGCTGGTAATTAGTAATAATAACAATTTAAAACATATGAAATGAAATCAGCCAGGAATCACAGTACAGGCACTATCTCTACATTTACAGATGGAATTAAGAACTTTTGTTGGAATTGTCAAATGCGGGACTGAATCTCGGATTTCCCAATAGAAGCGGAAAAGCTAACAACACACTCATATTTGTTGTGCTTAACTTAAATGTATTTCGTAGTTTTTTTTTTTTTTTTTTTTTTTTTGACATGTTGAATTCTTGTTAAAAATTCAGAAACCTTCAGGACCGGGTAAACCGTGATGGTGGTTATATATTCAAGAGCTTTGGAAACCAAACGCTCAGATGAACAGTATTACGCATATGATCCAAGAACAGAAAATTCAGTACTTTCCTGACTCTAAACAAGCTTAAGGAACAGTCAGTGCATTACAGAATTTCGGACTTGACCGATTTTGCAGGTCCCAAGCACCTGATAGGTGGTAACAGATTATTACGTATGTAATAAACTAATAGAAAATACATTTTCAATATTTCTGTTCCATTTCAAAGAAGTTTCTGTAAGAGTAGCAAAGGCGGAAGCAAGAAGTACATTAACAAATTAGGTAATTTTTGAGCGTCCCATACAAAGATTGCATTTTTTTTTCAGTTTTAAAGTAATACATTGAATTGTAATAAAAAAATTATTCTTTTTCATTGTTACACTAGTACGAATGTTTATGTAAGTCTCGGAAGCCAGACAATAAACTTATAGGCTATAACAGATTGACGAGGGAATGATATTTATTTATTTATTTAACAATCACCAGATGCAGCTCAGAAGCTATTTTATACTGGATATCTAACAACATGGAAAGGATTTGGAAAGGTATCGGCCAGGGCCTGTTTTAGAAGGTACCATCCCGGCATTTGCCTGGTAGGACTGAGGGAAATACTGGAAAACCCCAGTCAGGATGGTCGGCAACGGGAATCGAACCCATGATCTCCCGAATGCGAAGCCAACGTTGTACCACTTGAGCCACTTGATATATGTAATGAACAAAGAAAAGAATATTTTCGAAAAGGCTATTTTTGAAAAGGCTACAACGTCGAAACTTAAATTTGTTTTGTGCGTTTGTTCAGTAAATATATTATTATTTTCCCGATGTGTTATTTGTTTGAACTCACACACATGGTACAATAAATTCTGTCATGTAACAATAGTTCCTTGTTTTTGAATTTTTCATTCACAATAAAAAAAATATTGCTTATAATGCATATGAAAGTTAAAACTTAAGTGCAACTATTAATTTTTTGGGATTTATAATAAAAATGTGTTAAGAATTAAAATTGTTTGAAATATGTTTTCGAAATTCATGTTTATTTTCGAGGTTTTGTATTATTATCTGCATCCACTACTACTTAAATGAGTTTTTGTATTGTAGAGAAGCGAAACAAAACCTGCTTTATCAATTTGAAGCAGAATTTAAAAAAAAAAAAAATTCCCAAGCAAAAAAGCGAAGCAGAAAAAACCGAGTTCCCCCCGAAAAAAAGACGTTTTTTCTCGAATGCTTGCATCTCTATTTGGGATTGAAATAAGTTGACTGGCAATCAATTCAAAATTCAAGCCCAATACTTTCACTTAAATGGCATAATTAACATTTAATATTAGTTCCTAATATTTTATCTTCAGCTCGTGACTTGTATTACGCGAGAAGAAAGATTTGATTTAAATAAAAAAAAAAAAATCAACAAAAATATTTTTTTTAAAAGATCATGATTTTTTTCCACCCTGCTCAGAGCAGACTGTTATATGAAATTTGAAGTTATACATACTCAAGCTGATGGAACATTTTGAGCTAATGATACAATAGAACTTGTAAATAATTTCTTCCCACTCTTCTTCTCTAGGATAGAAATTATAATGCATGGTGTAATTATAAATAGGATTCATCTACTTGAAATAACATCTATAGCAATTGGAACTTTAAAGATTTCTAAACCAGAAGTTGAATACTTAAAACAAACAGATGATAAACTAGGATTGAGAAAGGATTTTACACTGTTATATCCGCTAAGATTAATTCCAGGCTTTTTAAGTGATTATAAAGTTATGTGGAAAGGTGGATTGAGAATAAGATTTATAAAAGCTGGTAATAATAATGACGTTTTATATAAATGCACAAGAAGAGGTGCAACAGCGACTCATGATGGTAAAATAGCAACAAAGAGTATGGAGATAAGAATGTCAATTGTAGAGTATGAATCTGATTACGAAAGCAAGTCAAAGTTAAATATTCTTAGAGAACCTAAAATTATGTTTTCATTTCACACTTATCGATGTGTATAAAAGGATGTAGAAGGTTCTTTGTAGAAGGTGGAATTTGATGTAACTACTCAATTTAATTCTAGACAATTTGATATGCCTGATTTTGTAATTGCAACTTTTCAAATTGATAAAAGCAATAAGCAGACTGCAGATTCTAGTAAATTTGATTGTTGTAAAGATTAAAAAAAAAAAAAAAATCTTAAGAATGAACGCCAGGAGATCTTTCCAACAGAAAACAGAAATTTCAATATTGCTAATAATGATTATTTTAAGATGTATGAAGATTACACTGCATTTAAGAGAATAACTTGTGAAAATACGGAAATGTATTACAATTCAGATGAGTTTATTAAAAATAGATTAATGTATGTAATTAAATGTAGTAAGAGAAAGATTGTATCTATAAATGAGAGAACTAGTATAAAAATTGTAGCCGATTTTGCACACGCAATAGCTAATAATACAATTTGTTATGCGATTTTAATTGGTCAGAAGAAATTATGATCTTAAGAATGAGAAAGTAATAGAAGAATTTTAGGTTAGATTAAGTTAGTTTTAGAATTAATTTTTAAAGCTTTTATGAGGTATTTCTCATAAAGATTGTTATGAAATATATCTCATGAAGGTTGTTATTAGATAAAAAATGAATTTTTAAATAGTTCTATTAAATAAATGTGGCAGAACACATTTAATTTTTAAGTAAGCACAGAAACTTAGAACAGAAACCAGTTATAGATTTACAAGAATTAGAGTTAAACATGAACATGAGATTCTAAAAGTGGACAAAATAAAGACTAAGTTCGCTAGAAGTATTTTAGTTGAGTGTGAAAACTAAGATATTTCTTCCACCTAGATTTACCAAACACTTGACTGATAAAATGATAAATGATATAGTTAAAGATGGATTAAAGCTTAAATATACTGGACTAAAAGATAATTACCCAACTGTTGAATTCCGTGTTTAAGAAAATTAATAAATTATTCAAACATTTTCTATATAATAAATAAGAAATGGCTTCCTATTTAAACAAGAAAAATGATATTGTTTTAAGACCTGTTAAATTACAAGATTTACAAAAGGCCAAAGCATACGAAATAACTACGGAAATTAATTTAAACACAGGATACAGGTGAAAGAGTTTTAGTAAATTTAAATAGAAAATATAAAACAGTATTGTCACAAAGATATAATGAAGATACAGAGCAAGTGTTAAGAGATATGAAAAAATACAAACTATTTACGCATTATGATGGTATGAACTCGTTAAATAATGAATATTCTATCCATCAAATATTTTTCAAGCATGAACCATTAAAAAATGAATTCTTTTAGAAAATCTATAAGGAAAAGCGAGTTGTTGGTATGAAACCTCAGCAGAAATTTATTCTTACCAACACTTTCAACGTAATTGTGAAAAATGTTTAAGAAAATATTGAAATCGTCGAATGGCGGCTTATTTTCTTTAAATTATGATCAACGGAAAGAGTTTAAGAAATCACTATTTCCTATAGTGAACGAAATCACTCGGAGATTCCATTACCAGTACCCAAACTTATAATTATCGTGTAACATATATACAGGGTGTTTCCAAACAACACTGACAAGTTTAGGAGGTAAATCCTAACACTAAGATAAGACAAAAATTATAGACCAACCTGGGTGCACAAATGCTTCCTTTCGGAGTTATAGGCTACCGAAAACATGAAAAAATTTACTTTAAAGGTCCATAGATCCAAAATTATGGGATCTACTGTAGTTGGGTCAAGACTTCACTCAGAACTAATATATTGGCTATCCAAAAATACATGTTTCAGAATCCTAAGGTACTCACGAAGCAATTTTTATACAGGGATTTTGGCTACAGGCATATAATTTGAAGTACTCCCCAACTACCCCCATAAAAATTGTTGTGTGAGTTCCTTAGGATACTGAAACTTGGATATTTGGATAGGGCACATAATAGTTCCTAAGTGAAGTCTTGACCCGCCTACGTTAGGTCCCATAGTTTTGGAGCTATGAACCTTTAAAGTTCATTCTTTCATGTTTTCGGCAGCCTATAACTCCGAAAGGAAGTATTTGTGCACCCAGGATGGTCTATACTTTTTTGTCTTATCTTGGTGTCGGAATAACATCCCAAACGTTGTCGGTGTTGTTTTGAAACACACTGTATATATATATATATATATATATATATGTGTGTGTGTGTGTGTGTGTGTGTGTGCTATGGTAATTTCCGCATTTAGTAAAAAGTATAAGGCAATAACTTTAGCGGTGTCAGTGGCATATTTAATAAAAGGTATTGAGCGATAACATTAGGGATACAATGGCGTATTTAGTAGAAGGTGTTGAGCAATAATATTAACAATATTATTTTTTTTTAAGTGGCGCATTTAATGAAAGGCATTGAACAATAACATTAGCGATACTGTGGTGTATTTAATAAAAGGTATTGATCAATGACATTAGCGATGTGCAATATCAGTAAACAAATCTGATTAAATATCGCCCTGAAAGGTGCGCTCAAACCGGTTTATTATCTTCTACTGTCAGGAACATCAGCGAATATGTTGAGCTGTCGTAAGAAGAACCCTAGGAATTTAAGCAGAAAAGAAATATGAGAAGCAGTCAAACAAAGAAAATGAATCTGACAAAAATGAAGAGAAACACAGAAACATTCCCAACTGAAAGCAAAGCAGCAAGAGAACAATAAGATATAATAAAACCCCAGATGAGTGCAATTCCAGCGCTGATTTTGCTGCTTTTAACTTATTATTTAAATGCATTGTGTGTCATATATGGTTGTATATACACAGGCGAAACGACATTAATTTTTTTAACATTTAAATACACCCGCTGGGGTAATATACACCCCAAGCCATTTCACTTTTGTGAAAGAAAAACGAATGTAGTGCTATCTACTTATAGGTACCTTTCTGACTACAACTCCTGATTGTATTCATCCAACACTCAGTCAGTTTTCGCTAAGTGATCATGAGATGGATCATAAAGCATTGGCTGGGGTGAATTAAAACCCCGCGCATGTGTTTGTGTAATTCTAAAAATGTGTTTTAATATAAATATTTGGTTATATAGGCTAATAATATTCTGGTAAACTTCAAAAAAATCAGTAACGGAGAGGACAAAATGACTATGTTGCGCAAGGGGAAGAGAGAATAAGGAACCTTTGATGAAGAAATGATTCCTAACGACTCTAGTGACGCAGATGATGATCTACATGAAAGTGGACATGGTACAAATACTGAACAAAAGTACTAACATGTATGGGTACGATCCACAGGAAATAACAGCAAAACGATTACGATAGAAATATTCAAACCTATTCGCCTTTTCCGAGGATATGAGCATCACTTCTTATGCTCCCAAGCCCGGAAGAGTTGTTGTGGCATAAGCAATGCACCATGACAGAAAATTGATCCAGACACAGGTGAGGAAAAGAAACCTGTTACGATAACTGATTTTAATTTAGATAAAGGCGGTATTGATATTGTCAACAAGCTGTGCGGAATGTATAATGTATCAAGAAAGTGTAAGCGTTGGTCACTTACTGTGTTTTTTGATATGCTAAAAGCTGCAAGCATAAATGCTCTTGTCAGTTCGAAAAACAATATTAGAGTGCAAAACTAAGTAGCCAGAAGTGTGTTCCTGAAGGAACTAGGTTTGCAGCTTTGCACGGCATATAATGCATCTAGGCTATCGCTACACTTCCTGCCCCTTCATCGCAAAGCAGCAGTCAAGCGCACCACTAGGCTTGAAGATGAACCCGAAAAGGAGAAAGAAAAGAGAGCTTCTGGACGATGTGAAATATGTCCGCGTCAACAATCATCATGTAGCCTAGCAAATAAAGGACTAAAAAGAGCGTCGAGCTGAAATAATTTAGGGAAAGCTGGAAATTTCAAGATTTGTTTTTCATATGATCTTAAGTGAAATATCAAAAGTCCCCTAAAATCCCATGTGCGCTTTATCCTCAAAATGGCGGCCGTCCGGAATGAGCATGTATTCCGATTTAAGTTTGTAACTCTGAAACTGTTTAAGATATTCCAATTCTGTAAAAGCACTTTTGTTCTAGAAGCTCTAATCTATAACTTTTCTTAATATTTCTTTCTCGTAAAATTTGATACAAAGCCACGATTTTCCCTTAAAGTATAATGTGATACATTTGGAAAGCCCTGTTCTTGGATTGGTTGTAGAAAATCTCCAAAACCGTTAGGAATTCGTAAACAATGCCTGGAATAGTTTAGACTGTGCATTTAATTAGCTTTGTTTTTTAAAAAGAATCATCCAATCGCAATACAATTAGTCGAGAACTTCGACGTTTTTAGATAAAAGTAGATGGGTAAAAATTAATCACTATTAGTCCAGCAACTGAAGTTTCGAAATTCATAGTTGTGCTGGATTTATGGCATTCATGCCTTGGATTCCAAACTGAAATTGCAAAACTGTCATAAAACCTATGCGTATTTCATACCAAAATGGCGACCAAAGAGGACACTTGTCCGACATGTACCTCCCCAAAAGAACTAACAGCTAGGAAAGAGATTATTATATTTTAATTCTGAAAAAAAGAACTTTTTTTATTAGAAATAAAAGCCCTATTCTGTAAATTTTGTTAAGAGTAATATAATTTTATGTACATTGAAAACAGTGGTGGCTCGTTGTCATGCAACCGGTGGTGCACACGGCATAACTAACTTTTGTTGTATATTCATAAGGATACCAAGTTGTCAATTTGCATTGAGACTACTTGTACATATACAACCCAACTTACAGTTATGTAGTGTGCCTCGCTGATTACATACCAACAAGCCGCCATTGTTGAAAATTAAGTATCTGTTTTTACTTCTCATTTGAACTCCCTTGTACAGTACATTCTTCATTGTAAATAGTAAAAAAAAAAAAAAAAAAAAAAAAGTTTTAAAAATATATATTATACCTACCTTCATATTTCTTCTTCAATACACGAATTAATAATTAGTCATCGAATTACTCATCAAGAATTAATATATTTGAACAAATACTTCCCTGACAATTGAAACAAAGTTTGGAACAAGCCAGTCCCGCCTTTCTATATTCACATTTGCTGTCACAGTCTTTCTGCGTTCTGATCTTACACAGGCAAGATACAAGGTTCAGCAGATTGTCAGGAGCAGTTGGTAAGTTTATTGGCACTGGAAACAATTTACCTTCTATTAATTGCCTCTCCCATTTTGTTGGGTTCAAATCATTCCCCAATCATCATTGGTGTAATTCAACGTAAACACACACACTGTGTTGAGAGGCAGCAACACTTGTAAGAGATAAGTTTGCCAAATTGAATTTTGAGGATAGTTTTCTAGTAATTATCCTGTTGTACAACTTACATCGAAGTTCGTCTAAAGAAATTTGATTGTTTCCTCCATAAAACCGCGTAACGAATCTTTCTATTTTAATGAGTGTTTGGAGATCTACATCGGGTTGGTTGGAAACTGTGACCACTTTAGATAGTTCCTGCTACTTTTGAAAAATTTTGATGACCGCCTTTGTTGAAAAAAGATGATGATGTGTTACACCCTGTGATAGCATGAAGAAAAATAAAGGTGTCCTTCAGTGACTCTAGTTTCCTTTGGATGTTGCCAATGTGGAAGCATTTCTGTTCATTTTTTTTTTTTTTTTTTTCGGTTTCATAAAGTACACTGTAGTGTCTGGAATTGTTCGAGCAATTAAAATGGCCAATAAGTGAGACTGAGTTCCTACTACTACTGCAACAAAAGTGTTTTATTTACTTAGATTAATAGTTGTGGTGGCAATCGGAGCACCTGCATCTCCTTCAGCTTCGCACATTGTAATGTTTGCAGAGTTAAAGTGAAAAATCAAACGTCTTTTATTTTCAGAGTTCAGTAAAAAGGGTGCTTGTTACTTTCGTATTTTCATCAAATGTAATTGTAGAGATATCTTTGACATTGCTCTTCTCTGTCGTTGAACATTTTTGGTGCTATTGGCTGTTGCGTAGCCATCAAAAACTGCAGCTCTACACGATGAAAAGTGGTTCTGTATATATTGTACATATTTTTTTTAGAAGTATCTGCATATGTGTTAATATCGGACAAACAACCGCATGAAGTAAGAAACCACCGTCTACAACGTAACTCAATTCTGATGGAGCTTTCACACAGGGTTCTATAGATCCTACAATCTCCACAAGTACAGAATTTCTAGTTTTTCTAATTGAAATTTCATCAAACAAGGAGGGAGGATAAGGTGCTAGTTCATATTTAAAAAATTCACGCATCTGTTCATATGATTGCAGTACCGCAGCAATTCGGCTGAACAACTGAAGTGGGTTGATGCTAACAGCTTCCTTTCTAATATTAATTGTATTGCTTGTCACAGATACATAACCTTCTGTTTTCTTCTTAGAACTACGCTACCGAAGGTTTTACCTATCATTTGAGATAGTGATTTTGACTCTATCTCTTTCGCCCTATCACATAACTTTCTTACCAGTTACTAATCCAGTTGCAATGTTGACTAGAATGTCTTTTTGGTAGGACTGTTCAAACGGGTTGTGAAGACTAAGCCAATCAGAAAGCTTTCTGATGTTATGACCGTCTTATATTCATGCCTCGGTAAGGACACCAAGATATGAAGGTCTAGGGGTTCCCATTTCTGTTGTCCCTATGAAGGCTTAGCCAAATTATGACGGTACCTGGGTTCGGGTGCTAAAAGGTTAGTGAAGGGGGGTTGGCCAAAATGTAGCAGATGAGGGTTCTGGGCCGTGTACCGGTACCCACCGTCACTGACGAGTCCATAATGTCGTGGAAAACACGTATAGAACTTCCCTCGTCAACCGTCTCATATGTTATGTTCGTGTTGTTGAACGTCTCTTATAACCTCGGGAAAGAAGTTCGTAAGAGTCATGAGAAATAAAATTAAGCACCTAATGATTGTATAGAGGAATAATTGTACCCTTGCACCGTGCTATGTTAACTACACCATCAGTACGAAAAATATAAAAATATAAATACATGCATGCAAAATACGACATTACTTATCCTGCTGAAGGAAATATCATCATGATATACACACATTTATAATTTTCGCATCATATCACTGATACAAAATTAACACTTACTATATATATTTTTAATGTCTGTAATTTAGCCTTTGGATTATCATTGGCACATACGTTTAATACAAACCAATAATATATTTTTGGTAAATAAAGTATAGGCCCAAGATTACTATTTGCGGACGAACGCGAATGTTACCGGTACCGATTATAACGCACGAATAGCAACGATTCTGAAAGTTTATTCACCGAAATATGGAATCATTATTCGAAGTAACAAACATTCATTTCCTATCACCATTAGGGAAATGCAACTTCACTGATTAGTAATTCCTTTTGGAGGTTCCTAGGACGTTTTCCCTTTGTTCCGTTGTCTTCGGTGCCATTGGAAGAATAGAACTTCATCCACCATTCTTCTTAGTTGGCCGGTAACCTCACAGTCACATTTTGATTATGGAGTCGTTAAGATAGTTTGATCTTGACTTCAGACATATATCGTAGTTTTACATTTTATAAATGCACTTTCAAACTTCAGACCACATTACTAATTTATGTATCTTGGTAATAAACATAAAAAAATCAAAACAAGTGAGAGTAGCGAGTAACAATAACTGATGCCTTTACGTCCCAAAATCTCACTACCCGCCCTTTGTCTGAGCGTCAGTGTTCTCTCACACAATGTAGGCGTATGGATACACTAATACAATAAAACTTACTTCCTGTTAAACATTGAGTTTTTAAGTAGTTGCTTCTCTGATAGGAATTGATTAATATTAGTTATTGCATTACTGAAAGCATATTAACTACATTTAAACAATTGGCAATATGATTAATCACTTTTTAACACAAAATATGCAAATTAAAGCATATAGTTTGGTGTTGCGCCTTTGCGTCGGAATTCAGCTTGTATAGAGGTGGGCAGAAAGCTAAGCTAGAACGAATTCTTCTTCCCAATTAGGCTATGCGAAGAGAGAAGTGGGCGAATAACCACACACACACATAGAAAGACTTGTAAGCGAGAAACTTCGCAGCTTTTTGATTTCCAAGAATTTTGTCTTGCCGCATGCTGATTCTGAGAACTCCTCTTGTATGTACGAGGGTTGTTTGAAGAGTATACATAACATTATTGGTATAATGTCTTGATCATCTCTCTGCTGACAGGAAGGTCTAATTCCACATGCTATTCAGACAATGACGACCGTTTTTCACAGAAATTTTCTAAGGCTTCACTCACTTCCATTGCAATTGGAAAAGATAAGACCCAGCCAGCCAACATCCTCGCTCATGGCTCAAGCCTCCAGAAACTTTCATTGCCCTCATCAACCTCTGTTCAATTACCGTATCTGTTGCATTTCCACTCAAAAAGCAATCTTTCCTTCGCACAACAAAGTATCTTTCAAGTTCTTCTGGTTTCAGTTTATTTCCCAATTCTTCCATCTGTTGCAGATAAAGCTGTGTAGTTTTCGGATAGTTCAAATGTCCTGCTGCGTACAAATTTGGAATCATGCATTTCACAGTATAAATATGAAGGTCCCAGTCTCCAGTACGCACCGCTCAATTATAAAGCATTATTAATCTCACTTGTTCCAAATATTGAAGCCAGAGTTTAGCTTTGACTCGGCTAGATAGGTCATTAATATTTTAAAGTCTGAATTATTCTTTAAATGAAATGAAATGAAATCTTTGAGTTTTACGCCCCACGGTTATGCCGGTTAGGCTAAAGGAGACGGTGATGATGAGTAATGAATGAAATGGTGGAATGAAGAAAGTGGGAGGAAACGGGAGAACCCCGAGAAAACCCACGCACGCGGTGTTTGTCCACCACAAAGTTCACTTGGCTTGGACTGGGATCGAACCCGGGACCCCAAGCACCAGAGGTGAACGCTCTAACACTGAGCCACCGCGGCCCCCTGAATTATTCTTTAAGTCGTTTACGGTGTTTATACCTGTGATCAACTCATCGATACCGAAACATATATTACTCTCTTCAAAGTCCCTAACTAAACTTCAAATCTGTTGATAATGCTACATAAGTCAAAAAGTGTGCTCTCAGTGCTCTTACATATGTAGTTCCATTTAACATGTGTACCACAGTATTTTGCTTATACAAGCCCCAAAGTTCTTCAATTTCACTACCTGATAATATGTCCAACGATACCTAAATTTGACATTAAAAGGTGAAATCTCCTGTCCGACAACTACTTTGGATAAATCACTATCTTGTTGAGCAAATGTTTTATTTCCAGTGCCTTTCAATACAGAAGCTGGTCAAAAGTAACGATACAAGTATCCTATCCCGCCTTCTTGCTTTCGTTACAAGTAAATAGAAAGGAAGTGTAAATTGTATTGAAATTTGATGGCTTCCAGTTGAGAAAAGGAACTGCAGTTATGCTGCTCATTTCAAACTGCGGGTGGTCATAGTGATAGTGTGCATGAAATCATTCCAACCTGGCTTAGGTGAATCTTTTATGAGATGCATGAGAAGCCAAACTTCATCTCTGAAAATAGTATATCGGAGATCTTGTACTATCATATTTTCTGCCGGTATCAAACTCTTTATTTCAATATTTAAAAGTTCATTGTTTGTTATAAAATTTAATATCCCTTCTAGCAAGAGCAGACACCATAACTGCTGAGGGCGGTGCAGCACGTTCTATACGTGAAAGGAGTTGTGCATATTTAATCCCATCCATACTGTGGAAAGTATCGTGATCATCTAATGTTCTCGCTGCATTATCAAAAACAAACTGAATCAAATTTTCAAAATGATCGGTTTGGATTGGAATATTAGAACACATTCTAGAATATTCATATCTTCTTACTTCAGCGTAGCTGGCTGATACTCCAAGACTATGCAAGTATATCTATCAATATATTGACGAAATCCATAGTATCGCAAACAGTAAACTAGATGGATTGGTGATATAAAAGTACGAGGCCGACAGATTGAAATAATTGAGTGGCAGATCATGATACGCATCCGAGATAACATATTTGAATCACCTTTCTTACTTCGTCAACAAAAAATTTCAACAAAAATTTTCAATGATTGTGGATCCTCGGGATCCTCCTTTTTCAAATTAAGGAATGGCTTTTTTCTAGGTAGACGCGATACGAATGCATTGCTGATGCTTCTATTTTTAGACATGATCTGTTTTTCTTTTCTTCTGTTTGCTTTTTCTTTGAGACAAGAAGCTAGGAGTTTTCTCTGTTTACTTTCATACCACTATGAACCACAATAGCTTGAAATTTATGTATGTTTAGAATGGAATAATATATATAGACTACTACCGGTTATGCCAATGATGTTAACGGTGGGTCTAGTGAAAAATAAATATATACTTTCTTTCTGTTACTAAAAAGAAAACAAGGAGATTTAAAGGAACACAGTATGGACAATTGGGTAACAAGAAAGCAGCTCTGTACAACTATATTTTTCAAAAACGTCGAACTTCTCGACTAATTGTATTCCGATTTCGATGATTTTTTTTTTAAACAAAGCGAATTAAATGATCAACCTAAACTATTCCCAGTAATGTTTACGAATTCCTAACGGTTTTGGAGATTTTCTACAACCAATCCAAGAACAGGGCTTTCAAAATGTATCACTTTATAATTTAATGGAAAATCGTGGCTTTGTATCAAATTTTACGAGAAAAAAGTATTAAGAAAAATTATAGATTAGAGCTTATAGAATAAAAGTGCTTTTACAGAAATGGAATACCCTAAATAGCCCCAGAGTTACGAACTTAAATCGAGAGACATGCGCATTCCGGACGGCCGCCATTTTGAGGATGAAGCGCACACGGGATTTTAGGGGACTTTTGATATTTCATTTAAGATTATATAAAAACCACATCCTGAAATTTTCAGCTTTTTCTAAATTATTTCAGCTCGCGGTCCTTTATTTATTGGGTTAATGCTGCAATTGCAACTAGTTCATCTGCAGGAAGCACAGCCTTGTGTATTGTGAAGAGTGTGTCTCCGATTAAAACTTTGCTCTTCTACTTGATGAATGTGTAATATGGGAATGAGAGTAAATGTGTAATACGGTTAGAGCAAGTTCTACTTCCTATTTTCATGCCATATGATATTACTTTATTTTTTCGTTCTAGATGATATTAAAGAACCTTTTTATATTCATTTACTGGAAAAAGCTGTAGTACATGTTGTTTTGAATATTTGTAAGTGATGAATGTTTAATGCTATATTTCTGAAATATTTGTAAATGAATACATGAAAAAAGCACATGGGATTGTTTAATATATTCCTCCTCCTAACACACGAAACACTCACTAGAACTTTAAATACATATATTAAAATATTTTATAGCAACATAAAAGAACATAAAATCAGAATAATTTTTTTCTTTAAAAATGGCAATGAAATCAAATATCTACCGGAAAAAAAGATAAATTTTTACATAGTTTTAGTCTTACATCCCAAATACATCCAATAATTTTTATGTAAAAAATATAACAGATGGAGTGTAAAATACCTGGTGCGTGTATTTAAGTCCCAAAATTCAGCGCATGTGTATAAGGGTTAATTACTGGCCGATTTTAACGATTCAAATGCCAATCGAAAGAGCATGTTCGCTTCGCTTTGCTCCCACTGTTCAGAAATGGTTGACTTTAAGCTAAACTAGACAAATTTGTAACACACGTAAACATTATAACAAGAATCTGTACAATAATAAATATATTTCATTAATGAGATTTGGAAATAAACATATTGAAATCAGCCATATTACGTAGAAATTCAAGAGGTAGGAACTCAAAGAAGAAAGCAATGATAAAATAGAAATTAGAAAATGCACGACAAAATAATTTAAATAAAATTAAGTAAACACAAATACTAACGTATTGGAAAGCAAAGTTCATAAAATAATGACCTGTTAAAAAAAATGTTTACAGCGAAGTTACATACTTACGAAGAACAAATTGCTTATAAATTGATCATTGCGTGTAAACCTAATTTCATCTTTACATGGTGATTATATGTCAAGGAACAAAATATTGAGGCTATTAATGAAAATGCATATTTACAGAGTACTTAGCGCCGTATAGAACACAGTTAATTATTGTAATACAAAACTAAATGGCGAAGGAAGCCTCTAGGAAGAAGTGAAGCGTATTTTGGATGTTTTCAATAAAGACTTCCTGAAACAATCAGCAATTGTTTCCTGAGGATTACTATACAGCATAGGGAAAAAGTATGAATATTACGAAAGGGCAAAAAAAGAAATCGAAGAATCTGAAATGTAAGTATTGTTAAAAAAGTAGAAAGATGGGACGAAACATGAATGAACAAATGTCAGCAACATGGAGGAAAAAGACTAATACCATATATTAATAACAGAAAAAGAAGCTGATTAGAACAAATAGTACAACAGTATAATCAGAAACATCTCTAATTGACTTATCATCGGCAGAACACATAATCAATAAATACATATATAACTATATATTTGGTCTAGGAATTAATTCGTGCGGTTGGTACGCACACATTGAAGCTGTAGTACAAACACAAAATACATAAATACCTTAAGAAAAATATTGTCCATCGCTAGCCACCACTTTCGCCCATCTGTCAGGCAATGTACGGATTCCGTGGCGAAAGAAGTCCTCATCCTTGGAAGCGATCCAGTCAGAGACCCATGTTTCGATATCTTCTGAAGAAGTAAACCGCTGTCCAATCAAATCGTTGTTCATGCAATCGAACAAGTAGTAGTCCGAAGGAGCAACGTCTGGTGAATACGGCGGGTGGGGTAAAACTTCCCATCCGACATTTTCTAAATAGGTTTTGACCGGTTTTGCGACATATGGGCGAGCGTTATCATGTTGAACAATAAGTTTATCATGTCTGTTCTCCCATTCTGGTCGTGTTCTAGCCAGAGCTTGCTTCAAACGCATTAATTGTCGTCGATAACGTTCTCCATTTATAGTTTCACCCGGTTGCAGCAGCTCATAGTACACCACACCTTTCATATCCCACCATATGCACAGCATAACCTTTGCACAGTGAATATCTCGTTTTGGTTGTGATGGACCTGGTTCACCTGGTTTCACCCAGGCCTTTTTTCGTTTAGGGTTCTCGTAATGGATCCACTTCTCATCACCCGTAATAATTCGATGCAGAAACTTCTTCTGCTCTGTCGTTGAAGCAGCAATTCGCAAATGGTTTTTCGTCTTTCAACGTCTCTGTCTTTCAATTCATGTGGAACCCAATGTGACATCTTTTGAATCATTCCCATGGCTTTCAAGCGTTTGGAGACTGTTGTTTGATCAACGCCTAATGCTGCTGCAAGTTGTTCCTGCGTTTGACACGAATCCTGCTCGAGCAATGCTGTCAATTCTTCGTCTTGAAATTTTTTTGGCTGTCCAGCTCGCTCTTGGTCTACCAAGCCGAAATCACCACTTCTAAACCGTGCAAACCACTTCTGACACGTTCGCTCAGCTAGAGCATGGTCACCATACACTTCCACCAAAATACGATGACTTTCAGTCGCACTTTTCTGCATGTTAAAGTAATGCAGCAGGACACCCCGCAAAAACACTTTATCAGGCACAAATTGCGCCATGTTCACTTAACTACAAACTGGTGTTGTTGACGCTTTAATCCACTGCCCTATACTACGAACGATACGCGATGACAGGGGTTTGCAACACATGTGTGGATACACGGAACTGTGGGACGCTCCGTTCGTTGCGCCATCTCTTGTCCACCCGCACGAATTAATTCCTAGACCAAATAAATTCGTAAAATAAAGTATTATAAATTAGATTTCCGCCTCCATAAATTTGTACATGCATTAAGGACACGTAGAGACTCCTGCATGCACTATTTCATGTTATGTGATGGACGTGATAAAAGGAAAGGTAACCATTATACTGACATCATTTGCATCTGTATATGCAATATTCAATGCCTAACACTCACCTTCCCTTGAAAAATAACGAGCTAATATTATGGCGTAAGAAACATCAAGCTTCCTACTTCGATTTGTAACCACGTCTTCAAGATTTTGTTTTATATTATCCTCCCAACTTGTTGGTCTGTTCAAGTTTCTCTTGCCAAAGCTTCAACTACACCTCTATGTACATTCATGTCCAAAATGATTGTCGCGTACCTAGACTGTCTTCTTGTAAGAATATAATTTGATAATGATTTTGTATGGTACTTTTAATACTGATACTATGTGTATTATCGGGAAATGTATATTTGTGGTAAATTTCATAGGAAAAGAATTATAAATACGAAAATTAGAATGAGTAAACAAAATGTTGCTAAATGAACAAGAAAGTTTTATTTTCGTTTTATTGTTCTTATTTACTACTCTTTTGACATGGAATTTGCCACATACATGTCTTTGCCGATTAAACACATACTAACATTATAAGAAATACCGGGCGAATTCGTTATCAAATTATATTCCTAGAACAACATATTTATAGACATAAGACAATAATTTTGGATATGAGTGTACCTTGCGCGTATTCCCCAGCTTTGCGACATGCTCCTTTTATCCATTTATTTTATACATCATGTATTACACATATATGAAATTCGATTGTAGTAGATATTTTGAAGTTCTGGATTATATAACCTAAATTCATTCGTCTATGTCTCATATAAGTGTGCTTTGAAGGAACAACACTGTATTCGATTATGAACACTTTGCAACGTACTCACTGCATTTGCAATTTACTGAATTAAATTGATATCTAATTTTCTTCGCATATAACGTAAAACTGGAAATTTTAAATTCTGGTTTTGTACTGTAACATACTATTGTTTACGAGCAAAATCACATTAGATTTCATTTTTACTAATTAGTATGTCGAAAAGGGAGGAGCGTAATTAAATCTTAGCATAATAACGTGTATTTGGTCACTTGAAAGTAAAACAATACAGGAAAATGAAAATGGATTAAAACATCGAAATGAGCTATTGTCGGATATTTTATGGATAAGAACTGTTAGTATAATATATAGTAAATTGGCACTATTAGATTTGTTCAGGCTACACCACGAGGTACTGCCTTACAACATATATGTTGCGTGCAGTGAGCTTATTGGTGCAATTGGTGTGCATCATTGGCTCGATACACGACTTGAGGGAAATGGATTGGTCGCTACGGTCCCGGGGTGTACGGTGAGAAACCTCGCGATATAAGACACCTACAGGAATCCATTCAGCACACGTGTCACACCACATTTCCCGGACATTCTCCTGCGCGAGCGTTAGAAAGATGGCCATCATTTAGAACATATGGTGCAGCGTGTCGTAGGCAGTTATTTTATCTCTTTCAGTATTTATAACGTGCAAAAGAAACATATATCTTTGAATCCTGAGCTCACGCCGGTGTTACTTGATATGCTATATGCCCCCTTCTCATTTGAAATTTCGAACTTGTATTGTTATCATTATTGATATATCAAAAAAGTTCTACAAAATATCACTAAACTGCTACTTCTCTTCGTAGACTCGTTGCTGTTTGACTAGAATAAATCATTGTATCTTTGTTATTTATGACAAATTCTTATACCTAAGCAAAAAAGGACTAATACTTTCAAAAGAATATTGAACAATGTTTTCATAAGATAAGCAGTCAATTCCAACTATATATATATATATATTAGGGTGGTCCTTATTTATATGGGCAAAAATAAATTTAGGAATTTCCTTGGACTCACTCCCTAAAATGGTTCCATATGGGACAAAATTAAGCCAGGAGAAAAATTAGATCCATTGAATAATTTTAAAAGGTGCCCCAAACGACCTAAAATTTTGAATGCGTTTACAATATATAGTATATGGGGAAAAGCTGGAATAAACTCTTGTAATTTACAAACGGCTTAAGGGAATGGAAAGATATCTTGGATAATGGAACTAGAGGAAATGACCAACCTAATTTTGTATAGCATTATTATGGCGGCCATCTTGAAGTCCGCCATCTTGAATTCAGTTCAAAATTTTCAAATAGGAAGAGGGTCATGTTACATATCATTTTGAGGTGGCGTTTTCCCAGAAGCACAAATCTCATATTATTTTCAAGCTACCAATAATCTTGTAAGAGTTATTACATGTGAAAAACGAAATGCTTCGATATAATGTTATTTTATTGTAGTTATGGACAACAGATTTGTAAGAATTTTGGAAGTATTTTACATAAACTGGAAACCAACTGCTAGAGAAAGTTAAATCTTTGTTTCCCCATGAACTACCAATAAGTTTTTTCATCAAGATGATTCGTAGACCATTATGAGGAAAAAGAAAAAATATAACATGGAAGAAATTGAAATATCCCTTATTTATGTAGTACTGTAGCTATGGGGTAAGTTTTCAATAGGTTTTCAATCTTATATACTACACAGTTCAGTTTTGTCACATCTAGGAAAAGATTATCTATGAGAATTCACTATGTGTAAAATAAACTTTTTCTGATACTCATTTTTCGTAAAAACGATGTTGTAATTTTCTGTTAGTTTCACTCCCCTTTCTGCTGCATCGTTTATTACGGAGACGAATTTAACTATTGTCTTTCCTTGAAGATAGTCATTGTTATCTGACCATGAAATCGGATCACACTCAAGAAACCCTTTGGGTATTTTAAATCTCACGAGAAAAAAATGTTTGTTGTATAAAAATCACTGATTTCTCTTTTCGAAAGAATTTTTATGATATTATCCTTGCGTCAAGCCTCTTTGCTGCTTCACGGTCTTTCCTTACAGTTTTAATTCTTTCAACCAATTTTTGTTTTTCCACTACGTTATCTTCATCATCAAAAAACTCCAATGCTACGTATTCCTCCTTCAAGTACCAGAGATGCCGAGAAAATTTAGAAAGAGCCACTTCAGATAATTCATTATCTATTTGCCTATAACTGTACAAAGCTTTCAAAAATTGCAGGTCTTGTAATGGTGAATTTGATACTTGATCACATTTAAATCAAGCTTGGACATATAGTCGTATCAGAAAAATTCATGCATTCCGAAGACCCGTTTCTATTTGCTTCGTTAAACGAAAATGTTGGCGAAAGAGAAATATTTTTAAACAGTATATTGCTTTTCCCATCTACCTTGCATGGTGAATTGCTCCAGGCAAACGAAAGAAGACTCTTCGAGGTATACCATCCTAGAGTGTCAGTTCTAAAAATTTACTGTAATCTTCTCTGCCGTGTCTTGCTTCTACAAGTTGGATAGCAAAATTCAATACTTCATTTCTTACATCTGAAATGTTGTTCCTTACGTCATTATCATCATCAATTCTGGAATAAAGTTAGTACAATCTAGTTTAGACCAATCGTTCTGAAAATGCTTAAATAGGGGAACGTCCGGTCCAGATGCAAACGAAACACAACACTTGTCAAATACACATTTTAAAACCAATTCATAAATGTAGTGTCTACAAGGAAGGTATAGAAGATCATTTTGGAGCATCTACTCTAGCAGAATGAAAGCACCGTGCACATGACACATATTGCAGGGAATCGTGTGACAACAAACTGCCTGCACGAACTTTACCAAGTTCCATTCTTCAAGCTAATGAACTGTAGTAGAAATAATATTAGAGATGCAAGGGCTCGGAAAAAAACCGGCTTTTTTGGAAAAAAAACTCGGTTTTTTCTGCTTCGCTTTTTTGCTTGGGAAATTCTGGGCTTTTTTCAAACTTCTGCTTTAAATTGATAAAGCAGACTTTGTTTCGCTTCTCTATAACACAAAAAATCATTTAATTAGTGGTTGATGCTGATAATAATATAAAACCTCGAAAATAAACTATGAATTTCGAAAAGATATTTCAAACAATTTTTCTTCAACATATTTACATTATGAATTCCACAGGATGAACCAATGTATATAATAAGAATTTTTTAACATCCTATATACAGAAGTAAGCAGAGTTGGCAAGAACCATGGTTGTTTTTGAAAATGCCAAAAACCCGTTTTTTTTGGGGGGGATGTTTAAACCAGACTTTTTTGATTTAGATTTTTTGCTTTATGTATTTATATTACATTTTCACAGAAATAAGTTTGTTTCGCCTTGGTGTTATTATGCAACAGCAGGGTTATGCGGGAAGAACTCCCATAAGCTTAAAGAAGTCCGTTCAGTAAATTTCTTAAATTGAGAATCTCCCGCCCTAGCCATCGGGAAAATCCCGTCATTACTTGAAATGTAAGACAATAACGGGAAAATCCTGTTATTGCTTTGCATGTAAAATTTAAAGGTCAACGTATCATAATCAGTACGCTAAAACTGAGGTATTAAATTACAAATTTAGTACGTAGATATCATTGAAAGTACAATCCAAGCTAATGTTGGAAGCTACGTAGGCAATCGATAAATTTTGCCAATTTCTATCAATATATTTAAGCAATCTTGGCTTCTTTATAAAACAACAGGCATTTAGCCATGCAGAAATATACGATTTGGTTGGTTTCGTATGTTTAGGCTTAACATCCTTACGAAATACTAAACTTTCGCTTACGTAAATGCTAAAATACTTTTACTTTCGCTTAAACTGACATCCGAACCGCTACTTGGTTTACGCATGAAAGAACGGTTGTGGTTCGATCGAGAATTGAACATGGGACACCTTGATTAAAAGGTGAAAGGGAAATAAAACTATTGCAGGTGGTTTGATATCTGGAAACGTCACCATGAAGTTCACACGATTCGCATTTTTCATTCTTTTTATTTTTTATTTTTTGGTTTATACCAGTTATTAAAAAAACGTTGGTGTAAACGTGCCAACCCTAAAAGTAAACACTTCTTTTAAAAAAATACACAAATAACTAGCAAAATAATATGTAGTATTTTTACTTCAAAATATTCCATACCCTCTTTGTGAAACAAAATAAAATTAAAATAAAACATAAGAGAAATACTTACTGTAGATTTATATGATACACTTAAAGGCTGCACATCTGGAGCTTTTGGTTCTGAATATTCTTGAAATTCTACAGTTAAGTTTTATATAACCACCATCACGGTTTACCCAATCCTCAAGTTTTCTGAATTTTTAACAAGAGGGATTCAACATATCATTACGGAACTCCCCCCCCCCCCAAAAAAAAAAAAGAACTATGGAACATATTTAAGTTAAGCTAAATACAACTGCACAACAAACATGACTGAGTGATTAGCTTTTGCGCTTCTATCGGCAAGTCCAGGATTCAACCCAGCATTCGACTATTCTGACAAAGCTTTTCTTCATTCCATCTGTGAATGTAGAAATAGTGCGTGTACTGTGAGTTGTCCGACTTCCTTTCTTATTGTTTTTAAATCGTTATTATTACTAATTACCACCAGTGACGGATTTGCGAAGGTTAGGGGGGCGGTCTTTCGGACTGAAGCCCGTTCCCCAAATAGAGCTGTTCCGATCGGGTAATCGATAACAATTCGATAAGATTTCAAAACCGTTTCATCGATAAAGAATTTTAATTTTATCGAATTATCGAACTTTTCAGACTCCCGAAATGTTCGAGACTCTCGAAATGATCGAGACTCTCGAAGTGTTCGAGGTACTCGAAATGTAAGAAACATTAGACAACTTCGAGACATTCGAACTGTTCGAGAATCTCGAATTGTTTGAAAGCAGCAAATACAGAAATATATCAATATGATCGCATTTGTCGAGTCGCTTGAATATTTAGAAAAGTTCGGGATTATCGGTGTGTTCGAAAGGAACGATGTATTCGAGGTTATCATAGTTGTATATAATATGTATTACATATATGCAGAGTGTTCATTATATAACTTCTCTCCTTAGCAATGTAATGAAGGAAAAGTTTTCTCCCCACAGATCTGTACAAGGTTTAAGCAGTCTGTCAGAAGAGAGAAAGAGGAAGAGAAAACATGCATCACTCGAATGGAATTGGAATCTAAGACAACGTTAGTCTACTAATAGTCACTTTGCCGATTGCGCCAATAAAGGGGCAGGCAGAAAAATAATTTTACGTATGATTTCGACCAATACAACTTTGCAATAATTTATCAGATGAAAAAAGTTGTTTGACTAGTTTGGCTGCAAGAAGAAATCATTGGAGAGGTGAAGGAACCGAACTGTTCATCACTCTTTTGATAATACCCGAAACTTCGATAATACTCGAAATGTCGATAATGCTCGAAATTTCGATAATACCCGAAACTTCGATAATACTCGAAATTTCGATAATACCCGAAACTTAGATAATACTCGAAATTTTGATAATACCCGAAACTTCGATAATTTCAGATACTCTAACGGTTTCGAGTAACCGATGACAACTCGATAAATTTTCACTCCCGAAGTTCGATAGGTCTTCAGCCTTATCGAACACCCCTATCCCCAAAGTTACGGAATGTCTGCAACAAACGAAATATCTGTTAGTTATGCCTTTACTCATAAACTTTAAGCTCCCCTTAAATAAAAGTTACAAATGTTTAGAAAAACTGAACATTAGTAAGAAAAACCCTTCCCAAAATACTTTTCTAAATCCGCCACTGATTCTCAGTATAAAATGATTTTTAAGGTTGTATCCGGAAGATTATTGCTAAACGTATAAACGAAACGAAATATTAGTTATGCCTGTACTCATAGACTTCAAGCACCTTTCAAATAAAATTAGGACTTTTTAGGAAACGAAACAATCAGAAAAACCCCTCCTAAAGTACTTTTCTAAATCCGCTACTGATTATTTGTATAAATTGGTATTCAAGGTTGTGTCCGGAAAATTATTGGTAAATCACTTCACAGCTACAGTATAACAGAAATGTGGAAGTACGGTTTGACGGATATATTGAAAAACGTACGCTTTGACGGATAAATAGAAAAACGGGCAAGTTTAACTTTTGCGCTAGAAGCTAGAGTACTAAAAGCTCTTAGAAATGAAACACGGATGTCAAACTAAAATGATGTAGAGAAGAAAAAAATGTCGATAACTCAAAAGTTAAAATAAAGTTAAATAGCTTCTAAAATTGCCCTCAAATACTACATTCTTCATGTTAGCTTTAATTCGTAAAACATGTGCTCCATCCATCTTGATGGTGAATTTCAGAGCGAAATATGTCATTTAGGTCATGGAATTCTTATCTAACTATAGAATATACTATAAGAAAGCTATTTAGATAGAAAAATCATGAAAATGAAAAAAGCCAAAATTACCAAAATTCTCGTTTTTTTCCCAAAAAAAGCCGGCCTTTTATGTGAAAAAAACCACCGATTCAAAAAAGCCGGCTTTTTTGCATCTCTAAATAATATGTTCGTTCTCCTCTTCATGATGACAAACTGAGAACACCAATTAGCCTCTCTTGAGCATCTCCTGTAATAAATATTGATAACCCGTCGATAGTTTCTCTACCAGTCAAATTCGGCAGTAATTTTCCGTCTCATTGCACAACTAATGCAGTTGATGCACTCCGAAATTGTTTTTGTGGTCTTATGCAACTTCGCTACGGATTTTCTCTCAGCATCGATGCATATTTATTACTAGTTCCTTTACATTATGGCCTAATGTTTCTGCCGTCGCTGTCAGAATATGTATTCTCGTTCTATCAGTGGACTTGTATCGATCAAGAGCAGCAACCTGTCTTGGAGTTTTAAAACTAGTTTTTCCCCTTTTTATCTCTTGCAGGGTGCGGGCGCACACAGGCACATATTTACATTTTATCTTACATACTCAACTGGGTTTTCCTCTTCATTTCTTGAAATGCTTACCTCCGTGTATTTTGGTGTAAAATTCATACAAATCATTTTCAGAAGTGCATTTTTCTTTTGCGTTCCTCTTTCTAATGAAGCCGCGCATATCCCTCTTGCTCTTGTCGAGCCAAACTCATGTCTTTACATTTAGTTGTGTAAGTTATTACTTGTGAAAAAGAGAAATATTTACACAGGTAATAATTCTTAGACGACTAAAGCTATCTTTAAAATAGTGCCAGATTTGTGTTTCTGGTGAAACGCCACCTCAAAACGATATGTCACATGACCCTCTTCCTATTTGAAAATTTTGATCTGAATCCAAGATGGCGGACTTCAAGATGGCCGCTGTGACAATACTATACAACATTAGGTGTGTTTCTTCCTCTAGTTTCATTGTCCAGGGTATTTTTGCGTTCCCATAAGCCGTTTCTAAATTACAAGATTTTATTCCAGATTTTTCCCATATATTATGTACTGTAATCGGATTCAAAATTTTAGGTCGCTTGGGGCACCATTTAATATTATTCAATAAAGTTAATTTTTCTCCTTCGTTAATTTAGTCCCATATGGAACCATTTTAGGGGGTGAGTAAAAAGAAATTAGGAAATCAAAAATTAAGGACCAACCTAATATATATACAGTAAAACCTGTCAACTTGGCAATCTCTCCAAGTTGGCCACCTGCTTATCTTAGCCTGGTTCGTCTTGAACCTGCATTTTCCCATAAGACATTCGTTACTTATTACTCTGTAGGTTTGCCACCTGTCTATCTTGGAAGTTGGCCGCATTGAAACAATGTTTACCTACGATGATAATGATAAATTTACTTGCGTATCTTGGCCACGAAATACCGTTTTGTTATTTTCTTAACTGTTTCGTATTCTCATATAAGAGGCAGATATTCTGTATTTGTGACTGGAGAAAGAGAAGCATGGATTGGCACGATTTGTTCTTGGAGGGCAATGACCACAACACTACCCTGATAAAGGGGTGGTGAAGTAAGATGTGAATACGAAAAAGCACGTACAGGAATTCAGGAAATGGTTGTACGTATATATTTATTTACCCTGTCTGTTTTGGAAAAGTCATTAGCTATATCAGTTCCTTTCATCAATGGAAAGCTTTAGTAATTCCTTGAAATTCTCAAGGTTAAAGCTAACCAACTCAATTGTCAACTATTGGCACATGACGGCTTGTCGAAAAGTAGTGGAGGTATTGATATATGAATTCCCTTAAGAGTTTCTCAAAACATCTTTTGCTCCGAGAGAAACACTTGTAGCTCATTAACAAGGCAAAAAGAATAAAAGAAATAGGTCTAGAATGAATTTTAAGATGATATGTTTTGTCTGTACAACACAATTGAAGCACATTGGATTTTATCCAAAATAAAAAGAAAGCCATCAAAAACAAAAAAGAACAGTAACAACTGAAAACAAGTCATATAAACTACATATAAGTTGTTCAATTTATAATTTTGCTTTTGTTGTTTTCATTCAGAATAACTCAGTGTTCTACAATATCAATTTTAATAAACTGCATACCAGGGTTGGCAAAAACCATGGTTTTTATTTTTTAAAAAAAGCAGGTTTTTTGGGTTTAAACCCGGTTTTTTTGGTTTAAATAATTTGCTCTATGTATTTATATCACATATTGACAGAAATAAGTTTGTTTCGCCTTGGTGTTATTATACAACAATCGAGTTACGCTGGAAGGGTTACATAAGCTTAAAGCGAAATCCAAACCGCTTCTCGGCTTACTTTTCCGAGAGAAATTTTCCTCTATTTGAACTCGAAACCAGGATTGACTGGCGATACGTCTCCCGGCCCGTAGCCAGCCCTAAAAACTTGGGGGGGCCGGCCGAAGTTAGGGGGGCCCGATCCAACCATATGATAGTTCATCACATATTATAGTTGTTTTGCAAGCCTACTGTAAAACTTTTAGGGGCACAGCAAAAATTTAGGGGGGGCCCGGCCCCCCTAGACCCTCCCTGGATACGGGCCTGTACGTCTCCCGACTCACTCACGAAGGACTCCTGATAAAAATACATTGTACTGATCTTTACATACTTGTTAATATAATTGTCAAGAGCCATTTCACAAGGACAAAAAAATAAACAGTTGCACAAGTGAAACTATTATACAGAATTACATATGGACAATTTCAAAATACTGCAGAATACAAAACTAATTTAGTCCAAGTTTAAGAAATACAACGACTTAATTTGCATATCAGTAAGAAAAGTGAATAAAGATAGGAATTATTTGAATCCAGTTTGGTTCTGACCCATTTATACATAAATAGATACCAAAGACACTTCTGATTTCAATAAATGCCTCTGGTGGGGTTTCGTATGACCCTCTTCACCCCAAAAGTACGGCACTTCGATGTATTTTACCAACAGTAAACATTATTAAAACGAAACAATATTTAGAATTTTCCTTTGATCGCAATTGCATAACAATAATAACAAACTATTAAAAAATCACAAAAGAAACATTCATAAAGCTATAAAAAGAATAAAAGTTGCTTTTGTAGCATAATGTCTTTGAGTACTGAATGGGGAATTTAGGTCTGAGTATAATACGAATAACATATGGGAGTGAAACGTGATAACCCACAAATGTGTGTTCATCAAAATTTTACGAACACTTACACTTTTACGAACATTTTTTGTTTTTTGGTTTAAACCAGTTTTTTTTCTTTTTTTTTTTAAATCCAGCTGGTTTAAACCAGCCAACCCTGCTGCATACATACGTTTCTATTTTATAGTTGTTTGTGCTGTTGTGTTTTCACCCACCCGAATAATTCAGTGTACCAGGCTAGTTTTCAGATTAAACATATTGTACTAATTTTTTCTAGTACTGTATGTTTTTATTATTAGTCTATATAGATTATTTAAAAGTAGCTGTCGTGTCATTGCTTATTAAAATTTTACAATCAAGTAATACTAAAAATCCTATTCTAAAAAAAAAATACACCAATCACTTATTTTCTGTAAGTTGGCCACTTTTCAATGGAACCGATGGTGGCCAATATAGACAGGTTTCACTGTAACTTAAAGATAGTAACTTCTACAGATACTAGTGACTTGTTTCAATTTGCATGCCATTACTTCGAGGAAAAACAAAATTGATTGCATGGTTCTATACAAAACCATCTTAAAAATGAATGTCAGCACGAAAAAATATGCCATTGTATGTCTAAGATGGCGGACATTGAGCACGGTATATCAAAAACAGGATAATAAGGTATAGAAAAATTAATAGTACAAATTTGGTTATTTAATCCAGTGTGTAACAATTCAGCTATTCTTTCAAAAGCACCCACTGCAATTAACTATATAAATAGCAAATTTCACTTCAATTAGTTCATATACGTCGCACAAGAAATAATGTCTGAAGAATTACAAGATATTTCCTCAAATATACTTACCCAAGTGATGTAACTGTGGTTCACCCATATATATTCGATAACAAATGACATATGAGTCAGGTCCTTGTTTGCGAGATAATTTATAAGCCGGTGTAACTCTTGTGACTGATATTAATGACTTTAAGAGTATTCCCATTCTATTGTAAACGGTGTATGTCACTCTAACACTAGGATCACATTGGTCTAGAACACTTAAACACCAAGTTTCCAACATCATACTGTCACCTTCAACAGTCTTCAGAGAAATCTCTACACAAAGAGGTAAACGTACAGACGGAATTTCACCACACATAGCCTTCTTAGCTTCTGACAGAACTTCTGGAATATCTTTGATAGCCAAGTTAAACTGCGGAAGGAAAAATATTTCACACAAGTAATTAAAGTGTAGACAGACACAAATATACAGAAAAAACCATATTTTATAAATCTAATCTGGAGAAAAAGTACTTATACGGACTTCACGCCGCCGTAAGCAGTAAAACAAAAGATGTCACTACTTACGTGTTAGGTAGAGATAGTAGAATGGTTATAAACCTAGTCTAGAAAAAAGTATTCATACTAACTTCACCTCATTGTAGGTAGCTAGTAAAAGCTGTCAATACCGACGTATTAGGAAGAGATAGAGGCCATATGATGGTTTGAGATCACCATGTTTTAACCACCCCCGTTTGTTTCAGATGGGTTGGGCTACAAACGAGAATAGGGTAATCATTGTGGATCTGTATAAGACAGGTAAGGTCACAAGTGAAATATTCAGCCTTCTGCAGCCACTAGAGACAAAACATGTGTTCGTCTACCGACAACAGAGATATCAGAAAGCGTCCACTAGCATGGATCGCCCATGTAATTTTAGAAGACCTTTATAGGCCATTACAAATGTGTGCACCAATTGTAGCGAAATCCGACACGGAAGAAAAACTGTTATGACGAAGGAAATGAAATTGGATCCAAGGAGCATATTTCGGATACTGTTTGGGAGTCTAGGCATTTGGGGCTACAAACATCGCAAAGGACATTTCCTAACACCGCAGCTACGGTGGAATAGGGTCGTATGACCACAAGAGCTTGGTTCACAGGTGATCTAAATACAACATCCTGTGTACGGACGAAAATATCTTCATTCTCTGAGGAGTCACTGAATGCACAAAATGACTTTGCAATATCATCCAAAGAAACCACTCGAGAGTACATCTCGTCAAGGTGATGGTGCGGTAAGAGGGTCTCTATCATCGAGTCGAAAAGATTCCCTTATGCAAAACTGGAGTGAAAACGCGAGCTATGAATTGCTAGTCTAATGTTCTGGCACCTGTAGTTGAATCGCTCAGTCATAACCTCTTCGCCAATCCCGACTCTTCCAACGGAAATAAGATTCGTTTCATAAAGCAAAGCTCAAACAGGTATGGCTTCAATAACATGTATCCAATTTTATCAAGGCGGACAACTGTCCGGCTTTCAGACCTACCTCAGCCCCTCAGACTATATGATCTGTACTTCAAATTGTTCGAGGCTACACCGTGATATCGCGTCCCTGAAAAATGTGCTTGTGCGAGCAGTAGTAGTTTTCTTTGGCAGTAGTGTGTGCTACCATTCACAACTGACCAACCTGTTCATGGGCCTGTGTTACTGTCTACGGAGGACATGTTGAATAACCTGTTCCTATCGCCTGTACACTGGACTATAGCCAATAAATTTCAGTATAGAACACACATATGTTCACATTTGCGTGTGCCTACCACCCGCCAACATTGGACTAGGTGCACATCAGATTTTGCTTTACTGGCAGTGAATTGCTAAACAAATTTATATTTGCATAGTAATTTGTATCTTTTAAGTAACATTTTCGATAGCAAAGTACATAAAGATTATTATTTATATGTTTTACTGTTTTACGTGGACGTTTTATGTATCTCATTGTTGAACTATCAACAATCATATTATCGTCATAATTTAGAATTGTTTTTAAGTGATTATTTCAATTGAGTAATAAAAAATACCTTAAAATCGAAACATCTCTCCGTTCAAAATCTACATGTTAAGAGGATAATACTTAAAGCTACATATACTTTGTTTTATTGTTATCTTACAGACAAAGAAATAACTATTACCCAATCAGTTCCAGATGAATGAGGCTTGCACTTTGTTTGAACTTTTTCTCCTAGCCGAGATTGAACAATTATCTGGGCTGCTTTAAGAGCAAGGAATTTTGTAAATTTATCCAAATCCTTTTTGTCTTGAGCACTCAACTTTCCCGTTGCCATTCTGAAAATAAATGCTGCTCAATCTATAAATTCGTCACATACTGCGAACTGTAGTTTCATCTGAAAGAAAGAAAAGGTGAAAAGTTATATTATTATACACATATAAAAGAAATGCAGACAATTGCATTTTATATATTTAGAAAAAGAAATCCTTCACTCAATCGGTGCTGTAAAACATATGAACATGAAACTTTGCACACATCTGACCTATTCATTATTAGTTATGGAAGATTGGAGAAAGTAATAATTTGTTGCTTCCTTTTTAGGTAAAACCACCTCACGCAGTTTGCTTCATTTAAGGAAAATAAATCTGAAACAACGGGCGGTGATAAAATTACTAATGTTGGAACGGGTTGCTTAAACCGAAATATACGAATGTCTGGAGGTGATTTATAAGGACTCAGTCCTGCACTGGACATCAGTTTGCAGATAAGCAAATTAATAATAATTGATGATAACCAAACGACTGGACAACCAGAATCCGCTCAAAGCGAAGTAATGGACGACAAAATTGAGAAAATTCTGATGAAAGATCGAAGAATAACTATTCATCAGCTAGTAAAAATCCTGACGATTAATACCGGGTACACTCACATCATCATTCATGACCAATTACGGATCTCCAAGATTTCAGAACGGTTGAGTTCCCGTAATGTTGATAGATGCCACAAAGAGGTAAAGCAAAACATTTGTAAGCAACACTTGCCTTGCTGTGATCCATAAGAAGAAGCCCAGTCCATCAATTCCAAAGTTATAAGCAAAATAAATTTTACAGAAGAGAAAGAAATTTTGTCGCTGACTGTACATTCGTCACTGGTTTGATTCGTCGCGCTGGAGCAGATCTAGTTAATAACATGTAAATTTAAATATCTATTACATTCAGAGTATTTTCTCACATTTTCTGTACTTCTATTATAAATGGTGCCAAAATTTCCGTTTGCTTCGTTTCTTGGTGCCAAAACTACTGGTGCCAAAATTTCCGCCTTTCATTTTTAAATCCCCCCACACATAGTCATACAGTAAGTACAAGGGCACATGATTATTCTTCCCATATGATATAAAAACAGGTATTCCTAGAAAACACCTTAAGTACAAGGGCAAATTTAAAGAATGCAATAAAAATAAGAGAGGAAGTACCACGCAGAAACGTTCACACATTAAGTCCAAGGGAAATATTATTTTAATCAAGAAATATAAACCACTCTAGAAGTTAATGCCTAGAATGACCTACTCAGGGGCATACAAGTGCTTGCCGTTACGAGGTTCTAAAACTCAAAATGTGATATGCTGTTTGTGTTTTATTCCCCTAAAATAATAATTCGAAACATATGTGAAGAAGAATGATGTACTTTTTCCCTTCCAACAGAAAGTTGTAAAACTCTTTTTAAAAAAAAAAGAGGCCAGACGGCCATGAAATGGTGTCTTTTGTTTGAAGTTAACAAGAGCAAATAACAATAGAAAGGGAAGAGGAAGCAAAAAACGCTGAGGATCTACATTAATACTGCTTGTCCAGCATTTTTCTACTGGAAAAGAGGAAAAGACTCGAAAACACTTACTTGTTAGTTAAGACTGTTAGCCACCGAACGTAAACGTGGCTTCTGCGAGCACGCCTCCACTTTTCGCCATATTTTATTCTTCCAATCTTTCATTTATTACTTGACTTTCCACAAATTTTAATTTTTCTATCACTGTTCATGCAAAATATTAATTAAAGAACTACGAAATTCTCGTAAATGATCCAAAATTGAACATTGCAGCACACACTTATGATCCAAACCATGCAGAACACACACTTCCACTCTCTCCCGCCATTTTCTCTTTCTCCTCTGCTAGCGCCACCTACATACATGTGCACAGACGCAGTTGCATTCACTGACGTGGCATCAAACATTTGAATAGCGCTACTCGTCAAAAAAATACACAAACTTCAAAACAGAACGAGAGGCGAATCCAAGTACTTTTTTTTTTTTTTTTTTTGGTCGAATCATTCATTAACTAAATCAAAGTCGCCTTATTACCTACATTTTAACATCCTAGATAGTCAATGACGTTTGGCGTATGGCGTTTCTCGTCCTTCCCTAAACGGAAAGTTAGGCTCGTCACTTATATCTGCTACTACTACTTACTCCTACTTCTACTCTTTCTATTACTACTTGTTTGCTATGGCACTAGTGCTTTTTAGTTGCCTCCAAGCACAGATTGGTTGTGTGTTGTAGAACACCTGTTAAAGTGAACCTGCACCGGAAAATGTAAGAACACACCTCGAAAATAATTGCTGAAGGTACAGAAAGTGAAACCAAACACAAAGAAGTTTTTTTTTTTTTTTTTTTTTTTTTTTTAATGAACTTCTGTGTGGTTACGTATAGTAAAACTTCACGATTACTACTTATATTAAGTTAATTTGGCTTAATTCAGGGGTTAACTGCTGTATCGCCGGACCAATTTTAGGAAATTTACCGAGTCAATTGGATAATTTATTTCAGTTTGTGGGGAAGAATGAATGAAAGTCAGATAAGAATAACAGTAAAAGTTAAGAAAATGGTTGTATTTTTTGGTCGTTGTTGATGTTATAAGCGGCACTGTATGTGGAGGCGGATGGACTGTTTCGCGGAGAGGTACACTTGTTTTACTATACGGATCCATAGATTGTAAAAGGGGCAAGTCCTTAGTTTGCCCATTTTATGTCGAGAATAGAACCCAACTAACCCTGCGGGGCTTCTTACCCGTTGCTGCTACTACTATAACACTACTGCTACTACTACTACTTATATTATGGATCCGTATAGTAAAACTACACGCCTAGTAACGTAATCTAACGTATCGTAATGTAATCCAACCAAATATAATCGAATGCAGTACATTTTGGCATTTATTCCGAAGTTGGGCGTCCGCTTTCGCCACGTTTTTTTTTTTTTTTTTTTTTTCGCTGTTATCTCCTTTGCACACTTTCCACAATTTGTTACTAGGTTCATTAATCCGTGCTCTTCACAAACTTTTAAAAGATTTTATTCGTTATCAACGATTTGCTTCACAAATGTTAAAACTGTTACTTCACTGCTCTTGTACATTCGCCATATTGATAACATAAATGATCATTTCTTTTCCACAATGCAACTTTTTTGTTACCTTGCGTCAAGTAGTTCCCTCCGCTCGCCGTATAGTCCCATGTTTATAACCGCTTATATATAACAAATGAACAGATTTTTTCGAGACTCATATATTATCAAGCACACAAACGATCAAATTGTCCATATATTTCCTGTAAATTTTAAAAATTTTGCTGGAAACGGAACTGGCAAGTCTTTACTTTGACTCAAACAGTGACATTAATCGGTTCTTATAGGTTCAGTCACTTCCTGGAACTGTTTCTGCGTGAGTCGCTTGTTGGAATTGTTCGTGCCTTTGGTGTGACGTCTTTAGTTCATGGTGGTAATTCATATTTTTCCCACTAGGTGTCTCCGTAGTCATATGGTAGTTTGTTACTGTGATGTCACATGTTCTGTCTGCTTGTATGTGTGTGCTGTTCCTGGTGGCATGCGGGGAGCGCGTAATTGAATTTTCGTTTCATGGCGACGATCGAGTTAGCAAATGCGATTGAGAAACCGTTTCATGAATTTAATACAAAGAATTTGAACTTGTCGTTTTTTAAATAAGTTTGTATTAGATTCGGATATTAACTCATATCCCTTTGCAGCACTATGTGGTTTAATTGAGTTAGAGAAAACCTGTGATGTTTGTGGTCGAAGGTTGAAGTTACTTCCGACGTATGGTAAAAGTGGGCGTTTATTGGTTTTTCTTCTTAGTAATAATAGCAAATGTGCTCAGTTTAATAAATCGACGTCTGTGCGGAAAGGAACATTTTTCAGTAATGTGAACTTGAGTATTGCGCAAGTGTTTTTGCTATCTTATTTTTTCGTGTGTGGAATCAGCAATTTATGAGTTGATTATTCATGAGTGTTCTGGTATAGCGAAAACTTTAAGTAGTAAAACTGTCTCTGATTAGCTGACGTTTTGTCGGGAAGTGTGCTTAGAAACTCTAGTTAGAGAATCAGGTGGTTTAATAGGTGGGGATGGTTTACATGTAGAGGTGGACGAATCGTTGTTTGGCCGCCGTAAGTTTAATGTTGGGCGGATGAGACGCCATCAACGTTGGATTATTGGTGGGATATGTAGAGAGACTGGAGATATTTTTTTGAGTGAATGTCAATGTAATTCGCATTCTGCGGAAAGTTTATTTCATATTTTATCATCACATGTGCATCCGGGATCTATTGTAATCAGGGTGCAAAAATCATGATATTTTTTTTTTAAAATAATTTTTGTTTATTTTTTTGATTTAAATCGATTTTTTGATTTAGATCGATTTTTTTTTGACTTAAATCAAATCTTTCTCCTCGTATAATACAAGTCGCGAACTGAAGAAACAGCATTAGGAATTAGTATTAAATGCAAATTGTGCCATTTAAATGAAAGTATCGGGGTTGAATTTTGAATTATTCCCAATCGTTAGACTTTATCAATCCCTATTTATCCTAGGATAGTGGTACATACATCACTCTCTTCAGAACATCTTTTGAAACGGTAACATTCACATTTCCCTATCATGTCCCTGAAGCGGGAAATTTTGGGAGTAATCGGCATTTTTTTTTTTTTAATTTTTATCCCCTCTGGATTCCCCTGTGTTAACTCAAATTCAACTGGGAAATACTAAGGGGTGTACTAAATGTGTGTACAATATTTCAAGCTTCTATCTTGAGGGCTATTTAACAATGAGGTAAGAACATTCCCATAATGCCTCAGATGACCCGGATATAATATAAACATTTCTTCAGACATCCCTATTTAACCTAGGATCATGATCTGTGCATTATTCTCTTCAGAATAAAACGAATTTTCAAACGGTACCCTTCAAATGTCTCCATCATGTATCTGGGGCAAGTAAATCACTAAAAAAGGAATTTTCTGTAAAAAAAAATATATATTTTTTAAAAATTTTTACCTCTGTGGACTCCTCCCCTTGTTTTAAGGCAGACATCTGAAACAAATCTGAAAAATACTGAGGGGTGTACTGAGTAAATGTGCAAAATTTCAATCTTGTAGGTGTAAAAGTAAGCTCGCGAAAAAGAATATTCCCCAAATACCCCAGATTCCCGTATAAAACAGGATCTCAGGTAACAGTTTCCTGACACATTCTTATTTATCCTAGGAGCATAGTACATACATCATTTTCTTCAGAATAGAACAGCCTTTCAAACGGTACCATTTATATGTCTCCATCTGAGGCGGGAAAATCACGAAAAAAAATATTCTTTGTTAAAATAATCCTTTTTAAAAACATTTTTGCCCATCTGGACCCCGCTGTTTCCACGCAGAGATCTGATAACATCTGAAAATTATTAAGGGGTGCACTGGACGAGTGTGCAAAATTTCAGTCTTTTGAATGCAAAATGTAACCCGCCAAATAGTAATAATAGGCATAACAAAAAACATCTTTTTAAATTTATGACGTCATCACACACTATGCCTCAACGCAAAAAGGCGTGAAAGAATATGTAACGTGTTCTAAAATGCCTCCAGTGTTGAAGAAAACGAAGTAAAAAGCCTCATTGGTACTTTTTAATCGATTAATGAAGATTCTACCCTATCACCTAAAAATAGGTGATATAATTTAAAAGATTAAGCATTAAGGAAAAAGTACAGCAACGTTTATCTAAATGACACTTTTTTCACAAAAGTTACTCATATTTGGCAGGGACCTCTTTTTAAAAACTCGGAACTAGCTTGCGGCATGAAATACATAAATTTCGCCTAAAGTTATAAAATTAAAAAAGAGGGGATAGGACCCCTCTAAATACGCCCTATTATCTGGGAACAAACAAACAGACACGCACAAAGAAGAATTTTCGTCTTAAATGTCGATGGTGATTTCCCCGTTGGAATAGTTAACGATTTAAAAAAACCCAAACCCAATGTTACGAAAAGAAGAAAGCAGGATAGCTCCGTTACCTGTTCAAAACGGGATTTTCCCTAATCATCCTCTGCATGACACTTGTTTTCATACTATACTGTACATTTGAGTCTCATTATATTATGATTATTAACTTCAATAATCGAAAGAACAGAACAGAAACGGGATTTTACTTATTTTCACTTTAAATTAATTTATTTAGGAATTCGATTTAAATTATAAAAATCAAGTGATTTAAATCTTGATTTAGGTCGTGATTTAAATCAATCCACCCTGATTGTAATTACTGATTGCTGGAAGGGATATAGCACTTTGGATAAACAGAGTGGCATCATTTAACTGTGAATCATTCCCTAAATTTTGTGGATCCTAATACGGGTGCTAATACTCAGAATATTGAAAATTTGTGGTCGCATCTCAAACGAAATTTAGGGCATTTATTCCGAAGTTGGGCGTCCGCTTTCGTCAAGTTTTTTTCGCTGTTATCTTCTTTCCACACTTTCTGCAAATTGTTATTAGGTTCATTAATCCGTGCTCTTCACAAACTTTTAAAAGATTTTGCTCGTTATCAACGTATTGCTTCACAAATGTTAAAACTGCTAGTTCATTGCCCTTGTACATTCGCCATATTGATAACATAAATTCTCGTTTCTTTCCCACAATGCAACTGTTCGGTTACCTTGCGCCAAGTAGTTCCCTCCGCTCGCCGTATAGTCCCATGTTTATAACCGCTTGTATATAACAAATAAACAGGTTTTTCGAGACTCTTATATATTATCAAGCATACAAACGATCAAATTATCCACATCTTTCCTGTAAATTTTAAAAATTTCGCTCGGAACGGACGCCCAACTTTGGAATTTAACCCAAATTTAGTCTCAAATCATGGTTTAGACAACCTTATGTTGCAATTTGCTCGGTACTTGTGGCGTCGTAAATTTGCTGATAGTTTGTCACTTGGAGAGCGATTTTTCAATTTTTACGGCATGCTGGATCTGTCTATCATTAGCGGTGAGTGTTTTCATTTTTTAATTATTATTTTTAATCTTGATTTGTTTTGCATTTCAGTATTTGGTTTGCTGCTGGTTGTTCTATTGTCTTGCTGAGGTGTAATTTATTTTCCTTTGTCATGCTCCACTGATTTTTAGTGATGAGTGTATTCTTTTATTTTCCCCCTTCTAAATTAGATTTATAGTAGTGGTTTGATTATTTATTGTTGTTTTGGATGTTTTTATGGTACTTGAGCGGGGGTTTGGGGGGCAGTAGCCCCCCATTCAGATCTCAAAATTGATAGTCACCGCTTCACCTGAATTGATTTCTCGGAAGACTTTAGGAATGGTGTTTAGTAACATTTTGGCCCTTGTACTTATAATATAAGGCATATATTCCGAAGTTGGGCGTCCGCTTTCGTCAAGTTTTTTCGCTGTTATTTTCTTTCCACACTTTCTGCAATTTGTTATTAGGTTCATTAATCCGTGCTCTTCACAAACTTTTAAAAGATTTTGCTCGTTATCAACGTATTGCTTCACAAATGTTAAAACTGCTAGTTCATTGCCCTTGTACATTCGCCATGTTGATAACATAAATGCTCGTTTCTTTCCCACAATGCAACTGTTCGGTTACCTTGCGCCAAGTAGTTCCCTCCGCTCGCCGTATAGTCCCATGTTTATAACCGCTTATATATAACAAATAAACAGGTTTTTCGAGACTCTTATATGTTATCAAGCACACAAACGATCAAATTATCCATATCTTTCATGTAAATTTTAAAAATTTCGCTGGAAACGGACGCCCAACTTTGGAATTTAACCCAAATATAATTCTTAACATTGAACATTACTTTCACTCTGATAGTAACTGTAATCGATTCGTCTAATCCGGTTGAAGTCACTGTTTGAGTCAAAGTAAAAATTTGCCTTGGAACTTAACCCTACATTTTGGTTCTTTTATCGATTTTCAAATTGGTCCGGCGATACAGCAGTAATGCCTAATTCAGGTTAGCTTAATTTAGTTTAGGTTAGATTTCGTTACGTTATATTAAGTACTTGCATCATCCATTTCGACATGTATTTTTTTCTTTTTACGTGCTTCTGTGCCCCTGCTGCTAAACATAATCCGTGGAATAAGTATTTCTCGTCATTCTTTCTAAAATATATGAAAATAACTTGCTTATTATACCTGATATTACCATGTAGTTCTATGATAGCAACTCCATTACATATTAAACACCCTAATATGAATTCTGCAAGGTGTCATTGGCAATAATACAGTTCTTACCACCAAGTTCGTTCCAGAAGTAACTTCATTACTAGCAAATACAGTACACATAACCGCAGATCTCTGTCATGAAACCACAAGCCTCTGTTTTGATTTTGTACAATAACAGATCTAATTGCTTAACAATCCGTCATCCATACACTGACACTTCGTTATTTTCTTTTTATATTATTATCAAACTTTGGAAAGTCGTAGCCGTTTCAGCCATGTCGACCATTCCAAGAATATCTTCTACGATAGAATAATTACTTATAAAAACATGGTCATGACAGGAGTAGCAACGAATATGGACTAAGTACGAAATCACTCATCTTAAACAAAATGGTTATAAAGTAAATCTCGTTCAGTTTTACTACACGGATCCATAGTATAAGTAGTAGTAGTAGTAGCGGAAGGGGTAGGGGTAGCAGTAGGAGTAGAATTGGGTTAGAAGCCCCGCAAGGGTTCGTTGGGTTCTGTTCTTGACATAAAATGGTCAAATTAAAGACTTCCCTAATTTTTGGGGAGGCCTTGTACAATCTGTGGATGCGTACAGTAAAACTGCACCGTTCATCCACTGTAGAGAATAAGGCCGCGCCTCCATTGCTTCCGAATGCGTTTGCGAATGCGAATTTCCCAGCACGTGTAAATAAATAAATAGCCCTCGACTAGTTCCGACCTGCGAATTGCGAAAACCGACGAAAAGATGTGAATGCGAACGATCCCAACATGCTGGGATTGTTCGTCCGAATTCGTGCGAATGGAGAGTCGTCTGCAGAGAAATTGAGCGCTACGTGAGAGAAGAAAGTTTGTTTGCGTGAAAGCAGACAACGTTGCGAGGTACGGAGATAAAAATAAAAATAAATATTGATGCTTTAATAAATTGTGTATTTGATAAAGTGTCATTGTGGATCCAAGTTTATCCAGATTACCACAAACGACACGTCCTGAACAAGTTATGGACAGATGTAAGTAAAGAACTTGGAGTACAACGATATGTAAAATTTTCTTTATTTTCTCTTTAAAATATGAAGATTTAATTAATACACGAACCGCAACTTTTTATTCAATTTATATTTCATCTTTGTTCCTCAAATAATGATTTTACGAATACATGTAATTATTGACTAATATGTTTGAAACTTTGAAATAGCAAAAATGGGTTTTTTAACTCATGAAGAAAATTTTCTTAGCAAGTTGGTTGATTTTGCAATCTCTAATTTTATTTACTTAATTTATTTTAAAGTGAAAATAGCGGTTACCACAGAAGCATATTAATAACAGGAGCGACATTCACTCTATTTTGCACACAAAGGATATTATAGATATTATTATTATTATTATTATTATTATTATTATTATTATTATTATTATTATTATTATTATTATTATTATTATTATTATTATTATTATTATTATTATTATTATTATTAAAACCTTAAGATATGAATTTTCAAGCAAAAATATTTCACACTGAAGGTTTGAAAGAGACAGCAACTTAATTCGTATTCACAAAACTTCGGATGTATTAGAGGCACATGAATTCGCAGTTCTCATTCGCATTCGCGTTCACAGTCCCATTCGGATGCAATGAAGGCGCGGCATAAAAGTAGTGACCCCAGGTATTTCCACAGACTATAAAGATGGAATCGAATATATAATGAAGCAAAAACAGCACTTGTATTAAACGAAAACAAAGTACTCAACAGAACTAGAAACTTTGGATGAAGTGAGTTCCTCACTCAGCATAAATAAATATCTTTGTGATCATTGATAGGAATACCTCATTAAATATTTAAAACGATGGGAAGTAATAATATTAATATTATTATTATTAATAATAATAATAATAATAATAATAATAATAATAATAATAATAATAATAATAATAATAATAATAATAATAGATTAATTGTGCATTCATTTGGGAAGCACTTCGATTTCAAGTTTTTTTTATTATTATTATTTTGTTGAATATAAATGTAATTCCTCTGTGTTAAAGGTCATGACTGCTATCCACAGAGGTTTGTTTCCTGCACCCATTATTACATTATGACTGTGCTTCGCAACATTAATAACACTGATCAGCATGGGTTCGGTTGTCTCGAAGGTAATAGCTGTTTCTTAATAATTTTGATATGCTCATTCCGAAAATGAAGACTGTTTGTTTCTATCACGTACAGTTTTTGCACAAAACTACAGTATATTACTTTCCTTAATTTAAGAGAAGAAAGTGTTGTTTCAGATGTCAATAAATGGCGCCATGTTACACGTACAAAATACATGTACTTTTACGGTACAAACCTTTCATTTTGCATCTGAACGTGAATAAAAATAATATAAACACTTATTTTGTATTGCGTTGACATGCTGTTGTTAAACTACCATAGCGAGTAGAAGAGAAAGTGCGAGCTCTTCGTCTATTTCCCATAAGATTAGTATTGTTAATTTGCGCTCCCTGCAGCAGAGGGCAGCGTTGTAGTTTGAGCGATATCTTGTACGTGCTGGAAGTCCGCCGGATAAGTGTTTTGTTGTGCTTGTTTATTTATGACTGTGTCTGGTGATTTTCTGTGACAATATTGTTTAGTGAAGTGTTTTCATGTAATTAGAGTGTGTTGTGCATACTGTTGGCTCGGCCGTAAAAATTAAAATGCCTACGTGTTTCGTTCCCGGGTGCAGATCTGGCTACGACAAGTCTGTGGGTAAGCACTTTTTTAGACCGCCAAAAGACTCATTGTTTTTTTCTAAATGGGAGAGGGCTATACCTAGAAAAGACAGAAACTTATCACACAATAGCTTTGTGTGTGACACACATTTTTCAGAGGAACTTCTGGTGAAAGTTGACACTTTCGTGGTAAATGGTGAAAAAGTTGAGATCTCTAGGCAGAGATGGAAATTAAGGAAATGTTCAATTCCACCTTTATTTCCTAATCCTCCAAAATATTTCACAAAATCAAATCGCTCCCGTAAATCTCCAACCAAACGGACTAAAACCAATCCTAAATCTAAAATTCAAAGCTCAGATTCTCATGCTGACTCTTCAAAATTACGTCATATTCAAGGTCCTGTTATTGACGTAAATATTGTCAATAATGAACACAACAATTACGAGAATGCCTCTAAAACAATCTCGTAAAGAAAAAGATAAAACATCAGCAACGCAATACACTTAGATTGCAGAATAAATTACGTGCATCTAACACAAGAGTTATTGGTCTTGAGAGGAAGCTTACTGAAATGAAATCTAACAAAAATATCTGAGAGCTTTAGTTTTCTTAGTAAAAAGCAGAAAATGGTCATTGACACAATTCTTAAAAAATGTCAGTTACAATCAAAAAAAAAAGGAATGAGATACAATGAGGACTCTCTTTTAAACAGCCTATTTTTACACATTAAATCCCCCAAGGGATACAGACATTGTAAAAATCACGATCTTCTGCCACTTCCATCAGAGACGCACTTAAGAAAACTAGTTAAAGGTCTTAAATGCCCTTATGGTGTTAATAACCATGTTGTAAATGCCATTTCCCAATTTTTAACACAAAAAAATGGCGTCGAACGTACTGGTGTTCTAATATTTGATGAGGTAAAACTGAGAGAAGAAGTTAAATTTAACTCAAATTCGTTGAAAGTTGATGGTTTTGTAGATATGGGGTGTTTCACACCTGATCAGTGTAAAAATCAATTGGCAAATCATGCGTTAGTGTTTATGTATTTTCCTTTACTGTATAATTGAGTACAACCTGTCGCTATTTACGCAAGCCGCAACGCCACACCTGGGGAAATTTTAACTAAAATTTTAATACAAGTTATAATTCAATTAGAGCAAAAGGGCGCCAAGGTCATTGCATTTACATCAAATGGCAGCCAATCCAACAAAAAAGTATGGAAGTGCCTTGGAATAAGTGGAGTTCGAAAAAATATTCGGAACTCGGTACTTCATCCAACGGACCCAAGTAGGCGTCTGTGGGCATTTTCAGACGCCGTGCATATAGTAAAATGTATAAGAAATAATTTTCACGCCAAGAATGAAGTTTCTTACAAGAGCTACCAATTTTATCGACGGTTATATGAAGTCGACACGTCTTCTGGATTTCATGGTATGAGAGTTTGGCCAAATCTTACCCAGACCCATATAAACCCAAATTGTTTCCAGAAAATGAACGTTAAGCTCGCCTTTCAACTCTTTAGTAAATCAGTTGCTGATGGAATGAAATTCTTCAGGGCCTTACACTTCGAAGGGTTTGAAGACAGTGAGAAAACAGAAAATTTTACCAGAGATATGAATTCCCTTATAGATGCTTTAAATTCATCGACACCTTTAACGGCACTACACAAAGATTCGGACAGACATGAGACACTGAGGAACTGGAAGACCATCCTCAACAATTATGACAACACGTTTGCATCTGAAAGAACTTTGCAGTCTTTAAGAGTTACTGTGCAGAGCACTTTGGAAGTGGCAGAATATCTATGGAGTATTGGTCTCAAGTACATATTGACAGTAAAGTTCAATCAAGACCCTTTAGAAAGACATTCTGGTATCCTAGCTCTTTGAGTTGCGATGACTACCCATCTACAATAGACTTTCTCCATTTACACATGTTACAATCAATATATGTGCCCTCCAAAATTGCCCTGTCGTCCGGAGGAAATTGTGAATATAAATCAGTCTCCACTAACATCACTCGTCAATCAAATGCGCTCATTAGCAAGGGCATCTGCGACACACAATGGTCATTGGTGAACCATTCATACCTGATTGGGAAAAGAATGTGCCCGATATGAGTGAGAAAGATGTTGCCAAAGAGTGTTTGACATATCACTTGGGTGGATATATCGTGCGTAATACTGAGAAGATAACAAATTGTGAATCATGCTCCTCATTACTTCCTGGGACTTCCTCAGATTATTCACTGATTTCAAAGTTAACGTCAATTAAAGACCACGGTTCCATCAAGGACAAAGTTTGTCTAGCCTATCCATCTAAAGCTGTGGATAGAGTGCTATCTCAAGTGGAAAAAGTTATTGGAGAAAAGTTATCAAGTGAGAAAAGCTTTTGGAGTGATCTGTTTTTTGACAGCTTAGACAGTGTAAGTGAATTGAATGTGGATCCTGAAATTGGGTGTTGTAAGGAACACATATTGGATATTGTACCAAAACTAATTGTGCATTACATGAAATGTCGATTTTTTTTCCCACAAAGGAAATCAGAAAAGAAATGTTATCCTCCAAGACAGTGAAGTCAACCCGAAAAATCGCAAAACTGGCTGACTACTAAGTTAATCACTGTTACTAATATTACAACATTACTAATATTGTATTCGATAATTTTTATATTTATGTTAAACGGTATTGTAGTTATCGACAAAAATTTCGTTTTTACTCGGAAAGAAGCGAGAAGGGAAAAGGTCGACGTTTCAAACAACACGGGTAATGAATTTATCACACTAAAGTTTACGAATTACTTTTCCAGGATAAATTAATAAACTGTTTGTTTAAGACTCTACAATTGGTATTGAATTTCTAAACAGTAACAGAGAAAATGTAACATTGATTTGCTTCGTAAGATTGCTGCAATCCAGCTGTTAAAAACGTAAACGGGGTGACAAAACTAATTCTCTCTTGTAGTTTTGTCCGTCATAACTGCTCGCACTGCCATCTGTGCGGTAGAACACATGTACTACCTAGAGTGATCTCACTTTCTCTTCTACTCGCTATGAAACTACTTTGACTTTGGGTATTTATACGCCTATTTACTTATAAATATCCATAGTAGTATTGGAAATGTATTGTTTTATATAAGTTATCGCGGTGGTTGTTATTTTGCAAGTGTTGTATTGTTCTGAGTTCTGTGTTGTTTTTTGATGACTGTAGAGCAGTGTTTGGTGTTTGTGGTTGATGGGCACTGACTGAAGCTAGCTAATTTGAAAATAAGTTCCTATTGTGCTTATTTTGCCAGTATTGTGATGTTCTAGTTAATGTGTAGTGACTTAAACTAGTTAAAATAATGTTTTAATGTACTTATTTCAGCAATGCTGTGTCTTCTTGGATAACTTGTGGTGGCTCAAGTTAGCTATTTAGAAATATTTTAATGTGCTGGTACTTATTTTGGTAGTGTTGTGTCTTCCTGGTTAGTGCAGTGACTAAATTGTTAGAAAATGACATCGCGTAAATCTTTGAATGATCCTGATATTTTCTGTTATGTGTGTAGCAGTTACACTGTGCTCAAACAGATACTTCCTATTACAAGTTTAATAGAGTTCCGCGGTGATCGCGACAGTGTAAACATCTCGGATAGTGAGCTGCTGAAGAGGAAGTGTTTAAAGTGAAAAATTTTCATCATACACCATTTACACTCATCACATTAGATCACGAAAACATTTACACACAATTACAATTAATCTACACGTACTCATATAATTTATTTTTCACTTTATTCAACATTTTCACCCCGATCATCTGGGTAACTGGCCCTCTTCTTCCTGCTGGAACTCCTTCCCGATTTTGACATAATTTTACCCGACTATGACATTACAGTTATTACTCGAATTTGATTGTTTCTTTATATACCTTATCTTAACTAACGAACAGTTTATTCTTAAAATACACTTAATACTATATGTTACAGGTAAAACGACTAGTAGGTCGACCAACAAAAAAAATGCAAATGGCGGCTTCCGCCATTTGCACGATCATTTACAAAAACAATACAAACTTTTCAAATTAATCGCATTTATAGCATACTTGGCGTAAGCTGATGCTTTTTAATTACACCGATAATGGCGAAGAAGAAAGAAAGAAAGAAGTTTAATAAATAAAGTGTACTTGGCTTATTTTGGTATCAAATTAAGCGATCAACATTAAAGGTGGGCACATCACAGTATGTGCACAATATGTGTAGAGACACTGACTATGAGATCCTGGGCAAACGGTAAAAAGAAAGAAATGCAGTTCGGAATACCTATGGTGCAAGGTTCGTATATACGCGCCAGCCCAATCGTTGAGAACGAGGCTGGATGTGTGACGTCATCGGGTAAGCAACGCGAGTGTTTTCTCTCTCAACTTCAGGAATCCAACACAAAACAAGGTACTCACTGGTTTTAAATTAGTTTAAATAAATATTTTTGTCGAAAGTGTATTGAAAGCCCCTATCATTCATCATAAGATATATTCGTGTGTATATACACATTCTTTTATATACTGTATGTATAAACGCATATCTGTTCAATGATAGCTTTATTCTTTAAATGACAGATATTTATTTAAAAACGAACAGATTCAAGAACGTGATATGTGCAATATTTTATCATTGAGGCTGTACGATATTTTCATGCAATTTTTCTTAACATCAAAATCGAACTAAAACTCTCTAAGCAGCTGATCGGCGTAAGAAGCGCTTGAAAGTTTTGTAACAGCAAAATTCCCGTCAAAAGCCACAAAATTTCCCGATGTGATGCAAAATTTCCCGCTAACCTAAATAGATATATTTTACATCTAGTACCAAAGAATTTTAAAAAATACCTCTTTAGACGGACTATGATGTACAATGGAATTCATTCTCGTAGTATAAAAAGGTATTTATAGTTATGCATGATAAGGTAAAAAAACATTTTTAAAAAAATACTGTGTACACTTTTTTGTAACGAACACTATGTCGTTCTTTATGGTTTGAAAGGGAATGTTATGTTCAGCAAAGCCAGAATTAATTCAGTTGTTTTGGCCTAACGATTTTTGTGTTGCAGCACATTGCTTGTTCTGTCACCAAAAAAGCAGGGTATTTTGGAATTGCTTTACATTAACTTGATTTTTCAAGTCTTTTCGTATTTTTGAGGTTCATTTGTATCACAAAAGAGCTCAGTGCTAAGGGTCTTACACCTAAAGCCTATTTTACATCGTCAAACGTTTTCATCAAATATTGTATCAAACTTTTCTTTGACGGTAATTTGGTAAAATAAGTTGGGTAAAACTTTCGCACCCATTATAAACGATCAAATATAAAGGTGAATATCATTGCTCAATTGTTTATATTTCTTGATTCAGTTATTAGGTCACATGAACGTATATGTGAATTTTATGGTGGCAGCTGCTGGTGTAAGTATAATGAATAAGGTTGTAGAAATGAATGGAATGACTATTCACAGTTACTTCTGTCTCATTTCCCTCCTTTATTGCTGTTCCCAAATCTTATTTTCATGGTTCCTTTCTTGTTCACTAAATACGTATGATCTATATTCTATTTATTGGTCCGATGCTTAAATTTCGTCTAATTCAGTTAATTTTTCGAGTAACTTTTGTAACTTTGGGGCACTTTGGGGTACTAAACAGTTACCAAATGTTAGGTTTTACAGTTAAAACGAGAGAGTACATATTAACGAGGGTTCTGCAGCATATTAAATTCCGGAGGAATTTTTCAGTGTAGTAAACTACTAATTTATATTTAGAAATACGAAAATATTACGCACTCTAACCTATTTTGATTTTATGCAACATCAAGTGTTTTTCGCTATCCTCATTTTGGCTCTCACCTTCAGTTATTGATGCCTCTGCCTCTTGCGAACAAAACCCTGTGCTAACTTGTGGGTCCCATGCTGTGCTCCTGCTCTGAATCGGTTAAATATCATCCTCGCTTTTAATGGCCACCTATCGTAAGTTGCTTTTACTGCAGTCTCTTTTTAAATGGTATTCTTTCGATGCGTATTTATACCTTAAAGGTCTTCACTACTGCGTAATTAAACTACCTAATGCTATAGCAGAACGATCTTGCGCAAGCTGTGTACAAACAAAACAGGAAGTTTCTTCTCTACAAGAAATAATAAATATTTTGATGAATGATGTAGAGTTGTTGAAAGGCAAATTAAATGAACTTCAAAAACAACCAGATGATAAGAGTGCTGAAGTGCAAGGTCAAATTCATAGAAATGGCCAGTGGTCAGAAATAGTACGAAATAATCGACTTTCTGCATGTGTATCAATGTAGAAACTAGAAATAGGTTTGCTGCTCTCGATGAAGAACAATGCACAAACAGTAACAATGACGTAATTGAAACAGTGAATTATGCAAGTGTAAGCATTCAAGGAAGTGCAAGTGTCAGAAGATCAGCAGTCTAACTTACATACGAATTGTAAAACAGCAGTAGCTCCACTAAGTTCATCAGCAAAGAACATGCAGTGTAAAGTAAAGGAAAACAGTGAAAGGAAGATTAACTCAGTTACAAGGGTACAGGAGAACATTAATGGAGCACATGCGAATTCTGTTAGCAATATTAGTGCATCTAATAAAACACAACAGAACATTCTTTCACAGAGTGACAGTCAAGAACAATGTACCGGTACTAGAAGTTTCGAGAAGTCAACTGGAATCTCTTCTCGATCAGAAGAAAAGAACAGGCGAAAAATGCTACTATTGGGGGATAGTCATTTAAGAAACTGTGCATCTATTATCCAAGATTGTGCAAATACTGGCCTTAGTGTGAGCAGCATTGTGAAACCAAGTGCACCCTACGAATCTATCATTGAGAACGTCCACAAACTAACTAGTAATCTCAATGAAAACGATTGTGTTGTGTTGGCTGATGGAACTAATAACCTAAGCCATCCACTAGAAACCCAGAATGTGTTAGTATCTTTAGAAAGAGCACAGGTAAAAGAAATATTAGAACAGTAGTATTGTCAACACCCTATAGGTATGATTTTCCGCATAGGCCGAACGGTAGTGTAAACAGATCAATATTTGAATTTAATATGCAGGTGAAAGAAATAATCTCTAGAAAGTACAGCCATGTTAGATTTGTTAGTTTAGGTGCATTGCGTAGACAGGATTACACTAGTCACGGCTTACATCTAAATGCAAAAGGAAAGAGAAGGGTCTGTGATTGGATTATTGAGGCAGCAAATGCTTTTTTATAGGTTATGAGTTCTGCAGAAAAACGAAATTTATGACGTGTACTTCACTTCCGCAAAATAAACATAGAGAAGTTTCCTGTAATTGTTATGACAAAAAAAGTAATATAGGTTATGTGTGTTGTGGTATGACGTCTTGTATCTCGGATCTAAATGTTGTAGATAATGTAAGTTGCCCAAGTAATACTCTCATACTAAAAGCAGTAGATATAACTACCGGTAATGTTCCTAATCAAAAAGTAGAAGACGTAAGTGAGTCCAAAAATATCAGTCTCCAAATCCTACATCACAACGTCCAAGGATTAGGAAATAAAATAATCGAATTAAAAATTATTTTGGAAAATGAATTAAGTAAAACTGATGTCTTGTGTATATCGGAGCACTGGCTGAATAAAGAAGAAATAGAAACAATTTCACTCACAGGTTTTAAACTATCTGCGTACTATTGTAGGGAAAATATATCCCATGGCGGTATTGCCATGTTTGTCAAAGAGGACTTTCGTATCAAAATTCTAAGGAATACCCTTACATGGAACGTTGAGAAAACTTTCCATGTAGCACTTGAATTTTGCGAACATAATTTAATATTTATCTGTCTCTATCGCACGCCAGACAGTAATGTCAATGACTTTTTGAATAAATTAGAAAGGCTTATATCGGAGTTCTCGTCCTCTAAAAAGTCGTTAGTAATTTGTGGTGATATTAATATTGATTTTTTACTAAATAATAACAAAGAAAAAGAAGATCTCATTTCGCTCTGCACATCATTTAATCTGAAACCTATCGTAAATACTCCTACCAGAATAGGCAAAACAAGAATCTCTGCTCTTGACCAAATTATAATTCGACGTGATGATTTCGTATCTCATGTTGATGTACTAAACCTAGGCTATTCTGATCATAATGCTCAACTTCTTTATTTTTACACAGAAATAATTAATAAGAATACAAACGTGGGCGTGGAATGGTCCGAACGGCGTTCATTTACACCCACTAACGTGGCATATTTCAGATACTTGTTGAAAACTGAGTCGTGGGAAGATGTTTATATTGAATGTAATGTTAACGACCAATTTAATTCCTTTTTATGTATATTTACTCATTATTTTAATATTGCTTTTCCTAAACAAAAATTTAAGATAAATAAATCGGTAAATGTCAGTTCGAAGTGGAAGACTTCTGGAATAAAGGTTTCTCTAGAAAAAATGCGCTATTTACATCAACTATCCCGACGGTGCCGTACTCCCGTGTTTAAACGATACCACAAAATGTACAGACGAGTTTTACATAAGGTCATAAAACTAGCAAAAATGTTAGAGCATTATACTTACATTGGGAAAGCTTCCAATAAAATGAAAGCTACATGGCAAATTATTCGGAAAGAATCTGGGGAACGAAAACCCTCCTCTAAGATAACTAGTTTCTTGTCAAAATAAAATTATTAAAAATCCGACTGAAATTGCAAATGCTTTTAACGATTACTTCACGAATGAAGTGGAAAAGCTTATCACTAATAACGTGAACAATAAACTATCTTGCAAACAATACGTTAGTAGACATAACGATATTTTCGAAAAATCATTGTTCTTGCACCCAGTAACTAGTCAGGAAATCTTAAATACTACACTGAAATGACAAATAAGAGTTCTTCAGGATATGATGAAGTTCCTGATAAAATTCTAAAGCAATGCTCTTATGAAATTGTTGATATCTGATGCTTCATAGTAAATAACTCATTTAGTAGTGGCGTTTTTCCTGAGGCATTGAAGCTAGCAGTTGTTAAGCCCTTATATAAAAGTGGCAAGAAAGATCTTACATCGAACTATAGACCAATATCATGTCTGTCTACCTTCTCTAAACTTTTTGAAAAACTTATGTATATAAGACTAGTTAGCTTTCTAAATAATTTTAACTTAATATCTCCTGCTCAAAATGGCTTTAGATCAAATAAGTCTACTGAAACTGCTCTTTACTCCTTTCTCTATTCTGCTTTAAATTCAATAAACGCTAAGAAATATACAACCGGCATATTTCTTGATCTTAGCAAAGCTTTCGATACAATTGATCATCAAATTTTACTTAAAAAAATGCAACATTATGGTATTAGGGGAAATGCTTATGAGTGGTTTAAATCCTATATATCCAACAGAAGGCAAACTGTTGAAATTAACTGTCAAACTCGAGACACTCAGGGAGTAAGCAAATGTTATTCAGATACCAAAGAGTTGAAATTTGGAGTTCCTCAAGGTTCCATCTTAGGCCCTATTCTATTTTTAATATATATAAATGATTTGCCACAATGTTTAGACTCTGCTAAAATTGTTCTGTATGCTGACGATACAAATATATTAGTTACTGGAGAAACTTACGTTGAGTTATGTATCTGCCGTCAGTGACTGGATGGATAGAAATAAACTAATACTAAACACAACAAAGTCTTCGTGTATGTGCTTTCACGTAGCATAAAACGAGATAAGAAAACGCCCTTGTGTAACAATTAACGGCAAAACGTTGAATTACGTCTCGGAAATCAAATTTCTTGGTCTTTGGGTGTCAGATACATTAGATTGGAAAATTCAAATTCAAAAATTATCTAGTAAATTGGCTCAAACTTGTTACATGTTAAAGCTTTTACGAAATAGTGTCAGTCAACATGTTCTGCTCACAACTTATTTTGGACTTTTTCATTCTAAATTGAAATATGGTATTATATTCTGGGGATCTACTGCACTGCTAAATTCCATATTCGTTTTACAAAGGAGAGCTTTAAGGTTTATGACCGGAAGTAAACCTCGAACTTCTTGTAAACCTCTATTTAAATTTCTTGAAATCTTACCTCTTCCATGTTTATATATACAGTATATGTGGACTTCTAAAATTTGTAAGAAAAGATATACAGATAGATACAAGCAGCTTCCGGTTGAACTCAGATATTCATATGCATAATACAAGACAAGCGTCTGACCTTCATGTAGAGTCCTCACGTCTAAAAGTACATAAGAATAGTACATTTCCTATGGCAGTGAATATTTATAACAAGCTTCCTTCCACTTTAAAAAAACAAAACATTAGTTTCAATAAAGCAGTCAAGTCCTACCTACTTGAGCACTGTTTCTATTCTGTAGAAGAATATCTCGGCTGTAGTAAATAATGTTTAAAGTATATATATTTTGTATATCTATAATGTAAGGTTTTATTTTCATTTCATTTCATTTTATTTATCCTCCATTCTGTACAAACTTGGAAATAATTTTCCGATAGTACATGGGATTCGTCATGGTTAATTGATGCAGTACATATATATTAGACACATTTGTTAAACATAATTCAGACATTTATATATTACAGTAATTTGAAATATCATTATACCAATACTACAGCATACCTTATACAAAAATAACCTATCTTGTTACTTTGCTACTACTATTTACATTGTGACTATTTAATTGATTATATTCATCTGTTGTATAGAAGCAATGTGACAATAGGTATTCTTTTAATTTTCTTTTGAATGTAACATTAGACTTGATTACCTTTAATTTGTTTGGTAACTTATTGTATAGCATAATACCAGCATATTTTACTCCCTTTTCGTACATTGCTGTTCTATGGTTTGGTGGATGAACATGAGTCTTATTTCTTGTGTTGTATCCATGCACGTCACTGTTTGTTGTGTACTCATTTATGTTGGATCTTACAAATTCTATTAAGCAATATATATACAAACATGGTAAAGGTAGTATAGCTAGTTCTTTAAAATATTTCCTACAGGACTCTCGGGGTCCTACACCAGCTAGGATTCGTACAACTCTTTTTTGAAGAACAAAAATATCTCTACTTTTTACAGTATTTCCCCAAAATATTAATCCATATCTTAATATAGATTCAAATGAGCAGTAATATAATATTTTTGTTGTATTTCAGTTTATAGTATTTTTGATGGTTTGTACGGCAAAACACATTTTTCTTAACCTATTTGCAATTTTTTCTATATGATAATCCCATTTTAAATCTGCTGATATATGTACACCTAAAAATTTTACAGAACTAACTTGTTTTATTTCGTTTTCTCCTATTTTTATACTTCCTTTATCTAGATTGTTGTTTGTTAATTTAAAACTTATTGACAAGGTTTTTTCTGAATTTACTATTAACTTATTATGATCAAACCAGTTCGTTAGCTGTTTTACGGTGTTTTCTATGTTAGTATTTAATCGTTGTTGGTTTTCGCCTGTTATTGCTACACTTGTGTCATCCGCGAATAATGTGGCTTTTGCAAAGTTTAAATTATCCGGGAGATCGTTTATATATATCAAAAACAGTAATGGCCCAAGAATTGATCCTTGTGGTACGCCGCATTTTATTTTATTCATTGTAGATGTGAAAGTATTTAATTTTGAATTTCTCCCATCTACTCTAGTTATTTCTACCACCTGCATTCTATCTGTCAAATATGAACGAAACCAGTTTCTTATTACTCCTCTTATTCCACATTTCTCTATTTTATATAAAAGTTCTCTATGAGGCACTAAGTCAAACGCTTTTGTAAGGTCTAAAAACAATCCTATGCACTTATTTCTTTTATCTAGTAGTTCGCTTACGTAATTCAGATATTGATAAATAGCGGTTTCCGTTGATTTTCCTTGAATAAATCCATGTTGATCTTTTTAAATTGTTCCAGTACTTTGTAAATACAGTGTAACCTGTTTGTTCATTGCTAATTCTAAAATTTTCGCAAATGTTGTAATAAGAGAAATTGGTCTATAGTTACTGATATCCCTTTAATCTCCCTTTTTATAAATTGGTTTGACTTTGGTAACTTTTAATTTATCAGGAAATACTCCTGTTTGGAAAGAAAGGTTTATTAAATAGCATAAAGCTTCAGCTAGAGAACTGTTTACAACTTTTTTGATAAGCGCAGGAGGTACTTCATCAATGCCTGCTGACCATTTATTTTTCATTTGATTGATAATTTTTATTACGTCGGTCACATTTACAGGATATATATACATTGAATTTAGATTATTTCTTATGTTAACTTTCCCAAATTGGTTGCTATTTTTGTGTTTGTCATATATTCTACTTAAATTTGTGTAATAAGAATTGAATGTGTCTGAAATCATTTGTGGGTTATGAATTACTTCATCATTGCGTTTTATTTCAGTAATATTTTCTCTTGTTTCATTTATTTTTAGTTCATTATTTACTAGTGACCACAACGCTTTGGTCTTATTAGACGAATGCTGTACTATAGTTTCGTTGTGCATTTGTTTTGCTGCTATAATTACACGTTTATATATATATTTATATTTCTTGTAATATTTTTCGAATGCTTCAGTAGTATTTCCTTCCTTCCTTAACAAGTTTAGTGTTTTCATTTTTTGACTGGAAATTTTAATACCCTGAGTACACCATTGTTTGGAAGCTTTTGTTCGTAAAGTAACACTCTTTTTGGGAAAAGCTACATTGAAATAGTAACTAAAGTTATCAAGAAAAACGTTCCAGGCTTCATTTACGTCATTGTGCAAAAATACTTCTTCCCAATTTTCATCTTTAATTAGCATTTTAAAGTGCATAATATTATTTGTATTGAAATTCCGCCTATATGCGTGTATTTTTTCTTGTTCCCGTTTTAAAGACGTACTTTTATTTATTGGTACATTAATAGTGAAGAGTTGACCGAGATGGTCAGAAAACCCAGTGTTTACTACCCTAGCATGACTATTTAATATTAAGTCATTTATCAGAAGTTGATCTATTGCTGTTTTGCTATTTTCGGTTATTCTAGTAGGTGTTCGTACGATTGCTTTCAAGCCATACGTTTCTAACATAGCATTAAATTTAAAATCAATCTTTTCAGTTTTCAAAAAATCAATATTTATATCCCCTATTACTGCTACGTTTTTTCTTCTTTCTTGGTAATATCTAACAATTGTTTCCAGTTTGTTTGTGAATAAGTCTAAGTTACCGTCAGGTGTTCTATACTGTTAACTGTTATGTTGTTTTATATCGATGTATGTAAATTAGAATAATGAAAAATTGTATCTTTTTTTTTTTTTTTTTTTTTTACATAAATTCACACTATTTTATATTGCATGTAGATTTAAATCTATACATATGTACACATTCAGTGTTCTTATGACGTGTCCAACTCATACGTTCACGTTGTAAACAATTTGTATGAAAAAGGATGAAAATAAATACAATACAATACAATACCGCTAACTTTAGAATTTTTCTGTAATATCCTCAAAACAAATAAAAATATCCGAAAAGCAGAAACGTAGTGAACTAAACTATACGATTTGCCTGTGATACCGTTATCACAACTCATCTATCTGCTTTCGATTTGCAACTGTAGATAGATTTAACAGTTTTCCGGGTTCTGTAAATAGCGGCATACCAAAAGCAGATAGGTGAATTGTAGTAAAAGTATCACATACAGAATTGTATTGTCTAGTTCACTACGTTTGTGCTTTTCGAATATTTGTATTAGTTTTGAAGATATTACAGAAAAACTAAAATAAGCGGTAGTTTAATTTCGTTGAAGTGAAGACCCTTAAAGAAAGTCCTATTAAAGTGCATCTGCACTCATGAATGCAACTCCTACCCTGAGTAACATTTTTTAAGGCATTAGGAATTAATTTCGTGAAGAAATAACTAAATATAATAAGACAGCACATGATCATTCCAGACACATCATATACAGGCATATTGTCAATCTGTACGCAATAATCTGAGCATGCGCCAAAGTAATAACATGCCAGAACGTCTTAAAAAATCATTTAAATCAAGAAAAGTGAAGGAAAATGTTAACTTTTAAAAAAAATCACGGAATATTCTCAATCTACGCGAATAAGTCGCCTGTGGTACTTAGCCCTAATATTCTTTAATTTTATAGTTATACAAAACAGATTACTGCTAGTATGCATCAAAAGAATGTCAATTGCTTTCCGTGTCCACATTATCGATTTTAGTGCCACCCCATAGCGATTTTCATTTGTTTTCTTTGATACAATGTTGGATAGAAATAGAACAAGTTCTAATTTAGAACAGTTGTATCAAATGTTGTAACCAACCCAAAAGTTGCATACAACTTGGTATCATACATATTCAAATTCCACTTTGATGAAATATTTGATACAATATATGATGGAATATTTGTTCGTCTATAGCATATTTTAAAAAGTTGAGAATGTCTCCATTTCCCGTTTCCAGCCTATTTTAAAGAAAAATTCCCGCCAGTGCTCAGAATTTCGCATTTTACGGGAAATTTCCCACAAACTGGCATCACTGGCTTGGCTGTGCTTACCTCATGACGTCACACGTGTTCGGCCGAGGCTGGCGGTTCGGCATAGTTCGTATGCTTTCGAATATCAGTTTGCGGCGCCCCCCTGCTATGATGTGGAGGGAGCCTTGAAACCATCATGTTGACTGTTAGGGTCTAGGTCAAAACCCCCACACTCAAGAAATGTCAAAACGCCCACACGATCGGTCATAACTCCCACACAAATGGACAAATCCCCCAAACGCACGAACGGTCAAAAGCCTCACAGCCAAAACCCCCACACTCAAGAAATGTCAAAACGCCCACACGATCGGTCATAACCCCCACACAAACGGACAAATCCCCCAAACGCACAAACGGTCAAAACCCCCGCACTCAAGAAATGTCAAAACGCCCACACGATCGGTCAAAACTCCCACACAAATGGACAAAACTCCCACACATAGCAACGATCACAATCTCCACATAAATGGACAAAACCCCCCACACAAATGAACAAAACCCTCACACAATTGGACAAATCCCCCACACTCTGAAAATATCATGATTGCACGTCTTTGTTGGGGCTCTTTACGACGCCTACTTTAGTGTTTCTGTCATTACAAAACAGTGCAAGAAGAATAGTTGCAACATCGGTTTAAGTGGAATAAAAAATGTTATTAAAAAGTACAAGGGCAAGACATACAACCAGGATCATTTCAGAGTGTGGGAGATTTCACCGATTGTGTGGGAGTTTTGTCCATTTGTGTGGGGGTTTTGTCAATTTATGTGGAGATTGTGACCGTTGCTATGTGTGGCTGTTTTGTCCATTTGTGTGGGAGTTATGACCGTTGGAGGTTATGACCGATTACCAGTGTGGGGGTTTTGGCTGTGGGGGTTATGACCGTTCGTGTATTTGGGAGATTTGTCCATTTGTGTGGGGGTTATGACCGATCGTGTGGGCGTTTTGACATTTCTTGAGTGTGGGGGTTATGACCGTTCGTGTGCTTGGGAGATTTGTTCATTTGTGTGGGGGTTATGACCGTTTGTGTGGGCGTTTTGACATTTCTTGAGTGTGGGGGTTTTGGCTGTGGGGGTTTTGACCGGTTCCAGACTGTTATTTCTGTGCAATAAATGTTAAAGGATACAATACAAAGAACAAGAATGGTATTCTGTATCCGGATAACATAGCTTCAGCAATTCGCCCCGTTCCTCATATTGAAAATCTACCGATTCCCAATCCACCAGCTCCCATGGATGTTTTATCATCATCTAGTAGTAGTGAAGCAGATGTTCCATGCAAGGATGATAGCAACTATTCGAGCACGATTCCGCAGCCGTTTACACAATCAGAACTTAATTATCTTGTTCGAGAATTAAATCTACCAAAGGGGAGTGCAGTTCTTGAGTCTAGGCTTCGTTCGGAAAACCTTTTGGCCAGTGGGACACATTACTCATCGTATAGACACCGAGAGAGAGAATTTCTTCCTTATTTCTCTTAAGAAGACGGGTAAGTGTTCTGCAACAACATTCCAGCTGTTGTGGATGCATTGGGTGCTTCTTATAACGCATCCGATTGGGGACTCTTTATAGATCCTTCGAAACAGTGTTGAATTCAGACATTTTCAGCCGGGGGGGAATGTCATCTCCTCGGGGGGAGGGTTGTTTTTCTGTATTTTTGAAAGAAAGCAGCATATTGAAAAATTCCATTCACATCCACATCTTACCTAATATTGAGACTAATTGCTGATAAATATTCAATGTGAGATTATAATTAAAAAAAAAAAAAAACAATCGTTTAATTTTATCTGCAACATTAAATAAAGACTGGCAAAAATATTTTAGACTAAACTTTAACTACTATTTAGAGTAGCTATTTTTATTATTTCCTATATTCAGTAGTTACTGTCTGTTACTAATGTAGAAGTTTTTAAAGAGATTTAAATTAACTCAGATATTTTTTGTGCTAAAACAAACACACATAGGAATATCTTAACAAAAAAATATCATTCTTTCTCACACTTCTAATTCAAAATCAAGCATATTAGCCTTGGTTTCTTCACTGCATACACATCAATAGTTTAGTTTACGAAATCTTCAGTAGGATTAGTGCCGTGTCGTGGAAAATCAGCGCTTGGCGCGAGAGTATACGACGGCACCCCCGTATATATGAGTGAGGTCGATAGACCAGCCGCGAAAGGTGAGAAAATTTTAAGAAGTAATCCCTGCTTTTCCTTCATTTTGAGCGCTTTTCATTATTTTTTTTCATTTTCTATATGTGCACATGTTTCATTCCTCTGTTTTTCTTTCCTTTTCTTTTCTTTTTCCCTCCCGAATTTTTCGCCCCTTACTTCGGCGTCCGGGGCCGTCGCCCCGCTTGCCCCTCCCCCATGGCACGGCACTGAGCAGGATCTTCATCACCTTCAATGGCAATCTTTCACTTATATACTACTATTATATTGATAAATTCTATATAAATCTTTAACCCAGGATGGATAACTGTTCCTCCCTGATCCCTCTAAATGACGCCCTCTGAATCTCACCCTTTACCTGAATTATTTTTAATTAAGAAAGGTGTGTTTACTTGAACAATCGTACAACACATTTACGTCTTGCGTCTGTTACTTCCGATGCGAGAAATGGGATTTAGGCGCTCTATTTCAAATAATGCAAGAACTGTACATTTTCAAGAACTGAAGTCTGCTGACATCAGAGATCATATGGAATGATCGAAAGATCTTCCCTATCTTTCCTTTCCTATCTCAGTCTGTGCTACTGCTACCTACTAATATATAATATAGGGCGAGAGTATAGTACCTACTAAAATACAAACCTTTCTTCAACAGTTGACAATTTCATGTTCTGCCAAACTCGGTCATAGCGTTAAGAACTACAAATTTTATTGACTAATTGGTATCCTATCTTAGATGTTACATGTTTAATATTTATACGCGTATAGAATGGATCTGCGTCATTTATATGTATATTGAGAGATCGGATTTCGTCTGCACGTGCACGTAAAGAAAGCAAATAATTGGGTGAAGTAATTTCTACATTTTGTGACTGAAATATTTTTCTCCGAGGGGGAATGAATTTTCTTCGGGAGGGAGATTCCCCCCGGGCTACCCCCTGAATTCAACCCTGCTTCGAAATCGAGCCTAAAAGGAGTTCTTCTGCATAATGGAAACAAACTTGGATCAATTCCTGTAGCATTCTCTGTTACATGGAAAGAAACGTACAATACATTGAAATTAATATTATCTAAGTTCTTCTATAAATACGAAGAACACGGTTGGTCTGTTTGCGGGGACTTAAAAGTCATAGGTCTTCTAATAGGAATGCAGCCAGGATATACAAAATACCCATGCTTTTTATGTGAGTGGGATAGCAGGACCAGCGACAAGCACTGGAATCTGAGAAAGTGGCCTCAGCCCCGTGATTTATCTGCAGGTAAGAAAAGTGTAATGCACAATCCACTAATTGATCACAATAAAGTGCTACTTTCACCACTTCACCTGAAACTGTGACTTATAAAGCAATTTGTGAAAGCTGTGAACAAGAATGTGCACTTATTTCTTATCTCGTAATTTCTGTCTCAACTCGATTTCGAAAAGGCTTTCATCATCTCACTTCGAAATATTTCTATCTTCTATAAATTTCTTTGTAAAATTTATGTCCTGACGTTTTTCTTAATTTCAACTAGATGTTAAAAGAATCTTTCCGAGTCAGGAGAGATCGAGGAAGGGTGTGATATAACAACATTTAAACTACATTTATTGCGTACCTCTAATCGTTGATAAATGGATGTTCTTCACTATGTTCAGTGCATAAAATAAGATATAACTAGGCGACAAAAGTGTCGCCTAGTGAACAGCCATGTCGCCTATTGAACTAGTTAACATATTTGTTCGACCCTACATAGCACTAGCCCCGAGAGAATAGTATCAGTTCATACAATATTGAAAACAAGTAAGCAGTCGAGTTATTCAAGGGAAGCTCTAACGCATATTGCTCTTAGTAGTGTTGGGATAGCATTTTATGTTCTAGGCCTGCTGTGGCAAAATTTTTACAAACTAAAGGCAAAAGACATAAACTTCCAGATCTGAAGGGTTATATAAGGACCAAGAATATTCAAAAGAGAAGATAGCCGCATCTACTGCGAAAGTTACCATTGTCTCTTGTGTAGTAATCTACTTCAACTGAGTCATATTTTAGTTCTAAAGCTCGTTATTAAGATTTTGATTGTGATTTTTCAGTCAAAGAGTTTAGGAATTTGCTCTTAATGATTTGTAAAAGCACTATCGTGAATTCTGATGTTTCATTTATATTTGCTGTCTGTTACATAACTGTTACACTGATGTGTTGCTATGATTCTGTATGCAATTTTAGTGCTTTAAGGTACTTTATTATATGTGTTTAAATTTATCGACACATGTTGCCAAGTGTAGTCAATGACCTCCTGCAATTAGCTGACTAGTTTCAGTGTCGATAAATTTATAATGATTAATCTATAACGATTAATCTATCGTTGTAATCTAAAAATAAGGTGTTCAGATAACCTTCCTCAGTCCCGATGCTAATAAAATGACGTCGAAGCAGTGATTTTAATGTTCTTTCTCTAAAGTCTCTGCTCTGTTCATTATTATCACACCGAAGTGCAGAGTGGTGACGTATAATATGTTTTGCCCGTCAAGTGCGTGGTCAATAAGTCACTTTTAGTGTGGAAAGTATTAATAACATGGTGTAGAATAACAAAAAGCATCAATTCGCATCAGCGGCGGCCGCTGAAGAGGAGCCAATGTGCCGTGGCACTACCACAAATAATACAAAAATAATATAAATAATAATTGCATCTTACTAAATAGCAAACTTTTTAATTTTATGCACAATACTTTATTTGCAACGTCATCATTGCTCACGAGAAGCTGGCTTGAGTCGCGCTCAGTGATTGAATGCGCTCAGAATTACTCGCACGCTAGCAGTACATAGGCCTATCTCTACTCTGTTTGTGCCAAGTTCTCCCGTGCTCTGCCGACTGTTCTAAAAATGGTTTGTGCGCATGCTCGTTAGTTGGAGAGCAGGAGGAAAGTACGGAGAAATAACTAGCGTTTTGTGCCACGATCGAAGGTGGCTCGAAGCGGGAGATTTGTTTCGTCTTATGTTTTGATGCTCTAGGAAAGGGGGCTTTGGTTTAGAGTTAAGTCTAACATGTGACTTCTGATTCACTTGTTCCTATTGCAGTGTTTCCAAACTAGTTACTTATTACATATCAATATGTACCATCCAGATTTGACCCTCCCAAAAATCGATTTGGAGTTTATTTCGTTATTGTGTTGTCAACCCAAGTATGACCCCCTTGATTGAAACATAAACACATTGTGCGCCTAAGTGTTTGTGGTGTTGAATGTGGTGTGTGTATGAACTTGTCAATTATATATTTTTGCGAAGTTTTGATGCTGAGTATTTAGGTGTAGCAGGAGCGGATTCAGAACCGACTTCTGGGGGACGGTGGGTTGTCATACTGCTACTTAGAGCTACTTTTAACAGCTTCAAACTCTGGGATGGGTTTATTTATAGAAAGTTTATTCTTCTGGGGGGCGATCGCCCCCCTGGATCCTCCACTGAAGTGTAGTGCTGTTTTCTTCTTTCTCTATATTTGTAACTACTTTCCGTGAAACCAGAACAATACATTACGATGAATGCGGCAAGTAATATAGTGAAATATTTGTTTTCATCCCTATCATATGACGACAAACTAACTGGAAGCAGGAAATTTAGGAAAGCAAATGCCTAATTTAAAATTATGTGTTAAGCAAGTGATCCGCAATAAGGAAAGATTGCATCAATTTAACATGAACATATATTTGAAAAACAGTTCGAATTTGTGGTTGTGATGTAGCCAATCCTTTATTTTGTTTTCCGTGTGTTGTTTCGGGAAGGGGGGACGCAAGCTGGACAAAATCTGCTTTATGTTTATAATAAGTTAACTGTAGGCACAAACAACTTCATTCTAAATAACTCTGTCTGTCTGTCTCTCTCTCTCTCTCATATATATATATATATATATATATATATATATATATATATATATATATATATATATATATATATATACATTGTGCGAATTAAATAATCTATATTGGGGGGGATAAAATTAGGCCAAAGGACATAGTCTGAAGGTTCAAATTTCAAAATGAGACAATAAATGCCTTACCCCCATATATATATATATATATATATATATATATATATATATATATATATATATATATATATATATATATGTGTGTGTGTGTGTGTGTGTGTGTGTGTGTGCGTGTCATCTGTAATAAATAAGAGATTTATTAATTTAATAAATATACCGACAATAAATATGCACATATATATTATCTGACATACACACACCCCACTAAACCTTTCTGAACGTGTTTTAATGTTGTACTCACTCTTGTCCCCGTAGCTCTCTAAGGTTTATTTAGTTAATAATTCGGCTCGAGCGATAGCCATGATCACAAGCATATGTTAATTTTTCCACTCATATTGAAAGCTTCCACTTTGCATTAATACATACAGGTTGCGAAAAGAAACCTACTTCAGTCTTGTGAAAACCACTAAAATTATCAGTTAAACCGGACATTCTTCTTCTTCTTCTTCTTTTTTTTTTTCAAGAAAATCTAGATATTAGCCTATCAAATAAGAAATGAATTGTTGCTGGTCCCGATTTCTCACATCAAGGTCAAATCGAAGGCCAAATATTTAAAATCTTTCAATTCAAATTTCGAGCTTGTGCTTCTACTTCCCGCTAAATCTGTGCTCATCACTTTTTTTCTCCAAATATCGATTCCGTGATGGGCACAGAAAGGCAACACTTAAAAATTACTTTACTGTTAGGTTGAAGATGAGTTGATTCACTATGGGTAGTGTTGTAAAAAAACGGTTTTTTTTTCTGTGAAGTTTTTTTTCAATAAAAAACATCGTTCTTTTTCATGTTTTTTTTCAAAAGTCTGTTTTTTTTCTGGCAACTATTATTTATTGATTTATGTTGCAGATTATTGAAATAATCAATAGAACTTGAGTCGAAGCCCTCGTAACTTACAAATCGTTTGTTTCTTTGTACCTATACGAGCAAAATTGTGTGATTATTCCTTTCGACCCCAGGTCATTTTTGGCGTTTTCCTACATTTCCAGTTAGTGACTTATTGCTCAAAAGCTATTCATTCGATTGATATGGTTAAGGCCTTGTTTTTAAGAAAATGGATGTGGCTAGTTTTTGGTGTAAGTTGTATTGCAGTGTTGCCAACGGGTGGGAAATTATTGAGGGAAATGTAGGGGTGAAAATTTACAAAAAATTCCCTAACCGAAATTCAAATTATTTTTTTTCTAGCACCACTGCCGCTATATGGGTTGAAGTCACCAAAAAACATCTTTGGTGTGTTGACAAGGTACAGTGAAATCCTGAAGTCGCTGGCTTCCATTCAAAGAGGGAAAGAAAAAATTCTGTCATACACATGAAATTTTGACACTTTTTACGCCTCAGAAGCAAAAATCAAATATGCCGGGGTACAGCTTCTCTAATTATCCTATTGAAACTTTTTATGGTGCGTTCTGTAGGGCAAAGAGGAAGCTTTCAGGTAGTGGTACGTTTGTTTCAATGTAGCCAGTAAGAGGGTAATAATAGAGGGGAAAAGGAAAATTTTCCGAATTTTTCACCTAATAGCGGGAATTAATTGTTTTGGCTGGAAACGCTGCCATCAGACAGACGAAAACTATCCGAAAATTAATCGGAGTGCTCCAAAAATATATCCTACTAGTATCATGGCGATATCTAACAAAGTAAGCATGAAATTTTTAAAAAAATCTCATTTTACCTCAGAAATTCACCATTTTCTTACCATTTCCAGAACATGGTTTATTATAAAGCTCAACTATACTTCTCCTAATTATTCTAGTAAAACTTTTTATGGTGCGTTGTGTAGGCTAAGGATGAGGCTGTTAGACACTGGTACATTTGTTTGAATGTAGCCAACAAGAAGGAAATAATAGAAATAAAAACGAGAATTTTTTCCAAAATTTGCCCCTAAAATCTGGAATTAAAATTTTTTGTAGCTAGCAACACTACTATCAGACACACACAAACTATCTTAAAATAAGCTTTGGTATCCCTCTAATATATCCTACAAATATTGTGACGATATCTAGTAAAGTAAGCATGTCAATAATAAATATATCATTCTACCTATAAAAAATCACAGTTATCTTTCCAATTAGAGAACAAGGTCCACTGTAAACCTCAACTGTACTTCCCCTAATTATCCTATTGAAACTTTCTATAGTGGGTTGTGTAGAGCAAAGACGAGACTTCCAGATACTGGTACGTTTGTTCCGATATAGAGAAACAAGAGGGAAATAAAAGAAACAAAACATATAATTTTTCCAAAATTTCCCCCTAAAATCTGAAATTAAAATATTCTGTAGCTGGCAACACTGCTACCAAACAGACGCAAACTATCTTAAATTAAACATTGCTACTCCACTAATATATCCTACAAGTATTATGGCGATATTTAAGGAACAAAGCTTCTAATTACCAAATATATATTACGGTAAACGTAAAAGTAAGGGAAAATTAGAAAAATCAAGGGCTAGAACCTAAATACGAATTTTACGTGCGCCCCCTAATTACCCCATTGTAACGATCTGTACTTTCGTTTGTTAAGTGAGAACAAATGTTCGATTGGCGTAAGTTGACTTGCACTCGGACGTATAGGTACGGATTTATAAACAAAAATTCCTAATTTTTTGCCCAAATATAGGAGAATTTTAATTTCCCTAATTGGCAACACTGCGCGCAGGCCCGTCCAATTGATGTCAACAGTTAGGTATCCATCCGAGGTATCTACCTGGCAAGTCTTAAGGATGTCTTTCTACAACGAAGGAAGCTACAGGGAAAAAAGTAAAGGAAATTCGAAATTAGAAAATTCTCGAATTTTTGACTGGGGTGAAATTTGAGAAGGAAATTCGACACCAGAAGAAAAAGAAATTAATATGTTAAACTATAGTCCAACCACATTTTGCAAGAATAATATCCCGATATTTTAATTAGTGTCCACACTGGAGCGGATTAAACAAGTGACACACCTGTGTGTGCCACTTTGGCCACCTGAGCCACCGAGTATACATTTGATTACATTTTTTTGACTACTAACTCGTGTTGTTGTTGTAGTTATAGTCTCGACTAATAATAATATCGTTGTAAACAATAACTTTATAAGGAAAATTTTCTCTCCTTTTTACATCTTAGTTCCAACACTGTTGGTGAGAAATGTAGGGTGTTTCAAAATAAATTTTGGGGTTTTAAGTCTTCGTAGTACTTATTACATTTTACGTACAATTATAAGCAATGCATCAAGTAAAAGAGCACCTCAAACAGTCTTTGCTACAAGTGTTCAATGTGAGATTCATTCGTCACACGGCACACATCTGGTCGATAGGCGAGAAAGGCCCATAAACTTTCCGCCACATGGCACAAAACACATTCAATTTAGGGTAGTTTCGTTTCAATTGTACCATCTCCTGAGGAATTGCTGACGGTCAGATGCAAACATTATGAGTGTTCACATTAGCTCTTAGGTGATAAGTCGATTTATCACTGAAGACGACACGATCCAGAAAATCTTCGTTGTTATGCAGGAATATTTCACTTGCGAAATTGGCACGTAAACCGTAGGCTGTAGGCTTTAGACCTCTAGCAACTGCAAACAATAAAGACGTAATTGCAAGCGTCTCCTTAATATTCTTCACACAGACGGTTGCACTGTACAGGTTCAGTCTTTATTAAAACACAAAAAGCTTTCTGCTCTCTAGTTTCCATATTTGCTACTTGCTCTTTCTAACGGGAGACAGAAGAAACAATGCATGTACATGCGTGCGTACAAAACTGTTTGAGTTGCTCTTTCATTTGATATAATACTTATAATTGTAAGTTAATTGTAATAGATACTACAAAGTTTCAAAACCCTAATATTAATTTTGAAACACCCTGCATTACTTCAAATTGAGTCATCCTATATTCAGGTCCTAGTCAATTTGTCACCTCGTGCAATGGCATAATTTGCCGCCTCCCTCTTTCTCCAGAAAGAACAAATCTTAGAAGTCATGATTTTAAGTATGCTACTCCAGCATGAACAACAAAGGTGAGGGTAAGTGCAGTCGCACTCAGAAAGGCTTAAATACTTACTAAAAATGCAATTCCGTTGTGTCTGTTTTTTTCTTTAAATGTTAATCTATTATGATAGTGAAAGATAAAGCAAACACACCTGCAGAGGATAGATGGTAATCCTTTTTATAGAATTCACTATCGAGCTTCAATCTCAATGTATCAGTTTGCAATTCCAGTGCAACTAGCTCTTTTATCTTTATTTCTTGATTTTTCTCCTACATCTAACATTTAAAAAAAAATGGTTTCTAGAATGATAAGGAACTTGCTTCTGACAAAAACAAGACTACTTTCATATCAAAACTGTGATAACTTAATAAATGGAACAGATATGCACTACTATTCGAGAATTGAATTCTTGTATTTGACAACAATCAAGCAATTTGTGCTCGGATTTATTCGACCATTTGCTTTAGGATTGCCCATGTTGCCTTAAACTAATGCAACCTAAACATAATTTATGAATGTAGTATTCTAATAGGTCAGCTTAGTAAATGTAACTACCATCATCATGAAGTCTATTTTAAACAAGAAATATTTAATTTAAATAATATACTTATGACAGATTTTGCCGGACCATCCAATCTTGCCGTTCCATGCAAATGCACGTGTTGCATAGAGCGGCGTATTTAGGGGAGCTTCCGGGCTTAAGCCCTCCCCCGAAATCTTACTTACTATAGTAAAGTATATGAAATATCTTGCAGAATTTTCACATCTTCAGGCAAATCCCCCCGAAAGTTAGCAAAGCCCCTCCCGAAACAAAATCGTAAATACGCCACGGCATATATGGTAGAGCCGGCTCTGCATATCATATATATCTAGTCGACAAATTATTTATATATGACATTTAGAAAAATACTATTAGGCAAATTAGTATTAGTTTTTACCTTTAGACAAGTTATTGGAAATTTATACTGCTCGTGACATTATTTTCGTACTTATTAAAGGCCTGCATTCACGAAAAAACAAAATTTCATTTCTACTTTTATTTCTTAGTTGATATTGATGAAAACTGCTGAAACCCGAATTGTTAATAGGTATGGTATTCATGTAAATTGTAAAATATTTGTAGCGTATCAGTATCTAGCGTTTAATTTATGTTGCATTTTACGGTGATTACACCTACATAAAAATATTTCATACTTAAATAGACGTAAGATGCATTACAAATGACTGTTTGAAAAAAAACGAAATTTAGAAAAAAAACGAGAGCCAATGTTTTTTTTCTAAAAAAAACGAACATTTCTGAAAAAATACGAACCGTTTTTTTTCTATTTACAACACTAACTATGGGCTACGTTATTCAAATAAAGTAAAACATTACACTGAAGTTTTTCAGACATTAATTGCGTGGACAGCAAACTGTACAGCGAAAAGATGGAAAAATGAAGGGTTAACTTTTAAAAAAACCGCTCCAGTTGAAATGCTTATACAGACACGGACAATGACACGGAGAACCAGTCATATTAACAAATGCTGAAACAAATCTTGAATTATTCGCTTATTCACCTAAAAATCACCTTCATTAACATGTCTGCTCACTAGGAGCGTATCCCCCAGCGTGTACGTTAACATATACTTACGAGAGAATACCTATATCTCAGATTTTGAGTACAGTTTCAAAAGTTCATTTCCGTAAACTGGAAAAGCAGTGATTACTATGCTAATTATCACATATTAAATGCAACTTTTGAGTTGCATACACACAACCTACTAGGGAATGAAGACCATGTGCTAACAAAGAGTACACTGGAAAATGAAATAACATGTTATAACAAAAATTAAAATAAGATGATAATCGATACAAATATAGAGGATGAATATGACATATCCGAACTTCGCCAAGTATGGTAGAAGCTATTTGTTTACTTCTTCTTGGCCAACCGCTAAGAACATTTATAAATCTATATGTGGCTTTGTTATACGCAATTAGTACATTCAAATTCGCAAACGATGACGAACTGAAGGGTACGAAGGTACAGTTGCAAGTAACAACCGTAGCCATAATAATATAGTTCTACTAAACAACGTTGAAAATAGTGGGTAATTAGGTGGTAAGTAGAAATGACCAAAACTGAACAGTTTACATCGATCATTTCGAAATACAGCTAGAAGATTAAATTTACAAGAAATAACAAAAATCAGTGAAATTTGGAGTTATACTAACAAGTAAGCATATAGTTTGAGGGGGAAAGCGAGCATCCCCGGTGGGGATACTTCAGCTGACTTCTTTGGGGGGGAACAAAATGTGATTGAGGGGGAAAATCCCCCTCATCCCCCCGGTAATTCGCACCCTGTATATATAGACCCTATATATATATATATATATATATATATATATATATATATATATATATATATATATATGTCAGTGTGTGTGTGTGTGTGTGACTGTAATAAAATAATGTTATTTGTGCCTTTACATGTACTTTTTTTTTTTTTTACGGATATGCGCTTATTTATTGTGTACGTTTTGGCACTACCATATCATATACTCACGAGGCGCCACTGATTTGCATACAGAAAATTAAATATATCGTCAATATTCAATTTTAGTCAACATAATCTAATTTTGTAATTACAGTACTAAGTGAGATTGTTCTGATATTTGCACAGAAGTGTTCAGTTACACTCATTTGTTCACTATTTACTATAAGTAATAGAAATTAGATATGTTCATAAGTTTATATAAGTTCAGTACCTGTGTAAATTCACAAAATAATGTAAATCTTACTTAAGTTCCTAGACCTATTTCTTTATTTGCTTAGTTAATTTTGCTTCATACTTGTTACATCCAGCGGTGCTATTCTAATTCTTTAAGAACCGGTTATATATATGGCCATTCCCGGAAGAAATCGCATTTTCCATTTTTCCGGAAAATTTTCCGTCTTCCATTTTTCCGGAAGATTTTCAGTCTTTCTAATTTTCCAGTTTCCGGAAGATTATATTCCGTTTTCCCTGAAAATGTGGTCATCCCTCGTCTGTAGGAAGTTTAACCTTTTTAAGAGTTCTGGTATATTTATATACCATGGCGTACTATCGTCATTGACCGCTCATTTAGGTTCTATAACAGGTATTTAAGCCGGGATTTTTGTTTTTTTATTTTTCAAGTCAAGAATGGAACAGAACACCGCAGATGCGTTTTGGAACCGGATGGTCAACTTGGCGGCGCCAAGTGGGGCGAAGGGGCGTGACTTTTTTCTTAAGGCAAATTTCAAAACTTTTTCACGCCTTTAGTTTTCAAGATATAAGATTGAAACTTTGCATACACTGTAAAAAATGAGGTGTTGAAACAACACAAAGTGACTACCACTTTAGTGTATGTCTCCGTCTCCCAAACACCCCAGTGTGGCAGTGTTGTTAACCAATGCGAAAATTCAAGACTTTTGCATGAAGTCTACCGCATTGGCGGACATAACTGGCAACATGGGTGCTTGTGGGTTCACTAACGTACTACAAACCTAGTATGGGCCACAGTCTAATTATATCCGCCACACTGAGGTGCTTGGGAGACGGGGACACTCACACCATGTTTTCCGTTGTCTATGATGTTCTATCACTTTTGTCATATAGGTATATTCGTTCAATGACACTCACTCCATTTTCAACATTGTGATGTTTACACTTGTTGGCAACACTGACAACCTAGAATGGTTGGGAGACGGCCACACTCAACATCTTTTTGCTATAGTTCGTGTAATGTTTCTGCCAAGCTTGGTGTATAAACGTTTCAATCATTGTTTTACATTAATCGTGTATAAAGTATATTTACTATACATTAAATGTTCTAAATATCTTGATCTATTTATTTATATTTTATGCAACCAGTTTCGTTCATATTTAAAGAACTTTCTAATTAATGCACTGTAAAGAGATATGCTTTACTCGACTCGTCATTTTTTTTAATCTCTTGTGTGTGCCTTAGAGGTGCACATATACCGAAAGGGTAAGTAAAACATGCCACCAAAAAGTACAGAAAGTGCCGAAGTTCAAGAGGTACACATAACAATATAGTGTAGAGTTCTTGTGTACTTTTCATTGTTGGAGGAAAGTTTTTCTTCTTTTCCTTTTTTCTTTTCTCCATACCAAAGGCTTACACTGAAAAGTTTACAGGAATAAAAATACGCTTTTCATTGTTGCATTGTTATGTTCTCAATGATTTTGCCTTGTAAATATTGGTTTTAAAAATATTTAATACAGTATATTATACTTACAGTTAAACATAATTTTCCAATAATTGTGTTATACATGGTTAGGGTGACCAAATTGTCAACTAGAAAAAACGGGACACATTTTACTTCTGGATAGGTAGCTCCCCTAAATATATTGTTTAGCCTCTCCGTTCTCTCTTTCTCTTTTTGTATCTCTCACAAAAAGGACAAATTTCCACTTTTTCGTTTTATGACCTGTTGAAAAGGTAGTAAAATCAAAAACAATGAAATATTTGAAAACATTACTGAAAATACTCTTATATGAAATATTTCTGTTATTAAAATGAATAACATGAGGTATATTCAAGGGCGCCCATCAGGGGGCAAGGTGGGGCGCTTGCCCCCCCTAAGAGGAAGTTATACTTGGCAATATCTAAGACCTAATAGAATTTTTACATTAGTTACAGCAAAATTTGAAACTATATTTGAAATGTCGCTTATACTTGTCCCCCCCCGTGGAAACCACAACATGGGCGCCCTTGGGTATATTCATGAGAATAATGTAATGCAAAACATGAGTTCATTTCATGAGGTAGATTCATGAGAAAACATAGCTTTGTCCTAGCAATCTTTAAAACTTCCTTCTTTTCTAATACAAAGTTATAAAAGTTACAACAGTTCATTTCTAAATTGTATAGTACTTGAAGAATTTCAGAAAGGGTCTCCACTAACATCCTGTTTCTTTCGTCTGTCCACTGAATGTTCATGAGTGAAAATTCTTTCAGTATTGCCATTATGGGCAGGGATCCGAAACACATATTGATAAATCTTTAAAAATTCAGAGTGCTATTGAGACCTAGTATGGGTTTTGAAAAAACAAACCCACTTCTCGTGACACTGGAGTGTTTTTAAGCATGCGTTCCAATACATCATTGACCTCCATAACACTTCTTGTACTTCCTTCAATTATCTTAATTCCGTGGTGGAAAGTACTAAGCTGGCTATGGATAAACTATAAAAATGCTTCACTTAAAGAATTATTTAAAAACGTAAGCAAAATCTTTGGAGCTTTCTCTTCGCTTAGAAAGAACCCTTTAAAGCATCAAACAGTTTTGAAATTCGTTCTACTGCAGGCATCAAAGAAAACCAACGAGTTTTGGAATGTGACAAAATAGTTCCCAATTCAACATCAACCATTTCACAAAATTCTTTTAGCCTCTCTGTTTGTACCGTGTATACAGAGAAATAAGAGAAGAGCCTGACAACAATACTTTCTATGTCACAACTTAATCTGTCAGCAGCTGCACCTCAGGGGCGTCATTTCAGACTTCGCTATAACACTTTCAAGTTTTGTACTAGTATATTAGTAGACAATCGATTAAAGTATATATATATATTCCCCAAACTCTTGGAGAGGGCAATTGTCTCCTCCTACCCTCCCTAAATGACGTCCCTATGCAGTTATGTAAGACATGTGCTGCTCAACCCACACCTTCAATATTTCCATGTAAACACATTAATTTTTCCTGTCTATTCAAACCACCAATATTTATGTTTGTATTGTCACCACAAAACGCAATGCAATTGTTTTTATTTAATTTAAACTCGGGATAAAAGTGAGGGCGAACGCGGGGAGACGCCATCCCCCCACCTGCAAAAAACATGTACGGCGTCCCCGTTCCTAGAAAATCACAATGGGTAAAGATAGACAGGGGGACGGTGTGACGTCATGCCGCTACCTACCGTCCCCCTACCTTTTCAGATTCACTTTTACCCCTGATTTAAACTCATCAATACAAGCAGAAATTACAGTAGGTATCTCGTCTGACGTTTCACAGGGCAAGGAAGCAACTTTGACTTTACCCTTCGTTTATGTCAAAAAACTGAATTACAAAAGGAAAGATTTTGATAGCTTTATAATTATTCGCATCTGTTGAAATGCCATAAAAGGGGGATTTATTTATCTCTTCAATATTTTCAAACTACAGGAAATGGAGCTAAAACACCAGGGCCGATTACTTTGTTGTCAGAACTGAACTTCAATGCGATTGATCATTTGACCGAAAATTGTGATCATGTTTCGTATGTGTATATCTGTACGACCACTGTGTCCAATACTAAAAATACTGCTGCAAACTGTGCACTTGATTTCATTGTCAAAGCGTCCATTTTTAATATAGTTCCACTGCTTAGAATACTCCTCCTTAAACTTGCATACACCCTTAGGCATTTGTTAAGCAGATAGTACGGAACGTAACAGAAGAAGCAATTCGTTTTCACAATTAAAACAACCGCAGCATGTTCTATTTGATTTGAAGTTTTACTCAGTCTGAACGAAGATAATATTTCTCAACGGTAAGATGGGCAACGACAATGTTAAATGCATGTATCGAGTTTTCGGCTGGAGCGATCAAATCTGTCACCGACAGGATTTATAATTACTCTCAGCATCGGATTCCAACTCCCTTTATTTGCTTTTTCTTACTTTTAAACATTATTTTACTTACAACTAGTTTTCTTCTTACTATCACTTTTATAGTTCTATACCTTTGTTCCCCTTTCGTAGGGTACTGCATCTTAGTCAAATCACGGCGCCTCAATCTTCTACCGCCCGAAACAGAAAGTAAAAACAGGTTACATTTGTTTTCGTAAGACTTTCAGCCCCTTGCACTGTCATTTGCGGATTTGGGAGGCCTAGGAGGGAAAACAGTGCAGCCACCACATCCAATATCGGAAACGTCGTAATGACGTTGCTCAGTAACTAGACACATTCCAATATAATCACATAGTTTAGAAAGTAATAATATAAATTAGAAAATTTTAGCGATTGGAAAGGTCTTTTGTACTCAATGTACGTAAATACGGGACATTTTGACGTCCCGGGAGAATATTTCGGGACACCGGGAATGGTAGTGAAAAAACGGGACAATCCCGTTTTTACGGGACGGTTGGTCACCCTATACATGTTTTATTTCTAAGATTGTGCTTCATTATGCTTTTAAAGTTAGTTTCTTCTGGACCCTTAAGTAACCACAACCATGTTCAAGGTACCAACCGTATGTGTAAATTGCTATTATGATTTTTATGCTTTTCATGCTTTTGGGTTGCCCAAATTATTACATACTGAGTTTTTGAAATTAAGGATCCAAATATAATTAACTTATTAACTTTACATTGACCAATATCGATTGACATAATTATACGGATTAGCAGGTATTTGCTGTTGACCAGTTGATACATCATCTCATGATTTATGAAAGTAAAACGAATGTGTATAACTTCTCTGGAATCTGCCTTTGAATACTAAAATTTATACTAAGTAAATTAAGTAAATTAGTGGAAGGAGTGACATAAGGAAATATAGAAGTCATGACTTTGAACGAAAATTGATAAGAAATTTTGAAAGAAAATTGGGACTGCCTAATAAGAATAATTGAGTGATAGCTGGATTTTGATTTTTTTTACAACTACGACTAAACTTTGGGACCTAGGTGATGCATATTTGCATATTTAGGTATTAGCAATAAACATAGATTATATATCAATGTGAGTTACATTGCCATTTTAGCACACAAAAATATACTAGCATATACGTATATATATATGAGATATTGACATGCATACACATAATACCACTACTACATGAATATTATATACATAGATCTGAATATTATATATAAATATAATGCAAAAACGTCTGTTAGGGGCTTTGGACAAATATAGTTGTTTTCTGCAGTTTTACTATGTTGCAACATTTTCTTCTGACCTGGTCGTTAATAGTTGTCTATGCGAATAGATCTTGATCTCCCTATTTCTTAGGAGGAACAAGATAATTAGTTGATTGCGGCTTTGATTAGTCTAACGTTTTCATGATATGTAAATAATTATTCATTTTTCTAGAATACCATGTCTAGCCAGTGGGTACCGTATCTTTAACATGACTACCTATAAGGTTTCATTTTTCTAACAAACGCTTTTCTATTTGATTTCTCAATCCTACATTCTTTCAACTCTCATAAGAATACTACTTTAAGTTAATTTTCATTTCACAAATACCTACTTGAAAATATTAATACATCTCATTATTTCGTACTAACAAAAATATTCACTGCATAACTTTATGTATTATACATACAAGGAATGCTTCGCCATAGTATGCTTTGGAGATTTTAAATAATTCGACATAAAAAGAAATGAAATTATAGCTTGAATGCTGGTGTTACTTTCTCAACTAACATTACATAATTAATATTATAAGGAGTATCTGGAGTTTTTAACAATTACATTTGCTTAGCTTTTCTCTATGAAGAAATTTAAAGCTACATCTTGCAGAAGTAATTTACTAAAAGATTTCTTTAAGTCAAGAAAAAAAAATTTAAAAAAATGTAGAGGTTTTCAAGATTATTCAGAATCGCTATAGTTTCTCTAGAGCTAAAACAAAAATACTTTTAAAACTGAAGATATTGCTTATTTATGTCCAATGTCCGAAATAGAATAGTGTTTTCGAAATGATGAAAGCAAAGTTAACGTCTATCAAAACATCGGTTATTTTGGCAATAGTGTTTACGCAGCAACGTCTTTAATTTTTATTTAAGAATGAAAATTTGTCTTTCAACACCAGAAAATAAAATAGGTTGGTCCTACCTTTCGCCGCCGGTGCTGTTCTCACCACACATCTTCTTATCATACACACACACAAAGGTCTTCGCGGTTCCTGGGTTGATGACCCTTTGACGACACTTTCGGATGCTTGATTGCCGCTAAGGAGAATTACTGGACCTTCATTTCTATCTGCATGAGGCGACGAACCCTGGACCTTCGTTCCTCACTGTCGGGATCCGCTTGGCACTTTCTTTCATCGCTATGCGTGTGCGAACTAGAGCACTCCTTGTTACTACGTTTCACTAACAGTATTTTGTTATCGTGGGTATGTGAGTGTTACTGAAAATGTTTGTCAAAACGGTCTATGAATCTAAGTTTCGTACATGAGCCATGATTTTGTTATTGTTTCAATATTGTGATCACTGAGTCTCGATAGGATGTAACGAGAGTCAAATAAGTTTAGTTTTTCTTAACCCCAAAAGCAATATGTAATGAACAAAAATATGTAAATAACAATTCTTGTTACAAGTTTGTGGCTCGCTCAAGAAAGCGATGAGTAAGTAGTGTCTTAATCAGTCCGTGTTGTGGCGTTTGGCGCTGTGGCTATGAGCTTACTTATTACTTAGCCTGCGATAATTGTGACTACTAACTTAAGTGTATGTATAATTCTATGTAGTGTGTAGCTGAACTCGGCAAGTGGTGCTTTACACACTAGATAAGTTCAGACTGCCTTGATGTTTTTAGTTCCCAATTTTTCTGGTGATTTGAATCCGCCTATAACCTATTTTCTGAATTTTCTTCTTTCTGATTCGTCCAGTGGTTTTGCTTGCGTTTTGGATTTTAATTAAGAGCCCTCACTACTTCTCGAGCATGTCAGATTTCAGTGTTCTGGGAGCGGGGAGAAGGGTAGTGTAGGTGTGGCCATTCGTCTGTCAGTCAAACTCGTCCTGTAGTGTTTCCACTTTGCATTAAATATCGTTGTCGGTACCCACACGTTTTCCTCTTGTTTTGTCATTTGTTAGGAAAATTCTACCACATTCTCATAGGTGACGTATTCACACAAAAGATACTACAAATTTCTTACTGTTCTTCTTGCAGAATTCATACAGAACGTTAACTTTCTTGTCGAATTATTTTTTTCCTTTAGACAATTCTTTCATATCAGATATGGTAACCTTGAAATTCCGCCCAAAATAGTTCTCATCAATAAAACGTGTAAATTTCGGTTATAAGTTTTCTTTAAAATTTTTCACTGCTTGAAAACAATCATAGTGAACCTTCCTGACATCTCTACAGACAATGATCTCAGCATAAACGATGAATCCTATACTTCTGGGACAGTTTACTGCAATACTTCCGCGATGTTTGAATGGCAATGAAGTTACATTGTAGTCGTCTTTGAAACTACCCTGTACCCTGCAACAGCCCTAGAGATATGAATAAGCGACATACCACACACACACAAATGCACACACACACTCACAACCTGTGAACATAGAAACGCGCGCGTAGACTTTTGATACCTGCCGGACAGATAGTAAAATTATTGCCGCACTCCACAGTCCATTGACACGGTTTCCAGCTGTGGTGGAGACCTTTCAGTTTGTCGAAAAGATGAACGGACTTCGTAATGAGATCTGCTGTGTTGCGTTTCCTGAAGATTTGTTTTTTAGTCTCATATTGTAAGAAAGCATATGCCCTATGCAATTTCAGAAACGTATATCACAATACTTCACACGCAAAAAATGTTAATACAGTGGCGTCACTAAAATATTTTGTTTGGGGGGCTGAAGATTTTTTCGGGGCATACTCCCCAACAACCCAAAAACTCCGTTTAGTATTTTAGAATCATCTTCAATCAAGGACACAATGAAATTCGCTTTTGGGCGAGGGAGGGGGGGGGGAGGAGAATATTGTTGCTGCTCTACGCTTTCATATTTTTGGTATCATAGTCATGTTTATTTGTTTCACTTTTATCGTTACGGAAATGCACATTCTTGTACTTCATCAATTCATTCAGACACAATCACGCAATTTTTTTCTTTCTTCATTTCCTTCTTTTCTTGATAGTTATTTTTCTTAAAAATACTTCCTGAGAAACTTCTTTCTCAGCAATCTTATTTTTATATTCGACTTCTGACCTGACTGAAATACTTCATGAGAAACTTCTTTCTCAGCAATCTTATTTTTATATTCGACTTCTGACCTGCCTGAAATAGTAATACAATAAGATAAAAATAGACAATAATAAATAACATAAAATTTCTTAAAAGTTATCCATCTAAAATTTGCCACATGAGATAGTTTATAGTTGAGACCTCACCTTGCGGAAACTAAGAAGTAAAGGAAGGAGAAGTTCAGTTCACATAGTATTTCCAAGTAAAAAATACGATAGAAAAGCATAATTACGTCCAGTGGCGTATTTACGATTTTGTTTCAGAAGAGGCTTTCCTAACTTTCGGGTGGGGGAGCTTTGCCTGGAAATGTGAAAATTCTGCAAGATATTTCAGTTATTTTATTATAGTAAGTAAGATTTCGGGGGGGGGGGGCTTAAGCCCGGAAGTCCCCCTAAATACGCCATTGATTACGTCATAGCCATAATAGCTATCGCTTTTCTCAGCTAAATCTAACACATCAACAAGTATCTGTAGTCGCCCGCCGAAGACTGAACTTCACATTGAGAACTCTATAGAGAACGCGTTACTGTTTGTTGAAGCAAAAAGAAGGCAACCCAATATATCATGAGTCTACTGAGGACGTGTTAGAATCTTACCTTTGAAATAAATTTCTCAATATATAAAGTATTTTCAGTGTGAAATTTGGGAGGGAGGCTTGGAAGAAATTTCCGGGCTTTAACCCCCAAATAAGGCCTAGTGACGCCACTGTACATATAGTCGTCTTCGGAAAATTGAAACGAAATTAGGTAAGTTAATTTGTATATTTTTAAATAAAGTACTTACATACTGAACTTGCATACAATAAAAAGTCTCACATCACAGAAACAGACACTTTTCACTGAGTCCATTATTTCCCTTAAATGACTATATAGTAGACAACAAGATGAAAAAAAAGACACACATGCTCAAATTGGTTATATTTACATATGATCCATACACTGAATAACTTATGTTTCGATTCCGTTTCTTTTCCCACTCCCTCTCTCTTTTGCAGGTACCGTAAGACGCAGTTACTTTGCACACGGAATTTTAAAGAAAATCGCATGTAACTTAGAAACGTAATGATTTAGAACACTGTATTTTAAACATACGATAGTTAGATATGTGTGGAAAACATTCGTATAAGTTCATTAGTAAACATTCAGTATGACCATAGTTACTGAAATATAAACTTTGGTGAAAAGTAACCCCATAGTTGGGGGTCACTTTGCACAACATACAAAAACATATTTTAACATACGAATATAACGTTTCTGTGCAATATTTTCCCTTCAGTATTTATACATTTTACTTTCTACACAAAAGTGCATACAGTTTACAAATATTGATATTAGAACGAGGGTACTGGTATCCATACTAAGTATGAATTAGCAATATTTGTGAAGAAAATTATGTATTTTCTGGTACTGGCACAGGGACTACATTCTAATAGTTCAGCATATGTCCCACACAAATGCCAACTCAGGAACAGAAAAAAATCCCCGTGTACTGATTTGCCTGGGTTATTACTTATACCCAAGAATATCATCCCAACCGTAATTAGCCCTTTTGGGATGCTGGCTTTTTGGGCTACTTTCTAGACTTTCAGTCAAGCAGCTACTGCATCGTCGCTATTTATCCTAGGATCATGGTTCATACCTCATTCTCTTCAGAATGGAGCTGGCTTTCAAATGGTACCACTTGCATGCTCATACCATATACCAGAAGCGGGAAAAATGTCAAAGTGAAAATTTCGGAGGGAAAAATTTTTTCCTCGAACTTTGGCCCCCCTGGACCCCCCCTGTGTGAACGTAGCCATCTAAAAAAGCTGATAAATAGTACTTGGTATACTGAATGTGTGTGCCAAATTTCAAGTTTCTATCTTGAATAGTAAGGGCGGGAGAAATTTTATCAAAAATTCCCACAATGCCCCAAATTACCACAAAACACTATGATCTCAGGGAAAAAATTCCTGAGACATCCCTAATTACCCTAGGGACATGTGTCGCCCATATTCTCTCCTGAATAGAACTGCCTTTCAGGCGGTACCATTCACATGTCTCCATCATGTATCTAAGGCGGGAAATTTTAGAAAAAATGGATTTTTTGGTCTAAATTTCCCTTTTTTCAACTTTTAGCCCCTCTGGACCCCCCTGTTTTAACGTAGAAATCTGAAAAAAATCTGTTAAATGCTACGCGGTGGACTGAATGTTTGTGCACAATTTCAATCTTTTAGGTGCAAAAATAAGCCCGCCAAAAAAATTCAGAAAATTCCCCATGTTACCCTATACAGAAGTATATTTTGAAAAAAATTCACTGAGACGTCCCTAATTACCGTCATTCTCTTCAGAATGGAACTGCCTTTCAGACGGTATGACTCACGTGTCTCCATCATGTATGTGAGGCGGGAAAATCATGAAAAATGGGATTTTTTTGTCTAAATATCCCTTTTTTCAATTTTTTCCCCTTCTGGACCCCCCTGTTTTAATGCAGAGATCTGAAAAAAATCTGAGAAATACTACTAGGTGAGACAATACCAAGAATGTATCTGCAGCACACCAACAAAATGTACTCAAAATTGTAGCCTATTTGTGAGGTCCTAGAAAGGATAATGACTCCAGCTTTCTGAAATTCTCGTAACCTTCTTTAGACCACCTGATTTTCTAGTCACTAAAGTGTTTTTCCTTTGATTTTCCCTCAGTGATTTCGGTCGCTACTTTGCCACAGAACCGAGAATATTTATAAAACAAGAATGCCCTTCTGATAAGGCTTGTGAACAGGGACGTACGCAGGGGGTGGGTCCTGGGGGTCCGGATCCCCCCGAAATTTCGACTTTTGTATAAATTTAGCCTAAGTTTGAGGAAATTTTAGGAATTTTGATATAAAATACCCTAATTTTGAGTTTGGACCCCCCGAAATAAATTCCTACGTGCGGTACGCTACTGATTGTGAATTATGCGACCACCCCCGCCTACTTTACAATTTGCTTTCAAGCTCTTTACTTCTTCTTTCGCATAGGCAAAGTATCAAAATACTTATAGTCTTTACTGATGAGTGATAAACATAAGAGTGATATACTTGATTTAAAAAAAGACAGAATTTTTATGCTAAAGACGTCCAGTTGATAAAAAGCCATCAATATTTAGGGTATTCGGTGCACTAAATCACAAATCAAAATCTTAAACTAACAACTTATCTAAAAATTTAATTAAAAATCTACCCAAGTAATGAATGAAAAATTAAGAAGAAAATTTTGTCAATAGTTTCAAAATTTACAAATGACATTTAACTTTGTCCGTTCCCTCCAGGCAGCTAAATTTTCGCCTCGGTTTTTCTTCCTTCTTGCAGAAAGATAAAGGCCGCTCTTCTTCCTTTTCTGAGATGGCATTTTCCTAACGATTACTTTCTTCAAAGCTGCACAAACACACTGCGGAAACAAAACAAAAACACACTATGCATTCGCCCTGGAATCCGGAGATTACAAACCTACCAACAGGGAAAAGGATTCCCGAACGTGACATAAGCAGCCGATTTCGAACGAACTGAACTCGTATTTCGCGCCTCCAAGAAGTTGAGAGAGGCAGACTGCAAGGAATAGTATCACTCCGCGCTGACGTCAGAAAGTGGGTGGGTCTATGCTTGCAGCAAACGCCGCCTGTGCTGGCTAGATTTTTTTTAACGTACCATTTTCTTTTTTACGTAATAGTTTTGCTAATATGCATTCAAAATAGATTTTGATTTCAGGAACGTTTAGCAAAAGGTACAGTCTACAAATCCCTGTTTTTACCTTTTCTTTTAAGCAATAATTTGTTTCTCTGTTGAAGAGTAATTGATAGACAAGCTGTCAATTCGATATTTTATTAATACTTTTATTAATTAAAGTTATTTTACCATGCTTATTGGAGGAAAGAACTACAGACAGCTGTTACATACAATTTAATCTATCTAACAAAAAAAAGAGCACAACGATATCTCACATGATAAGAGAATTAGAGCTAAAATAGATTACCATGGATTTAAATGGCAATAGCGAACTTGAACAGAATGCAATAACTCCTCTTAAGGTATATGTCCATTAACGGTGATGGAGCGTCTGTTTTCTGAAAAACGTGATTATTTAACATTTCACAATTTGCTTCTAAAATTTTATGGAATTTAGAGTCGGCGACGTTCTGTCCTGTGTGTGCCTTTTCTAAAGTCTCAGAGATGTGTAAAAAGTTTATCTCATCTTAGTTTGGTCTGAAATGTGCTCTTCGCAAATTTTCAGGAATTATCTTCCATATAACATTTATTCAATTTCTGCAGAATCTTGCTTCTAATACCATGATGTTAAAAGCTTTGTAACCCTTTTTTTAAACTGTCCTCTGTGTGTGTGGGCGTCTGAGAAAAGAGCACACGGCAGTTCGAGCAGGTAGATTATTTTGTCCCTCAAGATAACAAAAGGTAGCATTTCCGTTTATGAAAGGAAGAGTAAGAAAATGAAAAGGCTTTTAATACTTGAAGAAAAAGGAAAATAAAGGATACTGTGATCCTGTTTGCTTTGAGTTTCTTTTTTTAATACATAAACCAAAAAATTTTAAATGATATTCACTTTTAATAAGATGTATATGAAATTAAATTAAATTAAAATTAAATAACAATGGATATAGAAAGCAATTGTTATAATACAATGTTTGGTCCGGGGCAGTAGTTCTTGGTTAAGCCCTGTATTCACTTGGTCGGTTTAGTTGGACGGCTAAATCGACTCTCCGCATTTGCGACCAGTGTTGCCACAGTCCTAGCTCTGAAGTGGGCTGAAAAATAGTACCAAATTGAAACAAAAAGGGCTGAATTCATAATTTTATATCAGTGTGATAGATTTCTCTATAACACGAAGCTAGAAGAGGTAAAGCTCTAGAATACTCCCCCCCCCCCGCCTATCTTCCAGGAGTCCAAATCAACACGTCGAGATAGATCTATACAAAAGAAATGTTCGGGTATCTTTATGTTCGTTAATATGGCGTCACTAGTAAACAACTAAGTCCGGTAAGTCGGCAACTAAGTCAATGCATTTTTTAGTGCTATTATCGTTTTGGTGTATAGTCCTTGCAACGACACGTACATTATAGACTTACTTGAGCACACGATGGTCTTCAGAATATACAACACTTGATTCAACTTTTAAAAAAAAAATTCAAGCTAAAAGTTCCACCACATTGCTTCTTTCTCATCTTCATGCGCTGCGCGAATGCACCCATCTTGCATCATTTGTTTCCCGGTATAGTTCGAATTACGAATTTTCCACACAAACTTCGTAGCGTTATGCGGTGTAACGTCACAGAATGAATGTTCAACAGCATTTTTTAAGAGCCCAGAACACAGTATGAGTAACGTGAGATGTAGGAAAAGTCTTACTGATACTTTTGAAAATGTGACAAATATTTGTTAAATAGTGCTGAATTCGGTAGAATTGTACCAACTTTTTTTCACAAAAGGGGCTGAAAATGCCAGCGTGGTACCAACGGGCCGATGAATGACAAAAAGGGCTGAATTTGGTACAATTGTACCAAGTGTGGCAACAATGTTTGCGACTAAATCGAAGCGACTAGACCGAATCAGATCGGTGGATGTGTTCAATTATTTCAACAGAAATTGAATGCTACTTGTCAGCTCGCTCTCCTCTGTTCTACAGTGGCGAAGCGTAATCCCACAAGTAGAGTAGCCCAACAAACTAATAACACAAGTAACATTTAATGTATCATAAAATGTTTAAAATTACAGCCAGAATTCTGTTTTCCTTATTGAGTTAAACAAAAAAGAAAACGTACCAAAGCTATTTATTTTAAAGAACATTCTTAGCTGTACTTCTAACACTGTTTAGAGTTGAATTTATGTGCAGGTATACATAATAGTTTTTGATGTTGTTGTTTAATTTAACAATAAAGAATGAATATATAAGCAAAAATATACGGAAAATAATCTATTATTATAATGGAATATTCCCATTTAGCACCACTACAAATATTTTGAAGTGCAGCTCAAAGAACCAAGCACAGAACTTTGGGGGTTATAAATATGTTAAGGGGGGCCAAGTCATTAAAAATTCTCTTATAAATATCTAAATTGTGTTTTTTTTTTGTATTAATAATAGCTTTTTGTATTGAGATTTGAAGGAGCCACGAAAAGTTTGGGGGGTCCAGGCCTCCTAGCCCCCCCTCTGGTTGAGGGTCTGTGTACTTCATACTTCTGTCTGGGATTTGCAGGGGGAATGAGGGGAATTTTCTCCTCAGTTCCTGGTTTCATTTTCTGCATATTTGAAAATGGAGGGAGAGGAAAAAAAGTACATTCTTACAATTAGCTGTAAAATTTATTGGATAAATGCTTGTTACTTTATCACTTTAAAGTAGCTACAATACTGCATTTAATTAATGCATCACATGATCTTAACTTCATTAGAAATGCTAATGATCAGAAGGAATTTTATTTGAGTCAACGCAAGATATTTAATATTGTATTCTATGGAGTGGTATACCGTATTTAAGGGGGTGACTCCCGGACCTAAACACTCACCGAAATTTTATCGCAACCTTTTATTGTTTTATATACTGTATATTACTGTATTTTCACATTTCCGGAATAAAGTTAGCAAAGTCCCTCACAAAACAAGCAAAGTACCCCGAAACGAAATCGTAAATACCCCAGTGATTCTATCAAATGGAAAACTCAACTAAAATTACACAGAAGTATTATTATTTTATCCTATACGATAGCGTTTGATAAATTCATACATATGTTTAGTGTATCAGACTTATATTCTACAATCTATTATGGACGAGGCCCCATGTCGATATAAAAGCTACTCTGAATAACTCCTGAGAGTATATACCTAAATTAAACAAGTTATCACTAATAGAACTAATGGTTCTACACATAAACTTCTTATTCTGTGTTAAGGAAATCATTTTATAACATGTTAGTATTGAAAAATGCCTTCAGGGCTAAAACTAAACTCCCAGAGGCGAGCCTTCGCACCTTTCCAACAATGCGTGCAATTCCCAGCTTCGCTCCCTGAGTAGCATTGCCCGTAAGCCTGTCTAGCAAGCTGGTGAGTCTCAGACCATGGTGGAAAGACTACAAGGTGGTTGCATGCGCATGTCGTCTGGAGCGGCTGTCGTGGCTGTGACGTCATCTGGTTAGCAAGAGACAACGGGAAATGGTGGGCGTCATTAACTTGTTCCGCCACCAATGAATTTCGAGGTGGTTTCTTTTGCATCGTTTTGTGCCGTTTTGTGCGCCACCGGAAGTGGGTCAAAACGGGCCTCCAAATATGGCGGAACAAGTTAATGCTGTTCCGCCACTAACGAATTTTGAGGTCATTCCCATCACATCGTTTTGTGCGTGTTTTGTGCCGTTTTGTGCGCCTATTTCCACGTTTTGTGCGCCATCGGAAGTGGGTCAAAATGGGCCTCCAATGTAGGGCAAAAGTGACCCACTGTTCCGCCACCAATGAATTTCGAGACGGTTTCTTTGGCATCGTTTTGAGCGCGTTTTGTGCCGTTTTGTGCGCCTATTCCCACGTTTTATGCGCCATCGAAAGTGGGTCAAAATGGGCCTCCAAGGTGGGGCAAAAGTGACCCACTGTTCCGCCACCAATGAATTTCGAGGTGGTTTCTTTTGCATCGTTTTGTGCGCGTTTTGTGCCGTTTTGTGCGCCACCGGAAGTGGGTCAAAACGGGCCTACAAATATGGCGGAACAAGTTAATGCTGTTCCGCCACCAACGAATTTTGAGGTCATTCCCATCACATCGTTTTGTGCGTGTTTTGTGTCGTTTTGTGCGCCTATTTTCACGTTTTGTGCGCCATCGGAAGTGGATCAAAACGAGCCTACAAATGTGGCGGAACAAGCTAATGCTGTTCCGCCACGAACGAATTTTGAGGTCATTCCCATCACATCGTTTTGTTCGTGTTCTGTGCCGTTATGTGTTTTTATTTCCACGTTTTGTGCGCCATCGGAAGTGGGTCAACATGGCCCTCCAAGGTGGGGCAAAAATGACCCACTGTTCCGCCACCAATGAATTTCGAGGTGGTTTCATTTACATCGTTTTGTGCGCGTTTTGTGCCGTTTTGTGCGCCTATTCCCACGTATTGTGCGCCACCGGAAGTGGGTCAAAACGGGCCTCCAAGGTGGGGCAAAAGTGACCCAGTGTTCCGCCACCAATGAATTTCGAGGTGGTTTCGTTTGCATCGTTTTGTGCGCGTTTTGTGCGCGTATTCCCAAGTTTGGTGCGCACCGGAAGTGGGTCAAAATGGGCCTCCAAGTTTGGGCAAATGTGACCCACTGTTCCGCGACCAACGAATTTCGAGATGGCATCTTTACTATCGTTTTGTGCGTGTTTTGTGCGCTTAGTTCCACGTTTTGTGCGCCATCGGAAGTTGGTCGAAATGGGCGTCCAAAGTGGGACGAAAGTGACCCACTGTTCCGCCACCAAGGAATTTCTAAATGGCTTCTTTTCCATCGTTTTCTGCGTGTTTTGCGCTGTTTTGTGCGCATATTCCCATTTTCTGTGCGTCAATGGGAGTGGGTCAAAATGGGTCTACAAATATGGCGGAACAACATAATCCTGTTCCGCAACCAATGATTTGAGATCGCTTCCATCACATCGTTTTGTGCGCCGATTTCCACACTTTATGTACCATGGGAAGTGGGTCAAAATAGGCCTCCAAGGTGGGACGAAATTGACTCACTTCTCCGCCACCAACAAATTCCAGGACGGCATCATTTCCAATGTTTTGTGCGTGTTTTGTGCTGTTTTGTGCTCTTATCCCCACGTTTTGTGCGCCACCGGCAGTGGGTCAAAACGGGCCTACAAATATGGCGGAACAAGATAATGCTGTTCCGCCACCAACGAATTTTGAGGTCATTCCCATCACAACGTTTTGTGCGTGTTTTGTGCCGTTTTGTGCGCCAATTTCCACGTTTTGTGCGCCATCGGAAGTGGGTCAAAATGGGCCTCCAGTGTAGGGCAAAAGTGACCCACTGTTCCGCCACCAATGAATTTCGAGATGATTTCTTTGGCATCGTTTTGTGCGCGTTTTGTGCCGTTTTGTGCGCCTATTCCCACGTTTTGTGCGCCACCGGAAGTGGGTCAAAATGGGCCTCCAAGGTGGGGCAAAACTGAATTACTGTTCCGCCACCAATGAATTTCGAGGTGGTTTCTTTGCATCGTTTTGTGCCGTTTTGAGCGCATATTTCCACGTTTATGCGCCTTCGGAAGTGGGTCAAAATGGGCCTCCAATGTAGGGAAAGTGACCCACTGTTCCGCTACCAATGAATTTCGAGGTGGTTTGTTTGGCATCGTTTTGTGCGCGCTTTGTGCCGTTTTGTCCGCTTATTACCACGTTTTGTGCGCCACCGGAAGTGGGTCAAAACGAGCCTACAAATATGGCGGAACA